>NW_026782002.1:0-691934 GCF_031769215.1 Ylistrum balloti | reverse complement strand
ATGGAAAGGATTAAACTTAATTAAACATAGCACATTTTAAATAGATTAATTTTTTTTAATGTGCTATAAGGTAGCAGTAAACAGTTAATTTGCATTTTTCCTGAAATTATATATTTATAAACTGTATAACAATTACATTAACAGTAGAGAGATGAAATTTGTGTAAAAAAAAAAATTCCTCTGATTTCTGACATTTGATTGTCATGGTTACCTACTGAAAAAATGCTAAAAATGCAAAAATACTGCTAATTCCAATCCAACACTACAACTTTCTAGGAGAAATTTAATTCTAATCACCTATCTTACAATCAACAACACTGTCGTGGTAACAAAGTACTTACATTTCAGCAAATTCCAACTCGGAAATTCTTCATAACATGACCACATGTAAACACTATGAAAATTTCACTTCCTGTAAAGCTAGTTTTTGGTGCGTAGACACAGATTCGAGACTGCCCAAATAGTAATCTCCAACACAAAGCTAAAATATTATCCTGAAAAAAATGAAACCCCACATTGTCCACTTTAACATGACAGGACCAATTTTAGCAAGGATTTTTTTTTTCATTTTTAATTAAAACCTTTATAATGGGGTAATCTAATGAGCAAAAAAATCACCCATGGCCACACCGAGAAACTGTGTACTGCTACCTTATACATCACAATTAGTTTTTTTAATTTCATTAAAATCCCTCTGAGTGTCTAGAAAATGATCACACGAACAAAACAATATATCGCTTTACTGTGTATCTTGAATAGCTATCGAGTAATATGGATTTTCCCGCATGGTGTGTTTTGACCAATTCTGCTCTCAAATTAGGAAGAAAGGGAGGTAATTTGAAAAATTAAAACCTCAATAAGTCTTAAATTTACTTGAATAAAGTTGCAATTGAAACTGAATCAAGTAGTTTGTGCTTCTGTGAATTTAGATAACTGAAAAGCAGATTGATACTACATATATAAAGTCTTATGTTATGACGTCATGGTAACAGCTGATGTCATCAGTACTATGACGTCATCAATTGCTAATGATGGCTTCACCAATGCACTGTGATGTCATAGTGAAGGCTAGAAATCCAACAAAAACTTCAAATTAGCATCTGACACATTTCTCGAAAGTAATTAACAGTGATATGACATAAGATATTCTTAAATGTCATGTGTATGACATCACAAACACCTATGCTTACTGCCCCCCACCCTTCTTCAAGTGTAATATTAGAAACCCTATTACATTGCAATATTGTTCGAAAAATAGTCTTTTTTACAGCAGTAACTATGGAAATGTAATTTTATGACAATATTAACATGATTGTATGCCCAATCTATGAGAAATACACACACATTATTGAGTAAAAATCATCAAAACAGAGAATTTATCCAAAATTCAAAAACTCATACTTTCCTTCTTAGTTACCATGGATACCACACCTTAAACTATTGGAATTGCCCTATAATGCAGTCTAAATACATTCTAAGGTTGTTACTGACTTATTTCATACCTGTTACCTACTGTAGAACAGTTTTCAAACTGATACCAAGCCTTTTGAAAACAGCTGAAATTCTCACCCACAAGAGCACCCAAATTACCTCCCTTTATGCACCCCTGATGAAATTAAAATAAAATCATTATGAACAAGTTTCAGTGTGTTTTTTATGTATTTATAGCAATTATGGAAAGGATTAAACTTAATTAAACATAGTAAAGCACATTTTAAATAGATTAATTTTTTTTAATGTGCTATAAGGTAGCAGTAAACAGTTAATTTGCATTTTTCCTGAAATTATTTGTCATGTTTGAGATATACAGGTATAGCAGATTGGTTATGAAAAATACATCATTACATGTATATATATTTATAAACTGTATAACAATTACATTAACAGTAGAGAGATGAAATTTGTGTAAAAAAAAAAATTCCTCTGATTTCTGACATTTGATTGTCATGGTTACCTACTGAAAAAATGCTAAAAATGCAAAAATACTGCTAATTCCAATCCAACACTACAACTTTCTAGGAGAAATTTAATTCTAATCACCTATCTTACAATCAACAACACTGTCGTGGTAACAAAGTACTTACATTTCAGCAAATTCCAACTCGGAAATTCTTCATAACATGACCACATGTAAACACTATGAAAATTTCACTTCCTGTAAAGCTAGTTTTTGGTGCGTAGACACAGATTCGAGACTGCCCAAATAGTAATCTCCAACACAAAGCTAAAATATTATCCTGAAAAAAATGAAACCCCACATTGTCCACTTTAACATGACAGGACCAATTTTAGCAAGGATTTTTTTTTCATTTTTAATTAAAACCTTTATAATGGGGTAATCTAATGAGCAAAAAAATCACCCATGGCCACACCGAGAAACTGTGTACTGCTACCTTATACATCACAATTAGTTTTTTTAATTTCATTAAAATCCCTCTGAGTGTCTAGAAAATGATCACACGAACAAAACAATATATCGCTTTACTGTGTATCTTGAATAGCTATCGAGTAATATGGATTTTCCCGCATGGTGTGTTTTGACCAATTCTGCTCTCAAATTAGGAAGAAAGGGAGGTAATTTGAAAAATTAAAACCTCAATAAGTCTTAAATTTACTTGAATAAAGTTGCAATTGAAACTGAATCAAGTAGTTTGTGCTTCTGTGAATTTAGATAACTGAAAAGCAGATTGATACTACATATATAAAGTCTTATGTTATGACGTCATGGTAACAGCTGATGTCATCAGTACTATGACGTCATCAATTGCTAATGATGGCTTCACCAATGCACTGTGATGTCATAGTGAAGGCTAGAAATCCAACAAAAACTTCAAATTAGCATCTGACACATTTCTCGAAAGTAATTAACAGTGATATGACATAAGATATTCTTAAATGTCATGTGTATGACATCACAAACACCTATGCTTACTGCCCCCCACCCTTCTTCAAGTGTAATATTAGAAACCCTATTACATTGCAATATTGTTCGAAAAATAGTCTTTTTTACAGCAGTAACTATGGAAATGTAATTTTATGACAATATTAACATGATTGTATGCCCAATCTATGAGAAATACACACACATTATTGAGTAAAAATCATCAAAACAGAGAATTTATCCAAAATTCAAAAACTCATACTTTCCTTCTTAGTTACCATGGATACCACACCTTAAACTATTGGAATTGCCCTATAATGCAGTCTAAATACATTCTAAGGTTGTTACTGACTTATTTCATACCTGTTACCTACTGTAGAACAGTTTTCAAACTGATACCAAGCCTTTTGAAAACAGCTGAAATTCTCACCCACAAGAGCACCCAAATTACCTCCCTTTATGCACCCCTGATGAAATTAAAATAAAATCATTATGAACAAGTTTCAGTGTGTTTTTTATGTATTTATAGCAATTATGGAAAGGATTAAACTTAATTAAACATAGTAAAGCACATTTTAAATAGATTAATTTTTTTTAATGTGCTATAAGGTAGCAGTAAACAGTTAATTTGCATTTTTCCTGAAATTATTTGTCATGTTTGAGATATACAGGTATAGCAGATTGGTTATGAAAAATACATCATTACATGTATATATATTTATAAACTGTATAACAATTACATTAACAGTAGAGAGATGAAATTTGTGTAAAAAAAAAAATTCCTCTGATTTCTGACATTTGATTGTCATGGTTACCTACTGAAAAAATGCTAAAAATGCAAAAATACTGCTAATTCCAATCCAACACTACAACTTTCTAGGAGAAATTTAATTCTAATCACCTATCTTACAATCAACAACACTGTCGTGGTAACAAAGTACTTACATTTCAGCAAATTCCAACTCGGAAATTCTTCATAACATGACCACATGTAAACACTATGAAAATTTCACTTCCTGTAAAGCTAGTTTTTGGTGCGTAGACACAGATTCGAGACTGCCCAAACAGTAATCTCCAACACAAAGCTAAAATATTATCCTGAAAAAAATGAAACCCCACATTGTCCACTTTAACATGACAGGACCAATTTTAGCAAGGATTTTTTTTTTCATTTTTAATTAAAACCTTTATAATGGGGTAATCTAATGAGCAAAAAAATCACCCATGGCCACACCGAGAAACTGTGTACTGCTACCTTATACATCACAATTAGTTTTTTTAATTTCATTAAAATCCCTCTGAGTGTCTAGAAAATGATCACACGAACAAAACAATATATCGCTTTACTGTGTATCTTGAATAGCTATCGAGTAATATGGATTTTCCCGCATGGTGTGTTTTGACCAATTCTGCTCTCAAATTAGGAAGAAAGGGAGGTAATTTGAAAAATTAAAACCTCAATAAGTCTTAAATTTACTTGAATAAAGTTGCAATTGAAACTGAATCAAGTAGTTTGTGCTTCTGTGAATTTAGATAACTGAAAAGCAGATTGATACTACATATATAAAGTCTTATGTTATGACGTCATGGTAACAGCTGATGTCATCAGTACTATGACGTCATCAATTGCTAATGATGGCTTCACCAATGCACTGTGATGTCATAGTGAAGGCTAGAAATCCAACAAAAACTTCAAATTAGCATCTGACACATTTCTCGAAAGTAATTAACAGTGATATGACATAAGATATTCTTAAATGTCATGTGTATGACATCACAAACACCTATGCTTACTGCCCCCCACCCTTCTTCAAGTGTAATATTAGAAACCCTATTACATTGCAATATTGTTCGAAAAATAGTCTTTTTTACAGCAGTAACTATGGAAATGTAATTTTATGACAATATTAACATGATTGTATGCCCAATCTATGAGAAATACACACACATTATTGAGTAAAAATCATCAAAACAGAGAATTTATCCAAAATTCAAAAACTCATACTTTCCTTCTTAGTTACCATGGATACCACACCTTAAACTATTGGAATTGCCCTATAATGCAGTCTAAATACATTCTAAGGTTGTTACTGACTTATTTCATACCTGTTACCTACTGTAGAACAGTTTTCAAACTGATACCAAGCCTTTTGAAAACAGCTGAAATTCTCACCCACAAGAGCACCCAAATTACCTCCCTTTATGCACCCCTGATGAAATTAAAATAAAATCATTATGAACAAGTTTCAGTGTGTTTTTTATGTATTTATAGCAATTATGGAAAGGATTAAACTTAATTAAACATAGTAAAGCACATTTTAAATAGATTAATTTTTTTTAATGTGCTATAAGGTAGCAGTAAACAGTTAATTTGCATTTTTCCTGAAATTATTTGTCATGTTTGAGATATACAGGTATAGCAGATTGGTTATGAAAAATACATCATTACATGTATATATATTTATAAACTGTATAACAATTACATTAACAGTAGAGAGATGAAATTTGTGTAAAAAAAAAAATTCCTCTGATTTCTGACATTTGATTGTCATGGTTACCTACTGAAAAAATGCTAAAAATGCAAAAATACTGCTAATTCCAATCCAACACTACAACTTTCTAGGAGAAATTTAATTCTAATCACCTATCTTACAATCAACAACACTGTCGTGGTAACAAAGTACTTACATTTCAGCAAATTCCAACTCGGAAATTCTTCATAACATGACCACATGTAAACACTATGAAAATTTCACTTCCTGTAAAGCTAGTTTTTGGTGCGTAGACACAGATTCGAGACTGCCCAAACAGTAATCTCCAACACAAAGCTAAAATATTATCCTGAAAAAAATGAAACCCCACATTGTCCACTTTAACATGACAGGACCAATTTTAGCAAGGATTTTTTTTTTCATTTTTAATTAAAACCTTTATAATGGGGTAATCTAATGAGCAAAAAAATCACCCATGGCCACACCGAGAAACTGTGTACTGCTACCAATAACACATTTCGGTTGAATATAAATTACAAAATCCTTCAGTGCGTATTAATTGCTATACAGCAGAACGCACAACTGTTGGTCTTTTGTTACTGAACTAATTGAAATATCATTTAACATCAATTTCCTTTTCTTTCTAAGTTAATTTTAAATTCTATTTATAATTTCAATAGATATGATGCGTTTATTATAATTTACCTAGTAGGAGTTTGCATTTTGGATTAACCATATTTACAACATGGTGGTTACGTCGTATTCGAAGATGTAGGTTGTTTAATTTCCATTTTGGTTTGCAATTAGTCTTTAGAATATCAGAATGAACCAAATAGGTGGATCCATCGACGGAGATCGTCACAAGCTGGTGAATGATACAGACGACTCCGGTGAATTTTCAGGCGACTCATATAGAACGACACCTCAAACAAATGGACATCACGTGCCACCGCCTCGTGAAAATGTCAACATTCGATCGACCGAGGAATTGGTCCTCAATTCGTCACAAGTTGGTGATGTAAGAGGGGTAGATACAAACACATACACCGAGCTACTGCGTGGAAGCGTCCCATGCCCAACATGTAGGGGAAATGGAAGTATACCAAAAGGTAATAATTGTGTAGCAATTTGTTTTGTTTTGGACAAATAGGCATACCTATAACTCCATGACATAGGCGGTCTGTCGGTTGCTTGTCTTTACCACATACTGGGACTGTGTCTTGCATTTGATATAACAGCTATTGTCACAACGCCTTGCATGTTATAATTAATGTTATTTGTATGTTATGTCCCGTGTGGAGCCTACGGATGCACATAATGTAATATCTTTAGTGGTTTTCGCTGAACCCAGAATATATGGTCATTGTGACCCACTTGACCAACTGTAAACACTATTTGAATTGGTGCCCGCCACTGCACGGACTTACGGCATTATGACAAAGACCATCTGTCCTCAATAGCTTGCTTACACGCAATTTAAGTATGATCCAGGGAGTCTTGGTTTTCATTGGGCCCCTCATATTGTAAGTCTCATGACTCAGTTCTAGATGAAATATTATAAAACCTAATTAATTTTGGGGGTCCTTTAATTATCAGATTTAAAAGTCAAAATGAAGTTTTTTGAGGGTCAGGGGAAAACATTGTGGAGTTGCCTAGCACTGTGAACATATTTCACACATGGCTTTAATGATGCTGATAAAGGCCACTCATTTAATGGAAAAAGTATATATTAATCACAGTAACCAATTCAACCAATCAGAAGAGGGAAAATATATATGTTGCTGCAGACTGTTGAGCAACCCAACAGGAAGCAAACTTTCTGGCCTCCAGTACAATGATTGAGGGAAATTAAAGAAATGTACATGTATTATCACGTACTCATTCTTTTATTGAGTGATTTTGAGTGTAATATATATTTTTCATATATGTCATTAGTGTAATATACCCTGGAACATTTTTTATTGGCTGTGTCATGAATTGAAAGTCATGCAACAAAATGACTGTCTCTGTCTAATTTTGTCCTCTTTTTAGCTTTAAACTATCAAAATAAGCTTTACTGAGTTTTGTTAGAAATTTCTTAGATATGTTTTCATTTCATGTTTGATTTTATGAAACTTATCAAGGCTCACAACAAATGAAAATTTCTTAGATTTGTTTGATAAGAATTAAAATAAAATATGTATGAAATAAAAAAAAATCAACACCAATTCTTTACATTACTTAATCATGGTCTTTGATGTGATCGTCCAGTGCTCTGTTGAGCTATAGAAGCACGCTCATCAGCTGATTAACTTTGACCATGTCTAATACTATAATACTATATCATGTTGTAGCCAAACAGTCTCATATCATATGCAGCTCCTAAATTTTTATGCCCCTGGATCAAAAGATCGGGGGGCATATAATTTTTGTACTGTCTGTTTGTTTGTCTGTTGTCAACTTAAATTTGCACATATATATTGCATCGTAAGAGGTAGGGCTTTCATATTTAGCATGTGTGTTCCTTGTGAGAAAACCTTTCCGACAACAAAAAATTTTTGGCCTTAACTATTGCACCATTAGAGGTAGGACTCTGAAATTTCAGACATGTGTTCTTTGTGATGAGACCTTTCCGATGGTACCAAATGTTTTTGCCATGTGACTATGATCTTTGACCTACACTTGAAAATTTTTAACATTGTAACTAATGAATTAAAACTGTCAAATCATTACCACAATGAAGACATAAATGTCTCACAAAGTGTGCTTGCAATTAGCACATGCCTTACACAGTAATGTCCCACTTCAGAATTTTGTTGCGACCAAGGGAATAGTGTCTTATAAACACATCTTGTTGATGATGAATTAATTTATTTGAAAGACATTTCAAGACTATTTCTCATGAGTGTGACAGTTTTTCAACAAATCCACCAAATCAATTGTACAGAGATAATGGAACTGGATGTTAAACTAGTTTTAGGATATCAAAATTAGGTAATATGTTTTATTTTATATTTTTGTTGCATATACTTGTCTTTTTCTGTTGTTACAGAACAAGAAGGACAGCTGGTGGCGTTGATTCCTCTGAAAGACAAACGTTTGAAACCAAGAAGAACGTTAGTAGCCCTGATACTTACTACCAAGCAGAGTTTCAATCAGTATATCACCAGGACTAACTGTTTGTCCTGATGACATCTGTTATCATATTTTCCAAAGAACATCAGATGTTGATATACATGTCTTCTTCATGTTATTTTCTGTTAATGCATGAAAAGAATATGCAGAGCAATCAAACAAAGATTGCTGAAGTGAAATCTGTCAATCCGTAATGTACATGGAATATCAAAAACAAATGTCTGTGTATGCATTTGCACTTGCAAGACACAACACTGTGTGAAATAGGGTTTGGATTGTTGTTTTGAGAAATGTACAACCTGTATATATGATAAATGTTCTAATATTGATATTGCACTTAAGTCATAAAATGTTCATGACTTTTTCTTATTAGATTCAATTGAACCATTTGAATTAGCTACTATAATAATTTATACTGGAAAATAGAATATTATTTTAAAAAGCTGATTTCACTGTACTTAAACCAATAATTGTCCTTTTCTTTCAATCAAGTATACGGAAAACATACATAATTTAGAGATCATCTTATTTCAGTGGTTTTTATCTGAAAGTATTGCTCTTTAATTGTACATGTACTTATTATTGTGGATGCACAGACATTTCATTACGTTTATTTGTTGAAAAGTGGTAAAATTTGTTTGCACCAAATGAAGAAGTGCAGTGAGCCAGCACAATTCCTGATTACTTACCTCATTAGTAAAAATATACAAATAGTGAAAAAAAAAACCCTGGTAATAGGCCAATGTCTGGTAGTAAGCCCATACACATCTATCATAATTATTCTGTCGTAAAGATGCAAACGAATACTAGTTCAGTGATTGTTCCACCAGTACCCCCTACGTTTAGTTAAAATCCATGTGTTAATTGATGCCTTGGGTTGTAAGCTGAATACCATATTTGGTGTTAAAGTGTGAGATGATACTGACATATTTACTTATCAGTTCTTATACGATATATATATATCTATCATTTAGAATTTAAGACTTTGATACTATTTTTTGTTTTTCATTGTAATCTAGCTTGCAATGATTATAACCATGGTACACTATACTTATCAGGCAATTCAGATATATCAATATTCCACAATGACAACAAAATCTACTTCCTACAATATGAACTAGAATTTTAGTTTTGCCCTGGAGAGCTCACTGAAGGATAACTATGGTTAATATTTGTGGATTATATATAGTTCTATAGTAACTCAACATGCTGTTTATACTTATCTCTATCATATTCTCTGTTACAGGTACCTTTATGTATGTTTGGCAGTGTTTCTCTGTCTGACTGCCGCAGGCCTTCTGCTCTTTTTCATGTTCCCTCGGAATGTGACAATTGAAAGTAACAAACCATTCCTATATCCTCAAAATCTTTCCATCGCAGTCCAAAGTGTCCAATTCCTAATCACAGTAAGTTATGAATATAGTCAGGATATAAACATTGTGTATGTCCGTGTTCCATTATTCCACAGGAGCTTGGCATAATGAGAACTGAGATGGGAAATTTGTGCCAAACTCTTGCACTTTTTGCTATACAGCTCTGCGTTCTGTTTTGTTTGATATATACACTGTATCTCTTAATCAAAGAGCATTTTGACTTTATTTTACATAAACAAATTAAGATTACTGCCAAAATGTTTTTGTTCTGAGTTACTTTTACAAACTGCTTTGAAGATGTTGTCTGTTGAAAAAGTTATCATTTACAATTTAGCATTTATAATTTACAATTCTACACACTAGATGTCACAGTTAATTATATAAACAGATTTCTAGGATTATGGAAAATTGAAAAAAAGTTCTTAGAATGAAGATATGTATATCAGATGTATAATTCTTGTTGTGTTTTTTTTTTTCAGAATCCAATAAACATCACTAATCAGAATTACTTTTCTGTGACTGTCAATAGCATAGCTATGGCAGTGCTGTTTCGAACCAAAGTTATAACCACTTCTAATAACAAAAACACAACCACCGTACCGATACGAGATACAGTATCAACTTCTGTAGATGCCAAAATCAACTTTAACGAGTTAAATGAATTTGGATACATGGCGTAAGTTGATCAGCATTACATTTCCTTTACAAATGTTTTGATTATATAAAACTTGTTATTAATTCATATGTTTTGTCATGCTTTCACGATTTAGTTATTGTATTAAATTGATTTACATATATGTTTTTTTTATGCTTTAATTCATATTAATTGTTATAACAAGTTTTGTTTACAATTTGTTAAGAAATAATCACAAGAAACAATATTTGGTTATCTCCCCTCTCCATTCCTTTAGCTTTCTGAATGTTTGTTAGTAAATGTGATTTTACCCAAAAAATCTTCAGCTTTTTTTGAATTAGAATATCTTTTATTACCTTTTTTGCAGAATTTTATGCAATGACACCAACACCTGGTTCCATGAATTTGTAATGGTATTCGAGTAAGTATGATAATTGTTAAAAAATCATGTCGTACTACAATATTCCATGCGTTCCTTTTACATCTGTTGCATCTTTTTGGTGAAGTAGAGTTATCTGCTCTTCTGAGGAGGTATTGATTGTTTTGTTGTATGTTTCTGAGATAATTTGTGAGAGAACAACACAGGTATCTCATTCAAACTAATGACATAACAATCAACATGTACTAATAAGAGGCAAAGGGCAGATAACTCTTCATTTTGAAAACGAAGTATGTAATTAAAAACTACCAAAATGATCTGTTACTGGAAAAACGTCACTCTGTGTTTTCTGTTACAGTTTTACAGTTAGTTATAGTTACCTTGGACATACTGAGATGACATCACTGACCACCTACCAATCAGTCAGCTGTGGGAATGATTCAGCACCGGTCATCAGTACGCACAAACCACATCCACTGACCACTACAGAAATTACCACTACAGAGATGACCACTGCTTCAGAAGTGATCACGAAGGATGACTAGAATTTTCAAGACTGTTGACTTTATATAAAAACATTTTCCTCTGGTTCCCATCTCTGATAACCTGCCGCCACTGAAGATAATATTCCAAGGTGACATGGTAAAGCTGTTGACCTAAAGTGATATTAATGTTGATGATTTACTTTATATTATTGGTTCCTTAAGATATCATTGTGGATAGATAATTATATTTACTAGGTATTATAATTCTTTGGAACCACAAATTTTCATTATCAACATTGAGTGAAAGTTCTTGGTCATCTCTCCAGGTATGTACAGGTAGTTCAGACCAAAGAGAAACGTCTTCCGTTTATAAAGTAATGTTTTTTCTGGTCCCAGTTTTAGACTTAAGTAAAGGTCCCATAGTTCAAGATAAATGTCGTCAAAAACAAGCAATATTTGCTGTATTAGTAAAATACAATACCAATACATGTATAAAACACAGAGCATGCACAAATCAATATATATGTAAAATAACACAGCGCATGCACCAATCAATTATGTAAAAAACACAGAGCATGCACAAATCAATACATGTATAAAACACAGAGCATGCACAAATCAATACATGTAAAAAACACAGAGATGCACAAATCAATACATGTACTCCTAATATTCAACCTGTGTCTTTTGTAAGGTTGTCAATTAGAAGTAGAAGTTACCGTTTATGTGATTAGTTGAAAATACATTGCATAGTGCAACTTGTGATAATATGTATTGTCTAGTCAGAGTATTAAGATTGCATACTTAAGATCTCTGAACACCTGGTGCTTGTACATGGCCTTGTTTGAGCGTTTTGTGATGCTATAGGTACTTTTCAAAATAATGCTAGGGAATTATTCTTTTGTGTTAACTGTTCCCAGTATACAGATTGCAGAAGTCATTGCTTATATAGAATAGCAGTTCTTCAAACCAATCAGATCTTGTATCGGTTGTGTTTTAAGAACTTCTATTGATATTACACCAACCTGAAGAAAATGTTTTAAAAAAAATCTTTCTGTTTTCGTAATTTTTTTAACATAGTTATTTGATAAACATTAAGAAAATTTCCTTTGTTAAGCAGATATTCTCAACATGCCAATAAAAATTTGAGCATCTGTACTGTATGTAAAACCCAGGTTTGGTAAAACTGAAGTCTGGTGATTCCTTGTGAAAACATTGCTATAAAACTAAGATGGTTAAACATGGGTCGAAGCAATATTAAATATCATTTGTCATATGTGTTCTTTGTGCACATCACAGATATTAGTTTCTGCTGTATTTTTTTGCAATATGAATAACAGACCTATGTAATCATTATAAAGAATGAACTGGGAAAGATGAGAAATGAAAAACTTGTCATATCAAAACATGTTTGTATTCAAATATGTCGTAACTATATCTAAAAAAAATTTTAAAGCTTCCGAGTATGATTTACCATGTAAAACAACATATTAGCACTGATATACAAATTAGTGTTAAAATTTACTGTATTTGTCTAGCAAAAACCCATGTTTGGTAATACTCACATATATTGTTGTTCTATAAATTTATTAACTAGTTGTATTTTTAGGTCACTGATGATGACCTATTGCAATCACTTTCATCTGGCGTTATGCATCCATTAATAATTTAACATGTTTTACTTCTTCTCAAAGTCCGCTGATCTGATTTCAAGAAAAATTTTCAGAAACCTTTCCAGGCCTAAGATGAACCAGAATTGTGAATTATACAGTCCCCACCCCACAGGGGCCTGAGGGACGGGGTCAAAAGAGGTTAGATTTACTTGGATTTCAAAAACCTTCGTCTCAACACCCAGACATGGTAGAATCAATTACTCTTTATGATGGGAAGCATCTTAAGATTCTTTAATTACCAAAATGAGTCTCACATTTCTTCTTTGGGAGGAAAATTGTTTAGACTTTAGTGTAATTTTCGTAGAAAAATTACATTTTTGATTATGACGTTGGTTATTTCCCACTTAAAATAACTTTGTAAGTATTATCAGTATAGGATGACAGTTTTGATGGTATGCATGTATCAACAATGACTTACTATATTCATTGTCACAATTTCTGTTTCATGATAACTATCCTTTAACCTTTATATTCAGTATTGCATATCTCGGGTAACCGTCAAGGCTGCTAAGCTTCTTGTGTTGTCCTGTAATAAGCTCACCCTCAGACTTTGTGCAATAAGCGGCCCTCTGGACTTATTGTATGATTGATACAATAAATGTATATTTATCATGTACAATATATATATATTATAGTACATGATCATGATATAAGTTTAAGTAGAGTATGTACCATTGCCTTACCCCAGTAGCTACAATTCAGCTGTACCTCATTATCACAATACAAGCTTTTCTAAACTGGTCTGTCTGTCCATAAACAGTTTTTGTTCTTGCTATTTCTTGGAAAGCACCTCTCTCGCAGGTGTTCTCATTTGAGTTTTATTTTTGGGCTGATCGGGCCAACAGGTAGCTTTCTTGAGTTTTTACAATGAAAGTAAAAAGTACTGGATGAAAACGGCAGACAGACGGCCTTTTTGAATTTCAACAACGAAAAATTGTTATCTGTATTTCTTGAGAGGGACTAGATGGATTGGTCTGAAATTTGTATTTAGGTTCCTCTTGGTCCCTTGTCATGCCTGCTTGATTTTGGGACTTGTCAGGAAAATGAAATGGTTGATAGAAGGCCATCTTGTATTTTAGAAATGAAATATATCGCTATTTCTTTAAAAGTAATGGATGAATCTCCCTGAAATTTCTTATGTATGTTCCTCTTTGTGCCTAGATCATAGTTGTGCCTGTTTGACTTTAGGACTGATCAGTGAAAAAAATGGAGGAGAGGCAGCCATCTTGGATTTCAAGAATGAAAGAATTTTATCACTGTTGTGCGAGAAGTCCTAGATTGATATCTTTTCAAATTTCATATGTTGGCACCCCATGGTCCCTAGTTGTTCTTGTTTGATTTTGGGACTGATCAGGAAAAACAAAATGGCTGACCGCCAACCATCTTGAATTTGACAGTGACAGTTAATTGTTGATATTTTTTCAGAAGAATGTTCAAATTTTGTATAATTGAGAGCTAAAACAGAGGAAAAAATAAGGAAAATATCCAACTTTTAAAGAAAAAATAAAGACCAAACAATGATTGGCACCAAGATCCCTCTTGGATCTCATGTTGGTGATATTCAATACACGGTATAGGAATTAAATTATCATTTATGACATGAATTTTGAAAGGACTGAAATGATTCATAAAGTACATATCAATATAGATCATATTTATCAAAGAAACTTTAAATCTAATGACATATACTGTAAATGTACATATTTCAGTGGCTTTTTTAGATTAGCGATTTTTTGGGTGATTATATTGCACTACAGTATGATCATGCTAAATGCAGTCTCTGCATAGTCTTTATATATATATTATTATCTATTTACAAATTTATCATCATGCTTATTGTTAAAAAATTTGAAATTTAATTGCGTCAAAATAAGTACGTTGACATCAACACATTTGAAATGTGTTTCAAATTACATTGAATTCATTAACATTTCTCATGAGATTTTGAAGTCATACTTCAGGTTTTCTTATATAAGTGTTATATAGGTTTACTGAATTGAAAATATTTTGTCTAGTGTTATTAATCCCTATGTTAGAAGTAACTTCATTTAAAATGTACATAAATTGACACTATAATACCATCAATGACATTTTTTGTCAATATTGGGACCAAGTTTCATGAAAGATATTCAGAAATTTCTTGTCACTCAGTCTTTTCCATGCAGAGGTAAGTAATAAAGAATAACTGAGCAATTTCTTTGACACCAGCAATGGTTCTTCTATGGACAAATTAAGGAATACTTTTGGAGCATTCATTTAACCTGGGCCTGAACATATCTGGTTTCAATATGAGGTATATTGTTGTGAAATATTGCCACAGTACTATGGATACTTGTTGTATTTATGAAGGATTTCAACAAGGATTGCTGCCTTTTTCTTGGCTATTTAAAGCCATCATCATGTGATTGTGTGTTATTTGTCATTGCTTCTGTGATTGTGATACCTTTTTAAAGGGTTTGTGCAATGTCCAAAAACATTATTAAGGAATTGTTATCATAAAAAGAACAAAAAAAAAGAACTGATTTGATGTTGGCTGTAAGCTTAGATAAATGAATTATTCTTGTTGAAATGTTTAAGAATCATTCATATAAAGTTCCAACAGGTGTAAATATATTAGAAATGAAAGACTTCAAAATTTGATACTTTGAAAAAGATTTACCCTTTATCTTGCCTTTGTCATTGTATGGGCTTTCATGTTTTTACAAGACTGTATTTTAGTTTTGGAATATTAGACACTGTTGATCTCCAATAGGTCTGAGGAAGGTAGAAGTCAACATATATCACTGTCAGTTATATCATTGGCTCATTATAAAGAAGGATCACAATAGTTCAGTTGTTTCAGAGTGTAGAGGTACGTAATCTTAGTTGAACATTGGAGGTGTGTAGTTTGGAACTCCCTACCCATGGTGGTTTGCATTTTTGCCTTAGAAACAGGTCGGTCTGCTGTCATGGTTGTGTCCTTCGGAAAGACATTTTACCTACATTTCAATGGGTAGGATGATTAGGGCACCCTTTTGCTGTTCAGTGAGGTACTCACCAGCTATAACAAGACAAACCTGCCTCAAAATGGCATTTACTGTTCGCTGGATGATGAACCCAGAAAGCTAACATAACAAGCAATTATTACAAAATTTTGATAAAAACTAGTCTGTAGAATCAGTGTTAAGCTTGTTGCTCCATCACAGATGTAAGATTGTTAAATTATGGAATAAATTTAGTGTTCAAACTGTAGAAGTAAGTAAGAAATCTCTCATACCACCTTGGAAAAAATTCACTCTGTGATTTCTATGATTTGGAATACTGAACTCTTCTATCCCAAAGACTGAATCCAAACAGAGTTGTCCATCTCAGAGCAGAAAAATAGTAACTTTGCAATTTCTATTGAGCCAAATTATAATTTAACAAATATATCCACAAACTTATGTTTCCTTCGCAGTCAATCTTACGAAATCCAGAGTAAAATACTGAATAAATACCTTAATGTCACAATCATATTCTGATCAAATTTTCTTATGGAATTCCAAGTGATGTTAATCCGTTTGTAAATAATTTCAATCATGACCTCGTTAGAATACATTAATTCCACGCTTTGGTAAAATAATTTAAGATGGTTAAAAATGAACAGAAAGCAACAATCACTTTTCAGTAGAGAATACAATTTATTCGTTGTTTTGAAACATATATATATATATACAATTGTTTTCCTAAAAGTTTGCATAGAACTGTGTTGTAAATGGACATGAAAGTAAAGAAAAACATTTCAATATCTACAATGTTTATTTGAGGTAAAACAAAAAGTTCTTGAACATGTGCATGTACCAAAACATGTTTCTGTTTTAAGAGTGGGAATAGGGACATATAATACAGAGGGATAAGAAACTGATTATATTTTTAATGATATAGCAAAAAAGAATTGCTGTTCTTGTAAACCATTCTTCTAAAAACAAATACATCACTTATCTTTTCGAAATATACAGTAGTAGAAAGCTTAATTGTTTTAACATTGATTGTGACAAAACAATTCTGTCAACTTTGGATATTTATACAACATAATTCATGTTAAAGCTATTTACAACATCTCTCTCAAGCTTCAATTGCAGGTTTTCCCTTGGCCCTTGTTTGTTCCAGTTTGATTTTGGGACTGATCAGAAAAAACAAAATGGCCAACAGGTGGCTATCTTGAGTTTTGTTACAGGTTCATTCTTAAATGGCCAAAAAAAATGGTTCCAGTCATGGGGGTCAGTATAGAAGTGAATGGGGCATAGGTTGATATGGTCGGATAAGAATATGGAGAAGAGTAGACTTCAGGGTGTACAAACACAAAACTTAAAGCCAGAGAAATCTCCACTGGGCCTCTGTTTGAAGGTGATAGATTGTATTATTATCAATACATCTGATCCAAAATTTGAATATCTTGAAATTTTCTTGTCTTTCCAGAAATCAGTGTTTTATAAAAAAAACAGTGGTGTGGTCAAGATCTCCATAGAAATCAAATGTTAATGACATATTCAATGTCACTTGTGTGATGACTCTATTAGTCTGCGTGTTTATACTTTCACAAATAATTTGTGTATTATCAATTATTTTCTTTATACCTAGAATATTTTGTTTTTGATATTTTGTCAATTTTCATGCTCATTTTTTTCATAGTTTCAGTTCATTGTCTCTTGTTTGTTTGATTTTCTTTGTGTCTGTACGATGTTTGTTGTAAAACAACATATGATTAGAATGTGGTATGCCTTTGGGATTGTAAGTCTATGTTCCTTTAACAACACATTATCTAGTCTCAATCCTTTGTAACAAATATTTCTCCACATCTAAGGTGTAACACTATATTTACACTTGTGTCACAGTTATGCTAATGATTAGGTATGGTAAGTATTTGGAATATGTGATATATTTAAGTTTCAATATGTTTGTGTATAATTAAATCTTGCACTAGATTATTAAAGATAAATTCAGTTGTTTCTTAATATTTTGTTTGTTTTTATGTCCATTGTTTAATGTATGGATCATGGACTTACATAAAAGTATACTGCTTTAAACAGAAAGGCCCAAACGTGACAAAAACCGAGATTAAAGTGTATTACAAATTGCTTACATACCAGAAATTTTTTTTTTCTTTTTTTTTAAAATACGTCCTTTATGATTATTGTATTTTTTTACGTCCATACCAGACCGTAGACATTTGGAGAGATTGAAGGTTCCTCTGATTCCTTCACCAGAGTTTTGACAATTGGACCACTGTGAGGTGTTTGTTTTCAGCATTTTTTTAAGTTAACACAACAAGAAACAAGTGCAAGAATTATCTAAGGGAATGCCATGGGATGGTTGTAACTATAGTTGGAATGAAATTCTGGTTTTGTAACCTTTTCATCCCTGTTGCCGTAACTTCATTTGGAAACGGAAGGAGTAAACAATTCGTTTGGCACTTGTCCAGGGTCATGGAAGTAACATGTACAGATTATATAAAGATATAGACTCATTTGTTACTAATAAAAAAGGATGGCTAGTGTTAGATACAATACAGTAAATTTCATTAGTAAAAATAAAATAATATTAGCTAGTTACTTTGATAGTATATATGGAGAAAACAAACGGTTTGAACAGGTACAATATTATGTAGGGTTCTGCAATGCACTCTGGGAGAGATTGGTTGCTTTTGGGAGTATCCCACAATGCATCATGTCAATATCAAAGTAACTAAGGTAAGACATTTACTGGGTGGGGAATACATAACCCTGGAACATACTTCCCGCAATAAACCGCTCGACTAGAGATAGCTTTTCTTTAGTTCCACCGGTTGAGCGTCAGACTGTATATAGCTAGTAGACCACAGGTCCTGGGTTCGAACCATGTTGGAGGCATTGAAATACATAATGAACTCTATAACATTGATAATTCTGTCATTTATAAGTACACTCGCTTTATACCGTACGTCATGATCAAGGCATGTCGTGTACAAATTCACCAAAATGTTAATACCGATCGGAACTTTCATCCAAAGTCAATTCAATCTTCTACTGAACAACCACACACAGATACCAACAAAGGTTTGGTGGATTCCAAGCGATGTTTTTGTCGCATTGCTTGTTGTGAAACCTCCGATACATCAAATTTAGTTGCAATATATGTATAACTTTAATGCACACATAATGACAGATGAAAAAAAAAAACCATTGACAATCAATTTTGATGATACTAATTTTAAATGACCGAAAATAAAACCTCGTGAAAATAAGTGATTTACAGTAACATACTTTCAACTTCCAATTTTAGTGTAAACATCTACAGCACGCTAATTTAATCACTTTTATCACCCTCTGCTGAGGAAGGTTGTGCAATCAAATGTCTGTCATCATCCTGTACAGCAGGAGGTCGATGAATGGGTGACACAGACGCTACTCTTATGTTGTTCGATGGGCTATGAACACGCACAAGCGTTACTAAACGAGTTTTATCCATCTTCGTTAAACCATCCAAGACTCGTGTGATGAAATTGTCTTGAAGACGGTTATAGCATTGTATGAATGCAGAGTACCAGTAGTCGTAACGAAAATCGTTTCTCTGTCTACTGAAAAATAAAGTTTATAAAAAAATAACAACATGAAATTTAATCGCATAACAAAACAGTCAAGGCTTTTCAGCATTGGTTTTGGTGAATTAAGGTATGTTTGAATGGGGATTCCTTTTGTGCTCACTGTAAATGATTCCATCCATAAAACGGTTTTGGTGATCAATGACTTATGCTCGTTTTAACAGCTCGACTCTAAACATAATGTCATTGACAAACAACAGAATAACAATGTGTAAATAGATTACACGAGGTTAAAGTACTATAAGGTCATAATTTCGTGGGGCTCAAATTTCATGGTTTTGAATAAAAATGTGCATTTTCGCTAGCAACTGATTTCGTGGATAAACTTGCTTGCGAAATCGACTCATACTAATCCATGTCAAGTTATATCTGTTTATCAATTCGTTGTCATATAAATTTGTTCCTTATGAGTAACCAGGAATTCAACGAAAATAAAGCCGCCACGAAAATGACAATTTTACTCTGTAGACAAAAAGACAGATTTCCATGCAGACACTTGAACGATACAAAGAACATATTATCAAACGTTCCGAAAGGATGACCGTCTTCTGATTTATCAAAAAAAATCCTTCATGCAGACACATGTTACATCCAAGAACTGTAGTTCGCTAACGGTTATCGAACACACCAGAGTTCATATCGCAAGGGATAACACAATAATACCGGGCTCTTCTTAAACTTAATCGATTGTTGCTATTTTGCTAAATAATCAACATCATATCTCAGAAACAAAGAGACTGAATATCGAGTAGCTACAATTGTGTATATATTGGAAAGGAAAATTGAAAATGGGCTCAAGTTTGCTGTGAAACATATATTTTAGGATGTTTTGGGCGAATTAAAATCGGGGTTAACATGATCGGTTTTATGCTTGAGCGAAGAAATGGATATAAAGTTTCCTTGTTTGCAATAATAATAACACTTTGCCGTAGTTTACCTAGATTAAGAATGTAATTTACCAAGATAAAGGATGTAATTTACCAAGACGATGAATGTAGTTTACCAAGATGAAGGATGTAGTTTACCAAGATTAAGGATGTAGTTTACAAGATGTACCAAGATGAAGGATGTAGTTTACCAAGATGAAGGATGCAATTTACCAAGATGAAGGATGCAATTTACTAAGATGAAGGATGTAGTTTACCATTACCAAGATGAAGGATGTAATTTACCAAGATGATGAATGTAGTTTACTAAGATGAAGGATGTAGTTTACCAAGATGAAGGATGTAGTTACGAAGATGATGAGTGTAATTTACCAAGATGAAGGATGTAATTTACCAAGATGAAGGATGTAGTTTACCAAGATGAAGGTTGTAATTTACCAAGATTAAGGTTGTAATTTACCAAGATTAAGGATGTAGTTTACCAAGATAAAGGTTGTAATTTACCCAGATTAAGAATGTAGTTTACCAAGATGAAGGATGTAGTTACGAAGATGAAGGATGCAATTTACCAAGATGAAGGATGTAATTTACCAAGATGAAGGATGTAGTTTACCAAGATGAAGGATGTAGTTTACCAAGATGAAGGATGTAGTTACGAAGATGATGAATGTAATTTACCAAGATGAAGGATGTAATTTACCAAGATGAAGGATGTAGTTTACCAAGATGAAGGTTGTAATTTACCAAGATGAAGGTTGTAATTTACCAAGATTAAGGATGTAGTTTACCAAGATAAAGGTTGTAATTTACCAAGATTAAGAATGTAATTTACCAAGATGAAGGATGTAGTTTACCAAGATGAAGGATGTAGTTTACCAAGATGAAGGATGTAATTCACCAAGATGAAGGATGCAATTTACCAAGATGACGGATGTATTTTAACAAGATGGAGAATGTAGTTTATCAAGATGAAGGATGTAGTTTATCAAGATGAAGGATGTAGTTTACCAAGATGAAGGATGTAGTTTACCAAGATGAAGGTTGTAATTTACTATAAAAAAGTAAAATGTCAAGGGATTTCTATGCAGTTACGAAGATGATGAATGTAGTTTAGCAAGATGAAGGATGTACTTTAACAAGATGAAGGATGTAGTTTACCAAGATGAAGGTTGTAATTTACTATAAAAAAGTAAAATGTCAGGGGATTTCTATGCAAACGGCTGAACTAACGAACGAATGAATGAATGAAAGGATCTTTTCGTGCAATATATTATGGATGTACTGAGAGGCCATGCTGATAAAATAGTTCTGAAATGAATAACAAATGATTGACTGCTTTTTCTTGAATGCCTTACCTGTCTGATGCAGGGGGTATATATTGTAGACACCCCAAATGTTTGATGAGTTTCAGACATTCTTCCTGGTTAAGGTTTTCTTTCAGTGTCAACGCTATGTCTGTTATTGCTCCGGGAATCGTCGCTGTATTCTCCTGGGGGAAAAGGTACATTTTAAGTGAAGAATTGTACAAAAGACATTCAAGTGAACAGAATTTATTGTTAGAGACATTAGCACCAAATAATTAAGAAATCATTTTCATAGTTGTTCTAGGACTCGTCAGTGATGGTAAAGGTCCAAATAGTTGTTTAAACCTTGGAGGAGATTTGAGTCCAAATAAATGTTGAGGAACCAGATTAAGGGGTGCACTAGCTTAAACACAAGACTGACGAAGCTCATGGAATTTGGAATAAATATTAAGTTGGGTAGCCATATAATTTGCAGTAGTGTCTATCAATTGGAATAGCGAAAATTATGCAAATCAAATATATATGTACTTCATTATTATACTAAACATCTTTAAAATGATCAAAGACCATAATCGTGGCTTATCTACAAATGTTGATGGAAATGTTCGCCAGCCAGTAATCAACCAGCCTTAACATTAATCAGGGCCATACGTACTATCGTTATTTGAAGAATAACTACATTTTCAAATTACCTGTATGCAGTTTGAGTTGATACAACGATGAACAGTAATTACGTGTACTTACTCTTTGGGGTAATCCTGAGGCAACCGCGAAATTTTCACTGGCAGGTATACTTGTCTTCACAAAAGACATTTCATCTAGTGCTGATGGTTGTTTCTCTTTATGAACAACTTCGATGTAAAAATCGCAGTTCTCATTGGTTTCGCCATTTCGCTGAAGATACCATTTTGTGTTAGGGCTATGAATGATGTGTTTTTCACAATCACGCATGAGTGTCTCCGGGTCAACCAGCTATCATTAAAAAGGCAGTAATAATCAGTTAATTTAGAATTTCCGTCATGAATCAGTTTGATTTAAATAATGTCCAAAATATGGACAACATTTAAGCGGTATTATTGTTTGGTATATGTTTTATGTATGGTCTACCAAGACTCTAGTTGCATTTTAATTTTGAAACATAAAACATGATTTAAATTTGTTCATCCATCTGCTTGTAAATCAATAATATCCTATGATGACTATGGGTTAAATGCAATTAAAATGAATAAATTCAAAGAGAAATGGCGCATAACAACCGACAATATTTGACCTGAATGTGTCTGTTTCGGCAAATTAAAATAATTTCGATGCGTTTTATCAATATATATGTATGCATATATTGATAATCTGAACAAATATCTAAGATTTGTGGCCAGTATCGTTAAGCGCCATACCTCTTAAGGTGACATTAATAAGACTAGAATCTATGTCGAACACTAATCTTTAATTACAAATTAAATATGCATCCAATTAAATTTTACAGCAGTAAATATTGCCTCAATATGTTACCTTTGCATATGTATTGGAATTAGCTGGCGGACATCTAAACTGCAATGCTTTTATGTTAAATAAAACGTATGTATTATTTAAAATACAGCATCGTTTGAATGCTGTACACTTACCAACAAGCTGTGTTGTATGTATTATTTGAAATACAGCATCTTTTGAATGCTGTACACTTACCAACAAGCTGTGTTGAAATTGGTCGTTATTGTTATACTTTCTGTGTATCCAATTATGTACAGAATTGCTAAGCAAACCGAATCGGAACTGTAGTTGCCCACCCTTTCTTTGTTGGTGTCGCTCTAGTAGTTTCACCCTTTCCGTTTCTAGGTGATGGAATCTCTTGTCAATTTTATCTTCCATGGTAACCTGATAAATATCATGTATCATTTTATCGTACGTGTTATCAATCTATATCGCTACAGAATAATCCCCCCTTCTCTCTCTCTCTCTCTCTCTCTCTCTCTCTCTCTCTCTCTCTCTCTCTCTCTCTCTCTCTCTCTCTCTCTCTCTCTCTCTCTCGTTTTTGATGTTTTGTATCTTTTCTAATTACAAGCATTGGTATAGATTACAACCGTCATATCTTAATAATGTATACTGAAGCGATTTTTCCAGTCTTATGGACATATGCTTCATGCTGTATTTATATACTGGTATTTGCAGCTCATCACAATTGATACAATAGAAGGGACAGCGCCGTATACAAACCTCGAAATCAGTAATAGTCGACTTTGCACCCTTCAGATACAGCATTACATCCAGTGTGTCGGTACAGTTGTCAATCACTCCCTTCCGCCCGTAAATACTTGCACTCAAATTGTATTCAATAAAACCCTGACACGTTGTGCAGACGAATCCTGAAAAATGCTTTGTATAGATCAGAACAGATGAGGAATTAATTACAAAAAACATATCCATTTTGTCACCAGCTTCTTGTTTGGTTTCATACCGTGGTACCTCAACCAAATCCACTTTGTCACCATTGCAGTGTTTTGAAAAACTATGTACTTTTATTTCTTTAAAGTTTTTGGGCATTCGATGAGGAACCTTTACTTCAACAAAGTCGGCAAAACTTGTCTGCATATGATATTCTGGAGCAGGGCTTGTAATGATAGTGTCAACAGGTAAACCCAAAACAGCAGCCAATCGTTCAATGTTGTTATGGACAGTTTTGTAACAATAATCGGAGCTCACACCAGAAAGAACCCCAGGAGGGAACGTTGTGATAACATCAGAATTTCGAAGTTGTAAAATGCATCCTTGGTTGTCGATAAGTTCACACGTCTGCCAGTCTGTTGATAATATTGTCTTCTGTTTATGTAAATGTGGTAAAGGTATTGTTTCTTCAGTTGATGGTGTATTCATGGGTAAAGACGTTGTAATTGTACCATTATTTTTAGACTGTGTTGATAAAGGTTCAAGTTCGTGAAGTGAAAGGGTCAAAGACTTTCGGAGTCTACCGCCAGTGTTATAAACATCACGAAATAGCTCCGAATGTGCTTCTTCTTGACCGATATTTGGCAACCTTTGATCATACATCTTACTGCCATTGCAACTACACTGCACGGCGTCGATATGTCCAAATGATAGTTCATATTCTTCTTGATGTGCACCCTGCAACTTATTTAAATCATTGGGATGGTTGTGACCTTTGAAAACGATGCTATCATCTGCAATTAATTGCTCGGTATACACTTGCTGCATATTTGGCAATGTTTGGTCGTCTTTCTTTTGCCGCCGATTGTAATTACACTGCATAGTCTTTTCGTTAACACTTATGACTCCAGACTCGATTGACTGCTCTTGGTGTTCTTGACTGTTATAGCCACACAATGCATTTTCATTCTGCAGCTCGGTTTTTACATCATTAAAGCAATATTTTTTTTTAGATTTGAAGTACATTTTTATTATTAATACAATGGCTATTAATATAAATGCTATAAAAATAATTCCTGCAATAATAAAGATTTCAACTGATTGCCGCAAAACTTTTCTGTTGGTGTCAGTTACGTATGGTGATTGGGACATTGTAGTCATATTATCAGTAATGTTGACATGATCGCCATAGCGAGGTATACAAACTCTATCGTGAGATTTATCCGAATTTAAGATGGCGACTTCATGTGTTCCACATTTCTTAAAAGGTTTGCACATCTCTGTTCTTGAGTATACCTCAGAAAACGTCTCTTCTGGACATTCTTGACACACTGTGTGTTCAGAACTTGTTGCTGAAATGATCATTTTAACAGATGAATGGCAATGTTTAAGAGTAAGGACGTCTTTTATCATAAAGTATTGTGGTCATCTGCTCTTTTTGCTTTTCTGGGAAAGCTTATAATTCGCGATGTATTCCATCTGTGAACTCAAAATGGTAAAATCATAGATCTGTTTCAGACCTCAAATTTACCAACCAAACACTGACTTTTATCAGTACTGAATTTCCTCTTCGACTTCAATTTTGATTTGGTGACAGAATCTCAATGATGTTTTTCTCGACCATGATTTCGAAATTGACATAATGTATATGTATTTTAAATCGTATAACTAATCGGATGAGAAATGCACTCATACAAATATAAACAACTTTTCAAGTCGGATCATTTTACTTAATAACGAGTGTGATTCACCATACTTTAAAAACTAGTTATTTACTATTTAACATTTGGATAACTTGATTATACAATACCTTCAATTACAGGTTCTTTTCCAGGTGGGCAATTGCTATCTAGTATGCAGCTGCCGTTTTGACATAAACAATAATTTTGAGTAGATTCACATATAGCTTGAGATTGTGATGAATACGTTGAATTTTCTCCGGCATCTTTGTGTAGACATTCTGTTGCACACTTGAGGCAGGTAAGAGAGTAAGTGTTGGTTGGCTGAAAATAGCCCAGTGGGCACACTCGACACCTTCCTGTTGTTTTTGGGGCGATGCAGTCTTCTTCGAGATATGTTCCTGGCGGGCAGGACAAACAAATGATACTCGTTCCATTGATAGATTTCGAGCGATAGAAAAAGTTCTCGTCTGTTATAGGTGAAGCTAAATACAAACTTGGAAAAAAAACCATCAGCCAAATCAAAAGGTAAAGTTCCATTTTTGCGTATTATTAAACAGATTTTTGTTTAAATTCGGGTTAATTTCTCCAGATAATGAACAGTGGACGATGTTTCATCCTCTTGTCCCGCTGTTCTGAAAAATGAAGCATATGAATAAATATTTATGTTTCTTTCATTCATACCTTGCTCTAATCGACCGCTTTAAATTTCCTTTTTTTAATTTCATGGTAGTCTAATTTATCAAAATTGAGACTTTTTCTATTATTTAAACCTCACTTGTTGCACCATTATAAATATATACGTTAAATTATGCCATAGAAAAATAATCAAGTCATGTACAGATTGATGTTTAATATTCATTATGGATATAAATAGACATGTGAATCGCTTTCAATTGTTCTTTGTTTTTGTTTTTTCTACTTTTGGGTACGAATGGATTTCGTAATATAAAAATAGATGTATGATACATTTTAATTCATTGGTTGACTCTTCTGTATCTAACTCTAAATCTATATTTAAAAGTGCTTTTAGAGATTGCATTTGGTAGACATTGCTGATGGACTTTTAGTCCCGTGGATTGCCGTAACCTGCAAGTTTTACTTCATTCTAATAATGGCACGGTTCAATATATACACATACACAGTTGTTTTAAAATGATCAGATATATGGGAGTTTTGAAATTTATGGTGCTAGTTCATCTCCCTATCTAGATTTTGACATTTCTTTCAGTCACTTTGGATTTTTCTCATTCGCTTCCTAGACTCCAAAATTTAGACCCTCAGTATCACTAACGAGTCCAAGAATGACGAAACAGCTGCATGACGAAGTCTAATTCATTGGTTGGCTCTACCACCTCTGAATTTGTATTTAGAGGTGCTTTTTGTGCAATCTTCTGACCGATGCTCAATTTATTAAAAAAAAACATCAATAACATACAGTTTTGTAGTATCGAGATATACGTTTAGGCATGTACAAATCAGACCGATATATAAGCATTTAGATATATACGATAACATCACAGGTGTACGTTACAATAAGAATATGTGCACATTATATAATGTATAGTTTATCCCTAGTACTGGCGACGATCTAAACATTTCTTATATCTACAATTTTTATCATATAACGAACTTATTCAAACAAACGTTTGATCCCTAGTCCAAAGTGTGAACTACAACAAAACCCTTAAGTCTGAATACCTTAAATATTTTTGAAGGGGTATGCGGAAATTCCTATTTCTAATTATATACATATCGCAATGGTCTCCTTTTAACTCTTGATCTGTTTGTGAGTGTATGCTTTAAGAAACATGAGATAATAAAACTGACTTTTAGATCTATCTTTAATTGAGAATATTTATGTTGAGAATACATTTATTAATTTGACAATACGTTATCTGAAATTACTTTCGATTATTTAGAATTCCATATTTAGAGAGTATTTGTTTATTTAGAATATGAAACACAAAATTAATCTTTACTTTATACTCCATACTAATTAACTTCTCTTTATTAACCGTTTTGATATCACAAAACAAATTATCTTTACTTCATAGCTGCAGATGTATACTTTTGAAAATCAAATCATGTTGCCATACATAATCAAGGAAATATCCTGCTTAAGATAAAATGCATAGTTACATTTTGTTTTGACAAAGAAGAATGTAACAGATTTTTGAATATTTGAAAGAATATACTCATCTATCAATATACCTTCAAAACTGTTACAAAATTAATCATACCAGCACTTTTGTAATAAACAAAACCGGGTAAACTTACGCTGCGAACAGTGTCGTGTAATCCAGACAAGTATGGCAACTTAAAATATAAATATAGTGACAGGTAAGCATGACAAAGATCTATATATAGATCAAAGGAATCACATCCGGGTTGAAGTTATGTTTTTGTTTCTTTTTTTAAAAATGATTTTCCTTTGAATGTCATCATAATTTCTCGATAATACCGGAATATAGATAATTTCATGACTGCTAAAAGCGAAATATGATAATATTTAAGAAGACATAATATTCAGGCAAGTATGGCAACTTAAGATATAAACATAGTGACAGGTAAGTATGACAAAGATCTATATATAGATCAAAGTAATCACATCCGGGTAGAAGGTATGTTTTTGTTTCTTATCTAAAATGATTTTCCTTTGAATGTCGTCATAATTTCTCGATAATACCGGAATATAGATAATTTCATGACTGAGGAAATAATTAGATTTGCTATATATCACCTTAGGAAAAGTCATTACTTTTCCGGGGTGATCATTTGTAAATGGTTAAATCCAAAGCAAGAGATATAATTTCAAAAATATGAAATACATTAATTTCTTTATACAGTCATGAAAACACATTTCAGGTTAAGATTTCCACCTTAAGTTTAACATAAATCGGACTTGATAAGGGGAATCGGAGCAAACTGGACATGATATCAGTGTTTATTCTTGTGTTAATACTCATTTTTCCTTGGAGGAGAGGAGCATGATTTGAATTTTGATTTGGCGTTTTTCATTTGTAAAAATTGTTAAATGTAAATGTATATGTGTATGTGTTCCAACACAAATAGAATTCAAACATAACTATGACGTCATTAATTGTTTGTACATCCAATTATATGTAATAATGGACTGATACCTGCCAATCAACAAGACAAGCTTTTAAACAGATTTATACAGAATATTAACATCTTCTAGACTGTTAAACTGTAATTCTTGTAAATGATATCATAAACGAGATAATTGCTCTATGTGAACCTCTGATATGTGTGATATAGATTCACTTTCTTCTTTCAGGACTCTCTTATTGCGTACTCGAGACACGGCTTGAAAACGTTAGCGATAATCAAGTTTATTTGCCTTGTTAGCCTTTTACACACACACACACACACACACACACACACACACACACACACACCACCACCACCACCACCACCACCACCACACACACACACACACACACTCACACACACACACACACACACATATATATATATACTTGTTAATACTGTTAACATACATGTATATGATGGTCATCAGAAAAGTTTCTAGGGGAGGTCTATCATATATATACAGGTGAGGTGGAGGGGGAATACATATCTGATGGCCAACAAAAATGTATCCCCAAATATATCAGATAATTACTATTATACCTATTTACTATACTATATGTTATGCCTTCTTTCATCATTGCTAGTAAATAATGTATTTATAAGTCTATATGCAATAACCTTTCTCCTAGAATCACAGGGTAATATTTTCTTGTTATTCTATATATCAATTCCCTTAAGAGCTGCCAAACATCTAGATCCATTGATATTCTAGATCAGTCTTCTGAAAATTTCCCAGCTCCTATCCCTTGTCCTTGCAAACATATCTTGTAAGGGTATATTATCGAACCTTTAAATTTTTTAAATAATATTATTCTTGTTTAGGTAAGTAATTACCTACACTACAGGTAAACAAGCAATATTGGCTATATAAAGACAATTAGGTAAGCCCTGTCCCACCTGGGTACTGCCTACAGGTGTTATGTATCACCTGACCAGGTGTAAACGGTTAATTGGACACCTAGTACATGCACCCCTGGTATATGTTGTTGGTCAACTGACTAACCAACAACGAAGTTTAAACAGCAAATTTGTAAAACAAGGTGGGATACAAATACTAGATGGGGATACGTTGCTGAGAAGTCAAAAAGTATCCCCAGAAACTTCTATGATGAGGGAAAAAGTATCCGGGTACTTTTATGGTAGGGGATACAGATATGATATGACAACCCCAACTCCTGCAGTGGTCGGTGAGTAACACCTGCATGTCCATGTGGAGTAATAGGATCGCTCAACTCATTAATATTCATGAAATAATGACGTCAAAATATTTGTGACGTCATCAAAACTTGAGAGGCGGCAAGCATGAAAACTAGGAGTAGGAGGGGGAACAGATATATCTTTCTTTATTTTTTCACTGTGTATTAGATATGTAGATGGAAAACAAACTTATTTTCTTTTCATTGGTAAAATTGCAGTTTAATGAGCATGTAAGTTTATGCTATTTATTCGACAAATGCACTTGTTTAGTAGTATTCAAAATTAATTCGTCAGTCACATTTACATTTGAACTGCTAGACTTTCTATGAATTCAAAAGCGCCATCTGATGGTCTTGCAGTAGCAATCTGATTATAATTGGGGGAAAAGGTTGGACGGTGACACTGGGTTCAGAATACCTATTGATCTTTTTTATTATTTTTTTTTTCATTATACCGTTCCTGTAAGTTACCCCATTGCTTACCCCTTCAACTGAAAATTACCGTTCTCGAAGAATACAATCCAATTATGTCATCCAACGTCATCGAAAAAGGTGATATCATGCCATGATATGTCATGACAACAAAGATTATATAGCAATTACCGCTTCATTTTGTGATCCTCGTTGGAACCTCGAAAAAAAATAACCTAATGATTGTTTTTTTGATATCCATGCATTCGGAATGGCGTCAGGTGTAATAATTGACCTGTGAAAATGTGCCCGGCCCCGTTAGTTTTAAAGAATGCACAAGTTCACTGTTCTCCTGCTATACCTTCATAGTATATTCTAAAACCAAGTAAAACCTAAGAGGTTTAGTTATTGGTCATGTTAGATATATAGTTTACATGGTAAATATAATGTTAGTAATTTGTTGTGTATAGGTGTATTTAGGATCTTACAGAGTATATATGATACCGATGCATGTTTGATAATACTGTAAGTGCTATGTAGGTACAGATATTAAGGTCACTTAACTACGCAGTACTGTTGTTGCTGATGCAGGTAGTTAATACCTAAAATGCAGACAAATGTTAATGTGACGGAATTTTTCGAAAGTCTTTTGTTTACACTGGAAGACTGGACCTTGGAGTACGTCATCACTTATAGCCGAGTTGTAGGCTTTGTATTTGGATTTGACTGTTTTGGCTCCAGAATGTCTGGGTTACGTTTCAAATTTTGTAATAGTTTGACAGCCTTGGTCAAACACGGTCATCCATCAAATTCGGCAGTCACGTATACATTTGTTATAAAAATGAGGGGACAAAATCGCTCCTCACTTCGGTCAAAGACAGCGTATTATACGCACCGTTGTCACGAAGCCTGGGACCAGGACAGGTACTCTCCACCTTCTGGTTTTCTTCAATTGTTTCTCTCTGTGGGAGGGTTACACTTGTTTGGTCACGAAAGTAATGTCACGTTCTCAAATGAGGTATACAACAACGGAACCAACAGGCAATATAACGAGAAACAAATACGTCAATATTCATGTCCCAAACAGAATAGAATATGTCTCAATGAAATCACTATGGTGACGATAAATTCTCATCAACTTGCATGTTTTGAACCCTTGTGTTACGAGATTGTCAGTCAGTTGACGACTTCTTGCACGAAAATCGTGATAATGGGAACATGCCCTTGACTATCGAATCGACTGTGACATTTAAATACTATAGATTGGAGATGCATAGGTATTGCTCTCCAGAAATGGAAAATCCACAATAAGGAATTTGAAATCATCACGTTTGTCATACACCTTGATAGCAAGATCGAGATAAGCAGCTGATGTCTGTTGTGTCTTTGATTTCCAGTTCTGGTGGATATATACGATGGACGTAGTCAATATATATATTTTTATATAAGGACAAGACGTCATTAATATATAATTGAATATGAAACTAAACGACTTTGCAAGGTCTTTGTGACCTGTTTTGATAAGCTCTTCAATAATTCAGCCTCGTATGGAAATGAAAACAAGTCAGTCAGCAGGAGTGCAGTTGTTTCTCATAGGTTTGCCAATAGTCCGTTGGGAGATCTTACCACCATGTCCATCTTACAAACATGACCCCTGTAACATTAAAGGGACAACTTACAAATTTGAAATTTTCTTTGTACATGTTTTGAAAATATATCATTTCATATATAAGCTGACGTTGTTTTGTTTAATATTGTGTGATGTTGTTACTATTCTCCATTGTAACAAGTCTATATAACAAAAGATATCAGCTCAAAGCATGTGTTTTAATTCAAGCAAACGTTACGTATGTTACAGTAATTAATATTGTTGTCTTGGGGTGACAACACCAGATCGTTGACGACTACTTAGACAGATTCCGAGGTACTCCTTGCTTTGTGCTGTTCGTCAATTCGTTCCAGAGTTTTGACCCAACTTGTGTGCCATTTGTGCAGTCATTGCAATAGAAAGGAGAAATGAACATTGCCTGTCCGTGCTGAGGGAAACACAAGTGACCTCCGACTTCCTACCACTAAGCTCAGTTGAGGTTACAAAGATCAACCATGTTTAGCGGGCATATAAGGAACAATACCGTACTACTGAAACGATGAGATCTCGAAGGTAAAGGTGCTGTAGACTACACACAGAAATCATTGGGTCTATAGATCTGCTCCATTGAAACAGGTACAGTGATATTATTTAGAATTTCACAAGCGTAAGTCAATCTTTGTACACTGTTGATGACACTTCAGTACCAGTTTGTGTAGTTATGATATGATATATGTTTTTATAAATGATATTTGTCCTTCTTTTTACATTATCGTTTTTTGTTGTTTTTTATCCTCATTTATAATAAAAGAAAATGATAACAATAATGCTTTTAAAATAACAAATCTAACAGTGGAAGTCTCGTTTGGAAATCAAGCAATGTAACGAACACTTACATAATCAATTCCGTAAGTATGAGCCAATATTTAATTGTTCGTTATCATTTCGTGAAGGTTTGAATTAGATGAAGGAGAAAAAAAACCCATGAAAGTCAAATATTTCAAATTTTCCTTTATTTTTGTTATTGACGTCGTAGGACTTTACCTTTAAACTTCTCAAGAGTCGCATTATCACATATGTGAAATTTCATTCAAGTATGCCTTTCGGTTCATTTAACAGGTCACTGTCTTCTATGGGTCACGACTGACTTCTTTTATTTTGGACCGTATCATAGCATGTGGTCCCAAATATAGAACAGAAAATGTCACTGCGCGTCTGTTTAAAGCTTTCTCCCTGCAATCGATATTGTGATACAATTACACACATTAGGGATATGTAAATGTGAGACCAAATATCACGATACATGTCGATAGTGACTCGTAAACAAAGGCCATTTTGTAAGTCGTGATTTAAGTTACTATTATTAGTATGTTAATGAAATGATATTTAGCTGATGCAGAAACTGTTTTTGCTGTAGAAGGAAAGGCGAAATAGAAATTAACATGAGAATGGGGATTTTTTTTTCAAATGAATCATGTAGCACACCTGAGTGATCATGTACGTCCAGATACATGTATCTTTACATAATGGACGTTAATATCAACGATTTCTCTTGAGTGACATCAAGAAAAAGTATATATAGTTAGAAGGAGCATGTTGCAATATGTGTATTAACAATGAATATGACACACTTTGGAATAATTGTTAACTTAAAATAATGTGGTATGATAGTGAGCTAAATTTAACATGGAATAATAATGAACATGCTAAAGTGTGGAATAGTAGCGAACTACAGTGTTTTATAAAAGTAACAGGATACAGCGAGGAATGATTGTGAACTTGATACATTGTGGAATAATTGTGAACTTGATACATTGTGGAATGATTGTGAACTTGATACATTGTGGAATGATTGTGAACTTGATACGTTGTGGAATAATTGTGAACTTGATACGTTGTGGAATGCTTGATTCATTGTGGAATGATTGTGAACTTGATACATTGTGGAATGATTGTGAACTTGATACGTTGTGGATTGAGTGTGAACTTGATTCATTGTGGAATGATTGTGAACTTGATACGTTGTGGAATGATTGTGAACTTGATACGTTGTGGAATGATTGTGAACTTGATACGTTGTGGAATGATTGTGAACTTGATACATTGTGGAATGATTGTGAACTTGATACATTGTGGAATGATTGTGAACTTGATACATTGTGGAATGATTGTGAACTTGATACATTGTGGAATGATAGTGAACTTGATACGTTGTGGATTGAGTGTGAACTTGATACATTGTAGAATGATTGTGAACTTGATACATTTTAGAATGATAGTGAACTTGATACTGTTTGCAATACTGGTGTTGATACGTTGTGTAATAACAGTGTAGGACAATAATGAACTTGATGCAGGGTTCTATAAAAGTAGCATGATATAGCGTTGAATGATTTGATAGTGTGGAAAAATGATGAACATGATTAAGAGTTGAATTATTGTAACTTGATACAGTTGGGAATATTGACTCTGATACGCTGTTTAATAATAGTGAGCATGATACAAACTGTCACAAGATTGAAAAATATAGTAGTGAACTCGATATACTGTTAATAAACGTGAAGGTGATGCTATGCAGTATAATAAAAACTTGATACAATACAACTGGATGGAATAATAGGGAGCTTGATATAACGTTGAATCAAAGTGAACATTGTATATTATGTAAAATAGAGGGGTCGAGGTAAATATCAATGAATTGCAATGCTTGTGTTATGTCAAAATGAGCTATATACAGTGTGATATAAGACTGAACTAGATACATTTTTAACAATAGCGAATAGTAACCAATTGGCGACAATAAAGAACTTTGCATTGTGTGGTAATAACAGAGTATCGTTACAATTTGCTTGTAAACAATAACCTATTTTGAACATGGTTTGAAGGATTCCTATCATAGTGTTAGACTAGCGTTATGACGTCAAATATTCTAGGTTTATCTTTGAATATAGAAGTGTTTGTAGACATCAAATCACTCTCATATGAAAACATTATCAGTTTGTTGACAACAGGATCATTACCAATGCAAGCATTTTGCTTTAGAGTCTGACCTACTAACAAGTTTTAAAATGGATGCATTGTACATACGTGTAGATACATGCTATCGAAATGTAGACACATATTGTTCTGTTTATAAAACGTGTAGCGTACGCCATATTTTTCACTTTTTAGCGCCATGCAGTACATCATTCATGTCAAGTTCGGCTACCTATATATGATGTTATCATATCCTTTTAAAGGTCAGATCGAATTTTAAACATATTGTGTTTATACTTTTTTACTTTAAAAAGAAGCATATGTGAAAATATTGAAAAATATGAAGAAAAATGAAAGCACACATTATATGGTTAAAAAATATTATGTGTTTGTTTATTGGTATCTCCCCACTGTTTCAATATACTGGTTTGATAGCTTTATTAATATGCAAAATATATATTTACTTAATATATCGAAGCTTTGATTACCCTAAAATTGCTGACGGACGACAATTACAAGTTATGCGTAGGCTCTTTTGTCAACTCTACTATATACTTAGTCTAGTGACCTAGCTTTGAATCACTTGAGGTCAAGAACACTCGGACGCTTATCAGTCAATTGGTTCACATTCATGTCTCGCTAAAGAGCTAATCGTATATATTTGAATTTGAAGATATATACATGTTGTGCTTATATACAAAGTATACAGGAAACAGGAAATCGTGATATCGGTTTGTACACCAGTTCATATGTTATTTTGAATTTAGAAATATTAATGTATAACTGATTTTAATCATTCATTTCGTAAAAAGGGATTTTCTTGTTTTAGTTACCTTAACAATATGCACTTTTTTGTTTATTTATCAACTATATTTCAAAACAGAATGAGACATAAAAACGTAACATTTTGATTTATAAATCACCAGTGTTCTTATAAACGAAAAAGTAGACATTCAACTACTATATATAACAATAATTCAGAAGAAAAACAATTAAAATACTTTGTTGTTTTTAGCATTATATCGGCTATATGAATATCTTCTTTGTACAGATCAAGAATAACTTTATCATCCAACTAACATGACAAATACTGCAGCGAACGGTGTACAGGTAGTCCAACATGAACTACTTCCACTTCATAAAGACTTCAATGGTGATACGGCTGTTAAAAAAGAAGAGAAGGTTGAAGACATACGTGTCAGCAATGAGGCTTTGAACACGTCGACACCATTTCTGCAAGACCTCAAACACAACACAGACACAAGGTTTAAGGTCATCTTGAGTATATGTGTATCCATGGCATTCAACATATTGGTTTGTATAAACAAATATACCATCTATTTCATACAAAAAGACAATTTATGAAAACTTTAACAGAGAAAGAATATCAAACTCTTGCATGAAGATCTGGATTAGACCATTTGTTTTGGTTTTGTAATGGTAGGTCAATGTTTATGTTCCGACATTATAAATACGTTTGCTAACTTGTTACCAGAAAGACAATTAATTCCCAATTGATATAAACAGCAATTATCAAACGCTGTTACACCAATGATTTAAATAATAAGTTGTTATGAATACAGGTGAGTGTCACTTCGAAAAACAATAAGGTCAGCTTTAGAATCAAAACAGAATATATAGAATACTTTTGAACTCGAGTTATTTATCTGTTGTATGAAGTAGATGAACGTGCAATTCTGTAGTTTTCTATTAAAAAGCAATGATAATAGAACTGGTTACAGAAGACTTAGTGTATGTAAGACTAGCATCTTCATGAACAAGAAAATACCGACATCTCATCAGAATCTTAATTCAAACTAATATTCGGTGAAACTAGGGCAACATAGGAGAAAAAGATATTTAAGAAAAATAAGGCCGAGTGTTCCGGAAAGGTAAGCGTTTACTTCAATATAAAGCTTGGCAGCAAAAACCGATTGTCTTTATGATCTTCATAGAAGTGTGTGAAGCACCATTAATATATTTGGAGAACCAAGTCAGACACGAGTGATGGATGTTACATCTTAAAATTTCTGACAACTAATAGTTCTTTTGAATTTTGAATAATTGAACAGATATGGCTTACTTCCCTTTGGTCATAATCTAACAACATTTAGGATCTAGGATCGGGTCGTAGTATCGCATATTATCTTAATTTATTTATTTATTTACTCTTTTTTTTTTTTTTTTTTTTTGAGTTTTAGGTTTTATTAAGTTAAAGCCTTTTTTGTTTTTATTTCTTTTTAGTTTTTGATACAACAGTTGATGAGGTCGATCAATTTTTCAAAACGGATAAACTAAGAGATATTCCAAAAATTGATAGTAAGATATACATGTAAACTGAATTGCCTATGGTAGTTTTCCTACTCTCCGTTAAACTACGTTTTAATGCGCGTAGTCTAGCGGAGAAAATGCAAGTAAGACAGATAATTAATAGGTGTATTTGAAACAGAAAAAAAAAATGTTCCCGTTGGAAATTTGATGGCGACTTTTGATATTGTATGCATTAGACATTGTCCTAGACAAAACTGATAAAAACTATTCTGTTGCAATTTCTTTGAGGTTAGGCCATTTTCGGTCTAAATTTGCCAGGACTGTAAGTCTATGTAAGGTTTTCGAAATAAATATATTTATGGAAATAAAAGTGTAAAAACTTCTTGTAGCATGCTATACGTTTTTTTTACATTTGGTCACAAATGACCTGTCTGGCCAATAAAAAAAGTAGTTACAATGATAAAGAATGATATAGCGAATGTTTAAATGAGTTTTTGTTTTTCAGAATATGATACAAGCAATGCCTTTCATTTGAACAATTATTCTATTTCTAGGGATGGACAAAAGGACAACTTGGGCCAGCATTTGTTGATCTTTTAGTTATTTCCGGGTGTGACGTTGAAAAGGGATCGTTTTTCATGACATCGTATTTTACTGGTCGCGTGATTGGACCAATCCTTGCAGGATTTTTATCAACAAAAATAAACAGATATATGTTATTGGTTTTTTCTTTATTGGCAAATACTACAACTGTTGTGGCCATTCCTTGGTGTTTCGATTTCTACGTAATGATGGCTGCGCATGTTCTTCATGGGATGTCCGGCGGCGTGCTTTTAGTGGGTGAGATAGTTTAGCTATCGTAGAATTTAATATTCCAATCAGAAGTTTGACAACTGACCAATTATTGACTACGTTTTATTTGTTCATTATTTATCTATTAAGCATTTCATTTTTCAGATTGTTTTTCAATTTTGAAAATTGTTCTTCCTCACTGAAAACAACATCAGAACTCAACTGGATACGAAAATTTCAATATTTTTGTATATGCTCTGAAGTCAAAGACACCTCAGTTCTCTTAATTCATGATTTATAAATAAGCCTTTCATTCCCTTTGTTTCGTTCAGTTTTTAAACTGGGAAACGGTCTTTTCATTGAAAACATCATTAGAAATAAAACGACATGATATTTTCTAAATGATATTCAGATATTTATTGTTGTTAACATCGGCATATATAAAGGTTCACTCTTTATGCAGATGTCGTATAAAGGCTGCTCGCTGAACATAAAAATATGAAAAAGCGAAATTGGTAGCTTACTACTCCAAAGCTGTTCTTAGCAAACTTAATCTAAATAACATATTATGTTTAACTCATTTCAATACCTACAAATACCTTTTTTTTTATTTTGCAGTGGTAACGAAAGAGGCTGTTTCCATTTGGGGACCGACAACTAGAGGACGCTCTTATCTTCAAGTAATCAATGCGATTTTCTCTATTTCTGCATTTCTTGCTCCAGTGGCCACTGCGCCATTTCTTATTCAACAAAAAGAGGAAAGCAGTCTCGTTCAGACACGTCACATTAACATTTCTTCTGAATATTATGCCGTCAGTCCTACAACGTCATACCTCATTTATGAAAATTCTACTGGACACCAAATGAATGTTACACTTCCACAACCAAAATCAAGACTTTACATTGCATATTCGATCTCAGGAGGACTAGCTATTTTAGCCGCTTTTCCATTCATGGTGATGTACAGAACATCTTCAGGAGTTACAGAAAAGCCACTGAATGACAAACAATTGAACTTTGTTGGGAATCTCCCAAAGTTTGTAAAATATCTTCAGTTTCTTAACATAGGTATTTTCTCTGGTGTTGTGACAGCGGTTGATTTTATTTTCAGCGGTTATTTAACAGTATTTTGTGTTGAATATTTAAATTGGACTAAAACATCTGGATCATTATTAACGTCGGTGTACTTTTTTGCAAAATTTAGCGCCAGATGTGTCGGAGTATTTTTAGTTCGTATGATGCAGTCCCAGACGATTTTATTGACATTTGTGTTGTTATTTTCACTTGGTTTTGTTTGCATGATAATCAGTGCCTATCTGAATTTAGAAGTGGGTTTATGGATTTCAACATTTATGATTGGTTTCACAGCAGGCGTCGTCTGGCCAACATTCATTAGCTGGACTAATGAACACTTTGTTACAATGAATGCTAAAGTATCCGCTTACATCATGTCCACGGCGTTCATCACTCTCTTATTAAGTCCAGTGTTGTGCGGATATTTGATGGAAGAGGTTTCGATGGTGTGGTTCTTATGGCTATGCATGTGTAAATCATTTATTAGTTTTGTAAATGTGTTGTTTATATATTTCTACACACTTGCAGTGATAAAGAACAAACGTTGATACGTGATATGTTTTATTTTGTTCTTTATTGATTCTAGTTTCTATAAATACATCGTAATTACGACCAATAATAACATAATATATGATACCTATTACAATCTCGTACATTGTTTACATTTATATATACATCCGTCTTTAAAAATGTAAATATTTTGGGTATTTTTACTCCTAATTATCAGCATTATCATTTTCCCCGCAATAATTTGTTTATTTAAATATTGATTCACACCAGAAGGGGTTAAATATGTTTTTTGTGAGCAATTAAACATGGATTAGTTTGCCTCTCTACTTCATCTGTATTAAAAATGGTATTTAATAAGGTGATTCATGATAATATGATAACAATAGAGTAAACAAAATACTTGTTTGTTCATGACAATATACTTCACATTAATCTTTCGTTTGAACTTCATTAACTTAATTTTTTCCTAATTCAAATAGGAATAGTAAATCAACATTGTCAATATTTTATGAAGATTAATATAACGACTACAAATGATCTAGTGACAAATATCGAAAAACAAGTATGAAAATATCATTAAGAAAGTTTAATCATGCCAACGAAATCATAATTCAAACTCAGTACTAATAACACGCAAGCAAAATATCACCAATAGAGAATAAAAAAATTACACGAACAGTTTGCAAACCAAGGATTCCGCGTACCATGATCACAAAAACTGCTCCTTTTTAAAAAGTATAAAGGTAAAAGCATGTTTTTATAGCAAATAATGACTACTACCTTGAAATCACACGTCACTAAAAATGACACCATACTCAAATAATCCGGAATGAACAGAAGGTAGACGAACAGTCACACACAATAGAAAAGCAGTCTCCAATTTAATTTTAAATTCGTAAATTCTTAAATTAAATAAACTATTGTTTACAGCAGTTCTGAATAGCATAGTATTATACACATTTCCCATCTATTCATGGTTGATTGAACTCGTCCTCTTCTTATAGTCCCTGTGGTGTCTCAAACTTTTATTTATCTGTTTATCATGCAAGAGTTGTCTCCGGGGAGGACAGCAGTATCACACACAGAACCTCCGGAGAGGGTAGGAAACTGAAATTAATGAAATGTTCGATTTATAACAGAAATCTCAATGCATCAGAAGGCCTACCAAGCAAACACGTGTTCCGGTTTACAAATCACGCTTCGAATAAATCCCAGTTCTAGGTAAGATTATCGACTTTGACACAGTTAATGCACTAAATTACTGTTATGTACATACATCTTACATGGTACTTACTCAATGGTTAGCACTAGATCTAAATGACACATGAAGATAATTGTGTAAAACAGCTCCTAGCTGTACTGAAAAACACAAGTAAACAAACTGGAAATCACAACAAGTCCGATAACTCTTGCAGAACTTTAAAGATGCGCGTTCCATAATACAGCAGAAAATATATATTTTTATAACATCACAGTCCCCCATATTGAGACTGCAAACGCTGTCAATACTTTTGTTTATTGGAGTATCTACTGCACTGCCTTATGCACTGATCAATGTGTATTAAAATTACAGAAAACAACGCAATCAAGCGCGTGCAGAGTGCGAATTGCCTGTTATTAATCAGGTTGATTAATAGCAACATATTGTGACACCTTACAAAATAAAGTAAAATTAATTTTCAAACGTCTTCATTTATTCCATTGTTTAAAATGTTAGTCCTACCTACAGACATTGTTCCGCTGCTGATACCCAGAATCAGATATGCTGTTATCATCAGTTCATACATAGTGCACCAGGGGATGAGAGCTAGCAGAAGACTATAGATAGATAGACTTTCAAGTAAATAGATCCTCCAAGTATAGATCCTAAAACACGGCCTGTGAAATTTGACGTCAGAAAGTTGGAGCCCTTTTCAATGCCTGTACCTGAAATATCTAGAATATCAAGAGACGCCGTCCCTGATTGAGCTCTTAACCACCATTGGTCAAATAAAAAATGAACGGCAATTTTATTTTGAAATGGCCGTTGGAGTATCAAATTTACATTTTGTATATACAAATTATTTGCTACACAATTCAATCACATCACCAAGTATCTAGTGTTTCACATATTATTTTTTTGTTTCCAAAGGTATTGATGTGTAGATATTCATTATGCTTTCGTTTTTCTGACTCGCTTTTAGATAAGGAATGATTATGGCTTTCAAACCAAAATATCGTAAATTATTATATATTCTAGACAGTAGTAGTACGTGGTCGTATTTAACAGTAAAAAGACAATCATATAAATACAGACCAACATTGAGTATGCGAATGCTATAGAAACACTCAGTACAACATTGAAGCGTGTTACCTGATTGCGACGAAGTTCTGTAATGAAGGATTGATCTTTGCTTTCTTGGTCCCAGTTGAGATGATTTTCGTCGTCCTTTTCTTCCCTGCCACTATCTCGAAGTACCGGTGTGTGGCAATTTTCACTACCTTCATTCCCATCCCATGCCATTTTTTGTTGCCTGCTTCAAAAAGGTACGAACTTGCAATGCCAATTTTACAAATTACAATTTACAAACGTTACAAATATAAAACACTATGAACGTCTGTGGATTATCAAAATTGATTCTTTATATACAATACGACATATCCACGAGGTCAAAGATTTAACGGGGACGGACAGCCACCTTTTGGTTGGAGAGTGATGATGAATAAATATATAAACATCTATGTGTTCTTTCTAATTCTCGGACCTCGGGAGACAATTTTATTTGCTTGGTCACAGTATCAAAACTATAGATGACATGCCCTGACTAATAAATTCGAAGTTGTTCGTTCAATCAACAGAACCAAGTATGCAGAATTATGTATATGCCACATCAACACATTAGCTTCAAATATAAGGGGAGTGTTGTCATAGTTGTAGTACTAATAATAATACTACCTGCATGATGATACAGATACACGTTTCAGATCAATGTACTACTCCAAACAACGTCTCGTCTGTTAAGCATGTATGAAAAGGTGCTATTTAATTGTGTATCTTTTGTACGATCTTTAAATCCAGCCACTCTAGCCAGTAATTTACTAATAGCCACGGGTTTCGTGTTATATATCAGTAGAAGAGACCACGGTGAGTAAATGACACAGATGTCCCTGGTCCCACGTTATATATCTGTAGAAGAGACCACGGTGTGTAAATGACACAGTTGTCCCTGGTCCCATGTTATATATCAGTAGAAGAGACCACGGTGTGTAAATGACACAGTTGTCCCTGGTCCCATGTTATATATCAGTAGAAGAGACCACGGTGTGTAAAATACAGTTGTCCCTGGTCCCATGTTATATATCTGTAGAAGAGACCACGGTGTGTAAAATACAGTTGTCCCTGGTCCCATGTTATATATCTGTAGAAGAGACCACTGTGTGTAAAATACAGTTGTCCCTGGTCCCATGTTATATATCAGTAGAAGAGACAATATGTAATAGGTGTTCGGATCTAATAATATGTAAATGTTTACAGAGTAATAATAAATACATCGAAATTGTGCTGTCTAAACGTAAAGTTTATTTTACGCCATGAAATCGATGTATGTTTTTGCATCAATAGTAGACATTTAATTTATTAAATTATTACCCAAAGACAATGGTGAATATGTATGGTCTACCTGGTCATAGAAATGTGTGACCCTGCATGATAAATGAGGTCAGGACTGAGAGGTAATTATGAACTATAACTATAACGTATTTAAAAAAAAAAGTGTTATTACTTGAAAGCCGTAAGCGTTGAGTGTCGATGGAGGCAAATCAGCAAAGTATAATGTGTCACGTTTAAAATCATTCTGGTGACAGTCACTTGTATTTTTAACGATAAAGCACAGTTGATCACTGGAAAATATTGCGGTGGCGGCGAATTGAAGAAGGTAGTTATGATCGGTACTTGATGCAAAAGTATTATGATTCATATAACTTAGATCTCGGATTTGAATTTTAAATAACTTTCGTAATAGTTATAGCTGTACATATTTTTGTGATGTTTCAAACCTTTATCTGTATAATTATTTAAAGTATATTTCAAGGATAATGTAGAATAGTATTGCATTATTAATAGCACCACTACAATACATGGTCTTTCCTTTGAGAAAATCCGTCTACAATATCAATATAGTTTTGGTTAATTCTATATAAATACAACACAGCTAGATGACAGCTGCTTCCTCGTTGAAAAAATTACAGCATCTACAACACACGAACTGGTGGCATCTTCAACACACGAACTAGTGACATCTTCAACACACGAACGTGTGGCATCTTCAACACACGAACTGGTGGCATCTCCGAACTCGTATTGATATTTTGTACAAGGGGATAAAACATATCTCTTGTAATTGAAGCTCGTGTGTATTTTCAGTGTTCTGTTATTTCCAATAAGGCTGATAACGTCCACCTACCCCAAATAGTAAAAGGAGGCCTGTTATATTCAATATGTAAATAATTCAATAGGTAATGCAGAGTTTTTTCCATTGCCTGATGCATTCATCGAAGCAGAGTTGTAAAGATTTAAGATTTTTTGTGAATGAATGTTGTAAATAAAGCATAAGGAATTTAGCGTGTTATCTTCAATGTATAAAACGATTTTTGCAGCAGTATAGTAAAGATGAGTATTTAAGAATTGAAATTTTATGAATAATAACAAATCTCAAAAAATTGGATATTTATTAAATTACTCTAGGTATTTATATGTGCACTATTACTGCAGCTTGTTTTAATCGCTGAATTATTGTATAAATATACTAACGGAAAAAAGAAACTGTGCACCGGAGAAACGTTTATAAAATCTATAATTCTTACAATATTAGGTTAAAAGTATGCATGTTGCTTTATTGATTTCATTACAACAAAATCAATATGGATTTTCAAATTGATTTGAGTAACAATTCATTTCACAGGGGTTCAAATCCTTATGGGGTCAAAACCGAGTTCTCAATGTCAATATCGAGTGTGTCCACCGTTTGCGTCAATGCAAGCTTGGCAACGACGTCTCATGGAGCGAACTAATGTGCCGAAGAAGTGCTGGGGAATATTGTTCCACACTCTGATCAAGTCTTGGCCGAGTTGATTTAACGTCATTGGCTGATTAGGCAGCTGACGTAGACGACGTTCCATCTCGTCCCACACATGCTCGATTGGTGCCAAATCTGGCGAGACGGCTGGCCATGGAAGAACATTGATGTTCTGTCGGTTTAAGTAGTCGGTAACAACACGAGCAACATGCGGACGGGCATTGTCTTGCTGTAACGTCACTTGACGTTGTTGGGCACGTATGAAGGGCACAACATGTTGTCGAATAATAGCATCTCTGTATTGAATCCCGGTCAAATTACCTTGGACTAACACAAGAGGAGTTCTGCGATGGGTAGTGATCCCTTCCCAGACCATAACACTGCCACCACCAAAAGAACGTCGTTCTACGATATAGGCATCTTGGAATCGTTCTCCAACACGGCGATACACTCTGTTACAGCCGTTACTGCTAAGTGAAATCTCGACTCGTCCGTGAATAAAATACCCGTCCATTCACGTTGGGTGTATCGGATATGCCTATGGCACCACGCTAATCTTGCTTGGCGATGACGTTGCTGCAATACAGGACGTATGGCGGGGCGTAGCGGCCGGATTCCGTGTTCTCTCAATCGGTTACGGACGGTTCTTGGGTGGATATTTCTTAGTCCAGGAATGTTCCTGGACGTTAAACTGGCCGTTTGGAAACGATTCCTTAGATGCGTTAACCGTATGTAATTGTCCTGTTGATGTGACGTCACACGCGGACGTCCTGAACGCGGTCTATCCCGAGTGATTCCATATTGCCGATAACGTCTTGTTAAAGACTGTATGGTATTCCTATGGACATTGAAACGTTGTGCGATGTCATTTTGGGTCATTCCTGCCTCAAGCATGCCGATTATCCGCAAACGCTCATTTTCCGTCAACCGTGGCATTATCAGAGATCGCTTTTTCTTGAAACTAGGATGTTTTTTGGTTCATATGGTACCCACAGAGGGATATTAACACAAAAATAACGATAGGTATTCACTGACACGTGTACTGCCTTCCAATTAGGTGTTGATCATATTGCCCGGGTAGGTCGCAAAATGCACGTGCGGTAGGTGACCTAATCACGTGATAGCGTGTGGTATGACACGATAGATATGCCCATGAAATTTGATTGAGAAACGTTCGGTAGTTTCCGAGATAATTAAATTTTAGTGATGCACAGTTTCTTTTTTCCGTTAGTATACATTCCGTTTACAAGTATCGTATGTGAGAATTTTACCGTAAAACTATAATATTTCTTGGGGGGTTATTTTCGTTATTTCGGAACAGTTTCTTCTGGTTGGTAATGTCAATAGAATAAAAGTTCTTATAACACAACCAGTTGAAGATTTGAGTGTGGCGTTTCGATGACTACACGGTAACTTTTATCAGACAATTGACCAGTGTCATGGAAACGTCACACTTTCATCGTCTACTGGTTATGTCATATGAACTCATTTTCTATTACAACCACGAAATTTGAATCTCGCGAAAACACATTTATATGTAAAGTATTAATGTTTAAGGTTTTGAAATATTTCACCAGAAAACAAAAATGACAGGAGAGAAAAATGGGTCGGATTACAATTGTACCGAACATGAAAAAATCTCACTACGGGATGATGACCAGGAAGATCAAAAGGAAGAAAGCCGTTCCAAAACTGTCAGTCTGGATGACCAACATCAGTCATTCCTAAACGAAGTTCGACTTGACAAGGTTACCCGTTTCAAGGTCATACTAAGTGTTTGTGTTGCCTTCGCTCATGCCATGCTGGTATGTACAGTATATGTTTTATTTTACATTTTCATTAGGGGCAAATATCTCGTTATACTAATTCCATGTTTTAATTCTTGACTTGACTTTATTATAAAGCATTGGTCAGTGTTTTAGAAAAAAACAGAAAATACCAACATATTTTTTTTAATCATACACATTAAAAGAAAGAGTTACACAGAGTCAAATTATTAATCAAACTTCATCATACAACTGTTTCATCCTTCAAAGCCTAGTACAAATGGCATAAGACTATATATTTCGGAAGGGTAAGCGTCTTTTGCTTCATCGACGACACCCGCCATGCAAATCTTGGTCAATCCTAGTTAGTAATGGTCCCAAATAGGTACAAGGTAAACAACAACGAAACTATTAGTCATCATAACGAGCATCAAAAATGTCCAACTTCATATCACACAAAGAAATAGAATCTCAATGAGGTTCTAATGACGACCGTAAAACTCTCTCTCAAGAATACTCCAATAGTTACCAATAGAGATTTATTTACAAACACTATAAATGTAAAATCGATGTGAGAATGCAGTAGTTATTTTTTTCGGTACGGTTTGTTTGGCAAGCATATAGCAATCTATTTTCATCTTAAAAAAATATCATCTGTGTCAGATTAAATGAATATTTTAAAGACGATATTTTTACTTCGATATACTATAAAAAAATTACTCTTTACTAGGAATTATATAGTGTTACTAATATACATTAAATATACTTTTCACCAGGGATGGAACAAAGGCCTTGCAGGACCAACATTTCTTGACATTCAGTACATTTCCGGCACAGATCTAGAAAAGGGATCTGCTTTTGTGACGTCATACTTTACGGGTCGTGTGATAGGAGCACTCACCGGAGGAATGCTGTACTCTAAAGTGAACCAATTCCTCATACTAGTCGTAGTTATGTCCATTAACAGTGCCACCCTTGTTCTTATTCCTTGGTGTGGTATGTATGAATTCATGGTAGCTGCTCATCTAATCCTAGGATTCTGTAATGGAGTTATGGCTGTAGGTGAGTATATATGAAAAAATATATAAACATTATTACATTACATGAGCATGTCTTTTAAATCATAAATCTGTCTGATCGCCTTTCAAATATAGTAATTATACCAAAGACAAAAGTACATATAATATCTTTATCAATCGTTCTCTTATGAGAGCAAGGAATATCTTTTATCCAAATACAATCTCAACTTTCAGTCCTGACGGCTATTGCAGCTTCTATATGGGGACCTTCAGCACGTGGTAGAGTGTATATAAATATATTTTTGGCAGCGTTATCTCTAGCAGGACTCTTGTCACCAATGGTTGCCTCACCATTTTTACTTTCTAGTGACGTTGCCTCTTCAATTGCACAAAGAAATTCGCCTGAAAACAACTTCACTCGAGACGGATTTTTTTCAAAAGTCAATAATATTTCACAATCCAACTTCACTCAGATTGAGCGGCCAGCATCGAAAGTTTTCATTGCATATTCTATATCAGCCGGATTGGCTGCGCTGTCAACCTTACCATTCGCCGTGATTTATTTTAAACGATCTAATGATGGTGAAAAGAATACAGTCGACAAAGAATCAAAATTTGTTGGGAATATGCCCTTTTACATCAAATACCTTCAATTATTGAACATCGGGATATCTGCACTATTTTATTTGTCGCTAAATTTCAATTTCTTCGGATATTTGGCTACGTTCTGTGTTAAACACCTTGGGTGGACGAAGGCGTCTGGGGCATGGTTGACGTCATTATCGTTTCTCGGAATGCTGTGTGGAAGAGTTTTAGGAGCTTACTTGTCGCACTTCTTGAAGCCCATGAAAATGCTTGTGCTTTCGACCCTATCATATTGGATCGGACTGGTTGGACTGTCTATCTGCGGGGTAGTGCTCTTTGATATAGGAATATGGATCTCTGTATGTATCATATGTATTCCTTTAGGTTTCACTTGGCCGAGTTTATTGAGCTGGACAAACGAAAATTTAATTTCTCTGCGGGGAAATGTGACCGCATTCCTCCTACTGATGGGGTTCATTGGGTCATTATCGTTTCCGTTTTTATTCGGATACATGATGGAAGAGGTCTCTCCTGTATGGTTTTGTTTTATAAACTTGGGGAAGGGTACTGTGATAATTTTTAACGTAATTATCATGTTTGTTTATGAAAGATTCTTGAGAAAATCATGCAAACATGAGAAAAACGAAGGTATAGATTGTTGAAGCTGTATGAGAAGTCTCTTGTAACATACAGCAGTGCTTATTTTTCAATAACATTCACTTGTGTGTCTTTTGTACAGGAAAGGAAGATTGTACCAAATAAAATGTGTGTGATGTTATTTTCCAAAAATAAACAAGCAAATTTGTGGATGATGATGACTCGCTGTACACGGTCAGTTTTCAGTTTGGAATTTACATATTAGAAATTTCATAACACCTGATCTCATTCTTCTTTACTTTTGTAGTAGTGTACCCGTTAATCTTTCTTCTGTTCATATTTTGCACTTGTTTTAAATAGGCACAACGAAATAGGTTGATATCACTGGTACCTCTCACAATCTATTTCTTTGCTAGCTGATATATGTCACTATATGACGAAATAAGGAAATAAATTGCGATATGAACATATTTCAAACGATGCATCAAACTTTGGCTTCGATTTGAAAAGTCGGCTAAGCATATATTCAAACGAAAAATATACATGATTTTTAACTAGAGCTAGTAGAATGGATAGTAATCACTGATGGGATAAAAAGTAAAACGGAATCCATTAACCTACATATTTTCCTCTTTCAGCTTTGAACAAGAGTAACACAGAACAAACAATGTTTTACGGATGAATTAAGCCTACCGAGTTTAGTTTTAAAGATATCTGTGGACAAGATGAAAATGCTGAAAAGAACAAAGGCAATACCTTTTTGTAATATTGTTGAATCAAAATGTTATTCATAGAAACACTATCTCAGATTGTGGTTTTCAAGTCTACCAAGTTTAAAAGAAATTGGTAGAAAACTGAGTAATGAGATATCTGACAAAAAAAAAAGAGCTGTAATGTTAAAAAAACAAAGGGAAATAACTCTTCCCAAAATTATAAAATCACACTGCCATTAAGAAAAACATAATTTCATGGAATCGATATTTAGTCTACTAATTAGGTTAAAATGTATTGGTTATAAAGCATACCACATTTCAAGAGAAAATGGTGCAAAAATATGAAATATTAAAAAGTTAAAAATATAACAAAGAACATTAACTTCTTCAAAAATTGCTGAATCAAACTGCTTTGAAGGAAACAAGAATTCATGTCATGGTGATTTAAACCAAACAAGTCTGAATGAAATCAATTGAAAACTGAGATCTCCGGACTAGTGATTTGCATCAAGAAAACAACAAGGGGCAGTAACTCTTTCAAACAATGTTAAAAAAACTGCAGGGCAGGAAAAAAATTTCATGTCATGGTGATTAAGCATGCCTACATTGAAAGAAATTGATTAAAAACTGCGAGAGGAGATCTCTGGACAAGATTTACATTTTGAAAACTGCAAGGGACAGAAATTCATCCAAAAATAGTTGAATCAAACTGTCATTCAGGAAAACACAACTTATATCAAGGTGGGAGATTTCTAGACAAATAAAAGTTGACAGTTGACAAGACAGATGGACACGTGGACATATGAACGGACCAACAATAATAATGCCATATCATAATATGTCCCATCAAACTTTCTCAAGACAACAACTGCATTTATTGAAATGTCAGGTGAAAAAGTATGAAAATGTGGTAGTAATCTTATGTTTGCTATGTCTAAAAATGTATAGAAAACATTCTCTGTCTTCTTTTTACAAATGAATTCCCCATCCCTATGTCAATCTTTGCATGTGCTATTTACTCTTCAAGCTACTGTTCAGCTGATATCAAAATAAAATCCCTTGTGATATACGTTGATACCTTGTGGAGGAATGATACCTTGTGGAGGAACGATAAAAAATATCCATTTCAGTCAGCAACTTATGGCTTCAATACAAAGTCACTTAACAGATTAATGATCAGAAAAACTAAACTGAAATATCCAATAAATTTATTTCATTAACAATACAAGGAATATATATCATTATATATATATATATATATATATATATAAACAAATTAACAAGATAAAAATTAACAGGTACCTCTTAAAATCAATTTGAACTAAAAATCATAACAAAACAATACATCTAATACAAGGAGTGATTAAATAGAACATAAAAGATTATAATTACTATAACTATATACCTATAGGCATGATGAGATTACTTTCCTATTTTGTAAAAAAAAAAAATTTAAACAGGAGATAACAATCATTCATGTAATAGGTTATGGCAGTTTTATTGTAAAACTTGAATGCACCAAAGTAACAAAAATGATTAAAAACGAAAACAAGATGCCCAAGGCCCTTAACGATCACCTAGGATCTATTTAAGCTGTTCATTTGCTTATAACGTTCATATAATAAAAATCATATTGTTAACCAAGTAAGATAATTTGAACTTAATTGTACATATACTGTTAATGTTAACATATACTGTTAATGTTAACATATACTGTTAATGTTAACATATACTGTTAATGTTAACATATACTGTTAATGTTAACATATGTTAATGTTAACATATACTGCTGTTCATATACTTGCTTATAAATGTTAACATATACTGTTAATGTTAACATATAATAAAAACTCATATTGTTAACCAAGTTAACATATAATGTTGAACTGTTAATGTTAACATATACTGTTAATGTTAACATATACTGTTAATGTTAACATATACTGTTAATGTTAACATATACTGTTAATGTTAACATATACTGTTAATGTTAACATATACTGTTAATGTTAACATATACTGTTAATGTTAACATATACTGTTAATGTTAACATATACTGTTAATGTTAACATATACTGTTAATGTTAACATATACTGTTAATGTTAACATATACTGTTAATGTTAACATATACTGTTAATGTTAACATATACTGTTAATGTTAACATATACTGTTAATGTTAACATATACTGTTAATGTTAACTGTGCATTACATTAAATGCCATCCCATGTTAGGTTTCTAACCAAGTTTGAATCACAAGAAAGTACAGACAAACCTCCTTTCTTGAACTCGCATAACTCAAAGACACCATTAAATTTGAATCATTGCATCGATCCCTGCCTCACTTTACACAAAACATTTCAACTTAATTATCTTGAAGTTTTCCTGTGGCCCCGAAGAATTTGAGATTACCAGGTTCGCCTATATGCTCATATATTCAGTATAAACTATCAACATAATCTCTACCCCATCTTCCAGGTAGAGTGTGAGATCCTGCAGTCATGAAATTCACTATTTTGGTGTAGCACCCAAGGCCTTTCCATCCAGAAAGAGATATGATTCTATAATAACTAGGTGTTGAGAAGAAAATTTCTGAAATTTGAATAAACCTTTTGCTATGGAAAGATTATGTAAAAAATTCATTAAAAATTATTCAGGCACTTTCCATAAGAAGTTGAAAATGTTTATTATTGTTTAGGATGAACAACGCATGACAGATAATGGGAGGACAAAAGACGATTGTGATAGGTCATCTTGAGACTTTGTCTTAGGTGTCTTCAGTAACAAAAAGTTCAAAATTAAAGGTAGAAAATACACACACAAATACAGGAAGTACAACATGTTAAGAGAAGTTACTACCATACTTTATATAGGTATGTTGTTCATACAAAAATCATACATATATCCGATTGAAGAGGAGATGATGAAAGGTTATATATAAAATTATTTGTTCATGCAAGCTTCACTCCATACCATTCAATCCTGTTAAAAATAAATGTTTCTTTAATCAGAGAAGCATCATATTTTTTTTTAATTTTCCCAAAAAACTTTGCTGATTGTTTAATCAAATCATAGTTTCAGTGTAAATCACTGACTATTAAAATTTACATTTACTAAAAACATAAGAATTACAACACAATGAGATACAATCCCAGCTGATCAGGACAGAGATTCACCACATATCAGAAATAACCCCCCTGCATCATGGTAAGTCCTATTCTTGGAATAGCAATAGAGGCATTCAATGTGACATCATGAGGTATTCTTATACATGATCAAATTCAACATTAGATTAAAATCCTCTCAGAAATGAAAGTTCTATAAAATGTGCGATCATACACACAAACAAATGTATATACAAACTATTTCCTATGCACGAATTAATGTAATTAGTGATAATTTAAACAATAATTTCCTTGATGGTTTTTAACATGGCTGAAGATGTATAAGCTACAACTCCTCCATCATTACACCATTTGTCTGCTCCACTGGCCCCAGGGCGGTCAGCCTTATGGTAACGTATTTGCAAGTCTCTGACAAGAGTCTCTGAACCCTGTAAATCTGCATCCTTTAAGTTCTTGAAACTGATCAAGCCACCACCAATTGACAAAAGTATTGCATGGGGTCCACATGCATCCCACTTGTATGTACTACTCTTAGAAAGGATGTAAGAGTCTGCAAGACCCTGAATTGCACAGAGAAGCTTGTATCCAGCACCTGCAGCGTAATGGATGGAACTCTTTTTCCTGAAGGTGTTTTGGACATCTTCACTTTCACTTGTACTCATCAGAATGATTGGTTTATCTCTAGGATTATTGATGGACTCTTTAGAAAGAGAGTTAACTCTTGTGTCACCAACACAAACACCCCACATACTTTCACCAATCCATCTAAAAAATACATAGATACAATAATATCAAAGCATATCTTATGAATTATCTGATAGTTTTTCTGGGCTAGAAAAAAAAAGAAAACGATTAGTCTCTCTTTATTTTATTTTTTTTACATCCTTGAAAACAGTTTAAATTATAGCCCTACTAGACAAAAAACTTTGCAGAAAATAATTGTGAAATTTTCTTAAGTAGCCAGATAAAAATGGTACCTTTCAGACAGAGCATCATATGTAGCGAAGGGTTGGTTTGTGACCCCTACCAGGGGTAACCCTGTGTGTTTATTGTAAACCCCTATGATAACAACCACACATTGCAGACCCTCCGAAGCTATACCACAGTCCTCTATAGTTCCTTGTAGTCCTCCTATGTACTGAGCTGTTGAATCTACAAGTACAGCAAGATTGAATATATAAATAATGGAACTAGGAAACAAAATACTAAATTACAATGAATATGAACATATGTAAGGCTACAACTGATGGCTATGACAGTGAAGCTGTTGAAAAATATATATCTGACAGCTAGCCCAGAGGTCATTAGGGCTCACAAGGAACCTCGAAACTCTTTCGACTGGAAACAAGTTCAAATTTAAAGGACTAAATGATTAGATGCATTTGATTTCGGGCAGGCATTGTAATACTTACAACTAGACTCTTCACAAAATTATAACACCCTTTGAGAGAAATTGATAAAGATTATCAGCTGCAAACTTTAAAATATTATAATTAACAGAAAGTACACAATGATTAACAGACATTTTTTAGTTATGAAATGAATATCTAACTATTTAGTCCCCTTAAGAGAACAATACACATCTACTGTTTTGCATTCAAAATAAAAACAAAGCCCTGTAATGAACTCGTCAGTGTTGACCTTCGACCTTAATCCATGATCACTGACCATCAAAATCTAATTAAGTGTAAGCCTTGATGGTATGAGGCTACAGTGAGAAAGTGAACTGAATTGATCTGTTCAGGGCCAGGGGCTCATGTGATATCTTGTACATAAGGTTATCAAGGACAGACACCTGAAGGCAAAGACAAAGAAGTTACCCGATATGTTTCTTGAATAAGGCATGGAAAATGGTGAAAATGAACATGCCAAATGTTGAAATACACTGATCCTTAAAGTAGGTATCACATATTGTTTGCATGCTGATTATGGATAAAAAGGATATTGTCTTTATCATCTTTTAACATCCATAAGTCATATTAGCTGTCAATGGATCAGTTTGAAAGATGATGTCGATAATATAAATGTAAGCACTGTTGAAATGCAGTCTACGAAATGACTGAAAAATGGCTGATTAAGGGTCGTTTCATAAAATTTTGTTCTTAAATTGACACTGTGGACTGAAGTTTAATCTAAGGCTGTGGTAGGACTTATTCATTTAAACTGATCAACTGGGGAAGTAGACTAGTTTCTCCTTTTTTCTGCTGGCAGATCAAAGATTCTGGCCCAGTGACATCTTACACTACCCTGAATTCTTCTTATCAGGAAAACCTGCTTTGTGTATTGACATTAGTCGGCATGTTGCTGACTTGATAGAGACCAGCTTTTCTGTATTACATGCAATACATGTAGGATGGAACTGCCTCCGAGAGAGAACTAATACTGTCAAATTTTCAAATTGAATTGAATTTTTGAGGAAAAAACTCTTTTTTATTAGACATATAATTATTCTTATTTTCTAGTTACCATCATCATCAAAATAGCCATTTGTCTTCAACTAAACAAATGTTGGCTATGTAAGGAACCAGAAAGATAGCCACTGTATGAGATACAACAAGTGTTTTTCATATTCATCCTGAAACAAGCCCAGAGGCCAACACAATCTGACACAAAGCCAGCAGGGCATTGCACTGTTTTATAACTTAACTGAACGACAATGTATATGAGTTGACATATTACCAGGCTTGTGTTTAATGCCTGATTAAGATAGAAGCAAGCATACCTATTGGATCAATCCAGACTCCTAAATCCTCTACATCCTCTTCAAGTCCTACCAACTTTTCCAGTCCATTGCCAGTGTCCACCACAACTGACTCATGTGCCTCTCTCGCCAGTAACTCTGCCGCTCGCACATTTCCATCCAACACCTGACCTACAATTCAAGTCACAGTTTAGACTGTTCAAAATATCTGTTCCTCCAGACTTTATGCATGATCAGTGTTTTATAACACTGTACTTTACTTTAAAAGTTATCTTCTTGCCAACTCTTTGAAATTTTTCGAAGAATTCTAACAAATTTTTCTGGTTAAACTCTGTTATTATAAAATTACTAGTTATTGATATAACACATATTCATGCATAATGACAATGCAGACAAAATTCAAGACAATTTTTTTTGAGGCAAAAGCCCTCTTGATCAAAACAACACAAACATTTATGAAAACATACAAAGCATTGAACAATGTTTGAAAACCAGACATTAAACTGGAATTTAAATAATTGTGCCTCTGGAATATCATATTAGATATCAGAATGTCAGAAACCTTACTGAGGAGATCTGTTGTTTGTTGTTTTGTGGACTGGATTTCCACAGTGATAGATTCGCCCAAAGCATTTGTAAATGTATTACTTTCCTCTCCGTAGATACTTCCTTTAATGTCTGGAATCTGTTTAGGAAAATAACATTACCAATGTATTGACTTGCAAACCATGATGAACAAACATAGTATATATATATATATAAGGGACTCACTCCTCTCTTTGATGACTGCTTTTACGTGTTGATTTTCAACTGATAAAATATTTTCTTCCAAAGTCAAAAGTTTCTATTTTTAAGAGACCACCATTGTTCGATCTTTATTAGTTCTTTAAAATAAGTATCTTTTCCTTTTCTTCTTTTTCATCCTCTGTTCTTGCTTTTAATTTGAACATTTCTTTGCAGGAATAGCGACAATAATCTATGATGGTTGCTTGTCAGTCATTTTGTTTTCTGATCCGTCCCAAAATTAAGCAAGCACAACTAGGGACCAAGGGGAACCTACATATGATGATTCGCCAGGCATTTCATTTCTCTCACCAGTCCCAAAATCAAAAGGGTACATGTACAACTAGGGACCATGGGGAACCAACATATGATATTTGAGAAACATCCATCCAGTACTTCTAAAAAAATAACAATAACAAACTTTCTTTTTCAAAATCAAAGATGGTTGCCTGTTGACCAGTTCTTCTACCTTTTCTGATCAGTCCCAAAATGAAAAGGGCACAACTAGGGACCAAGGGAAACATGCACATGAAATTTGAGAGAGATCCATGCCGTACTTCGCAAGAAATAGCAATAACAATCTATATTGTAAAAATCAAAGCTAGTCCACTGTCAGCCATTTTGTGCTTGTGATCAGAACTAAAATTAAACAGACACAACTAGTGACCATGAGGAACCTATACATGAAATTTGAGAGAGATCCATTCTGTACTTCTTAAGAAATAGCGACAATGAAAAAATGCTTACAGACTGACGGACAGAATAAGAACTAGGGACGTAGAACAATTTTAATAACCCACCACTGTTGATGGTGGGCTAAAAATACCAAAGGTAAGAATATCTGAAATAATGGCAGTTTAATGGAATCAATCCATGTAGTTTCACATAATGGAAAAATCTTTCCATGATGAAAAATTAAAGCAAGAGGCCCATGGGTCTTAACGGCCATCTGAATATAATGACCTATATATGAAAGAGGCAAAATAGGCCTTGAATAAATTGCTCAATTACTCTACCGCTTACATAGAAGACAATGTTGGTTCATCAAGATATTTTCTGCAAACTTGAAATCATATTCTTTATACATGAACTACACAATTGCCATTACTCTGGATGTATTGCTTGCTGAAAAAAGCAAGCTACAGGCCCAATATCAAGTCTCTTTGCCTTTTGTTTATTGAGAAGAAGTTGCTTAAGCATTTCAACACATTTGAGTGAAAGTCATTAAAACATTTTAAAACATTTGATACTTGTGATCTTGAAAGTGGGTCAATGTCATTGTCTAAAACCCCTGTTTGGAGCCCTGCTCCTTAGTCGCTAGGTGTTGAATGAAGTTTCCGAAAGAATTTTTTTTCCACTATCAATGATGTTTCAGACTAAATTTGGTTGATGTCCATTCAAACATTAAGAAAAAAGTAGCATTTTGAAGCAAAATATTGATTAACTTTCCTATTTTGGGCCCCACCCCCAGGTCCCTAAGGGTTGAATCAATCTCCTGAATTTATGAAATAATTCTCCACTCTCAATGATGTTTCAGACCATATTTGGTTGAAATCCAGTCAAGCATTAAAAAGGAGTAGTGTTTTGAAGCAAAATATTGTTTAATTTTCTTTTATTGCGCTCTGTCCCCATGTTCCTAGGGGATGAATCAACTTTCTGAATTTAAGAAATGATTTCCAACTATCAATGATGTTCAGAACAAATTTGGTTGAAGTCCATTCTGGTATTAGATAGGTGTAGAGTTTTGAAGCAAAATATTGACTTAATTCCCATTTTGGCACTCCGACCCTAAGTCCCTAGGAGTCAAATCAACTTTCTGAATTTAAGAAATGATTCTCCACTCTCAATGATGATGCAGATCAAATTTAATTGAAATCCATTCGAGCATTAAAAAAGGGTAGTGTTTTGAAGCAAAATATTATCCTATTTTCCCTTTGGGCCCCACCCCAAAGTCCCTAGGGGTCGAATCAAATTTGTGAATTTAAGAAATAATTGTATACCCTAACTAATGAATCAGGCAAAAGCTTGTTGAAATCCATCCTGGCAGAAAGGAAGAATAGGGCTTTAAATCTAATTTCAGCACCTCCATTTTTGGAGCCCAGTCCCTCGACCCTTATGAGTCAATTCAAAATTCTGAATTTAACAAATGATTAACCTCACCAAGTGATGCATCAGACCAAATTTGGTTGATATCCATCCAGGTATGAAAGAGGGGTAGGGTTTTAAAGAAAAAGTTTACAAATGACACAGTCGAAGCATGATGGCTATAGGTCACCTCGACTCTTTGGGTCAGATGATCATGATCTAAAAAAGAAAATAATAATAGACTGTGTATTAACCAAGGGGACATAACTCTATATCACAGTCCTAATGAAGACTCCTACATCCTGAGAGATAATGGATACCAAATTGCCAACGGCAGATGAAGCTACATGTATAGTGAATCAAAGATGTAATAGATAGAAAATCTAATGATTTCCTAGTGAATATGATACTTTTTTCACATGTACAACAAAAGAAATACTGATTTTCTTCATTTATACTCATTATCAATTTATATTTATCCTTGTTGTTGGCCTAGATGAACAAAAGTTTTCCCTTTGAAATGGAACTGAGTAGCTTTAGAAAGTTTGGGTGGTTAGGCATTAAATGTGTAGTGACTATAGATATATCAGCTGATGATGTTGTGTTGTCACTAACTCAGCATACACTGGTATCAGGAGGACATCAGTCCTTTAAAAAGGAATTTTGGTCCTGTGTCATATATGCGTATTCATTTCAAGTACATACTGTAGTACATGTGTAACAGGAAGAAGTGAAACAAAAAAACAAACACTCTGTCACTCCACTAAAGGGAAATTGTCACTAGTCTGGACTGGTAAGGTAATGGCACTCTATTTTCATATCATGGCCTTAAACAAAAATATCTACTTCTACCAAAGACTTAAAATAGGAATGAATTATAAACCTACTTCTTCTGAAAGGTCATGCCTTACAATCTCTTGAACAAGAACATCAGCAAGAGTTTTAAAATCTTGGACAAATCGCTGGTTTTTGGAATCTCCTTTTTTTTCCTCCACCAGAAGATTTAATAAATCTGCATCAGATCTGATTATCCTAGCAACATTGGCCCCTTTTTCTGCCGTGTTGACCAGTAGCTTCAACAAATTAGCTATGCCTACTTTCATCTTTCTGCAACATAAAAAATAATGTCCATTAAAATTACCATTGTTCATCAAAGGGGATGCTAAGAAAAATCTCAGTATTAAAGAAAACAATTTGAACATTCAAGTATTATTCTAATAATGTTGTGAATTATGACAGATATTTGAGTTCTGCATGAATGATTTTCCTGTGTACCTCTCACACATTTTGAAAGCCAACTATATACATAGACAAATAAAAAAGCATTACATTTAGGTCTTTGGGCAAATGTACTATACATACATCTCTTAAACTTGGTAATTGCATGGACTCATCATTAATGTAGTCAAGGATATAGTAAACAAGAAAATGGCAATTTCTTAATTGAACTAGAAAAAAGAAATCAATGATGAAGAATAAAAAAACTCAAAATAAATAAATAAATCAGACTTGCCACTGGACAACATGCATTGAAATAAGCCAAGGGTCCATTCAAGGTGCCTTTTTCATGCCATCAAAACCTCCCTTTATATTACCTATATCAATTGAATATGATTAACAATATCACATTGATACTACAGCCAGACAATTGTTTTGCGTTTTTGTTTTTTAATCTATTAACTTGCTGGTAACTTTATAAATATACTGTTAACTACACCTGGTCCAGTGGATAGTAACAGGGCAGTAGGACCCAGCAGGTACATCCAATCTCATTTACAGGTAAAATTTACCTTTGTGTTTTTCAAAGACGTCTACACCAGGTATTAATTAAAGAAACTTAAACCATCACATTTTTTGTCTTAATTTATTGATATGACACACCTACAATTCTCACAAGAACACAAACATTCATGCACATTGGGTTATTCAAACACCATGCTTTCATTAGCAGACCTACTTCAATATATGTTTTGCAAAGAGAATGTGGGCAAGGTCAGATTGGTAATAATCGATCAACAAGAGATGAGGTCAGGTTATCCTAAAGTGGATGGAGGAGGGGTGATAGTAATTACAAATCAACAAAGGGTGATGATAAGTCATTATATGTGGGAAGAGGGAGGAAATTGTAACTGTCACTGTAAATTTAGAGAGGGAGAGGGTAGAATTTATTGTGGATTAATCAACAAATTAGTCTGAAAGAAATAAAGGATGTTATAGTAAAACCAAAGTTGAGGAGGGCGTATTACCGGATGTATGGAAGGAAGCAAAAATTACAGCTTTATACAAAAAGGGAGATAAAAAGCAAGCAGGTAACTACAGACCAGTTAGTTTGACTAGTGTTATATGTAAGGTGATGGAAAAGGTCGTTCGCAAAAAGATAATGGATCATTTAATAAAAAATCAGTTACTGAGCAACGGTCAGTTCGGGTTTGTGAAGGGAAGATGTATTACCACTTAATTTTTAATCAACAAAGTCAAAGGGTGGCGACGAGTCATTTTAAATGGAGAGAGGGAGGAACAGTTAATTTTTAATAAACAAGAGGTGAAGTAACGTTATTTTTAAATGTTTATCCAAAACGCCCCTGGTTTGAATGAGGGTGTTATCATTATCATATCAGTTGTGTCATTTTTCCTTCTAAATTATGCTCCCCTCTAAAAACTTTAGAACAATAAAACCTCTAGATTTTTATTAAGCATGTAGGGTATGTTCGAGTCCATTTGGTGAAGACAACCGAGTACCGACTCACTTGGACTGTGTGATTGCCATAAACTGTAAGTTAAATACGTTAGATAATAAACAAAGTAAAGCGTTCTTTTAATTTAAATCGGGCAATGTAAGGTATCTTATTAGGAATAAAACTCGTCATAACAAATTCTGTAATTGAGATTGTTTACCTGCAGAACCGGTGTGTGTACTACGTCATCATTTATGTTGAAATCCACAATGCATTGCGGCATATTTTTGCAAAACATGATAGCAATGTAGTACCATCAAAATCCACTATTTTTAACGCCGTTCAGAATGCATCAAACCTAAAACTAGTCATGGTCGAATAATTAAATAATCAAAATTTGGGAATCTCGTAAAATTTTATATCAAAACTATCAACTTTACGTAATATCGAAGAGTTTTCCTGACCAGCTGACTTGTAACCAAGTGGTAGGCCTGCAATACACGGGTCGTACACATCAGCGTTTGGGGAAACCGCTGACGGTGATTCCGTCGAAAGGAAAGGCGATTTGAAACAAGAACCAGAAATATTCATATATCACCACAGCAATGGACTAAAAGTGAGTTATTTAATGTAATATTGCCAAAATGCGTTGTGTAAAGTGACATCTAGTGTGGATTTCATTGCGACGTGGATAATATGAGGAGATAACTCTAAAGACAAAACACCATGTGTGCGTAACTGGTTTCAACATAATGCCAAGGAAACCTACGAATCAATCCCAATCGTTTTTTGATGAATTTGATGCAAGATCGTATCGACATTTAGTGAATAGAGGACAAGACATTCCAGGACACCATGGTCCATCTCAGCCATCACAAACTCAACAATCTCAGTCTTCAAGTTCCGGCAAAAAGCGGAAGAAACAAAAGCAGAAATCCCATAAAAAATCGAAAGAAAAGAGCGAAAGGCATTCTCAGGAAAATTTACGGATACCACTGGAATTGAAAAATAAATCAATTGTAGCGTATGATGACATTAGTTCAGACTCTGACATTTCCAATAATGGACCAGCTTCGCCTGTAAATCGTGTTCATAGTAATAATAGTAGTAGGGATGCATCGAAAAGGTCCATGTCTCCTGGGTCCAACATGAGGGGATATTTACCTGAAAGGAGCCCGAGTATGTCTCCAAATAACATACGTGAACCGTCTAGTCCATCACATCCGCCCATGCGAAGTTCAAGCAGGAAACACCAAAAGAAAAGACCACTGTCGCCACAAGAACTCCAAGTGCCAAAGGACCATCCAAAAAACTATTCTGGTGGCAACAGTGTTCCTACACCAAAGGCATATAATATGCCCCCGAAAGCTTATAATCCACCCAAGGCGTATGCTGATCCACCACGTGCTTATAGTGGATCATTTAATAGAGACCATAGTCCTTTGGAAAGTCCACGAAAACGCTACAGATCTCGTTCACCAAGTCCGGCATATATGGCGAGGAAAAAAAACAGGTAACAATCATTCATCATATTCATGCAATGTGGATAGGTTAACTGTAGCCTGAGGACTTTTGAGTAATCAGGACATAGTCCAAAGGGTTCTGACTATCATTCCACGATTATATTTTTTCTTGCTCGTGGTCGATGTTTAGAATTCCTCACTTTATGAAATTGCCAAATTCAAGCGACCCCATCTAGGGTCGGCATTCAAGCGACCCCATCTAGGGTCGGCATTCAAGCAATGTTTTATTAAGTTTACATCATTGTGATAGTTATAAATCATACATCGATGGAATGATAATTTTGATGAGTCAGAATTTCATGCCATAAAATTTGTTCATATGAGACAACCATTTTTGAAAATTTGAAAAGTAAAAACCATGACGTAGTAAATATCACATCATTAAATGATGTTGCATCCTGACCATTAAAAGAGAAGATAGTTTTGTTTTAAATGATGGGAGAAAATACAACTGATTTATGTTGAGTTCCTGGATATAACAGGACGTCTAAGACTGTTCATTGTGGAGAATGATGTATTTTCTTGCCAAATTCATGAAAAATTTACATAAATTTAAATAAGTTATTACCATGAACATTAATAACTTCAAATTTAGGCCATCAAAATAAAATTTATACACTTCAGGAATTTACGTACATAACATGTACAGGAGACCAATTTTGCAATCAACAAAGTGTTTTGGGTACCGATCTATGAAGATACCTGTTTTTGTTTATTGCCATATGATAAATCATATCTAGAAATATTTTCAAAATAATATATAAAGAATTTTTTTCTTGACTGATTTTATATACACCTGTGGCCAAGTGTAGTTCTGGTGTCCTGTTAAATCCAGTTCAGAGTCGGAGTCCATATTACATCCCAGCCATAATTTGAAAAAAGATCAATTAAGATACACACAAGATGTTAAATGTTATGTCTTGTGCAGTTGTATTACATATAGAGTATGGTCTGTGCATACTGTATATCTTTATCACAATGGGCGCTAAAACCAATCAACCAGGTTGATAAATCTTGGCTAAAATTTGTCCAGTTACTCCACAATATTTCGATAGGTTACAAGCACAAGTCTAGATAGATCCCACATAGTGGCAACTAATGTAAATATGCTATGAAGCAAAGTCATTGGGAGAAATGAGTGGAAATACTTGGTTGACAACATTTTATTGCTTTGACACATATATGATAGTAATGTAACCACATTTACTCATGGTGTGCACAAATGCATACATCAAGTGTTGTGGTACGCAACATACATAGTGTGGGCTCTCGATCCCTCCCACTTGTGAAGGCGGTTGAAATGTGGTTGAAAGACTGGCTAAATACCTGAGCTTTCACCTGTATACTGACACCAGCTCAACAGTGTGGATGGGTGTTGAGGATTTATGAGACATATGACTTGTCTAACTAACATATGCATCTGTACTGCAATAACCAAAATACATTAATTACTGCCTTTGTGTTTCTTTTATTATAGTCATCGTTCTTCGTCCATTGTCCTGTGTCATGCATAAAGTTTTCCTTCAAAACCCTACTCTTCTTTCATACCTTGATGGATTTCAACCAAATTTGGTCTGATGCATCACTTGATTAGAGTAATCATTTGTTAGATTCAGAATTTTGATTCAACCCCTTGGGGTTGAGGACAGGGACCCTTACAGGGAGGTGCTGAAATTAGATTTAAAACCCTGCTCCTCCTTTCAGGAGGGGTTGATTTGAACAGGCTTTGGCCTGATTCCTATGTTAGGGTAGGCAATTATTTCTTGAATTCAGAAATTTGATTCAACCTCTAGGGACTTTCAGGCTACGCCCCAAAGAGAAAATAAGACAATATTTTTTTTTCCAAAACACTATTCCTTTTGAATGCTTGAATGGATTTCAACCAAATTTGGTGTGAAACATCATTGAGAGTGGGGAAACATTACTGAAAATCAGACAGTTGATTTGACCCCTAGGGACTTTGGGGCAGGGCCCCAAAAGGGAAAATAAAACAATATTTTGCTTCAAAATGCTATTCCTTTTTAATGCTTGAATACATTTCAACCAAGTTAAGTTTGAAATATTGAGAGAGGAGAATTATTTCTGAAATGCAGGAGGTCAATTCAACCCCTAGGGACCTGGGGATGGGCAGGACTAAAATGGGAAAGTTAGTCAATAATTTTCTTCAAAATGCTACTCTTTCCAAATGCTTGAATTAATTTCAACCAAATTTGGTTTAAAACATTGAGAATGAAGAATCATATCTTTAATTCAGAAACGTGATTTGTTCCCGAGGGACCTGGGGATGGGCGCAGCTGAAAATGGGAAAGTTAGTCAATATTTTGCTTCAAAATGCTACTCTTTCTTAATGCTTCAATGGATTTCAACCAAATTTAGTCTAAAACATGGACAGTGGGGAATCATTTCTTAAATTCAGAAAGTTGATTTCATCCCTTGTTAATTAGAAGGACAGTGGCCCACTCAGGAATCAAATGTGTTGAAATGCTGAAGCAACTTCCTCTCAATTACTGAAAGGCTCAGAATGCTATTAGGCCTGTAGCCTGCTAGGATTTAGGGCTACCATCTTTGTTAATATGAATGACATTGACCCAATTTCAAGGTCACGGGTGTAAAATGTGTGAAAATTTTTAAATGACTTCTTCTCAATAACCAAAGGGCCAAGGGTACAGATATTGGACCAACTTTCAAGGCAATAGGAGTCAAATATGTTGAAATGCTTAAGCAAATTCTTCTCAATAACTGAAAGATCACGTGTCTTGATATTGGGCCTGTAGCTTGCTTTTTCAACAAGCAATACGTCCAGAGTAATGCTGGGTTTTCCATAAGAGCCGGTCACCGGCCAATTTGACCGGCTACTTTGATCATTTGGCCGTCTACACCAATCCAGTTTTGTAATAATGTTCCATACACGACTACACGTACACGGCAGGCCAGCCTCCTATTTTCACTACACAGCCTACTACTAACAAAATTATGGAAAACCCTGGTAATGGCAATGATGTAGTGCATGTATAAAGAATATGATTTCAAGTTTGCAGAAAATGTCTTGATGAAGCAACATGGTCTTCTATGTAAGCAGTAGTAGATGAGGATTTTAAAATATCTTGATGAGCCAACATGGTCTTCTATGTAAGCAGTAGTAGATGAGGATTTTCTTTTAGGCCTATTTTGCCTCTTTCATATATAGGTCTTTATAGTCAGATGGCCTTTAAAGCCCATGGGTCTCTTGTTGATAGCGACAGGACATATCATTATGACACAATTTACTGTATTTTCAGGATTATAAGCACACCTTTTTTTCTTGTGAGTTGGGCATACAGCTTATATATTGGTGCAGCTTACATGAGGGGAAAAAAAGGATAGGATAAAAAATTTTTAAAGAAGTCAAAGTACACCAGTACAAGATGGTATACTCCTATACCACTCCTATAACATAAGAGGCCTCTGGTAGGCTGTTTTATTGTCCTCCATTATTGTGCTGACTTCAACTACAAAGTGCTTCTGTAAAACCTCAAACATTATTGGAGTAGAGATGGTTCAGGGTTTTTTTAGGAATATCTGCCCTTAACCTGTATGACTGAAATGGATCGTGTACAGGATTATTTGAAGATTAAATTTAAAGTAACATTCTCATGGATTTAATTAATCGTACCTTTTAATATAAATTGCAATAATATCTTCTGGACTTTCTTGGTTACTTTGAAACCATAATGCAAGTTAAGTCAATATGTCATCGAGTTATAGTTCTAATTCTGGAATGATCGCCATTGCTTGTTTACGATATGAATGACTTCGTGTATCTTACAAGAAGAAATAATATGAGACTATAAGAATTTGTTCAGCATGCAAGGGCCTCTGTTAATATTAACAGTACAGACATTGATGGAAAGATTGTTTAGTAAACTGTTAATAATGTCAGACCTTCTATTTGTGCATAGACAATCTGTGAAAGCACCCAAGCTTGGACCTAAAATTGATTTTTTAAAAAAAATAATTAACACAGACCTGGTAATACGATCATGATGATAAAATTACAATTTTCAGTATTATTAAGCAATTTACTTGATTGTTTTTGCATGTTTATACAAAGCAAAAAGACATAACATGGTAGTTCGTTTGATATGAGGACAATTACAAAGCAAATGGCAACTATTCAGGCTTTGCCTATTAAGAACATGAAATAAAACTAAATGTTAGAAAATTAGAGAAGTATGATTTATCTGTATAAATAGCTGTCTAATGGAGGACAGGTACAGATGTTTTCGTCATGTGCATTTCACAGAAAGTGAATCAAATGAACAAATGTTAAAAGTTCTTGAAACAGAAGGATAAATGACTCCAGAATCAGTGAGTCTGTTTCTGAATATGCTTCCAGAATATACATGAGCATATGTATCAGCAGTCCATAACAAATCGGTTGACTTTGAGCTTCACTTCCTTTCCTCCTTCTGTGGGCCTAGGTGCTACCTTGCTGACATGAGGATAAATTGGGTACTTTGATGTTAAATTTCTTTGCAGGCTAGTGGATGCTGATATTTGTGCATGTGTCTGTTTTGATGATCGTTCAATGTTTTGTATGAGAAGGAAAAGTTCAAGGGTTGTTTCGAACTTGGCGTTATAGGATTGGGCGTACTGTGTAGTGACTGACATGCTGAAACAGTTGTGGGCAAGTTCTTATCAGATGCTGTGACATTCAATGTCATGTACTGGAAGTTAACGTCATAATCAATATTTCTTCTGCAAATTCAATTGATCAAATGTCCTCATAGTCTACAGTAAGTACTTTGTATATATATCAATATTGGTATATAGGTAGCAGTAAACTTGAATGAGCACTTTTTACAACATTCAGTCTGTAACCATACATGGCAACTTTGCCTTAATTAGGATTGAATTTTAGTTCTAGTGCACATTGTAAGTTTGGCATGAAAATGCTTTTGTTTCAGTCATACACACAAAATGTATACACTTTTCTCTGGAGCATTTGTTGCCGTTGGTGGTTACAAACAGTAGTTTCAATTATGTCACATACTAAATATACAGCAAATCTTTGTGTCTCTAATTAGTTAAAACAACACAAGTCAAACAATGTATTTTAAATTGATAATTAGCTTGTGATTTTTTATTAGCTACATCATCTGAAAAATAAACAAGTCTTCGTCAAAATCTGACTGGTTGCTGGTACAACACATACTAGTGGTATGATAATAGGTTGAGTTACTCTATCTTATGATAGCTTTGCTCTTGATAGCAATAGGTTTATAGCATATTTTCAAGTCGATAATAGTTTGCTTAAGTATCGATTATCAACAATAGTTTTATAACTAAACAAAAATGTTGCTTCAAAGCAAGATTGTTTACTGAGATAATGCCATTTGGCTGCAAGCATTTGTTTATTTATGAAAGTGTCTTTGGGACTTCAATCAGGGTAGTGCTAAATACAAGAACAAGCACTATCACAGATTTAGAATCTTTACAGAATTTTCAGCACAAGTTGTTACATTGAAGAGAATTTATATTGTTTCCAATATTATATATTAAAATTTACAAACCTAAGTAGAGGAGGTACTAACCTCTTTAACTCTGAGTCCATGTTTTAGACCAATCCTTGAAATGACCTATTTCGATAAACAGCATGAGGGAACATAGCATTTTAAGTCTAGTCTGTTACATATTGGCTACATTCTAGGTAATACAGGCTAACAGGATACAATAAGTATTGCATATACAGGGCTCTCACACCCCATTTTGGGACTGGGGCCCGGGGCCCTTAGAATTGGGGAAAATAATGGTGTTTTCATTAGAATTGGGAAAACTTCGGGTCTACATTTTGAAAAAAAGATACTATTTTGCATTGGGTATTTGGCCCCAAATCTGGCAGATTGAGAGCCCTGATATAGTAATTTGCGATACTATTACTACTATAAAATATTAATTTTACTATTGCACTACTATCGTGGTAGCTGGTTTGACCTCAATAGTCAACCCTAACAATAACTATATCCTGTTAGCCTGTATTACCTAGAATGTAGCCAATATGTAACAGACTGGTCATCACTACTCTGTCCAGCTGTAAACTTTCACACTTGTCATGTAATAATCCCTTATACTTGATTCGCTGACATTGGATGATATTGTTGACACACCCAGGTTGAAACATGAGCCACACTTATCCCCTTTACCCAGGTGACACTCTACACCCAAGGGCAATTTGAGTGCCACAACACTTTAAACATATTTCATTCTTGTTTTATTTTGGCAATAAATAGCACTCTATCAAATATATTTAATAGTTTAATTCTTGCTTTAATCCTAAAAAATCAAAAGTAGAATAGGAGTCTGCCATTTGGTTGTCAGTGTAAACAACCTGGCCAGGGGTCGACATAAACTTTTTTCTGTACTTGTAAAGTTACAAATAAATCCACTTGTCGGAAAGAAGAAGTTATTTGTCCCAATTGATAACTTTTAAGTTTAAATTGTGTGTTTTAGATATGTTTGACAATTATTGAACACAATAAGTAATCACAACAATACACTGCAGTAAATTACAGGTATTTATCAGTGAACATTGAGTTTGGCTCCTCTGCTAAAGTTTTGTAAAGTCTACATATACCAGAATACATCACACTTGATAAGCTGCCATCGCTAACGCTGGAATAGGGGCAGAAAGTATCAGCCTCTGTCACCACCGTATCTCCATCTTCATCTGTTTGTTTCATCTTCATAATACAGTCCTTTAAATTCACTTTTCCAAGAACCTTGGAATTTCTTCAACTGTTTTTTTCTGCATGTAACAATTTTGGTCATATTTTTTCAAATTTTCATTTTTCCATTTTCAATGCAAATATTCTGTAGCATAATTTCTAGAGATATGGTGTTTGTTTGAGGTCATAATATTACAAGAGTGTTTGCTGATGTTCTGATGAGGGCTAGTCTGAATCAAACAAAGAACACATGATTGAGAGATGAATTACCATGATTCTCATGCTTTTAAACTTCAAACTGAAAAGCGACATTTTGTTTTAAAATTCTATAAATAAGACCTAACTTAGTAATCATTACAACAATGGCGGTGGTGAACATCCTACAATGTCGCATTATCTTTGATTAAATATCATGACTTGTAAGTAAGCAATTAGATTCTAATCTGTGTCCATGTTTAATTTACCTTGTAACACAGAGCCAATAATAGCAGACCATCATAATCCCATTGTCAGGTAGCACAGCCATTCTTTGTTGAAATTTGTGAAATTTTGTTCCGATGTGAAAATACCTGTACTAGAATACAGATAAATGTTCTGTTCGACTGTATATATCACTAATGTGAAAATGCTGTTTATTTACACTGTGAAGCACACCATTTTTTTGTTTCACTTTTTTTGCAGTCTAAGATTTTGTGTTGGGTAAAAATCTCCTATCTTTACACATAGTAAAGACAGCAGCCATATTGCCTGCATGAGCAGGAAGTTAAGCTCTAGTGAGATTTTAATGTAAAATTTAGGATATAGTATCAAACTTAAAAAAAGAAATAAGTGGACTTGGGCTCATTTGCGACAAAAATGTACAGAAGCTTATATATAGTCACAAAAGGTTTATTAGATTTTAAGTTAGATTTGATCTCAATGATATGACTATGATGTTACTAGGTAATATTGAAAATTAAACCTTGTACACCATGTGAGTCACACAGACCCATTGGGCCTTTTGTTTTTTCATGTTAGAACAGTTTATCTGAATTGTTGTAAGCATCTTATATTTTATTTTTGAGATAAGCTTGGCTAATAATTACAATGCTAACCCTAGTCATGGTCAATTGACCACTTGATACTATCATGTTCATTGTTCAATCTACAATTCATTTTTGTCCTTTTTAAACTTTCTTGTTAATAACAACCAGTCCTATGTAAAATTCAAGTACCAGGTATGTCCAGAAATTCTAGGAGTACAGGACAAGCATGTAGATTTATCATTCCAAATCAACAGGCATAAACTTTGCTTTATACACTGAATGTTTTGGTATAGATTATTCATAATGAATAATTTGAATGTACCATTTTGCATGTGCATTGATAAAAATGATTTCTTCTCACCAAAAGCTTAGGTGACATAATATTTGACTAGTAGCATGCTAGGACAAAGACTGGCAAGGTCAAAATGTGATACTATGACTTTTTAAGATTTTGAGTAACCAAATGCCTATAGTCATGTTAAATTACCAGGAGTTTGGTTCATCATATCAGAACATCACCCCACGAAGATCTATATATATCCTTGGGGGTCATCAGTCAAATTTTAAGGTCAAAGGTCACCTGTGACAATTTCTCAAATAAAACCCCTTACAATTGTGTACTACATATCTCATGATTCTCTGGACAGTTTTACTTCATATTCACTCCTGAGCATTACAGCAGAGATGAATCTACACAAAAGTCTCAAGTTTTGTATCAATTGGAACCTTTTTGAAATGAATAACATTGACATTGCCTCAGTTGTATGGTTAAACTCTTCAAAAAGACGATGGTAAAAAATTAGGTTCAGGTTAACTATGTATACCTGGTTCACTTACAACTTTGAAAGTAACACAAGTGGTTCTGATCTCTTAGCAACTCAATTATTATGTGTGATGATTATCTAAATTAAAGATTCTATTAATTGGAACTAATCACTGTTGCTTGTGTAACCCATGTGCAAGACCGGCTAAATTAATGTTACAACTCCAACCATCATATTGACGATAAAGTTGAACCTCATTACATTTATGTATTTATATATTTCCTCAGTAAATAGAGTTCTTACACTTACATATTTGTTATTAATGTTAGCGGTGGGGAGTAGTCAAATTTGCAAGAGTGATAATCAAAGCTTCATGAATATTACTAATTGATAATGGATTATCACTGTATTAAACCCATAACTTAAATGGTGTTATCAATCAAAAATGACAAAATTGTGGCTATGAATTGGTATTTAGAGCCACATGTTTGTCAGCTTTATTACCTTCCCTCAAGAAGCTGAAAAATTCTTTTTAAGTTATCTTGTTAAAAGATTATTAAGTTGTCTTGCAAGCCTTTTGCTTGATAACATAATAATCTTTGAGTTGAAATCCCATATATCATTTCAGCTCTGAGGGGAGAGAGATTCTATTGATCCTGACCATTACAATATTTGTGAAAAATTGTTTCAAGTGAAATGGTTTCATGGTCGATTTAGATTTATGAACATTTGCATTTTGTGTTGTATCATGGTCATTAAAGTATTCTTATTTACTTTCAGTGCTCACTACAAAGACAAATACTCCAGACATGAAAAATATAAAAATAGGTCAAAATCAAGATCACCAAGTCCTCGAAGTCGATCTCGGAGGGATCAGTCTCGATCACGAAATCGACACTCTCGTTCAAGACATTCTCGTTCACCTGTTGAGCATAGTCCTCCAAGAGGACATTCCTATTCTTCTAGCAATAAAATAAGTCATTCCACTGTTAAATATGCCACAAGTCTTGCAGCTGAGCTCAGCAAGCATCGGCGTGCACGTGAAGCAAAAGAAGCGGCTGCTCTGGCAGCCAAGGGTAGAGAACCAAGAGAGCCACGGGAATCAAAAGAAAGGACTTTGTATCGTGATTCTCCATTAGATGGAAAAGACAATATCATTATCACAAAAGTGGAAAGTGGTCAGCGTAGTGTGAAACAAGATTATAGGCAGCAAGATTATCTAAAGAAGCAGCATGCTATGAAAGCATCACCAACTCCTCCACCTCCCCCACCAGGCTTACCTCCTCAAAGAAAAAACAGAGTAATAGCACAAATGGAGGACAAGATTGTTGTGAAAGTTGATAATGCCAAAAGGGAAATCATTGACCTTGATAATTTAAATGATCATCATGACCATGATCACAATCATGATCATGGATTTAATCGTGATGATCGTCGTGGACATGGTCCTGAGCGGGACCATCGAGGAGAGGTGCTAGATAGGCGTGGTGACATTTCAGATCGTAGAGGTGATGTATCTGATCGTCGCGGTGAAATACACGATCATCATGGTGATGTACCTGATCGTCGTGGTGAGGTACCGGACCATAGAGGTGAAGTGCCTGAACGTCGCGGAGAAGGACGTGAAAGTCGAGATTCTAGTTATGATAGGCAGATTATCAATCAGTACAGTGGCAGAGGTGACAGACGCAGTGCAATAGACTTTCCTACTTTACCTCGCCTTCCTCTACCTCAGGTGTCCCCAGAAGAGGAGTATGACAGTGATAGCCCATACAGGTCAGTTTACAGCTATTATATATATCAATATACTTGTTAAAAAATCTTTCTGGTTGTTGTATCCTATCTTATGCAATGTATATGTTGCTTGTAATTGCCCAATTTTGAATATGAACACATTTTGTGATAGTGAATAGTAACTGAAATTGGATCGTACACTATTTATATACAGAGTTATGGCCTTTTGTTCATTGCTTGTATATATGAAACTTTTGGTAATTTTGATGGTTAATGCTAAAAACGATGTCCCACAAACAATTCTTTTATTGTAACTGTAATGATGTTCTATTAATATTTGATTGTGATTGAAATTCTTAAATTATTGTAATGAAAATATTGGTTTGTGCTTTATGCATATTAGTATATCAAATAGAGTTAAGGTGCACAGTGAGGATTTTATCATATTTTGTATACTCAGTTTTGTCAGTCATGTCATTGTTAACTGACATGGTGTATGGTGGGGAAATCTGTGAGTGCAGATTTGAAAATTTAGCTTGCTGTTGTAGTGATAATGCACCAACCAGCTTGCCAAAGGAGGAGGTTTACCCACGACAGAGGCGAATCACCGACCTTCCAATGCCCCCTATGATGGATGAACCAGAGATGGACTATGAAGTAGACCATGAACCAGAACCTGAGATTAAACGCGAAACATCAAGCTCTGGCAAGTTCAAGCGCCCAAAGTAAGTGTACAAGGGCAACTTTGATTTCTAGCTCACAAGCTTGTCCTGTCTGTAAACTGTTATACGCATGGTAATTTGCAAATATGATGAAAAACATTCTGGTGCCAATCTTTTGCAGGTTTAATGATTTCAAAATTTGATAGATTTTTTGGCTTTAAAATATGCTGAAACATGTGTATAATGCTTTTAAACACAGGTTTTCAGTGGTCCTTCATGTGCAAAGTGAGTTTTTATTTGACCACCAGACATGATAAGGCCAACTTTGATTTTAGGTAAAAAATTTACCGTCTCCGATAAACATGGAAATCTTGTTTGGTTTAATCAATGCCTGTATGAAGGAAGACTTAACTTTGTGTCTCCGATTTTACCCATTTCACTCCTTTGCAATTACATAAGGTGATACTAAAATGATGGAATCTTGTTAGTTGTTGAAGTTGAAATATCACATTGGTTTTTTCTCGTTTTCATTTTCAGACTATGTCTACAAAGAAGAAATGATGAGCGATCAAAGGGTGACTGGGGAGAGCGTTGTGTGGACCTGTTTAAAACCATAGAGATCATCGGGGAAGGCACATATGGTCTAGTGTACAAGGCCAAGGACACTTTCACTGGTGAGTTGTTAAAGGAATCCTCCACATTTCATTCAGAATTTTTCCATAGATTCTAATCAAAGCTTAAATTCAGAAAAATGAATGAAATGAGGTTTTAGCTAAAAGATTTTCAAGTTTATTGTGATCTGTGTTACTTTCTTGAGGAAAAAAATAGTGAAGCATTTAATGTTTTGAGTTTGTATAGCATTTCCTTTGTATTGATGTTTTTAGTTATCAATTTTTTCTGGCCAGGGATCTCCGAAATTTCGTGTAAAAAATAAACACTGAAAATAAAAAGTCCTAAACTTTGTTGATAATTTTTTAGAGTCACTTGCACATTGCTGGAGTTAGAAATCCAAATATAATACCAAAGCTGAATTCTTCAGGCTTTCCTGACTTGATAGTGTAAACTTGTGAAAATGGTTTAGAATTGGCTGTTAGTGACATAATACTGGCATCCCACTTTCTTATCTCTGTAAGGAAGACTATAGCAAGACCTCCAAAGAATTGCCATATAAATACTTGACATTAAGATTTGAAACAAATAACAGAACCAGAAGATTGGTGTTTGTGCATTAGATATTTGGATAAAAGGAAATTTTTGTTCTTAGTCTCTTAATTTGTTTTACATGTTGTGTTATCTTTTAAAAGATTTGGAGGCTAACTTAATGGTTTTGCATTTCAGATGAACTAGTGGCTCTGAAGAAGGTACGTCTGGAGAATGAGAAGGAAGGTTTCCCCATAACTGCAGTCCGGGAAATCAAGATCCTGCGACAGCTGAACCATCCAAATATTGTGAATTTGAAGGAAATTGTCACTGATAAGCAGGATGCTCTAGACTTCAAAAAAGATAAAGGTTAGTTCCTTCCTTGTGATAACTCATTGCAGAGATGTCGGCACCAGCTAGTTGAAAAAGTATGGATCACAGAGGAAGATTGTGTGGGATATGAAGATATTCAGTGTTTTTCCAGAACATTTGCAGTTGATGATAAAGAGTAAAGCACAAGGTTCTTGAGGGTTGATCAGTGAATTAGAGTATACTAAATTAATGATAGTGTTATAAAGATTTTAGTTTTGTAACTACCATGACCTGAAATCATTAAAAGATTTCAGTTTTGTAACTACCGTGACCTGAAATCATAAAAAGATTTTAGTTTTGTAACTACCGTGACCTGAAATCATAAAAAGATTTTAGTTTTGTAACTGAAAGCAGAGTTTTAAGTTTTAAACTAAGAACCTTCATCAAGGCTGTAATAGATGGATAGTTTGGGAGATATGGTTTAGATGACCTAATCTGAAAAAAACACTTGACCCTTTGAAGTTATAATTGACTGTATTTAGTATGATTATCTAACAATTTCTCTCCTCGGTACATTCTAGAAGCAAATATGTCAACAAAAAAAACCGATGAACAGAGGTTTAATGTGTTGCTTTTTCACTACTTTCAAAACAAACTTTATCTTGTAGTTTGTTCTTTCTCTAGATTAAGTTTCCTTTCATCAACATCAGTGAGATAACTTTGTGTTTTTTAGACATTAATACAGAAGCACACATCATGAAACTTTGCAAATATGTCTGAAGGTTTACAGTGTTTGTTCTTTCTCTAGATTAAGTTTCCTTTCATCAACATCAGTGAGATAACTTTGTGTTTTTTAAATGTGACTGTCACATTTCCAGTTAAAGCTTGGTTTCAGATCTGTGGTCATGAAAAGGCCTACTTGTAAAGACGCTGACCCCGCTTTATGCCCAAGTAATGTTATTGGTTGTATTGAATGGTCAGCTAAAGTAACTATTTCTCTATTTCACACCACTGTTTCTCTGAGAATGAAACAATTGGTTCGGATAGAGGAAACAATATAAGACATCTGTTCACAAATGTGTCCAGGTAAAGATGTCAATAACAGTTCCCTGTGAAATATACCAGGAGTCTATTCTTTTAATGGAAATATCAAAATTGATACAGTTTTAATCTGTATCACATGTGATTTGAGTCCCTTGACTTGTATTTCCATAGAATTTAAGGGTCCAAGGGGTAACCCTGAAAATGATAGTAATGTTGTCTTTTCTCTTGATTCATAAATCATTGCTTAAGTTCCTAATTAAGGCCTCAAATTCACTCAAAATATAAGGGAAGTTTACATACAAGAATAGTAATTTACATCTGTGACAGTGAGTTGATAACTGCAATTTTTCAAACATTTACACATGATAAAGCATTGACAAATAATGGTGTGGAAATTAAGATCTGAAAAAAAAAAGTTATGTTTATATATAAAGTCTTGGGACAATTTAAAGACCCCTGTGTTTCTATTTACATTGGAGTGTATGTAGCAGCTTTGATTTACAAATGACTGACTGAGTTTTAACCATGACTAGATTTAGATAGGACAGGAGGCTTTGATTCGTTATATCAGAAATGTTGTTGAATCTGGCGCTATATCCTTTAGGTTAAGATAAATAGGGCCGGAGGTAGGACACAGGAATATCCTCTACATATTACAGAAATGTTGGTGTGGTGTAGTTGGCTGACCCCGCTTTATGCCCAAGTAATGTTATTGGGTGTATTGAATGGTCAGCTATAAAAATTGGTCTCTGTTTCACACCACTGTTTCTCTGAGAAATGATACAAATGGTTCGGATGGAGACTACATTATTAACAAGTAAGCAAATTTATTGTTTGTTGCTTCTGTAAACATATATTTTTGATGCCTATTTCTATTTTGATTTAATCGTTCATGCATTTATATTTTACAGGTGCTTTCTATCTTGTGTTCGAGTATATGGACCATGACCTAATGGGGTTGCTGGAATCCGGCATGTGTAATTTCAAAGAAGAACATATCGCGTCGTTTATGAAGCAGTTGTTGGACGGTTTGAAATATTGTCATAACAAGAACTTTTTACATAGAGATATTAAGTGTTCAAACATTCTACTCAATAACAGGTGAGTTGTCATGTGTAGTTACTAATTCATACTGAAAGGTTTGTGATGAAGAATATGAAATGCATGGAACTTGTGAGAAACATTGCCATACTGGTTGAAATGTATTGTGGTTCCCAATCAAAGATTTGATATAACAGAGAAGTATTTGTAAGACAAGTGCTTAAGTGTTGTGGTAAAATAATTGTGTGTTGCATGTAAGATATGGGACCAATAGGCAGAGCCAAACAGAGAGTAATATACTTGTTCATCTACAACTAACTACTTCTATACGAGTGAAGGAATCTTGACATTTTTACGAGACATAACGTATAGGTCAGTATTGATATTTTAATCCTCTGGGAATCAATAGACATAGAAGTGATAATGGCCCAATGGGCATTTTGCCTTAAAAATGCACAGTGGTGTTTTGATGTTAAAAACTGGGTTGTATTGTCACTTGTATATGTAGTTAAATCATTGCCTGATTTTACAGAGGCCAGATTAAACTGGCTGACTGGGGATTAGCACGCTTGTACCATGCAGATGACAAAGACAGGCTGTACACAAACAAAGTGATTACACTTTGGTACAGGCCGCCAGAACTCCTCCTTGGCGAGGAGAGATATGGGCCTGCAATTGATGTGTGGAGTATAGGGTATGTATTTTAACTGATTTTTTTCAAGTATTAAAAAATCATGACATTTTGGCCCATATTCAAGCATCAGAAATAATATACAGTATGTATTAAATAGACATGAGCCATTTATAATTCAAGTTGCCTTTTCTGTTTTCCATGGCAGTATGTACCCTCTAAAATTAAGTTCCTTTGACCTTCACCCCAAGGTTAAAGGTGAAATTTAAGTATGCAATTTTCATTGAAATGTTTCCCAACCTATAACTTTAGAAGCTAAGATATTGTGCTGAAACTTGAAATATACATAAATAACAATGATGCTATAATTCTATGTATTCTAACCATTCTTCTGTTGAATGATTGCAGATGTATTCTAGGAGAACTGTTCACAAGGAAACCTATATTCCAAGCTCAGACTGAGCAAAACCAGCTTGAGCTAATTAGCAAGACGTGTGGTTCTCCATGTCCGGCGGTGTGGCCGGAGGTTATCAAACTGCCACTCTTTCACACATTCAAACCCAAAAAGCAATATCGCCGACGACTGAGGGAGGAATTTTCATTGTAAGCTTTTTGATACTTATGAATAGTGTCTTGCTTTATAAATCAATTCTGACTTCAGTACAAATTCATCCAAGTTTAATTGTTGAAATAATTGCATTAAACTGGTAAATTTTTTGTTGTCATTTGTAAAGCCAGAAAGATAAGTAATATAGAATACATGGACACGTTTGCATAGGTTCATTTACACCCAGTGTTAGATTCACATTGAATCAATATTATATACTTAAATCTTTCCCTTATCTTTCATTCTTTGCAAATTTTAGCCAGAGAACAAAGAGATGAATAATAAAACTGCTGTATGCAACTCACAGTTTTCTTCTTGTACACTTTCATTCTAAACATGGCCTATTCTATACTACAGCCTGCCTAAGCATGCTCTTGACTTAATGGACCAGATGTTGGAGCTGGATCCTGGCAGGAGAGTGACAGCCGAGCAAGCCTTGGTGTGTCCTTGGCTCAGGGATATAGAATGTCACAAAATCACTCCACCTGAGTAAGTATAGTTTGACATTTTATTTGACTCCATTTTTGTTTGATTTACAAGATCAAAGATCAAAGAGACACTTCAATAAAAGTTTGATGACATTGTTTAGAATCGGAGATTAAGAATTGCCTTTATTGTCTATTACCTAGACTACCATAAAAGTGGCTGTAAATGTTTTGAAAAATCATGAAGACCCATTTGAGAATAATGATTATAGCTTTCTTTGCTATTCTTTTTGTCACTATATTCATTTCAAGGTCTCATTTTTCATAACATAGTTGTACAAGCTAGTTCAATTTGTTGTGATATATTTGTTGTTTTAGCTTACCCAAGGACCAAGATTGCCATGAAATGTGGTGCAAAAATAGAAAGAAAAGCATAAAAGAAGCAAAGCTCAAGGAATTGGAGACTGGATCAAAAAATATCACCCCTCAGAAGTCTAGTGTGAGTAACTACAAATCAGGATCATCTTCAGGGAAAGTACACATAGATACATCTAAATCATCGTCAGCAGATAGTGTAGTACCAACCAAAGCTGTAACCAAGAGTTCTAACAGTGCCAGTTCTTCTCAGTCAGTTGTGTCGCATATGACTGGACATTCATCTTCATCAGCATCATCTTCATCTTCAGCCAGAAAGAATGTGGTTCCAATCCCTGGAATTGACCAATCTATGGACAAGGCTTCTAAGGATGGTGACAGTAAGTTGGACATTCATGGAAGTCATCACAAAGGACAAAGCCATGATGGTGATGATGTTGAGGGAAGAGGTAGTAGCTCTATCCCTGCAGTTGATCCACAGAACCAACTCACAAAAATGGTGTCTATGCTGCAGCAAGGCCTGTCTGTGGACACGGTGGCCAAAAACATGAATATGAAGCTTGATGAGCAGACCATGCAGCTGATGGACAACCTTGGTAAACAGCTGATGTTGGCTGCAAGCATGGCTAAGCATGTCACCAAGGACTCGTCAGAGGAGGTTACTGAAGAGGTCAAAGCCACAGATACCTTACCAGGGCTTGGTCTGAGTGGAGATGACCAGACATCTCAAACATACACTGATCCAGCCATAGGTGGGAGCTACCCAGACTACCACCAGGCAGGGGATGGCCAGTCCATGGACAACTATAGATATCCCATGGAGAGTGTACAGGACCCTTACCCTGCTGCAGCTTATGGAGTCCCAGCTGAACCTGCTGCTACAGGAGACCAGGAGGGAAATAGCAGTAATGCTGGTGTAAAAGCAGCCCTTGCACAACTTCTGTCCCAGCAGGGTATCAGGGTAGCTGTTGGGGGCAGTGAACTTGGCAATAGAGGGGTAGACCCCTATACTTCTCAGTCAGAGGGATACTACCATTCCGACTCGAGTGATCAGAACTATGGAGTCAGAAATTTTCCAATCAGCAGCACTGATTCAACTGTGTCCTCTCAGCTGATGACTGAGCAGGGATTAATTGACTCATACAGGCAACAGGGGTCAAAGATCAGATCACCTACTACTCCTAACTTTCCATCTACAACTTCAACAGGAATGCAGAAACAATATAGTGGCTATGGGTCTGACGATTCTCGCAGCAGCAATGATGCATACAGTCAGGGAGGATACCCAATAATGGGCCAGTCCTCTATATCAGGGCCAACATCAGCAAGTGCTGCATTTGGAACGCTCAAAGGTCAAAGTCAAAGCCAGGCAAACACAGGGGTGACCCAGTCTTCTGGACCTAAGCCTTTGATGTCACTTGGCATTTCTGGCTATGGTGATGGGAGACAACAAGGTGGTGTACCTAGGAGTATACTCAAGAATAAACCAGCAACAACTCCATCACTGCTTGGTCAAGGGCCTGGTATCCCAGGAGGATCCAACTCCGGAGGACACAGAATGAATCCTGGGGGCCAAAGGGGCACATTCCCACCTGGTAGAGGAAACTGGTAAACTGATGTAAAGTTATTTTTGTTTTAATGGTGTTCTTTTTGTTGGTAGATGTAGTAAAGCAGTTGTTAAAGGTTGAAGATTTTTCAAATAACAAACAACACTTGCAGAATTATTATTCAAGAAAATTATATTAGTATGTCTGTATATCAGATTTAAAAATACTTCTAAGATGTTAAAATGAAGAATATTTATCCATCTTGCATAGTAAGTGCTTTGATCACAAGACACTTTTAGATATTTTAGTTCCTGCTTTACAAAAGAAATATTTTAGGCATCAAATGTCAAAGGTTCATGTGAAATTTTTATTTAAGTGTAGTAGGATTTCTGTACTGTATATATACTTTTGTAGTAACTTTTACAGCTTTTTCTTTGCAGTCATGTCATGACAAATTATCAGTTTATAGTAAATTTGTTTCATTTGTCATTTGCAGTTGGCTGTTTTAGACTTTTTTTCTTTCGATCAATTACTAATCTGCAGATCCATTTATTTAAAATACTATAATTATTGCTAAAAGTCATAAACTTGATCATTACAATTATGCAATTCATTGGATTCTTAAATACTGTGAGATGCCATCATTATCAAAGTTCTAAAACTTAAATATGCTAATTATTAATATTTGATTGGTTTGTTTTGTATGTCTTCTATAGAATTGTAAATATAACCTGCTGTATATGTAATAATAATTTTCATCCTCGGATCTATGGTTTGGCGGAGTCACGGAAGACTCATTTTGGGCAGTAGACATGTGTCTGCAGCTTCACCAACCTTGGAAAGCTATTCTTTCCATCAGCAAAGAAATCACTTGATGTGATGAACATGGTTGAGACTGGAACACTTCCGTTATTAGCAGTTTGAGAATGATATTTTCCTCGAATTGTATGTTTCTGTTTGCTGGACATTCTGAAGTACTTGACTCATCTAAAGATGCAAAACTGGGGGAAAACATTCTGGAAGAGTTCATGGTTGCAGTAAAGACTATTTCACAGAAGTTAACAGTGGTTTCCCAAGTCTGTCAACATTTATATTTTATTATTGAATATCAGGACTTCTGAACATTAAGGGAAGCAAATCTTGATAATGTGTATAAATGATAGTGATTAATTATAGTGTACATCTGGTTTTGTTAAAAACTACGGAAATATATGGAAACATTGTATAATGTATCCCACTTGCTTGGATTGTTAAATACATAGTGGTATCATATTATCTTGAAAATAACTTATGATCCTTCACAGAAATATTGAAAGTTAATGTTATACATTGAAAATAGCACATCATATTTTCCAGAACATGTACATGTATCAGATCTTTTGCAAAAGTCTTGTAAATTGATTGACCAGAGGGTCAATTTTCATTAACATGTAGGACAAGCTTGAAAGAGAGATATTTGTTTTATTTTTCAGCCTTAGTTTTCACAATATACATAATTCACATGTCACTTGATCATGCAATATGTTAATTTCTAAGTGTTCATACCAAAAAGAAAAAAATATTGAGAACATATGTAGTGTTTAGGCAGGTCAATAACAATGTGATGGACAGGCATTAAGATAATTTTGATGATTTATTCGTCAGAGATGAAATTTCTTTCTTAGTGATTTTTTTTCTGAAATGGTTTATTTTAATGTCGGCTGTAAAAATAGCAGGAAAAAAAATCCTAGCACTGTTTTGTAGGTTTATTCAAGTTTTCAGATTGTTTCTTATAAACAGGTTAATTCAACAAATGCATGTTTCAGGTGCAACATGTAGTTCCCTTGGACTGCAAATCTTTGATATGAATAATTTTTGTGGATATGGTGAATAAATGCTTTCCCTTCAACTTGCCTTGTGTTTTCTTTGTTCTCAAGCCATATTCAACTTAATGTGTCATGCTCAATTTTTAATTAAAAGTATGAAAATAAGAATCAAATTATTTAACAGTTTGTCTTTCATACAAATATTCTATATTTGATGAACTATTTCATTCTGAAGTCAAGGAAGGGAGATGGAAATCAAAACATATTTAAGATGAATATGGCAAAAGTTATTGACATCAGAATATATACTTCAGAACAGTTTACAAAACTTGAACAATGCATACATTACTGTTTCTCTGTTCATTTAATGTCTTGGTATTTATTTGGATTGTGAACTGTTACAAATATTCAGATACAATGCTACTTGTATTTTGCTGTCCATATTGCCATGTCTTTTACTGTTGATACTTAAGTGATATATGTTATGTATAAATGTGTGCATAGATTTTATGTTAAACTGTATACTGGGATACTGTTTGTTTCAAAAACAAAACAAAGCCAAAACAAAAACCCTTTTTTTTTCCAATTTAAAGCATTGATATTTCAAATAAATTTTGTGGTACTTAGCTTGATCCTGTTGTACAGTATGCTATTTTTTAAATAACAACCAAAATGTAATCATTGTTGTCAAATCCATTCATTCCCCCAAATGTATTTCCAAAAATAGTTTGTCACAGTATGTTGCTGGATTTTTTTGTAAATTTGACAACCAAAATGTATTGTGTTTGTATTTTTGTAAGTCCAAGTTGTTCACAGAGCGGTAAACAAATAATTGAGAAAGAAAGAAAGAAAAAAAAATTGATATATTGTGTATTCACAGAATTATTGAAAAAAAAAACAAAGAAATTTGATATTACATGTATTCACAGTTGATATAAGGGAAAAAAATCGATCAAACTTTTAAATGTTTTATGATTAATTCAATAAAGCTGAGAATGACTTGGTCAAGTTAGGGTCCAAATAAGCAACAAGATTCAAGACTTAAGTTTGTATCATCTCTATGAGTTCTTGTGTTACTCGATAATTACATATATTAATGAATATGAATAGTAATTTCATTTTGTTTATACAGTATCTTTTAAATTGTTACTTAGCTAATGGAGGTAATTCCATCTATAAAGGAAACCAGGTTGGCCGATATTCTTTATATATAGTACTGTAATACATATGAATGCCAACAAGAGTGATTAATATAAGTTGGAAAAAATTGTTTCGCACTTGTTGTAAAAATAAATAAAGTTTATTATTATTATTATTATAACTTGTCTGGAGAAGAAAAAAAACAGCTGCAGTATAAAGGTAAAATAGACTAAATTGTTGTAGGTGTAATGTTTTTGTGATCTTTTGATGACTGTTAATTGCCTTTTAATAGGTTTTTGTCTAAAGCTTCAGCTGAATAACCTTTAGTTTTATCATGATGTTTCATGGATGCTGAGAAGATTTGCATATTAATTTGATGACCCATTAAATTATATTGTAATAGATTTAAAAGATGATTAGCGTCCTACATGTTTCTATTACTGTCGCTCATATACTGTATTCAGAGCACTGAAATCAGGTCAGTGTTACCTTAAACCTTCATCGCCTGTTTTCAACTGCTTAAATTTTGAATTTGTATAGACAATGTGCTGAAACCTTAACATGCATTTATTGCAGTGTAATCAGGTCACTGTGACCTTCAGCTGAAGGTTGCTGTTACTAAAAATTTGATACTATCAAAGATTTCTCTTATTAATACCTGGTATGTTGTTCTGACATTACAAGATACGTTGCCTATACTCTGAAGATCGGGCACTGAAATGCAAGTCAAAGTTACCAGGTCAGAGGTCATGGTCAAATTCAAAATTTTCTACTGGTATATATTTATGACCAAAATCTAATGTCAAGTTGTCTGACTACAGAACAAAATCATAACTTTAGAGGTAAAGATAAAATTTTCATTCTAGTAGACACCGTTCAATATTTTGATGTGAAATTATGTAGAGAATGAAATGAGAACTGAGAAGTGTATGATCAAAAGGTCAATGTCAGATGTCTCATTTTCTATCCCTTACCTGGTGAAGAGTTTGTTAATAGGATAGTGATTCAAAGATGATTTTAATTAGATAAGAATTACATGATAATCAAAGGTCAAGATTGACAGGGAAATGTTTTGTAAGGACCATGGCAAAAAGGGGAGACAATTACTGGTAGGTTTTTGTTCACAAAGTACACAATATTCTTGTTAAATTTGATGTAGAAGTCATTTTTTCCTGAATTGTTGTGAAAAGTTGAAAAAACACTATTTATTTTATTGATTTGTTATATTTATTTTGCAGGATTATTTTGTATTTTATTAATATTTGTAAATTTAAGAAGTAGTGTAAGTTTTGCAGGAATTTGCTTACTAAAGAACCACTGTTCTATAGTGCATTTAAGGTATATTTGTAATGAAGTAATGTAGTAGTGAATAAAGATATGACCAAGAAGTTTGAAGAACGAAGACAAGCATCAACAAGAAGATGGATGAAGAGAGAAAGGGAGAAGAGGAAACAATAGATTTAATGCTGAATGTGTCCAAGACTGCTGTTTTTTTACATTATCAAGAAGTTTGGATTAAGGATTGAGTTAAATTCTGTGTTTCTGAAAATCTTGGAAGTAACACCTGGTTTTAAATGTGGTAGAGACTGCTGGATTTCAAGAAGAATCTGTATATAGTGAATGTTTGTAAATGCATTGCTAGCATTGAACTGTCTACCGGTAAGGATAATAGCTTGCTGGATATCGAACAGTTTTACGTTCAAGTGGACTCTTTGACTAGTGGATTTAAAATGTGCTTTGTAGAGAATATGTTGTATTCTACGAATGGACACACTACTTTTACAAAACAGTTTTTGGACCTTGTATTAACCCAAATACCCGTAACCTTGGAATGAAAAATACCTCTGCGTATATTTACTGGACCAAGACGACATCGGCAAAGAAAACTGGATCAAAGCATCTCAGAAAACATGATGAAAAGCAAATGGTGTGTATATATAGGTTTGTTGCTCAGATCTGAGCATCAGGTTTTTTTTCTAGACAAGCACACAGTAACATTTTACAAGCATACACTTCATCTGGTTTATATATAACAAACATGATCGTAAACTTAGCAGAAAATGGTCAACAGTTATAAACTTACATCAATAAAAACACAGATAACCAACTTAGAAGTGATAGAATGATTTGCCTATATGTGTTAATTACATAACTTCTAGTTAGAAAAACAATATCGAAATATTTATACTTCAATAGCATTAAGTATGTTTGATAAAATGAACAAGTTACATACCTAGAAGTTCATTCAAATTACAGTGACATTCCAAATTTGGGAACCACACACATAACTCCTGATGAAAAACATTATACATGAAATGTATAATTTTTAACAGTCTTGTATTGATTCAGATTTCATCCACTTCTCAGATCGATTTTATTATATAATAGAATACAGTGAATTTGTGTTTTGTTTTTTCAAGGTCATTGAGTAAGGAGTTCTATTTTTGAATAGGTCCTTTCTGTTTTGGGGGTTTTAGCTTTGAAAATGAATTTGAGCTTTTATGGGTCTCTAATTATGAGCTCATCACATTTCAGAATCTGAAAGAAGTCATCATAAGTTTGAGGTGAAGATAATATTGAAGTTATATTAAGTTTGCCGTTTTGAAAATATATCACAGAAGTTTACAGGCATATGACTATAAAAGGTTGTCAGAGAAAAAAAATCTAGTTATAATAAACCCACCCATTTTCATAATTGTTTGGAAAAAAATTTAAAACCAATATTACTGTTACACTGTCCTGTAATAAGCCCACCCCATACTTTGATTAATTTCCACCATTTCACCAGGATGGATGCTGCTTCTAATACTTAAAGAGTAATTTTAAGAGAGGTTTGGGCTTATTGGATATGAACAAGTTCAGACATTTTTCCAGTTTACTGAACATTTTTAATTTTAGTGTCTCATGCAAACTCCTGAGATTTTTGCTTGAATGAAACATTCAACGGATTTAAAATATAATAATGCTTTTCATAGTTAAAAAGAACAGTTTATGTAGTAAATTTGTTTCAATGTCGCTTCGTTACATTCAATGAGTAGTTTTTTTCCTCCATTGAGAGGGATGTTTTCTGAATTGCCAGCTTACATCGACCTCTTTGTAATTGTGGGAATGTTAATTGATAAATATTGGAGTTGTCCTTTAAAGTAATCATGCATAGAATCATTCCGTCATTAACATGTTACGCAAATCATTCTTTCATGTATACATACACTGAGATTTTGAAGGAACCTTTTTTTTTCATTGAAGAACAGCATGATAGACCATCTAATACAGACTGGTATCTATAAACACAAAGAATGCTCAAATATGTTGTTGAAAATTCTGAATGGAAATTGTTTCGTTAGTAAAAAATATGATCAGTAACAATCAAGATTTTCATATTCTAGAGATTATGTTAATTTTCATTATCATCAAGATAATTTGAATCTGATGAACACTTGTTGTTTGAGCATTCCTTGGTGTGTTGAAATGCAGCACATTCAAATTCTAGATCATCACTTGTTATGCAGATCAGTTATTGTCATTGCAGCTCAGAAAATCTTGTATATATTTTTGCTTTTAAAAAAATAAAAAAAAGTTTCATCAAAAAGTATAGAAGATGTTTCATTGATCTCTAATTCCATCAGATGTATTCCAAAATGAAAAAAAAATGATGATTGGAGGCAAGAACAAAGATATTTGAGAGCGAGACAAAACACAAGTAAAGATTAGGGAAACAAGTAGGAGGAAATATTATAAAAGGATCTGCATGACTATATGGTTCTCTAGAGTTTGAATTTACACGCATGTTGATTATGAGGAAAACAACCAGATGAAGAACCTGAAGACGAGATGCATGCAGACCAGTGTGTTGCAGTGGCAATGTGAAGGTAAGTACTTGAGGACATTTCATAAGTCCTTTATATTCTGTCATAACAATATACACGGTCCATATATGTAAATATGATGTGATAGTTTAACAAATTTGCCGGGAATTAATAGATTTTTATCGGATACAATATTCCATTTTGTGCGATTCCTAAGGGTGAAATATGATGCAGATTTGAACTGTGCTGTTAGATTATTACCTTGTTAGATGTTGAAGTTGTCCATACGCTTCTGCAAAATTAGAGGAAGGAGCAATTTTCATAGTTATTTAATTTATTGCTGGAATTATTCTGTGTTAATGTTTTGGATCAACTGATGATATATACGATAGAGAACATAGGAACTTATATTACAGGGGTTCAGTATTCAGTTGACCAAGTTGAAATTGGCTAAATAGTTGTGTGGTTCAGCCATGGATGTAAAGAGATTTTTTCCCTATTTTGCATTCACAATCATGTTAGTTCCATTTAAAATAGCAAGTTTTTATGTCTAATGATGCTTATTGAAAGACTAACTTGTTTAACCTGATACAGCTTTGTTAGAGGAAGCTGCATATGTGATAAAAGTTTTCCATGCTGTCAATGACTCCCAAATAATCCTCAGTACCCAACAAACTCAAAAGTTATAGCAGATTTTAGATATCTCAGAAGTGAAGAACCAGTTACTTAAATTACAGAATGTCCTTTTCCCTGTCAATATGAACATATTTGTTTGAAGGTCAGAGGTCAAGGTCACTGTTCCTATAAATAAGAGGCCTATGGGGACAGGCCAAAAGTACTTGAACTTGTGTTAGCAAACTGATGACAATGTGAATAATCCAGTTCTGACAAAGATAAAAGATATAAAACCTTTCCTTGTCAGTCTGGAGAAATTAAGTTCTTAAGTGAAAAGTGAATGTTACTTCCTTATTAGATGAGAGGTCTGTTGAGCAATGCCAAAAGCACTTTGAGCTTATATTTGCAAAATAATGATGTCAGTAATGTTTATCATCCAGTTCTGTTATGTACATATTGACCTTTTCTCTGCCAATCTAAAAACTATAGGTCTGAAGGTCAAAGGTCAAGGTAAATATAGATAGATAAGAGGCCAATGGGGCCAGGCCAAAATTCAAAGATTCCCCCACACTCATGGAGTCACCACTAACAGAAAATGGTTGCCCTCGAGCTCCCTTTAGGAGGCATGAGGGAACATGTATCATTGCAAAGGAAATCTTCATTGTCACCAATCACCCTTTCCCACCAACTACATATATACCAAAACTTTTACCCTAAAGATGCTTTAGACAAAATTTGGTAAAACTTTCATGAGACTTTTAGCTGGAATGTTTTTGGCCCATATTTTCTGCCAAGAGGCAACTTCATTTATGCAAAACGTGATTGCACTCAGCTTAGGATCAGGTGGGTAGGAGCAAAATTTTGAAAAAGATCCCAAAATATCCCCTCTTTGAGCCCCAAGCAAGGGAGCCACCAACTTGTTTCATACAAGATAATATGCCCTCCCCAAAGGACATTTCAAACCAAATGTGGTGCGCAGCATTCAAAGGCAAAACCCATCTTCCTACTTATTTCCCTTTTTGGCCTTGGCTCTTCTTCAAGAGGGGAAATGTACACAAGTGAACTGGAAAAATAACTCAAATTAGTTCATGATTAAGGGTTCAATAGTATTAATACCAAAAATATCAGCTGATAATGAAGAAAAAAGTTATATAGGGATTTCAGCATGTAACTTCAAATTTTATCGCCGCAATTGATACAGTTTTCAGTTGATGTGTTAGAATTATCTCTAATAGGTAGATATAATATATTGGCACCTTCATGAATCTCCTGTAGTTTAGCCTTATTTCCAAAATAGACTCCACATTTGTTAATAACTCCAAAGGTTATGTTAAAATTGTCCACATTTTAATCAAAAGATTGTTAGGAAAAAGAATATGGGCTAGTATGATCTATTGATATGTGGGTAATTGATAAGTACTCCATCCATGTGGAAAAGAACGAGCCAGTTTTATTTCTAGATATTCTATGGCATCATCTTCAGATCAGTTTATATAGAGCTTTGGAAGGTTGATTTCTGAATGGGTGACTGAATTGGTTGGTCTCGTTTGTAAAGATAGTATGTTAAAAACAACTGTGAGTTAAGGATTATTCTATCTTTTTCATTAGAACCTCGTTAGTGCCACAGCATCAATATCAAACCATGCTTAAATAAGATCTTCACTTCAAGTTGGACGAGTCTGATGTCCAGATGTGTTGACTATTTCTAGATTCAAGATCCAAAATGGTATTGCTTGACATTTGAATGGAGACCGAGGTTGGATGTATTTCTTGATTTTATATACATGTTACTCCTAATGGACAGGTTTGATGGATTTATTTTAAGTGCTGAATCAGGACAGGTTTGGAACAATTTCCTTATAGAAACTTATGGACAGGTTTGATTGATTGTACTGAGCCTAATGAACTGGTCCATCGGATTTTACAAAGTGCTTGATGGACAAGTCTGAATATTTCTCTGTAGTTTTGATTTATTTTGTGATAGGTCTCATTCACAGGGACTTTGATTACTTCATGGGGTTTATTTTTCTAGTGAATTAGATCAAAATACACAAGTCAAGTTGATTTCTGAATACCTAAGTCTTAAGACATAGGCCAAATGAAATTCATAATAGGGCTCAATACACAGGTTGAATCCATCTTATCATTAGTCACATTACACAGGTCAAATGGTTTGCTATGTAAGCTTAATATACCAGCCAAAATTGAATTCTTAATAGGGCTTTATACACAGGTCAAATCCATTTTATTATTGGTCACATTACACAAGTCAAATGGTTTGATATATAGGCATAATATGTGAGCAAAATGGAATTCGTAATAGAGCTTAATACACAGGTCAAATACATCTGTAGGTCAAAATGGTTTTTTAATTGAGCTTAACATACAGACTTTTTGTAATTAGGGCTTAAATACACTGGTCAAATTGATTTCTTTACAGGGCTTAATACACAGGTCAAAATGATTTCTTCATCGAGCTTGATACTCTGGGTTAGATCAATTTCTTAACAAGCCTTTATCCATAGGTCATATCATTTTCTTAAGAGAGTTTAATACACAGGTGAAATATGTTTCTTAACAGGGCTTAATACACAAGTCTAATTGATTTCTTAATCGAGCTTACTACACATACAAGGTGAAATTTATTTCTTAACTTGGCTTAATACACAGGTCTAATTGATTTCTTCATATGGCTGAGTACACTGGTCAATTTGGTTTCTTATGATAACTTCTTCATAGAGCTGACAACACCAGTCAGTTTGATTTCTTAATACAGCTGAAATAATGAAATTCATATTAATCAGGCTTGAATACAGGTCAAATAGATTTCTTATCATGTACATGTATAATTTTTAACCAGAATAATACACAAGTCACATTTTTAATTGGGCTTAATAGACTTCTTAAGCTTCCTTCTTAATAAGGCTGATATACAATTCAGATAAATATCAAAATAGAATTTAATAGACTGGTTTCAATAATTTTTTGATGGGGCTTAATAGAAAGGTCAAATTTATTTTTAATAGGGCTAGTAAGGAAATGTCAATATTATTTCTTAATAGGGGTGATACACAAGTCAGATTGATTTCTAAATAAGACTGGATGCACTGGCCAAATGATGTCTTGATAGGGCTTATACAGGTTCAATGGATTTTTTAATGGGGCTTATACATATACCTGTAAAACTGATTGCAGAAAAGAGTTTAAAAGGCAGTTAAGTTTATTTCATATTTATATGACTAATGGGGTTAAATAAACAGTTAATATTGATTTTTTAATAGTGCATACACAGTGAAATTGATTTCTGAGCAAACTGGCTCATTGACAAGTCATAATGGTGTGGAAATTTGTTTGGTACATTAATGATACTTTACTTGGTGCTATCATCTAGTGCATTTATCTCAGTAAATGACCATTTAGTCAGCAGAGTTAAACTTTTGAGTGGACATTTGCTGGGCTAATGTGGCTAATTGATGTTTGAATTATTTATTGCATATAGCTGAATAGTTAAATCAGTTGTATTGCTCTTTCATTGTATGTGTGGGGGTGATGTCCTGTTGAGTGGTTTATCAGCCTATTTGATGACTAATATTTAAATGAGTCTGTGTTTTAGAATAACAGTTCAAAAGATCAAGGTCACTATTGAAATTTAAACAACAAAATAACTGACAGAGATTTACATGCAAAGGTGACATATCTGATGAGCTTACCCCAAGGTTCTTAGATCATGCTATCACTTTAATTGAATCTCATCAGATGCATTCAGCAGCAATCATCCTAGTTATTTCTTTAAGGAGATTTACAGTTTAAGATAAATGATTAAAGTACCTTGAAACAGTCTGTTTTTTAATTCAAAGGTTAATGTTACTGATACTTGCGCTAGTGAGCAGGGATGTGCTTGTTTTTAAGATAATTTCTAATTTTGATAATGTTGTATCAAAATTTTTTAACTAATTTCGAGCGTTTAGTCGGGAATTCTAATTAACTTCCTAAGAAGATGAGAGCACAAGTTGATTGCCCATATGAATTCTACTGCATCATGTGAGATTTCCTCATGAAAATTATTTTCTGGCAAAACTTAAAGACTGTATGTTCTTGTATATAAGACTACAGTGTTACAGGCTTATATTTACCTCCATTAGACATGTTCAGGTAAAGATATTACATAATGAAGATTTTCCTTAAGTTATTCAATGTTTTAGTGTTTTAGCATAAAGTGAAAAGAAAGTGTTCATAGGTTATAAGTGAGGAGCTTAAATTAAATGGGAATCCATTTTATACCTAAATCTGGTTTATTTTTCTTCAAAGATGGCAGTTGCATGGAATAAATTTAAAGAAACTTGACCAATAATTACCTTAAACTGAATTCAACATGTAATGTTAATTGATGTATATCAATGTATTTCTGTATGGGATTAAAAAGAATTACTTATAACAAAGGGCTGTATTTATCATTACACGATGTTGAATTTAGAGACCCTTTAAAAATTACCCATGATGCAATGGGGGACTCCATGCTTACATTTCATTGGCTCTGGATTGTTTATTGCATTGTGTTTGATATAAAATTGGGCTTAATATAGCGGCAAAGGTAGATTTCAAGACATTCCAATCAGAATTGGTGTGAAAGACAATTGAAAAATTGTGAAAGAGTTGCTTAATCAACTTGGATAATCTTAATTTCAGTCATATACAGTAGTATTGAGAGGAATCAGTACTGACATTTCAGGGGAAACTTGTTATTTCTAAATGCTGTAAAATGCTTGCATAGGATCAGTGAAGGTAGTATGTACTAGGACAACTCAAAATTTTCAATCTACCGAGTGGATACCTGGATACACACAATTCCTTGATGTTCAGTGCTAGATTCTAGGTATATCTGATGGCACATATGTTTGAAGTCAGGTTAAAGTGTTCAGTCCCCAGGTTTAATGGTTATTTCAGTTTCTAGAAAGTTCTGTAGTGGATGTTGTCTTTTGCCAGAATAAATCAAATAGCTTGTGTGCCAGGATTTCCAGGACAAGTGATTTGTCAGTTTGTTCATGAACATGACAGGAAAAGTCTGAAATATTCTTAAGACTATTCATCAGAGCAATTGATATCGGTACTGGTAAATCAAAATTGTTAGAGTTGCCATAAACAGCCTAAGATAAACTTGATGGAGAATACTCAAAATAGGAATAGCAATGAGCAAGATAAGCTAGAGGTGACAACAAAGTTCATGTATGAAATAGGCTGTATAGAGGAAAACAAACAGAGAAATCACAAAATAATCTATACTGTAGGTTATAAAGAAATAGATTATACCATTGTAACTCTACAGAAATCATACTTCTGACTGTAAGGAAGACAACTCAATACCAATAAGATATGTAGGATAGTATATAGAGGAGAGACTACTCGACAGAAATCAGAACATTACATGAAGATTAGGCTGAAAAGGAGAGACAATAAATATCCCATTATAATGTGTAGGATAGGCTGTAAAAGAGAGACAACAGAATTCACAATATAATGTGTAGGATAGGCTGTAAAAGAGAGACAACAGAATTCACAATATAATGTGTAGGATAGGCTGTAAAACAGATAATGTGTAGGATAGGCTGAAAAGGAGAGATAATAAATATCCCAATACAATGTGTAGGATAGGCTGTAAAAGAGAGACAACAGAAATCACAATATAATGTGTAGGATAGGCTGAAAAGGAGAGATAATAAATATCCCAATACAATGTGTAGGATAGGCTGTAAAAGAGAGACAACAGAAATCACAATATAATGTGTAGGATAGGCTGTAAAAGAGAGACAACAGAAATCACAATATAATGTGTAGGATAGGCTGTAAAGGAGAACAAAACTCAACAGAAAACACAATACAATGTGTAGGATAGGCTGAAAAGGAGAGATAATAAATATCCCAATATAATGTGTAGGATAGGCTGTAAAGGAGAACAAAACTCAACAGAAAACACAATATAATAATGGTTAGGAAAGGCTGTAAGGAGACATTTTAACAGAAATCATATTTAAAGCATAGGATAGACAATATAGACAACTCTACAGAAATCACTTTATGTGCAGGATGGGCTATAAAGGGGAGATGACTCAACATCAATCACAATATGATGTTTAGGATAGGCTTTAAATTGGAGACAACAGAAATCACAACATGATTATGAGAAGGATAAATTATAAAGAAAACATCTCCATAGAAATCACAATATTAAGGATACAAGAGGGAACTTGATACACACCACTAGTTTGACTTCCCCCCATCTTTTCTCAAGAAAGGGCAATAACGAAATTTTCTTTTGTAAAAATATTGCCTAGCTTTGAAATGAAATGGACATATCTAGGGATCGAGGGGAACCTACTTCAAATGTGAAAATCCAAAATGGCTGCCTGTCATTCATGTTTATCCAGATCAGTTTCATATTTTAATGAACACAATTAGGGATCAAGGCAAATATACACATGAAGTTTCAATAATATTCTCCTAACACTTCTTAAAAAAAAAGTGATAAACTTCTACTGTCAAAATCAATGGCAGTCAGTGGTCCATGTTGTTATTCTGATCAATCCCTAACTTCTGTGGGAATCGTATATAAGCACCAAGGGAAACCTACTTATCAAGTATCAGAATTGTCTAGTACTTCTTAAGAAATAACAATTATAAGAATCAACTATGGATGGATGACCTTGGACAGGGGCAATTGATATGAAGAATAGGCTATAAAGGGAAAACAAATATAAAGAAATGTAGGATAAGCTGTAAAAGGGAGACAACTCTACATAGATTGAAAATGTAATGTTCAGGATAGAATATTAAGTGGAGAAAAGTCGACACAAATCACAATACAGGTATAATGTATGAGATTGGCTATATAGTGGAAAATACTGAAATATCATGTGTAGGATATGCTGTAAGAAGGGAGACAACCCAATCTCAAATCTTAATATAAATTGCAATGTAATGATAAGGATAGGTTATAAAGAGGACAACACAACAGGAAGTGTAGGATAAGATATAATGATAATGATATTGGGAGTTTTAAAATAGCATGACATAGAGAAGTGAGGTCTATAATATGAACATAAAAATTACAATATGATATGTAAGGTAGCAAGGTATATATACTCTTTATAGAAATCACAATATGATTTGTAGAGTAGAGAGGTAAATAAGCTCTTCATAGAAATCACAATATAATGTATAGTTGTTATATGGATACATACCAGGTAATTAATTTCCTGGTAATTAATTATACCAGGTAATTAATTAAATTGATGTTAAGTCATCCTGGTATATATACCAGGTAGTTTATTTCTACATGAAAATCACAATGCCATTTGCAGAGTAGCTTTATACATAGATCAGATACATTACTGTTAAGAAATTAGAAACAATATTGTGATACTAAGTGGGTGTATAGCTAACTGAACTAAACATGCAACCTGACCTAAAAAATCTTTCGTGGTTTGATCCCTACTTGTGGCAGTTTGTTTCTCAGAAAGCAGAGATTAAGTTGTCAATATTATAGTTGTGTCCTTAGGCGAAACAATCCACTCCAGTAATAGCTCTACATGCAATGCTACAGTGTTACGGGCCTCTCAAAAGATGTTCTACAATTTTTGTAAGGTGTAGGATAGCTAAAAACTAACAAGCAGTTAAAGAACAATCCTATGTGTAGCTGGTATAGACCTATAAACCTTTACGAAGGTGTCACAGTATAATGAGCTCGCTATGTGTTCAAGGTCATCCTCAGGATTTCATGCTACATGTTTAAGATAATTTCAGTACTACTTAATACACAAACAAGGCAGTCTTTAATGTTTCTTGCTACACATACAAAGTCACCTTTTGTAGTTCAAGCTACACATACAAGTTATCTTTAATAGTCCAGGACACATACAAGGTCATCTTTAGCAGTCCATGCTATACATACAAGGTCATGTTTAGCAGTCTATGCTATACATACAAGGTCGTATTTAGCAGTCCATGCTAGACATACAAGGTCATCTTTAGCAGTCCCTGCTATACAAACAAGGTCATCTTTAGCAGTCCATGCTATACATACAAGTTATCTTTAATAATCCATGACACGAACAAAGTCATCTTTTGTAGTTCAAGCTACACATACAAGGTCATCTTTAGCAGTTCATACTGTACATACAAGGTTATCTTTAGCAGTCCATGCTAGACATACAAGGTCATCTTTAGCAGTCCCTGCTATACAAACAAGGTCATCTTTAGCAGTCTATGCTATACATACAAGATCATCTTTAGCAGTCCATGCTATACATACAAGGTCATCTTTAGCAGTCCATGCTATACATACAAGGTTATGTTTAATAATCCATGACACGAACAAAGTCATCTTTTGTAGTTCAAGCTACACATACAAGGTCATCTTTAGCAGTTCATACTGTACATACAAGGTTATCTTTAGCAGTCCATGCTATACATACAAGGTCATGTTTAGCACTCCATGCTATACATACAAGGCCATCTTAAGTAGTCCATGTTTTACGTACAAGTCCATCTTAAGCAGTCCATGATACACATAAAAGGTCATCTTTAGCAGTCCATGCTATACATACAGGGTTATGTTTAGCACTCCATGCTATACATACAAGGCCATCTTAAGTAGTCCATACTTTACGTACAAGTCCATCTTAAGCCGTCGATGATACACATACAAGGTCATATTAAGTAGTCTATGCTATACATACAAGGTCATGTTTAGCACTCCATGCTATACATACAAGGCCATCTTAAGTAGTCCATGCTATACATACAAGGTCATCTTTAGCACCCCATGCTGTATATACAAGGTCATCTTTAGCAGTCCATGTTACACTTACAAGGTCATATTAAATAGTCTATGCTATACATACAAGATCATGTCAGCACTCCATGCTATACATACAAAGCCATCTTAAGCAGTCCATGATACACATAAAAGGTCATCTTTAGCAGTCCATGCTATACATACAAGTTATCTTTAGCAGTCCATGCTATACATACAAGGTCATCTTTAGTAATACACAAGTCTTGATCTCAAGTTGTTCAATCAAATTTCTTGATACTGTAACTTCTCACTATAAAGTATTTTTTTAAAATATTTTGATACCATGCAAATAAATTGTAGTTTTGGTTAAGGTTAAACTTTGGTAATCAAAATTGAGTATTGATATATTTTCATCTTATTGACATAATTTCATTTACAGTATGATAACTGAATGCCAATTCATCCTTGGAACAATCAAGTTGGATGGTTCATTCCCCTACATAAAACATTTTACAATTGATTTATCTATTATCCACTTTTTCAGACATTTACTACTTACAATTCTATCCTGAAACACATTGATATAATTACCTCCCATTGCACATATTTTATGTAGCTTCAGATTGTAATAGAAAATTTTAAAGAGTTACGACATACCTTGAATGAAATAAAATGTACATATTTCATAGATTATAGTAGTCAACATAAGGCGAAAATAAAGGATTCTCAACATCCTGGAACACTTGTTGTAGTTTTATTTATGGACTAATTCATCGACATGTTTCGACGGCTAAGCGACCGTCATCAGGACCTAGCATAGCGGTCAAAACATATCGACGAATATGTCCATAAATAAAACTACAACATATGTTCCTGGGTGTTGAAAATCCTTTATTTTTTCCTTATGTTGACCACATTGTAAGGAACTACAGAATACCTCTGGTATCCATTCAGGAACCTAGCTGCAATCTTAGACATATAGTGTGTTGGTTCTTCAATATTGTTATCTCTTGATAGAATATAGTAGGAAACATGTAGATTCAGTTTAAAATTCACTACCATGTATCTGAGCCATTATGTATTTTTTTGCAATACTTTTTCCAAAATGATTTTTTTCATTTATATTTTTCCTTTTGAAAATCACTCCAGTAAATGTGATTATAAAGCAAACATGTGTTTTGTCAAATAAAGAATACAAATAAATTGACTATTATAATTAAAATCAGGGGGTAAATGGGAAAGGAGTGGGTAGTTACATTCTCTTCAGTAGATAAAGGGTTTTAAAGAGGGTTGATTTAAACAAAGCATTATTGGTAAACTAAATCTCCGGATTCAGTGGTGGTTCAATTCCACTAAATGCAATGCACAGTCACCCTCCTTTGTTTATCTTATTTATATACTGTAGAATGCTTATGGTATAATTTTAACTAGTTATAAGTTATACAATAGAAATTAAAAAAATTAGATATTCCCATCAAAAGCCAAAACCCTTAGTGGTTCCTGTGGTCACTACATGTCATCAAACCAAATTGACTACAAATGTTGGAGTATGAGGTTTATTTATAAAACTAAAGCCAGCATCAGTTGATCATCAATTCATATCTCAGTTCTACTTTTTTTTTACCATTATGTCACAAAATCCTTTATCAAAATTGTTTGAAACTTCATCACATTACTACGTTTTCATTACAAATTTATATTCAAACTATGGTTTTCTAGATAGTATGGGGAACTACATTTCTCTATCAGTGGATTGTACAAAAGACATACAAGTGAATAAAACATTTTGATACAAATTTAGCCAAGACACAGTGGAACCAAACAATACATTAAACACAATCACACAGCTGTTTCGTCCTAGAACTTGTCGGTGATATCTTGGAGATGAAAATCCAAAATGATTGAAAAAATGTCAAAAATCTTGATTGAGAGGTACACTAGCTTCATAATTCAGTACATTTTGTAAATTTCATATATCAGACACCACTACCTTGAGACCTGTAATTGTTCCCCATGCTTGCATTTGGTGTGTTTCAAAGATAAAGAGCACCTATATCCGTTTTTTTTCCAAAGTTGACTTAATTTCTGGCAAAACAAATTCTGTTAAATTCAACAGTCAATGTCAAAAACATTACAAAATTATGCTGATCAATTATGAATGATTTCATTCTTCTTGATAGTATATTTGTTTTGGGTGAAATAAAACATGATGTATTGATATATTGGCTTTTCTTGAGCAATAAAGTGGCCTGTATGCTTTCCTGAGTGATGAAGGGGTCTGTATGTTTTGTCATCTTTTTTCCAAGATATTGTGTACATAAATTGACAACATATATCTGAACACTTGCAGCCTGTTGTCTCATTTTCATGATTCAAGGGTTGTGTTAATCCCTAGGACATTCGAGAGTGACTTCCATGGATTATCTTCCATAAACATCAACTTAGGTTTGTGTTGTAAGTTTCAAAGATATAACTAAATTAAATTGTCATTAATTTCAGCCGAATGTTCTCTTACAGTGGGCATGTACTGCCAAACATGTATGATTGAGATATTAAACTGGGCTATGTCTGTTTCCCAGCCAGAGGGACTTTTCTATGTTGCATCTTGAAAACTGTTCAGCTCATCACTACAAAAACTTTGTATTCATATTGGGCTAGTCATGTATTTTGCTTTAAGCTAGCTATAGGTTTCATTTTTGTTATTTCCCGTTACCTTGGAAACTAAGCATTTACATCAAAATATTACTTTTTATAAAGTTAGGTAAGTAGAAGTCAACCACAACAGATGAATGGGTTGGGTTCATCAATTTATTTATGACATCTCAACTTAATACATATTTACTATGAAGTTACTGGGATAATACTGGAATAATCTTTCTCTAATAGATGCCAGTTGTTGTGACATCATAGAACAACAATATAGTTGTTACGTCATAGAATAACAGTGAATTAGGTACCCTCATTTTTAATCCCTTAGGGGTAAAATTGTAATTGATATATATATCCTGAAGAAGCCTGACGTAGAGTAAAACCGGCAGAGGGGCCTCGAAACAAAGAATCCACCCCACAGACAACAACCCGCTGTTGGCTCTATTCGCTGTTATGTGCAAATGACCTGCTATATATACAAGATGTTGATACTGTTAGATGCCAAAGAAACAATATTGTTAAAAAGGAAATTGAAATTATTTTCAAGATAACCTTGAATACTAATTTCTATAAATCTGACATCTTTTAAAACAAAGTAAAATATTGTCAATAGTACAGTATATTGCATCATCCAATCAGGTAGTTGTATGGCACTGCAGTCTATATTCAACGCTTACAGCTAAACTTTGTGTCCTTACGTACTACTACATAAAATCCTTTATCAAAACCCATTGTCATAATAATGATAGAAACATGTATATAATATATTCATTATTTCAGAATGAGCTAATAAAATTTTGAAACTGTAATTAAAATTATTCCTAATTAAAAATTTAAAGCAGATACAGAATCAAATGAGAAAAAAAGCATCATATATAACATACACTTGAATATATCAAACATTTTAAAAGTTTATTTCATATATAATTTGATATTTTCTTTTTTCAAATCTACATGACAGACCTTTGAAATTACATTGATTTTACAAATGTGACATCAAAATAAAAAAAATATGTTAAATAAAAGTTGAAATTGTTTATGGATAATTACAAACATTGATTTTAACATTCCAATATCAAATGTGAAGAAAAAAAATAGACATTTTTGTTTACCTGAAAAGTATGTGAAATAAAGTCAGAATTACTTATCCATTCAAATATTCAATCAAATCACAATAAAATGGTTTTTACATTAATATTAACAACACACATATAATTATATCAATTCAGTTCAATGAAAAAAAATATTTTATCAGAAATAAAAATCTCCATGATGCTAAAAAAACATTCTTCATTAAAACGCTGCCTGTCTCAGTGACAAATAGACAAAAAGTCTTTCGGTACAAATGTTATAAAACACTATTTCACATCATTTTTCAATTGTCAATTTGAGTCCACTTTGCAAAGCTGCCAATATATCCCTTGAGAAATTTCAAATTTTTGAAGAATTTGTTTTTCCTAGTTACTCACAAGTCTTTTAGTCCATTATACAAAGAAGTCTTAAATATATCCAACTGCTATCATTCTGACTATCACAATGTCTTACTGTTCAAAATATTTCTTGTATTTGATGCACAAATACAAAACTGTGTATATACAAATTGCACGTCTGTATATAATACACATATATGTACAGTCTTACTGAAGCACTGTGTGTCAATTTAGATAATAAATATGTTTTTTGTTTTCTTTTACAATACCATATGCATTGATAGTTCTAGCCATGTATGACCACTTGGCTCCTTTAACAACATACCACTGTTAGTTTAAGGTACCCCTGCCACTTTGAATATCATTTGACCATGTTTGCATATGATGGTTACACTCATATGGTATGGACTGGACATTGCTGCCTTGAGTTATATACATTAGTTTTGTACTTTACAGGATTTGAGCTATCACAGTTTCTACCTTAAGTGGACAGAAGTTTTAGGGGTAAAGTATTGGGTGTTTTAAATAACCAGATACTCTCCCATAAGTTTTCCTGAACAGAACTGGTTTAGGGTGTTTTTTCGTCACGTTGTCAGCGATGGTTCACGAGTGACCGGAACAGAACTACAAAATTTCCACGGATCATGTAACATACTCGGATGGAAGTAATCTTCAATATTGCCACTGCCTCCCGGATTACAATTACGGTCTTGTCTCGGTGTCTGGAAAGCAAGTTAATTTACTTTGCAATTTTCTTTTTAGAATTTTGAAACATAGATAAGTACATTGGTATTCCTTACAAACTTCTATACTGAATGTAAAAATATTGAAGTGGAAGTAAAACTGAATTTATGTGTTAACAGACGATGTGACAAGGTACAAATAAAGATAACTAGCTTTATAAGTCGTTCCCAATTTCATCGTCACAAAATTTAAATACATTTGTCTAAACCAGATGTGATTATCATCTATATCATCCAAATAATATTCTATGAATAAATTATACTCTATAAATATTATTAGAAACAAAAATGCCTATTCGACTTTTGTGTTGAACTCAGAACAATTTTTACTTAAAGCTAAAGCCAATATACAGCATTGTATGACACAGTTTCTCAAAACATAACACTATCAAAAATTAGTTTATCTTTTGAAGTGATCAAATATTAACACAAAGGTGACGAAATTAGACAGTTAAAATGCGTCATACATGCAAGGTCATTGCATATAAATACCTTTTGCAAAGACAGCATCAGAAATGTGAATAAAAAAGATTAAGCTCTTATGTACCTGATTAAAGTTTCTGTGGTAATTCTGATTATGTTTTCTGCCACTGTAACCGCCACGACCTCTTGAACCCGGGGGAGAGAAGAGATTTGGAGAATGGGGAGTTTTGAACTTCGAATCACTGGGGGATGTGTATCTATCGTACGGGTGACTAAACCCTGATGAGTTCATAAGTGAAGGAGAACTATAACTTGAAGAACTGAAATTCAAATGCCTAGGACTCTGATGTTTCGCAGAACCAGGCGATTGAAACTGTCTGTCTGCCCGAGGGCTGGGGTTTGGAGAATAACCCCTTGCAGGCGCACCCCACCCCTGTAAAATTGTTTGTTGTGGACTAGCCTGTCTTGAACTGTTACTATTCTGTCCATATCCGGATTGCTGTGGGTACGGAGATCTTGGCTGGAAACTCATTTTCAAAACACAACTTTCTACCTGCAACGCGATTATCACTTCAATTTGTATTCTGAGTTATAAAGATGCTTGGTATTGACAAATAAATGACACGGCTATACAAAACATTTTGATGATTCAGAAGCGGAAACGGAAACAATCTTTTACGCGGTTTTGATGACGTAGTCCACAAGCAATGGCTGAGAATGAGTACTTCTTCATCCTGTAAATAAGCTTAAGATGCAGTTCTGAATTGTTCCATGTTGTTGACGTACCCTCATAGATATCCGATAACTGCTATACCTTACACAGTATGTGAATAACCTACTGGTAAGAATGCGGGACTTACCCTTTTAGTAATGTTATCGGTGACAATTATTCAATCTCATCTGTGTCATTTTATGTCAACAACCGACGATAAACTAAACAAGTTGCATTCATGTAAAGAAAACAAAAAACACGCCTTATCAAAACACCGGCGTAGGTCCTACCCTATGTGAGTAATGCATGAGGTGAATAACAGTCGATAGGCTTCGTAATAAGATAATTGACACCTGCCTTTTCACAGGTAACATGGTTAGAGTTTGTCTTGACATGTGAAACTGATGATCACGTGATCTGCTTTCAAAATGAATTTTTAAATATATGTTTATTTTGTCATGTATACGTGTTTTTATGAAAACATTTTTATTCTGGCCTCGTCATAGTAAGAAGTGAGTACTGATATACTACTTTTCAAAAGGTCCCGGTGATTGACACCTCTTATGTGTGTATACATGGTTAACTGCTTGTTGACAACAAGTAAAGGTGCTCATACCTGTATTTATATCAGTTGTTTTCCATTAGTTCAAGATATTTTCATTAAGATCTTATGATGTTTGATGTCACTAAATGAGATGCTTATATAACACCATTAAAAACAGATGTTAGTGTACAGAAATAAAACTTCAGTTCTGTTTTTTTATTAAGATGAAAATTGAAAATAAAAGGGGAAAACATTGAAAAAAGAACAGATCATACTACATGTATTGAAGGCAGAAAGCATCATTGATAACACATTATCTTTATTTGAAATAAGAGCTCCAAAAGATTATGTGTTTTACTTTTTTTCTTCGGCCTAAAAGATAAAATGCATGTAGAGATCACTTTGTCATGCATTATTAATGAAATTCACATACAAAATACATCATCATCAAAGTGTCTTCTAGAACTTGGTGATTTATTGGGTTTATAGAACACAATTTAGTGTAGAGGTCATATATACAGGTATGTAAAATATTGAACTATATCTGAAATTCAGTTTTAACTGTCAATGACTATCTTCAGTTCTTGTACTTTGGAAAGTGACAAATAATTAGGATACATCGCTATGAAACCTCTAATTGTAGTGAAATTGAGCTTGGGTTTTTTACAATTATTTATAAAATAAACGTGTATAGATATGTAACAAGTTTAATTTGTATTTTCCAAGAACTATTAAAAAATTTGTGACAAAAGTAATAATTGACACTGACATACAATTCCTTTGTCTTATTTATGTTAAAAAAAATCATCAAAAAGTGCCTTTTCTTGTTTGATATTTAATCTACATTTGGATGCAGTCATCACATATCCATTTGTCTATAGATTGTATGTATTCATACAGATACAATTATATAGTTTTAAGCAAATGAACAGCTTTGTATTTATAAGATGTCTACATGTATCATCTGTTCGCAGCTCTCATAGCAGTCAAAATATTAATATATTTAGTAAATACAATGTTCATCCAGAAATGTTGAATATATATTTTTACTTTCTTTTGTTTTTTCTTCTGTCAGGAGCTCTGGTGAATCCTCCTGACTTGAGGAGTGTCAGATCTTCCTTCTCTTTATTAATTATAAATACATTTTGTGAAAACAGTTGCATTTCAGTATTCATTTCTATATCCTAGTTGACGAAATGATATGAAGTGGAGTTTGATAAATGGGTGGCATGGATTTTGGAAGGGTCACTGTCTTTCAGTAGTAAAATAGTTTTGGAAAAAACCAGCCGTCAGTATGATGCACAATGTGTCCCGTGCTGTCCATGATCGAGGTATATATAATCACTTCAAGTTTTTCATCTTAGTTCTCTTAATAACTTCAGAATGGATTTTTCTATCCGCTACATGGAAGTGTTCTTTCTTTTTAAATGAACAAATTAAAGCATAAAATGAAATGTTAAATATTTGCTTAGTAATGGTAACTGATAGGACAGTAAATATAATGATATACTGATGGTAGTTTTATAAATTGTTCAGATTCAAGTTTTGTATGAATTGGATGCTCAATAGGTTCTATACATCTCCATGTGTATTTATATCTAATATGGATCATTAATAGCTTAACAGAATAGTTGATGATGAATATGAAAAAATTGTCTTCCCCAAATTCATTTCTCTCATCAATGTTGCATACATATATACATTATAATAAGAAAGTTCAAAATTAAATGTATTTTTGAAACATCTATGAAATAAGTGGTTTTTCACTCACCTGATTAAGAGAATTGAATTGTTTGAAATGTAAGTCCTGTTGAAATGCCATTATAACAATATTTTCATTTGAATATATTCTACAACATTAACAAAGTAAATATTCATTTGTACCTGCATGTGTATTCAGTACTATTACATGGTGTATATATTATTATTCCTCTCAGTCACTGAACGTCTTTGTAGAGAATATGTATTTTCTTAATTCTTTATTTTTTGATCTTGAAGTTCATCTTTTGTTCCAATATACATTTATCTAGTCAATCCAGTGGTACTCAAGACTATGCACTGTAGTTGTGAGGGAGCGCTGAATGCCCTGGCCATCAACAGAGACACATCTCTTGCTGTGGTTGCAGGTCGCACTGGTAAGTTTCTGTCAAACTGTCAGTTTTGAGATGTTGTTCCTGTTTGAAGTAAAAATTCATCTAAAATGAACACCTTTTTTATTTTGCTTGAAGCCAGTAGTGCCAGTTTGTTGCTTCTTATGCAGTGTCAGGGGGTAGGCTTATTACAAGACAAATACATAGCACATACATAGGTATAATATTCTACTGAACAGCAATATTGATGGATGGGTTTATTACTATTTATTAGGCTTATTGCTTGATAAATACACCAAGTCTTATTATTTTTATCGTCAAGTCCATTAGATTTAAATGAGAACAAAATGCTTCATCTTGTTGTGTATGTAAGAACCAAATTTAAGTTACATGCAAAGTTAATTTTCTTATTGATTAATCATTCTTTTTCCTCCTGTTTATTTTTCAAGTATTTAAAATATTTGGCATAGAAGATGAAAAGTTTGAGGAGAAAATGAATCTTCGTGTTGGGCGAAATGTCAACCTCAACTTCAGTGCATCAGATGTGACCTGGAACCAAAACGAAGGTAAATATTCTGTTCTTTAGATGATACTACTAGATAGATACTGCTGTACTCCATATTGATGATTCTGACATGATCTTTTCATCAAACAATGTTTTAGGAAGAAAAGTAAAGAAAAATATCTAGATCACATCAATGAATAAATTAGTTTACAAAGTTATCAGAATATTTGGAGAATTAGAAGAAACTTTCTGAAATACAAGTTTAAGTTTCTAAATTATATGTCTTATTTGCAAATTCCTTTCTTGTGTTGGTAGATTTTTTTTCAGTATAAATACACATTGAATTCACTGTCCAGTTTGGAAATTCAAAATTAGTTTTCATATCTATATATACTGTTCCTATTGGTGTGTGGCACCAAGCAGTGTTTTGGTGTGTGGTACCAAGCTGTGTTCTACTTAGCTGTAATGAGAAGATTAGTTTGTTGTCAGTATTTCAAAGCTAGTGACTTCATCCTAACAAGGTTTAGACATAGGTTAGCAATCAAGTTTGCTATGAAGTATCTACATGACCTTAACTGAAATTTAATGGGTTTTATAAAGAAAGATTTTAGTGTTTCAGCTGGCTGAAGTTCAGATAAATGTAACATGAGAAACAGAAGTATAGTACTCCCCATCTGGACGTCAAGAACTGCTTGGATTTAATCAAATAAGTGCATGAAATATTCTTCTAAAGCTGAAAATATTTTTTTTTTAAATGAATGTTAATCAATGTTAATACCATGTTGTATATATTTCAGATAACATATTAGCATCAGCCGCCACTAATGGGTCTGTGGTTGTATGGGACATTAACAGGACAAGTAAATCCAAACAGGGTAGGCTTTAATTCTGAGGATTTTGTCTAGAATACTCTTCAGGAAGAAGTCTGTTATTATCAGACAATACCAGTCTGTTGTTTAACGATGCTTTAAGATTTATTCATTGTTCTTGTTTAGATATATTTATTTATTACCATGGATTCAGAATGTATAGATACATATCTTATGGCACAATTTGCTTGATTTTTTCCTGACAAAACATTCACAAAATATTGCTTTCTTTTTCTCCTTTCTTTTCTTTGATGCCCCAACCATCCAGTTCAACTCCATATGAGAGGGTTGACTAAAAGTCATAGATTATATTTGTGAAAATTCATAATGTACCTTGTAAGAGTATTTTTTAAAATTCCAAAGACCAAGGTTTTTATTTGAATATATAGAAATTTGTCAAACAATGAGACTAATTTGCACGAGAATTTGGCATAATTGAATTGTCTCACTGCTAATTTGTAAGATAGATAAAGTGTTTTCTGTTAAATTCTTGTTTTCAATTACATGAAAACAAAAGAATATCAGAATAACCTAAACTTAATGAAATGGTGACAATAATAAACAATTTTCTTATAAAAAAATCTTCCCACTTATGAGAGGGAATTTAATGCAATTTCTCTATTTCCAGATTATGTGTTTACGGACCATAATCGAACAGTGAATCGGGTTCGTTTCCATGAAAACGAAGTGAATCTGCTGTTAAGTGGTTCACAGGATGGATCAATGAAATTGTTTGTAAGTGTTGGTGTTGTAGACTAGTCATGTTATATTTGTGTTTGTGGAATTAGATGATACAAAATACATGCAATATGTGTATAATTTGCTTCAGTTTGTTTCCTGAGGACTTTCACCTCTTCAGAGATTCTTTTCACTTATTAGTTATTAGTGAAAGATGTTAATTTATGTGGGAGCAAACCGCACACAAAGGTGAATTTATTTTTTTGTATACCTTATAAACTATAATATATATTATTGTACAGTATAATAACTTTTATTGTGTCACAGGATGTGAGGAAGAAGACAGTCACCACCACATTTGTGTCAGGAAGCAGTGTCCGCGATGTCCAGTTTTGTCCCAGTGCATTTAGTTACTTTCATTTTGCTGCTGCTGATGAAAGTGGTAACATTCAGGTGAAGAAATAGAATTTTCCATACCACCATGATATATTGAACACACTCAAATATGAAGATAAGTTCTTCATGATAATGTGTTTCAAAAGTGCCAAGTCTGAATTTAGAATGATATTTTTTTCCTATATACCCATACATTTTGGCATAGATTCACTCACTAGGGTTAAAAAATACAATTTGAAAAGATAAAATATTTGTTTTACTTATGTCTATAGATTCATGGAAATGAGTTTTAATGTCTACATGGAAATTTAAACTTTGGAGCCAAGATGTCGTAATTACAATATGGTTTATATTCCATTTTGCAGATCTGGGACATGAGGCAACCAGACCGTGTCCAGAAACAGATGACAGCGCATAGTGGCCCAGTTTTTAGCATAGACTGGCACCCAGATGATAGGAACTGGATTGCCACTGCAGGCCGTGACAAATCCATCAAGGTCTGTAGTAGTTTAGAATTTGATTTTGATCATATTTGAGTTTGTACCTTAAGATTGCCTTAAAGTAAACTCTATTGATTTTCTGCATTATTACTGCTTTTTTCTTTTTGTTATGGTTACAGAAAAAGATGAAATACTGAATTTCTTCAAGTTTAAAAAACAGAAAAGGAAAAACAAAAATTCTCTAAGTATCTATATTCATCATATTTAAATCACTTCTAATTGATAAGATAGAGATAAGTAGGTAATATTAGCAGTTCTTATAGATTTATCCATTGGTTTCCCAAGATCCTTTAGTTGCTGCTGAAAGATTCTATGATTATTTCATTTGGGGTCGCAATAACTGGATCTGTTAGAATATTGGCCTAAATAATCTCACATGAAAGTCTGAGGTGTGTGTTTTGACACTTCTTAACCTTGGTTGTTCATGTTTCACTGGAAGCCAAGAAACTGACCTAAGTTTGCTGATGTGGTTGTGTCTGGTTGTGGCCTTGAGCAAGACACTTTACCGTAATTGGTTTAGAAGGTATGCTGTTAAGTAGTCACCAACTACTACTAGGAGACCCAGGCTTCAAAATGATTGTGACTCTTCAGGGTTTGATAAAACTAGCAACAAACAAATTATTGATACCATATTAATTAATGGCACTATTTCAAACAGATAAACAAAAATGCCATATTTAAAACTAAGGTCCTTTACAAGCCTAAACCTGTACCATTAAACTTTGACAAAGATTTTAAGTATATTTGACCGTTGCTGTTTGGACAGGTGTGGGACTTACAAAGAAGCAAGCTTATGTATACAATTCACACAGTCGCCTCCGTGATGAGAATTCGTTGGCGTCCCCAGAGGCGTTATCATATTGCTAGCTCCTCCCTTCTCGTTGACTTCAGCATCAACATCTGGAACATTCAGCGACCTTACATACCCTTCGCAGCCTTTGAGGAACATAAAGACGTCACTACAGGTACATTTATACACAGAAATATCATAAGAAATAATTTTCAGAAAAGCTCAGTGCACTATAAAATATACTACTACTTGCAAGACAATTTATTTTTCAGAATAATTAAAGAGTTTTTCATAATCATCACGAATAGCAAATAAAATGTACAGATATTGTACATATGTTTTGTTATTTTCAAATGGCTTCTTGTCTTTGCTATTTTTGAGATATTAGCATCCTCGATACTTCAGAAGTCATGCTCACTATTGCTCTCTGCACCCCTGGAACATTTTATTGCAAAATTGAAGGTTCCATGTACGACGCCTTGTGGACAGGACGAAAAGACTAGTTTGACCGTTTGATGTATATCATAAATGATTTGATGTTGGGTGTTACTCCTTTGTAATCTTCAAAAGAGGGTATCAGCCTGTGATTGGTCTTTTTTTTTCCTCCTGGAACCAATCAAATTTCACTTATGCCTTCAATTTCACCATGACATGGTCCAGGGGTGCAGAGAGCACAATTGATCTTAGTCTCTGGAGTATTGAGGATGTGTTTTTATAATTGAATGAAATTGTGAAAATAAGACATCTTGAACTTGATGTCAATAGAACATATTTAAAAGTATATATATATATACTTTATATACTATATATACTTTATATAATATATATGTATATATATATATATATATCTGTCCCTAGCCAAATTGTTACTCATGACCATCATTCCATTATAATTTTGTTTGTAAACATTTGTTTGTCAACATATACAGAAGAAGAACTGTTATTTGATATGAAGTTGTATGTATGTCTTCTGATTTTGTTTTGGTCAAGCATTTTTTCTTAAAAAGTTTGAGAAAGCTGAAATTTTAATCCATTGATGAAGTCAACCTTTATAGAATTTTGACACTCCATTATATATTTAATGATGACAGAATGCTTTTTATTCTCTGCCTGTTTACTAAATTGTTTATGGGTTTGTTGTTTGTGTAGACATTGTCTGGAAGAAGGAAGATCCCCACATGTTTTACAGCTGTAGTAAGGACAGTACATTGTACCAACATGTGTTCAAAGATGCCAAACGTCCAGCTGACCATGTCACACCATCTGGAATCGACATGAACCTTGATTACACAGTATCCCATGCCCACGGGGAACGTACACTTTCTACAGGTATTGCATATCGCAGGAAATTCTTCTAACCTCCTCTTTGAAATTGGTATTTGTTGTGGTGTTATTACACTCGCTGTCATGAAATTGTTTTGAAATGAAAATAGTTTATAGTTCATGAATTTTCCTTCCTGGTTATGCTTAACTGATTTTTTGTCAACCATAAATTTTTTTTTCTAAAAGTTGATATATTCCTGGTCATTATGTTCTCTTGAAATAACCTCAGAAATTTTCTGTACTGTAGGAAATAAATTCTTTGTTCTCTTGAATATTCCCTCTATGTTGATATTCCTGGATATGTTAAATTAATTTTTTGTTCTCTAGAAACATTCTCTCCAAAAGTTGATATTCTTGGCCATGCTAAATTAAAGATTGGTTGTCAGAATATTCTTTGTACAGTCAATATTCTTAGCCATATTAGATCGCTTTGTTGATTTTTCTGCAGATACTTTGTTTTAGCTAGACACCACTTTGAACATCATTTATTGTGTTAAGAATCCTGTCCACTGAAAGGTCGAAATAATGAAAGGTCATAATAGTGGACATTATACTTGTTAAATTAACTTTAATTAAATGAAACTAGTGCTGAGGATGAAATCCCTCCTTCCCTTTGTGATACAAAAATGATTGTCAAAGTATGTGTAACTTTAAACTGGTAGATGTGATATTGAACATGCTATTGTTATCTATTATCCCACAACAGCAAATTAATTAATTGTCCTTTCTGAAAGAATATACCGGGTATATACTTGGTTTTGGTCTTGTCAAACAAACATTCCCTTTTCTTATATTAACCCTTGCTAGAATAATTTACTAGAAAAACTGTTTATTGCTATGGTATATCATTTATCAGAATTTTCAATTTTTTTGTTTATTCAGACAAACACAGTTCTGGGAGGCTGTCGATATTTCAGAAGAAGCCATCCCGTAGTGATCATTTCACACAGGCATTCAGTACTTTGCACGTTCACAGCTGTGATAAACATAAGGTAAACACACAATCAGATGTCTTGATTATAGATCATGTGATACATCATTACCAGTATCTGTTGTACTCAGGGCTTTTCTTTAAACTTATTCGGACTACGATTGGTACTCTCATATATGCATTATTTCTGAAATTTATATTCTACTTCGTAAAATTTACTTAAAAATTGACTCATTTTCTTCCCAATCTATGTCCTCATCCTTAATGGACAATCTCTGGTGTATTTGTTGTGATGATAAGCAATAGATCATGGTACGAGACATTTGAAAAACAGTCTTGATTTTATACTGTGTAGTACTCAATAAAGAATTTTTCATTCTTCCAATCACCATGTTGATTAAAAGTCATGTAAAGAGATTCTAAAGATAATTATGGATTTGTAGACCTCTTTGTCGATGGACTGGTTTCGGGACTCTGCACGGCGTTACCTCCTGAAGGGATTTTCATTGGACAAACTTTGTGAACACAATGCTCAAGTGGCTGAAAGTCAAGGTCGCTACCAGGTGAGGTTTTTTAATCTCGATGACCACATGCTCTGATCAGTAAATCTAGTTAGTTCCAGTTGGATTTCTAAACATTTTCTCATCAAAATTCTGGTTGATTTCCTGGACCGGGAGTTAAAGTTATCAGAATTTCTTTTTACAAGTCAAATTATTTCAGATTCTAGTTTAACTCTGATTTTAAAATGCTCTTAAATAGTCTTCATTTTCTCTCAAAATCATCTCTCAGATATTGCCAGGTCAGATTTTCTTACATTTATCTAAGGTCATTGGTCAAGGGATGACTTATTAAAAATATTTCATGTTACACTCTCAATTTTACTTCGATTATCAACTTTTGATTAGAAATTTTGACAAAATGAGAATGATTGATTCTGTTTTTGTTGGGTTTTTTTTAACAAGCAAGTCAGTAAAACAAATAATCTTTACTTGTTTTAGTATATTTTTTATTTATTTATTATACCCCTACAATGAAGCCTGTTGGGGTATATTGGAATCACCTTCACTGACCGTTTGACTGTTCGACCACCCGTATGTCTGGATTATATTATATTGTGTCAAGTGTCTCTCATTTTGTTCCTCTTTATAACTTACTGCTATATCTATATGATATATAAATGTGTTCTTTCACTTTTTATTTAAACTTGATCAAACACTTCAGGTAATTATAGCTTATAATTTGATATATCAGGTGTTCCATAACGGTTACCATGGAAACCCTTTGGAGGCTTCTGATTTGTTAAGGATTTAGGGCGATGACAAATACAATGATACCATTTTCGAAAAAAATGTTTGCATTTAGTTGCCATGGTGACCAAGTGAAGACCTCTTGGAGGCATCTTGTTGTGACAACCCCTTTAAAATTATTGTTCATTGTGAGCAGGGCATATCAGTTGGCAATCTTGGCATCAGTTTAAGGTTATTATGAATTAGTAACATAATTATTTAATTATCTTAAATGATTACCTTGACCTCAATGACTCTGACACACTTTATGTCACTGCTTTATCTCATGTATGAGATTGCCTATTTTCTGTGAAATCAGTTATTTTTGGGAGGATGAAAGTTTCCCTTTTTTGTTTTTTTGTGTTTTTAATTTTTTATTCACATATTTCTTTAATTTGTTTTTCATTTTTTTAAAAATTCAGTTGAAATCAGTTTTCCACTGGCATACGTTTTGTGAATTATTCATAATTATTATGATAAAGAAATCTACTGAAAAAATCATATCAGTATAAAATCCATAACACAGGAGTATACCTATAAAATCATGAAAAGCAGAGGCCCACCCAACCCCCTGCCTCCAACCAACCAAGTTCAGAAATATTGATTCTAAAGTGCTGTATTTCTATATAGGTGGCCCAGAGTTGGAGAATGCTGATGGTGATGTATTCACAAAGCCTTTACACCGATCCACAGTTCCGAACACTCTCCATGGTTTCCAATGGCAGTGATAAGCCTGACACAGATAAAGGTCAGTGTGCCATCTTGATTTAACCATATAGAATTTAGGGTTAATTCTTGTGTTATGTTTCTAACTTATCAAACTCTTGTCATCTCTCATTTTGGCTGTATGGCCATCTTATTACTAGCCCCTAAGCTCTGGCTGGGGGAATAGAAACCTATGTTGGGTAGTTGCTAGGCACTGGCTACAGGTCATTGGTTTTTTCTCCACAAACTCCAGTTTTGCTCCACCGCCAAGTAGGACTTAAAACAATGATAAATAAAAATTTATTTCAGCTTATATCAGGTAGTAATCATGTGTGTCTGTCCATTTCGATCAATCCAAACTTTTGTTTTCATGGAATATTTTGGAATGCCGCTGTTTATACTTCCTAAAATGTATTGATACACTGTTACATACAGACATGTTGTATTGGTTTAAGGAGTTCTTGAAATTAAGGTTAAGGTCAATGCTTAATAAAATTAGGCGAGAGGTCAGAGATAGCCACACATGAAACAACGCCTTTTAGTTACTAATAAACCTATTCTTGTATAGAATATGCATCATATTCTTACTGAAATTAAAGACCGCATTTTTAAGGTTTAAAAAAAATCCCCAGCAAAATTAGATATAGCAGGATGTGCAAAAAGAGCTAAAAAGATAAAAAGGAAATGAAAATAACACAGAAACATACACCCTGATAAGAAGCTTTAAGTAAACTTTTCAAAATTCCATAAAATATGATAATATCATACAGTAGTTGTTCTTGAAAAATCAAAGGTATTTTTTGATAGATAAAAAGATATACCATCAGTAGATTGAGTGCAATTTAAAATAAACAACCCTTTTTTTTTACAATTTCAGGCAAGACAGATGCTCAAAAATCTGTTCATCAAGATTCGGGCAATAATGATGTCACTTCTGGTAAGTATACCCTTCAGTAAGTAGAATCTCACAGTATTTGTCAGAAAACATGATACCCCAGGTAATAGAATTTTTTTTTTTTATTTTTTATCAAAAAAATATTACCATGTTAGGTGATACTGTATGAAGTTGAAATTTTATTTGTTTGTGGTAAATTTTTCTGAATGTATGATGGTAGGTTGGGGGAGAGGGGATGGCAAGGATGAAGAGGATAATTAATTGTTTGATACGTGGTTTGTGTTATCAGGAGGAAGTGACGATGATTCTGACAAAGAAATTATCAAAGAAAATCTATCTAGTATTGCACGAGGACAACCTTCTACAGAATGGGATATTCTGTTCGATGGTGATCAACTTACATATGATTCCTTAGGAGATTTGGACAAGGGATTACAGGTAAACCAATGGTGTTTCCTTCCTAATTTTAATCTTATTTCATTAATTCATTATTGCTCAAAATTTTTTTAGCAATTTCCAATCCGATTAATTCTGATGAATCGTAATATTTGAATAAAATTGCACTTTTGAATAATAAATGAATACAAGATGTATTTCAGGGAATGATTGTCATGTCATGTTACAGTGAATAGCAACAAAAGGAAAAATTTACAACCTTCATTTTTTACATTTTTGATATACAATGAGTCCTTTCTCATCTATTAGATGTGTCAGACTGATGTCCAAATATACATATACTTAAATTTCTCCAAAACTTTCACCCCAAATCTGTCTTTACTCTCCCCCAAATTTCTCAACAAATTTCTCTCCAAATCTCCAAATATATTCAATCTTTTCTTCAACTCATGGGCTTTATGTCCCCAAATTGTTCAGAAACAACAATAGCAAATATGATGATTTGTCATAATTTTGAACTTGTTTTGATTTTGAGAAAAGAAATGGACTGAAAACTACAATAGTAACAAAATTTCTTTCCATTTTCTACGTTAACTTCTCCGATCAAACACATTTTTACAGTAACCACAGCCATGTTTTTGGGTTCTTCAGGGGCAAACAGATCCTAGCTTTCATATTGGCTAATGGGAAATGCCACAAAGTTCAATAACTGCTTGTCATTTTATCAAAAGTAATCTTTTCCTGACATATGGATTGTATTCCTGTTAACATCAACTTGACCACAGTTTTCTAAAGTAACTCACTTCTATCAAAGGTTTAGTTTCCTGCAAATTACTTACACTGAATTCAGTGGGTGGTACCACAAAGTAGCACAAAGAATCTTGGAGTGAAGAGGTGGTGGTGGTGGTGGGGGGGGGGGGGGGGTTTGTTTTAAGCCCTGAAAATCACCTGAATCTGATATACAAACAAATGTAGAGGATACATGAAGGCTCTTCAAAAAAAGCCCATCAAATAAAAAAATGAGTAAATTGGTAATTAGATCATCTTATAAAATTGAAAATCATACAACCCTGTACAAAAATTCACAAAACCAGAAACATGAAAGCATTCTTTACTAGTAACACTACGTTTCAATTTCGTGGCAAATTTTCATCTTCAAGAATGCCATCAAACAACGTAACACAAATTACGTAATCAGACGTTGAACCCAATCCCTAACTAAATGTTTTCAATGTACAGCGAACATGTTAGACATTTGAATTCAAGAGGATTTGTGTTAAACTCTCTGAACATTTTACAGTCAATTTTGTCTATTAGTGACATGATTAAGTTACATTTTCTATGTGAATATACAAATAAATTTACATGGAAATTTGTTTTGTGTTAACATATTTTTAATCATCTTTTAAAAACTAACTACAATTTGTCAAGTACTGCAAAGTTAAAATGAGTGAGTAGTATTGTGCATTCATAAAAGATACTAGAATATTGGTATACACCTGTGAAATATATTTGTTATTACTGAAGACAGTATTAAATATACTCGATTTCGGCAAAAAAAATATTTCCAGTGATTGTTTAAAAATCCAAATGAGGTACATGTTCTTCTGTGCTTTGTTCTAAAATAAAGGAAACTGATTTTATGTTTGGATTTTGACCAGGAGCTCATCCTACCAAATGAAGCCTTCGTACCTCGTCATGAGATAAAGGAACATCCAAATCCTCTGAACTCTTTGCCGAATGGCCATGATTCTCCCACTAGTGCCAATGAAAGTGAGAGTAATATGCAGAACCTGCAACACAGCTCGAGGTCAAATGTCGACGAAGAAGTCCTGGTAACATTCTCAAATGACATGAATGTGCCAAACCTAGGATTCTCTAATCATGTGGTGGACATGTTGTACTTTTATGCTGAACAGGTATGAATAAGAAGATTTTTATAATATCATAGTCTACTGCTGCTTAAAGATTGCATTAAAAATCCATCAAATTTATTATTTAACATTTATTATTTTTTATATTAAAATCCATTAAATTTGTTATTAAACATTTATTATTTTTTACATGATATTTTTAATGGGTACCATGTACAGGATAATTTCACAACAAAATCTCCAACAGCGTTAAGGATGCTGGTTTTCTACCACTATATTACGGCAGCCTGTGCCTGTGTGAATGGAACAACATGTAACTGTGAACTTTCCTTTATGATTGCATAGATATTCTTTATCTATTTATTTTGAGGGGGAAGGGGGAGGAAATAACAAAATAATTATATGAGAAACAGTCATTTTTTCTGAATGCATATCAAGGCAAATAAAATCACTGGGATGAAATTACCTTCAGTCTTCAATTCAACATTCTATTGCAAAATCAGGGACTAATGAGAAGCAAGTTTTTTATTGGCAAACATACAATATGATGAAAAATAGTATTTAATGTAATACTTAAAAGCCATAAAAGTTAATTTTTTTGTGTGTGTTTCATATACCATCAACTGTTATGTTAAATATTAAGAGATAAATTATGTACTTTGATTGAAACTAAAGTAAGAACTATTGGTATTTACAATTAAAATAGATACCTGTTCCAAACCAGTACTTTATTTCATGGAGAAAATTGTTGAAATTTTACCCTGTACAATGAACACTAGAGTATATTATGTCTTGATCACAGTCAACATCACAGAAAGGATGATTTACATAGTATATATATGTCATAATTTAATCTTTTCATTTACTTTCTCTTTCAGTAATATATGTATTGTTTTCAACTATGTTAAGTTCTACTTAACTCCATTTCACAAGCTTCAAATAATCGGTTTAACCTGGATATTGTTTTTAATTCAATAGGGTGATGTGCAGACTCCAGTGTGTATGCTGCTTGTATTAGGACAGAAAAACCGCCCTGAAATTGACATCGCTACTCAGGAAAACTGGTTCATGTCCTATATAGGTAAATACTGGTCAGACATAATTAGTCAGGTAAACTGGTTCATGTCCTATATAGGTAATACTGATCAGACATAACTACTCAAATTAACTGGTTCATGTCCTATATAGGTAAATACCGGTCAGACATAGCTAGTCAGGTAAACTGGTTCATGTCCTATATAGGTAATACTGATCAGACATAACTACTCAAATTAACTGGTTCATGTCCTGTAAATAGATAAATACTGGTCAGACATAGTTAGTCAGGTAAACTGATTCATGTCATATATAGGTAAATACGGGTCAGACATAACTAGTCAGGTAAACTGGTTAATGTCATATATAGGTAAATACTGGTCAGACATAGCTAGTCAGGTAAACTGGTTCATGTCCTATATAGGTAAATACTGGTCAGACATAATTAGTCAGGTTAACTGGTTCATGTCCTATATAGGTAAATACTGGTCAGACATAGTTAGTCAGGTTAACTGGTTCATGTCCTATATAGGTAAATACTGGTCAGACATAGTTAGTCAGGTAAACTGGTTCATGTCCTATATAGGTAAATACTGATCAGACATAGTTAGTCAGGTAAACTGGTTCATGTCATATATAGTTAAATACTGTCAGATATACCTACTTTGGAAAAAAATTTAAATTGTTACAAACTGACTCTAGCTATTGTTAATTATATAGTTATGATGACAGAGCATTGTTTCCACACTTATGTTAAAAGTTTTTTCTGTGGTAATTCTAGAGCTGTGGTGCCTTATTCATGTTTGATCCCAGAGTCTTGTAAAAATGCAGAGGACTTAACTATTTTTTGTATTTCCTGTTGTGGTATTTAAGAATGTGTTTTGTTGTTAAATTGGATGTATATTTCAATTTTCTTTAAACTCTACTTTTTTTAAGTGAACTGTCACAATTTGTATATACATGTCAGTCAATCTTTTTTTATTCAAATTTAGACTTGCTGGGCAGGTTTAAACTGTGGACGATATCCAATGACATTATTAAGATGAGTTACCTCCCTCAAATCTCCATGATGAACCAGCAGTCGACACGCATCCCTTTACACTGCTCGATGTGTAATAAAGTCCTGTCACGTGTCGGCTGGCTTTGTGATCGATGCAAGATTATCGTCAACACCTGTGCCTTGTGGTAAGAAAACAACGAAGCAATATAGGATACATTTGAAACATACTTTGAGGAGAAAAAAAAGCAAATAAATAAAACATTGTCTTCTACAAAATATCCAATTTGATTCATGCAATAAGTAGGTCATTGTTACAAGGTTTGGACCCAATAACAAAATGGAAGTTGATGAAGAAAATTTTGATAGAATTTTATCAAAAGCATCACAGAGCCAAAAAACAATTAAAATTGTGTTAAATGAATCTCATTTACATTAAAATGAAGCTTATTTACATTAAAATAAAGGGCAAACTGTACAGTTGGTGATTTATTGGCATGTTCTATGCATCAGAACATTTCAAAAGAAAATTCACTAATAATATTGTTTTTGCCTTACTCCAGCCATCACCCAGTGAAAGGTCAATTCCTGTGGTGCCAAGGGTGTTCTCATGGTGGCCATCTACAACATATGTCTGACTGGTTCTCCACCCGAAAATTCTGCCCTGCTGGCTGTGGACATATGTGTGAATTCACATGATCTTCATGTGAATCTTACTGTTATGTGATCTGTGATTCTTGTTATGACTTACATGTGATTTGAGAGTTATTCCTGTGAATTCTGGGATAGTATGAATTACTTTGTAGCTGCCTACTTTACTGCCTAATATGCACAACACTTTGGTTCTATCAAGATAGATTTTTCACTCTTAAATACAGCCATCATTATGCCCTAAACTTGCAAAATACAAAGTACTGTTCTATGGTAAAAAGGATATTTTGTGCTTCTCAAAATTTATGTTTTTCAGAGAAAAAAATTGCATGGGCATCAGTACTCTTAATTTCATAGGTTTATAGTGTCCTTATGACTAGCTTAGATAAGTTTTAAACTAATTAAGGTTTGAGAATAGAAAATATTACTGAAGAGCAGATTAGTAACTTGAGAATGTTGAGTACCCAAGAAACAAATGAAAATACGAAAACAACCAACCCTAACTCAAAGACATTAGTCCAATGATTAAAAAGTTAATTTGTTGATACCAAGTAAGTATACTATTTTGTACTTTATTATGAAGTCTTAATTGTTGTCTTATTTCATTGTTTGTCAATAGGCATTCACACAGTAAAAGTTTCTACATGTGGAATATTACAAACAGGAAAAGGTCAACTCCATGTATGACTCTCAATGTGAATGATAGAGAATGGAATGTTTGGAGTATATGGAGGTGACACTGTATGTGACTCGGTGTCAATGATAGAGAATGGAATGTTTGGAGTATATGAAGGTGACATGTATGTGACACACAGTGTGAATAATAGAGAATAGAATGTTGGCAGTATATGGAGGTGATACTGTATGTGACTCTCAGTGCCAATAATAGAGAGTAGAATGTGGCAGTATGTGGAGATTATACTTCATGTGATACAGTGTAAATGATACAGAACAGAATGTTAGTATATGGAGGTGACACTATATGTGACTCGGTGTCAATGATAGAGAATGGAATGTTTGGAGTATATGGAGGTGACACTGTATGTGACTCTTGGTTTGTATGATGGAAAATGGTTGATCCAAGGATGTTCAACACCAATTTTTGTTGAGAATGTGGACATTGGAATTTTTCCACATAGTTAAAGAATTTTTTTGTGTTTGTATCTGGAGAATGTAATTGACCTTAAGTGATAGGGAGTGTAAAGTTTGGCTGCTCTGCTATGGATTGTAGAATTTTTCTGACATTGATCATAAAACTTTAATGATGAAATGGAATTTTCTAGGTGTGAGCTTGAATTTTCCTAGAATTTTCCAGATGTCAGCCAGACTTTTTCAGACTGATCAAAGTGAATTTAAGTCTGACTCTCAAGGTTCTACTTCATTCAAGTACCTAAGATTTGAGTTGTTGTTAAGAACTGCATTCATCCAAGTCCTGAAAAAGTAGAACCTGACATAAGATAACCGCAGGTTCAGTGACATATTCAGCCTATGGTTTTTCTTTTTCTGATGGATTTGTGTTGGGGACCTGTCTTAAACTCAATGACATGGTTTCCTAATTCTAGGTGAAATGAAGCAAGTCTTTGTACACTAATAGTTCAGGATGTGATATAATATTTAGTACAGGTGAAAATGGTTTGTATTTGACGTAAAGATACATTCCCTATATCCAGCACATGTCGTCTCATGTATCATGGAGTGATTCTGTGCAACTTGGACCTTGTCGCCAAGGTTACACAAAGTGCCAAAAAGTGTAAACAAATGATCATAAGAAAGGTTGTTTTAAAAGAAAACTCAAAAATTATGTTTTAATTGTATCTTGTTTTGTCAACAAACACTTTGCTTTGTGCAATAAATTTGAAAATATACTGTTTTATACATCTGGTCTGGTTTTAATTTTTCCAAGTGATTGATAACAAATATGCTTTTCTTACATAGAATGGTATTGTTGTACTATTATCAGTGCTGTAGTTAATCCCAATCCCAATGACCTTGAAATGAAAGTGTTGTTATGTCATTATCAGGTCATCCATGAAATTTTACTGGTTTACTTTCATTTGAATGTATACCAAGTTGGTAATTTTCAAAGTGGATATAATTTTACAACATCTACATTCATTAAAGATGGCACAAAATTCTCAGCAAATATTTTTTGAGTAGATCATAATTGCAGAAAATGTGTTATATATCCTAGTCCATCTGTACATACATCTCAATATATAAACTATTCAATGCAAAATTGAATACCTGTGAATGAGTCAAAACTAAGACAACTCTGAAGTACTAGCTCTTTGAAATTAGACATATAAAGTATTTGAAATTACTGCCTAAACAATGAATTTTACCTTCAACCCCGAGATGACCTCAGCAGAAGGAGGGAAATGCAAAATCTCCAGAATCAACCAAACAAGGAGTGTTTTTGGATAAACTATTACCCCAAGATTCAAAATACAGGAGGAAACCTTGCCATCCAATGTAATGATCATAACATTTCATTGGCTTTCCTGATTGAGATGCTGTATTTCAGTTGAAGACCTTAAAGTTTTTTTTTTAATTTTCTAAAAATTTTACAGGAATTGGATCTCTTTGACCTCATGAGTCAGTCAATGTCGCTTTTATGAGAAAAGTCATCACAGCACCAGTTTTTATCATCATCACAATATGGGATATTCCAATCACCCTGTGTCTGTGTATGTCCATCAGCCCTTTCACAAATATTGTTATGGATATTTCTTTGGGAGTATTGTATGAATCTTTCTCTAAATTTCATATTGAGGTTCCCTATACCTAGTTTGGCAGTGAACCATTTTCAGACTGATCCAAAAATAGCATGGTCACCAATCTTGGATTTTGACAGTGATAGCTTGTAATTGCTGTTTCTGGAAAAAGTAGGAATCAGACCAGAAAAACAAAATACTGACAGGAGACCACCTTTTACTTGACAGTTGAAGATTATTCTAGCTATCTCTTGAGACGAATTCTCAAATTTCATAACGTCAGAAGTATATAAGAGGAAAGAATATAAAAATGGTGAGAAAAAATCCAAGCTTTTTGGTGGAGTATGTAAAAACTAAAATCTTCTAATCTGTTTTAATAACTGTTCCTACTACAGAACTACAATTGCTTCTATATCATATGTAGGGATTATGGTCTGATGACCGTCGAGAGCCACGGTCCTTGTTCTTGAAGAAGCTGTTTAAAGCAAAACTACTGATGGACAGGGTGCTACATCATACCGTTGTAAGCTTACAGCATTTCATGGAATTGGATCTATTACACAAACACATGATTTGAAGAGAACAATATTTCTTTTATTTTATCTTACATACATATATGTCATATAACACATTCAGCACTTTCACAAACTGCAACAAGAGTCAAAATTAACTATCAGAATGAGAACAAATATTTCTGAATCTTCCTTATCAGAATATTCGTTTTTTGTTTACTTTTGTTTCATTATCAACAACTGTAACTGAACACAAATTTCATCTTATCCATTTAATTTTACACTCTGGCCCATACATGAAATGAAAAAGTATTTTATCTATAAAACAATCTGGCACTGAACCAAGATGTCAAATAAAGCATGGTGTCTGCGACGTAATATTGGACCTATTCACTAGACAATCATCAAGATCTTGAAAGATTTTTACCAAACCATAAATTTCATTCCATTCTGCTTCCAACCCCTCCCCTAACCCCAAAAATGAGAAGTTTTTTGGAAAAAAATGAAATATCTGATGAGAAACTTTGTTGAAACAAATTTGATATTTATTATAAATGTGAGAATGAACAAATGCTATCGGAGACTTATTGCATTATATAGGAAGTGTATAAAGGACACTGGCAGAATTTTACATTTTCATCATTATATACTTAAATATCCTGATGAAACCAAGTCTTTATTTCCACTGGAAAAATAAGTTTGGAATATTGCGTGACAAAAACACCACTACCTGTATATAAACTTCACAGTTTGATGAAATTGATGAATTTACACAGTATGTTTAATTTACTTGTGATATGTACAATGCTATCGGTGTTCAGTTACCATATTTATCCTCCAATAAGCCCTTCTAACTCGAAGTCTGAGGAGTGGACTCTAGGGAAATGAAATTGGATTACTTTTGTTTTTTTTGTTTTTTTTTGTTTTTACAGAGCAGCAATATCTATATATGGATGGAATTAAAACCAGACATAGGCTTACTATCAAGATAAAATGGTAATAGAATCAACATGTTGATAAATGTTTTGTCTGTGACTTGGATTTTTAAACAGGTTGAACAATTAGAGGAGAGACATGTACAAGTCAGTACTGTACTTACAGTAATATTTCTTTTCCCTTTGGCAGTGTTAGTAACATATATGATGAAATATCTACCCAATATAAACCTCTCCTACCAAACCTCCCTTATCAATGATGGTAAAGTTACACTGTAACTAGATGCTGTATCGGGTACAGGGTAACTTCACGAACAAATACAAAATGCAATAGTTCCTGTATGTATCCTGGAGTAAGCCATATAGGGGAATATACAAATTCTGACTCAAAATCAACAGGTGGGCTTATACAGGACAATGAACTAGTTTTTCTGTGATATTCTATTGAACGTCAAAAAAATCTAAGAGGACTTATCACCAGACATGGGCTTATTGGCAGATAAATATGGTAGTTACAATAAACCTGAAATAAAACAATATGTTTTTATACAGTGTAATTTTGTCTGAGGTATCAAATCTATACTCTTAACTATGCTTTTATAGTTAGAGTTATTTGTAAAATAAATTACCTAATAAAAAGTTTAACACTTACACACACTATAGAGAAATAAAATCTAAAACAGAAAGTAGGTATTCAAGGGTCTTATTCATAAAAAAATCAATTTAATGCTTAATTGGTGGAGACAAGGTGTCTATTCTGAACTAATTTCATTTCATAATAAAACACAATTTATTATCGGTTGTACTTCAGTGTATTCCTCCTCATCTGAAATCTCAAACTCTGATATCATGACCAAAACATCTGTCTTACGTCGATGGCTCTTTTTGCATAACCCGGGGCGAAAGGGTCCAGATGGTATAGAACGATTCTGTGAAAGATGTTCTAAATGTTGAAATAGTTAAAGCTAACGAAATGCAGTTTCTGAATTTTCTGTGAAGCGTTGACACAAATTGTAAAATATGTTCCATTGAATTTGATACTGACTATCATAACATTCCCTGAAATATGAGCATGCACTGACCCTGTTTTAGGCAAAAAACTGAAAAATAATGAAAATTCTGGCAGTTAAGTTTTAGACGGGTATAGCTGGCCTCCTCAGACTGCATGTGCGGAATATCCCTCAGTCCTGCCCCATGCATGGCATTTTTTCTGCAAGTTCAGCCATTTCAACTGCTTATGTGAAAGCAATGTTAGTGAAATTACCACATCAACTTACATGTACAGTTAATATTTTTTTCACATGGAAAAACCATTTTATTCCTATGGCATCAATCACATTCCCCCCGCCCCCAAGATAGCTGGAACAGTTTGGCAAGATTTCATAAATTTGGTATGAAATAGTAAAGCATTTGATTATCTTCTGTATCAAAATATCAGCGAAATATTTACAACAAACATATTTCTACCGTCTCCAACTCTTCATATTAAAATCTAGACATATCATATCTTACGTCTCTAACATGACATTAAAGTCTTCATGTTGCATGTCTCCATTTTGACAACAATGTTGTAAAATCACGTCTTTCACCTTCATGCCATCCCCCTAATTCAGATAAATGGGATACAATAATGTACATGAATTTTAACTACATTGTACATCTTAATCTTTATGATTAGAAAGAAAAAGTAAGACTACATACTTTGTCCACAACATAAGAAAACATTGTAACAGAATAAATCAAGTGGAAAAGACTGACATCTTTTAGACACTTTTCTCAGTAACATTTCCTGATATGTATAAAAGCCGTCACATTTCTGGTAACAAGAACATATATTGCGTATAACACGTCAAATCTTTAGAATCAAGATTCGACCTATCAAGTGTACTGGTTCACAAACAAAAAATTTACTAAGAACAACAATTTTCAGTTGCAAGTGGTTAAAAATAAAATGTCTTCATTACCGTATTGCCAGTTATTTTTGTGGGGAAAACATGTTTGCTATTTTGTGAGGAATCAATGTCTTGCGAAAATTTTAATCTGTGAAAAAAACCTGTAAAATTCTTCAGTATGATAAAGTGCTACTTAAGTACTTAAGTGCAGCTGTCTCTGATTCTCAAAGGATATTTGGACACTCCCCATGTACTAAAAAACTTGCTTTATAAGCATAAATTGTCGTCTATTCTCTATCAATCAAACTGGTGTTTGATCGATAAATCAGCAATCCGAACACTGAAACTTCACATTGCAGCAACATAATGTTCAGATCATGAAATTTTAATTTCTTAAAACTGAATTATCTTGAATTATGAAAAATTTTGTAATTCTTACTTGTCGAAATAACTGGCTATTCAGTATTTCATTTGAAAGAAATCACAAATAAGGAGCCAATTTACAACTGTGAACATCTTAGAAACTACATACAGATTTTAGAGTGGTAAACACAAGATCAAATTAAAATGTTCTCTACGACAGTTCTTGCCATATAAATTCCTTTACCCAGTTATATGATGTCCTTCTTTTTTTCTCTGATCCTTAATTTCATCTTCCATGAATCATTCTAAACTGCATGCAAAATATGCTGATACATAGAAATCCAAATCTTTTGAATGTTTATTCTGGTCAATTTCATTGATGTACATGCACTAATCATAATGAAAATTATGAATTGTTCATTGTTTGCATTTCAAACTGAAACCCATGTACATGTTATTTACTCACAAAGAAAAATGTTGAAAGAAAACTTAAGTCTGAATTTCAGTTTTTTGAGAAATTGTAAGAAATAAGGTGAAAAATTTAAACTATGAATATTTTAACCAGTCATCTGTTTACCTTATTTACATGTTTGCTTTATATGGCAAGTGCCATCATACATTCTAAAATCAGTATGAAGACCCACACATACCGCTCAAATTATCAAAATGAAGTATTCACTGAAGGCTGTCAATACAAATCAATACAAATTATGTACCGTATATGCATGCTTTTCTTCACTTCACAACACAGTGGATCGTAAAAAAAAAAATTCTCAAAAGCTTAACAGAATCAACTTTTGATTAATGAATGAAGTCAAAATAATTGAGAACGATATATTTTCATGGTGATATTTCAGGTGAATTTCTTTCACAATCCATTGTTCAGACAGCTTGGTTCCCCTGTTTCCAAAATGATGTTATTACTGTATGAAAATGACAGATCTTTTCATGTAGATCAATAGCTCAGACAACATTTGGTATGTTAACAAAGGAATGGACTGAGTGGTACTATCCTATCTCGCCGAGGGAAGTCATGTCCAGCACGAGTCGTAACATCAGAATTCTGGGAAGTTTTAGGTTAATACAAACTTTGTGCATTTGCATTCCTTGGTTTCTTGATTTTGTCCATATTTTTCAACACAAGATCATGTAGACTAGCCTGAAATATTAAATATTAAATCTGCTTATAATTATGGTTAAAAATACAGGCAGTTTTTTGTGATTTAATTTAATGCACAATAATATATTTCTCAAAACATGATTGCTTACTTCTGAAACATAACATTCAATCTAATGATGGTTGACTAAAAATGCAGGCAGTTTTCCTTGATACGACTTTATGAGAAATAATTTTTCAACATAGATCATGTAGACTCAACTGAAAAAAGAAATCTGATGGTAGTTGACTGAAAATAAGCAAATTTCCCTTGATTTATATCTGAAGATGAGAGAGTAATATAAAGAATACTCAAAAAGCTAGAGGCCCAATGCCATGCCCACCTACTCCAAAATATCAGAGGTTTAACATTGTGAGAAGCTTTTGACTGAAGCTGTGTGGTCTTTAGTTATCACAGCTCTTTTATCAGGAAATCTCTGTTCATGTTACTTACATAATGATTTCTCAGTTCACAGCAGATGAGACGTAGACTGATGAATCCCTTCTCGTCCAGTTCCTTCACTGCCTGTCTGTAGTCACTCTGTAGGAATGTAAATAGAAAGTGACATGATTTTGCTAATTGTCTTCAATTCAAAATTCTGATCCAAAAATGAGATATTTACAAAAAATTCAAAACTTAAATTAATTGAATTATTTCACTGAATTTAAATGACATAACCAAAAATCTCCAGTGTATGAAAGACCTTCAAACTGGAGACTAGTGGTGAAATGATTCACCTTGATTTAATATATATCAAAATATTTGCATTCCTATTCAATTTTGAATATCTCTTCCTATTTCAATACAATAAAGTCAATACATCATTTAGTATACATGACTAAAAATAGATTCTAAATATATCGCCTATTGTCATAGTAGTTAAATTGGGTTTTTTTTCTTCCTTTTTAATTTTCAATGCTCTACTGAAAGAAAGAAAGAAAGAAGAAATAAAGAAAGACTTATATAATCTACTGTTTCCTTTTTTTTTAATTATTGGTCACTTAGCAAGTAAATATTTTCATTACAGTACTGTAAAATCTAGTTTTCTAAGGGGTCAAATTATCAAAGTTTGAAAAAGAACACCTTTTCATGGCCACTTGATTTCATGAATAGATATATCTCAAGAAATCTACTCCTACTTACTGCAAAAGTTGGTGGACATTTCAACTTGTGGATAAAGAATACCCACAAAATCAAGGAAAATAAGTCTGCCATGAAAATTAAGGCTTTTACAGTACACTTCATATTCTGATACACTGTATTGTAGCTGGCTTGTTCCTTTTAAAGTCAGCATTGAATTTTACTAAAAGCAAGTGTATGATATGGAAAATAATCCAACGAAGTATGTGTATCATGATGCACATTGTATCAGAGTATACAGTTACAGCCATTCTGTAGAACTCCAGTTTTATGACTTTAAATCTTCAACAAATGTGTTTACTCCTTTACAATGATAGGTATGAAATGATTACACACTTTGTAAAATGTATTAATTTCCTGTTTCATGAAAAAATAAATTCCACACACCTAATTATATACATGATTTGTCCATTAAAATAATTGTTTCTCTGATACTTTTCTGGATTGACTAAAATTTATTCAATAACAGATGTATGATAAAAACATTTAATTATACGGTCCTGACTTACAATATGCGGGTATTTGGCGACTTTCGACACAAGTTTTGCTCTTGTAATGAAGTAACGGGAGACTTGTTCTAGATATGATGCAGCCTCACTCTCAACTTGTCTGGCTTCTCCCATCGTATCTTCCTGTCATCAAAAATTAGAGAATGAAAAATGAGTTGAAAATGTATTAATTCACAAAATAATAGTAGGCAATAGAATCCTGTTCATTATTTTTCTGACAGACATTTGCAGGGACAAATGATAGCATACACCAGGTGACATATCAATATGTATGGTGACATTACCTGGAGTGTTGTAGTGACTTACCTGGATTGAGACTCCAAAATTGTTCCCATCTTCTATTTTTGGTATCAGGAAAGCTATCCACATTTTTAACTACAACAGACACAGAACGTGAGTGAAGGAAATTGCAGCCATAATAATAAGTGTGTCTTCAATTCAAAACAAAATCCTTTTAAAGATAATCTATTGCAAAAAGCAAGCCAAACCTAAAAGTGGGTTTTTTTAACAAACTGTGTTTCTTTGAATGGCAACTTAGCATTCAGCATCATGGACTTTTGCTTGTTGAGTGTCATTATATTTTAACATAACTTTTGAAAGTGGGTCTCATTCATTTGAATAAACTTGGTAGCCTTTCCTCCCAGCATGCTACAGAAATCCACTCATAGACTTTTGCTTATTACATGAAGTCCTTTGTATATTTTAACATGCACCTTAATATAGTCATTAATATAACAAACTTTGTATGGCTCCATGCCAGCATGCTTGGGCCAAGTATTATAAGTATTGGAAGAAGTTATTTAAAGAAACATTTAGACATTGATTGTTCAAGGTCATTCATTTGAAGCAAACTTGATAGCCCTTCATCCCAGCATGCCACACACAATATATTATTTTGGTTATTGAGGAGAAGTCGTTTAAAGATTTCAACATATTTGGCCCCTGTGACCTAGAACGTTCAAGGTCATATAACAAACTTCAGTAGCACTTTATCCCAGCATGTCACAGGCCCAATATCTACACTCTGAGCCTTTTGGTTAATAGAAGAAGTTGTTTAAAGATTTTAACATATTTGACCCCTGTGACCTTTAAAGTGGGTCAAGGTCATTCATTTGAACAAACTTGGTAGAGCTCCATGCCAGTATCCTCTGTGCCAAGTATTACACATTCAGTATGTCAGAAGAAGTCGTTTGAATGAAAAGTTTACGGAAACATCAAATATGATGACTAAGTTTTCTCAATGACTTAAAAATTTTTAAAGATAATCTATTGCTCACGACAATTTTTTTTATAAGTGTGTTTAATTTGAATGGCAACTCTAGCATTCAGCATAACAGTGCATTATCTTGATAACTTTTGGCTCTATGCTGTCAATCCTGTTGAATTACAAATTCAATGAACATGCACCTTAATATAGCATTAATATAACATTGTCAATAACTTATTGATAAGTATTGGTAAACAAACATTTAGAAATAACCAAAGCAATGAATACCTCACACTAAATATTATGTATTTATACATCGAAGTCTTACCAGATTTGCGTGGTCTATAAGTTCCCATATAAGGGGCTTCATCCTTTCTGAGAGTACCACCAGTTTTTTATTACAAGGGACTGCACCATTAGGAAGCACCATCACAGGCGTGCCTGGAACAGTAATACACATCAATGTCACTGTTAGTTCAAACATCAAATATGGCTAAGTTTTCTCAGTGACTTGTTTAAATTTGAAACTGTATTCATTCACATACTTGTTAAATTTATAATTTTTGGTGGTTCTAATTTCATAGAGTTACCCAAAAATTTGAAAGTGGATGGAATTTTCATGGAATTTGTAAAACAAAACTTGATTTTCTTTATAATTTTGATTCAAAGGTATTGTATTGACCTTCCATAACTTCATTACATCCTCGAAAATAGCTAAAAATTCTCCTACAAAATAACACTTTATACTGTATATGGATATTTTTGGAAATTTTATTCAACTTCAACACCAGTTTAATACCAATATCTGACTCATCAACTCACCAGAGGTATTGTTTTCACTGTTTGTGTGGTCATTATCTGCTTTACGTTTCTTGGACTGTGGCTAATAGGAAGGAAAGAAATATACAATTAAAGAGAAATTATGAAACTACATTTTTTTCCTTTTACAGCAACATTTTCAGAAATCTACATTCACTGTTGCATGTTAGTTAGTTGGTCAACATTTTGTCAAGTGTGAACACAAAACGGAATAAAGTCTTTTGATTTAGAAAATATTCAAACAGTTAAATTAAACCTGACTTCAGGTTGATAAACACTCTGAAAGATAATTAAGCACACGGATGAAAAAGCTGTGCTCACAGTACGTATCAAAGTTAATATAAACACTCCAAGGATATAGTGTTTATTTTATTAATTAACCTTAACTTGGTATATTCTTTCTAAACATTTTATCAGTGGTTTGCATCAGGTTACTTTTCTTCAATAAACTTTACCGATTGTAATAGTCTGAGTTTTCATAATTATTTTTTCCAAATTTGCAACATTTAACATATTGAAATAACACACCTGTCATTGAAATATTTTTGTGTACTTATCACAGGTTTCAATTTTCATATTTTTTTTCATTACCATTTACATTATACTAACTTATTTTTAAATAAGAAGAAATCACAACAATATACATATAGAAAATGACTTTGTAAGTGGCCTTGATCATGAATCCTTTATACAGCATTACCTCTCCAGAGTCATTGTCATTGTTGAACAATACAGGATCTGGCACAGGAATATTTAAGTCACAATGCATATCTGAAACTTTGGACAAGCACATAGTCTGAAAAAGAACCAACAAATGCACTTCAAAACAAGTATTGCATTCTGTATATGCGAACGTTATACATGCAGCTATATATACAAAGACATAAACACACCATTAAAAATATATATATATATATATATATATATATATATGGTATGTTTTTTCTTGTGTTATTAAGCATTTCAAACAATTTCCCTCTGATAAATCTCTTTGGCAGAAGCACTTTAAAATTCTATATTTTTTCTATGTGTAAGTAAAACATGCCAATGATCTCAAATTATTGGTTTACCTTTCACTTACCAATTATGTCATTATTAATTCTTTTATTATTATTATTATTTTCCTAAATGCAACATTGATACAGGAACATTTAGTAAATCTACCACAACTAATACCAACCTGAAACAATTCTTCAAGCTCTAAGATTTTGTTTGGGAATACATCTTGCACAAGATGATCTCCCTGTAAATTGAAATATGAGTAAATGTATCAAAAAAACTAAAAATGTTGAAATTTCTTTTCTTTTTTTCTCCAGTGATTATATAAAACATGGGAAAAATGACAAAATAATGAACAACATATACATATCACAATATTTCTTTTTCATCTTCAAATTACATTTTGCTTTAGATTAACTTTCCATCAATGGATATCACATAAGTGCAAACCTATTCACATTTCATTTTTCTATCAAGCTTATTTTTCTTATGATACTAACAATTCTGATAACTCTGATATTATTCCTATCAAAGAGTAAGAAAAAGAATAGTAATTTTAACAAATGAATTTATGTAAGAAAGTTATACTTACATCTGTTTTGAATTTTTCTTTGAAGTCTGAAACCTGTTATAACATAGAAAATTCAAAAGCCAATAAGAAAATAAGATAAGTTATGATTATAAATAATACAGTAAAGAAACACATTTGTATTTCCAAAATGTATGTCTGTAATGATAGGACATTATATTAAACTTTCAGTTCATTTAATTTGACATACAACCCATAAGCTTGGATTCTGGACTGATTTCTTGATAATATATGTTTGTTAAACATGTTATCAATAGATTTAAGGGAATAAACTTACAAGAAGTGGAAATATGATTGGAAAGTTTTTAAAAACTTAACAGAGGATGACTGAAATCAATCCATTGAGTTAAAAGTCCATTTTGCCAATAGTATTTTCTGAATCTTAATCACAATGGATGTATATATCTTTGTTAATACCAATTATACAAACTCTTTCAAAATCTAGACATATTGTGATGATGTTCCAAGTCTGTATAAAACCATGGCCTGATGAAACACGTGCAGTTTTGCAATTCATAACGACTTTTTATGATTTAGACTGTCTGAATGAAGTTAGAATTCTAGAAAATAATTACACCTTATCCAAAATACATGTGACTGATAACCTGTTCTGATGATTGCTGACATTTTCTAGATAGTAAAATAAAATATAAAGTGACCATACAAGACACCTTAATATTTTTACATCAAAACACCTTTCAACTTTTGAGTCGTGTCATGGCCGGCTCTTTTGGACTAATTTCTGAATTTCATTCATGGGCCAAAGGCATATTTTCGATATTTTTTAGTTACTTCATTACCTTTTCCAAAAGTTGTGCTCGCTCTTTCTGTAGTTCTTTTGGCATTTTTTCTGATTCAGTTGTTAAATTTTGTCAAAATATCTTTTCTTTCAAATGCGATTTCTTCTTTCACTACACTCAACAGATGCGCCAATTTTTTTCAACAACGGGAAGTCAGCATGTTTGTCGACCTTCACCTTCGATTTCGATTAGAGAACGCTATCAAGGGAGGTCACTGTTATATTATTTGTCAGGAACGGTGACAGGTGCGAGCCATATAAGCGATCATGTGACATAATTACAGGTAAGTCATTAGTTTCCTAGAATTCGACATTTCTTTTAACGGAATAGGCATAATATTCAAATCAATTTTACTCAGTTATTATCACACCCTATGACCTTCCATTGACATACAATTATTATATAAAAAAGAACAGTGTTGCGCAACATGTGTTCGTTGATATTCTAGCTGATTGTTACGCATGAGATGTCAGTTATGCATTAAAATTGTTAAGGTGTGTATTTTAATTCATTTTGAAATTGATTAAATGTAAGTTTGCTAGTTATGTGACATTATTGCGACAGGTGGAATATATCCACACTTTACAGTAAAAGAAATTAATAACCTACATTGTTTTTACAAAAAAAGGGGTCCCAAAAGGTGTTTTCATTAGTTCAAACAATATTTTTATTCAACATTCAACAATAAAACGCATACAAATGATATTCATGTAATTGAAATACAAGCTTAGAACTTATATTTCATTAGATTTTATTTCCTGAAAATTTACAAGGTATACATCATGACATAATATCACATTCACACTCTCTCACACAGATTTTATATCAGACAGTTATGATATTACCAACAACATCATTAACATTATCATCACCAACATCATCATCATAATCATTGCCATCATCATGCATAACATAATCATTGTTTATATGTCATCATTTTCATCATAAGCAAATGACTTGAACTACACGATGTCAAATTGTCATCACCTTAAATGTCTATCATATCAGCGTGATGAATTTTTAGGTTTTAGAATTATTCTCCGCACATTTGTTTATTTTAATTTATCAACACACATCCCTCATCCCCAAATGTTAAGTGAAAGAGTACCTTGATAAGCAAGAGAAATCTTACAGGCTTAAACCTTTAAGAGAGAGGGAGAGAGATTGGGAGACACACAAGGGGAGAAAGAAAAAAGAGAGAGAGGTACAGTTTCATAATCAATAACTTGTGACTGATATGAAACTTATAGTTAGTTGACTCAGTGAAATCACAAAATATAATGTATAATATGGAATTATATCAGTAGAAACATCCTATGATTCCAGAATAGGGTTCCATTCACTTAAACCAAAATACTTTATGACTTGTTTGTTTTTATTACTTAAGAGACTTTATCAATGTATAGTGCTTGATAATGATTAAGATCTCATTATCCAAATAGCTACAACGTTCTGAGACTATTCCAAAAAGCAAGGAATCATTGTTGTAGGCAAATTGAAGTAAAAATAAATCCAAGAAGTTTTCAAATATCTGAAAAAATGCTTGGACCTCTCTACATTCCCAAAGCAATGCTTTATAAAGAAAGAGGTTAGTAACCAATATAAATATATAATTCTAAGTTGCAATTTTTGGTTACTGTATTAAGAAGTTTATATATTTTTGACCACTTTTCCATATCAATATCAAACTCCTGGTTCCATTTTTTTGTTCCAGTAGGTATTGACACTGGCGTAACAAAACAGTAATAAAAAACTTTGGAACCTTTTCCATTTTTAAGAGAGAAATAAAGTCAAAAATAAGCAGTTTAAAAGTTTGTGAATGTCTTTCTAAGTGAAACTCAAATTTTTCTTAAAAAATATTATCGCTGCTGTCACTAGCACATGGTAATGTGGAAAGCTGGTGTTAATTTGAATATAATGAGACGCCGGATCATCACCGATTAAAAATTGTTATCATCCGGGACCATCCGGCTTTTTGATGTCCTGTTACATATTGAACACAATGCTAACCATGATGATGCTGTCACTCTACGGATGATCAAGGTAGTTACCCAACGTCTCTGGAGAATCGAACGGATGGTGCCGGAGTGATTACAGTGTGCACGGAATATCACTGCTTATGCTGGTCTTAACACGATTGTCTCACAGAGTTTATCCCTTCCTGCAATCATATATAGAAAGGTCATATGATGTAATATTAATTTCTTTCTTCAAGTATTCAAAACAATTATAAATATGGATCTGGATCGCTTGCTCTGGTTTGACACGCAGTTGAATTTACTGGCTGCAAAAGCTGTTCATTTGCAGCAAAAGATGAAACAGCATAAGAAGCAAGCAGGGAGGCGTATGTGGATCAAGTCCTGGTATCTCAGATGGCCACTCTATGGCCAATAGACCTCAGAAGATGTCAATGGGTACAGGAATTTCCTGCGGATTGACCTGGACACATTTCAAGAAATGCTTGCTAGAGTTGAGCCCAGAATTCAAAAGCAAGATACATTTTGGAGGAAGGCACTAGAACCTGGGTTAAAGCTTGCTATAAATCTGTGTTATTTAGCTACAGGTAGCAGTAACAAGTCTCTGCAATATGGTTTTAGGGTTGTCTATAATACCATTTCCATTCTCATTATTTAGGTTTGTGAAGCAATAATATAGGAATATTTGGCTGAAGTTATGGTGTGGCCAACATCGTCTGAAGGTTGGCGGGGAGTGGCAGATAGATTTGACAAAAAATGGAACTTCCCTCATTATTTTGGGGTCATTGATGGCAAGCATATTGCACTTAAATGCCCCAAAAATTCCGACTCTCTCTTTTATAACTATAAATGATTTCATTTCATCGTCCTCATGGCATTAGTCGATGCTGATGATAAATTCCACTATGTCAATATTAGAGCTAGTGGTGCAGGTTCGGATGCTGGAGTCTTTAGTGAGACAGAACTGAAAGATGCTCTTCAAAATAGAATTATTGGACTACCAGAACCCCTACCAAACGATGACCGACCCATGCCGTATTTTGTTGTTGGGGATGATGCGTTCGTGCTTAAAACCTGGAAGATGAAACCCATGCTGCACAGAAACATGTCATTAGAAGAAAGGGTTTTAAATTACTGACTATCAAGAGCTCGGCGGGTAGTCAAAAAACACATTTGGACTTCTATCATCCAGATTCAGGTGTCTTCTAACAACTATGCAGAGTCAGCACCATAACACTAACTTGTTGTGTGCTGCATAATATCCTTAGGATAAAAAACCCTACTTTGGATGTAAATAATGTTGACCAAGAAAACCTAGAAACCCTTGAAACAATTCCAGGAGTATGGAGAGAAAATTTGCCGGACATGGATATTGTCTTCAGAGGTAACACCACCAGAAGTGCCAAGGAGTAACGCCAGTACTTAATTCAATACCTCAACTAGACACTGGAAATGTGCCACGGCAACAGAATTTAAACACAATGAATAACTAATGTGTTATTACAAATATTTATTAGACAAAAATACATGTATGAATCTACATGTTGTATACACAACATATCTCTTAGAATAACTCATGAACATTTACCAAGTGCAAATTGGAGTCAATGTTAATAATTATGTTAATGTTTCACTTTACTTGTGTATACATTACTAGTAAACACTTAATCATCAAGTCCAAATTAGAGTTCAAATTAAAGTTGGAAATAAAACTGTTGACAAGCATTTCAGTGTGTCATCGTATGCTGCCAAATGGGACCAGTGATATCTATCACAATTATCTATACACACTCACTTCAGTGTCAATTACAGTTCAAATTAAAGTCCAAACTAGAAATGATTATAATCATGTTATGGTATCATTGCATGCTAACTGACATGTCTAACTCAATATTATTAATTATTAAGCACTTACTCGATTACAGTTCAAAAATAAAATGTTCACAGTCATATCTATGTTTCATTGTAAGCTATCATGCCTAACATGATTATACCCAATTCATTGTCCCATTGTTTGTTGCCATGCCTGACTTATAATGGAACCCATATAATTTCCTGCATCATTATGTTGAATGTCAACTGTCAGATGTTTAGTTGATGACTGAGGTGGATGAGTATTAGGAAATGCCTGTGCAGATGGATTAGAGTATGTATGTGGTGTATGAGGAACGAACGACTGCAGAGGTGGAGAGGCAAACAACTGGTGATGACCTCTCTGCAGACGACTCTGTTTAAATTGCATTTGCATCTGCAATGATTGCATTTGATAATCCATCCAGGTCAGGTCTTCCATCTGCATGACCTCGTGGTAGGTCATCTCTACAAAATGTTGCTTGGCCTGACTGAGAGTAGGCTGGGACTGTATCCACTCTTGCATGTATTGGTGCACTTTATCAGCTCGACCTAGCAACTGAAAAGGTATTAATGGATTGAAGTATTGTGTTGATCTTTCAGTGAATATTGGCTACAAAGCTATTGCTGTTCAATGAAAAGTGAAATTAACAGCTGGTAAGACAACAATAAATACAGAACCACACAAACAGTGAAAGCGCATATTTTCACTTGTGGAAATTCTTTGTGATTTGACGATTTTGTTCATCTATGCTTGAAGCAGTAGAAGATTTTGCTGGCTTAGGTCAATAAGTTTTTCTGGGCTTTTTGAAATGCTGCTCCGTACTGCATATCATGCTGTTATCAGACTCTTCTCTCTTCTCTTCCTCCTCCTTGTCACCTGATATGTAATCTGGGTCCATATCACATGTGCACTTCAAGTTCCTTTCAAGCTGCAGCAGGTGCGGACAACATGCTTAATATGATCTTCGAGGTAGCTGAATGACTCTGTTACCCAATGTTCTCTGTCTGTCTTTGGTCGTGCTTCATCTCTGGACTTTTTTTTTGGTTATCTTTCCTACCAGAGTACGCATGGAGTAGATGCAGACTTTCAGCTGTTCTCCGGTGCATATAGGGTCCATACTGGCTTCCTTTTTCTGAAACAGGCACAACTTCTTTGTATCTTTGTAATCTTTCAGGCACCTGTTGTATAATATTTCATGGCCCATGTACCAATCTGCAAGATCCTGCTTCTGTTCTTCTGTCAGAACCAAAGGCTGTTGTTTCTTTCTCTTTACTTGTCTAGTATTATTCATATTTACTTCGTCTTTGCAATCCACTACTTCTACACCACCAGTTGTTTTGATCACATCATCGGGTACTGGTGCTGCCTCATTTACACTATTTTGGGCCTCCTTGTTAAAGACATCTTGTTGCGGTGTTTTTTCAATGGTATTTGGTGTTTCTGTGTGGATATTTTGATTTGAATCATCCAGTTCAGATGAATTAGCTCAGTGTGCATCTGAAGCAGTTGGCGATGATGAAGCTGTTGATACTTCACTTGCAGTTTTTGTGGACAAATTGTCTCTTTAGACATTACGTCTTTTAGGCGGCATTAGCGGTTGAAAGATATCTGTTTCGAGAGTGAAGAGAGAATGACAGTTTGAAAGATGTATTGCTCCCCTGCTCATAATAACCGTAGGTAAATCGAGTACATCCGTATAGAAACCGTAGTCTTTCCGGCATCTACGGGAACATACGGTATTGATACCTGGTGGTGTTTTACTTGTTCTGTGTTCACATCGTGACTGAACGTGTAGCTCCTGGGTACAAACCATGTATAATCCGAAGACATCCATAGTATTCCTAGAACATGGTGCCTACACTGATCACTCGGTTGCAACACGGATATACACAGAGCCTACAGACGATTTTCATCAGTGTAGGTCCAGTGAAAAAATTAACCATGTTTAATTTTTTTGTCGGATCAGATTGACTTTCCTTGATGGTCCCGGATGTCGCCGGATACGTTCACAGTCCGTACATGGTAATGTCAGATTGCCACAGACTGCCCCGGATTAACGATCTTTGGTAATCCAGCGTCTCATCCGTGAATGTGTGAAAGGGTCTTAAGAAGTAATAATTGACTTTTCATTTTATTAATCCTAATAAGGCTACATCATTAAATTTATATGATTAACAGAGTTATTGCCCTTTGTTCATTTTGACATCAACTTTAGTTTGTCAAACAGTTGTTTGGAACTAAAAGATTTCTAGCATTAATAACATTGTTTCAATCAAAGTGTTCTTCTTTTTCAGAATATCAAGCAATGGATTGAATGATTATTTGGCTTGGATCCATTTTCTTGATTCAATTCACATGAAATAACTAAGGCATTACCATGGCAACCATTGATGACACCACCGATCTAGGGGAAGTTTCAGAAGGTACAACCTATGGTAGTATAGGAACTGGTTCTGAGATGGCAGACACAGAGAACAAAGAGATACAGTCCTTTTCCTCATCTTCTGTCAGGGGAAGTAACCAACACAATGCTTCCTATTTCAGTAACAAGATACAAGTGCCTAAATCATCAGGGGTAAGTGTACTTGTGTGAGATATCAACAGATAAGGCTAAATAAAGGTACAGCTATCTAGAATGATTCCAATTATTTCACCTTCCAATGAACACACTCGCCTCACACTGAATTCCTTATACTCAAAATGTTTAAAAGATAAATTATGGATAATTCAGGATAATCAAGTAACAACCTCGCTTACTTTATACAATTTTGATTAAAAACTATATATCAGAGTGTTTTAATTATTCAATGTATAAAAAAGCAGTGTGTCATGATATTGATATATCAAAGTGCATCAATTTCCTGAATTCAAAATTCAAAATCCTGTTGACATCATGGTAAATATTTGTTATATTTTAGACCCTTCTCGGTTATACTTGATGGGAGGGGGAGGGGTAAAAAATTGTCATCTTCATCCGTCTGTCTGCGTGCGCACACACACACGCACGCACGCACGCACGCACGCACGCACACACACACACACACAGGATTCTTATCAAAGTTAAATTTCTTGAACATGTTCAAGTTTCAGGGTTGTTTGGTCAAACATCACACACTTACAAACGACCATGACATATTTAACAATATTGAGTTTCAGAGTTGTTTGGTCAAGGTCAAAGTCACTTACTATTTTTAGAAAATAATTGTCAGTACTCTCACAGCTTAATTTACTTCTTGAAGGATTTTCACAAAACTTATCAAACTTTCAAAGCAGCAAAACATCTTGAACAAGTTTGAGTTTCAGAATTGTTTGGTTGATCAAATCTCATACACTTTCAAAAGACCCTGATATCTTGCACAAGTTTGAGTTTGAAGGTTGTAGGTCAGCATCATTGTTATTTTTTTTAGAAAATAATTGTCAGCATTCTAGTGGACTAATTCTTGAATTATTTTCAACAACTTCACACACCTTTAAAACACTAAAGTATCTGGAACAAATATGAGGTATAGGGTTGTTGAGTCAAGGTCAACATCACTATTTTAGAAAATTATCATCAATCAAGTGGCTATATTTCCTTACAGGATATTGGTTAAACATTCGGCACTTACAAATGACCATAACATACTTATTACACATCAGTGATGAAAATGTATTGTCAGGTTGTCATACTCCTTTCTTGCATTGCTAAATTGAAAACAATTTCAAACTTATGATATGATTTTTTTTTCTTCGAAATTAGTAGCAAATATCACTCGCTTTATAAATCATTATAGTGTAATAACTTGTGGACATAGGGGACATGTATTGCGAAAGATTGTTTAATTTTCAACTCTCCTGTATAATTATTGTTTAATTTGCAACACTCTTGGACAATTTGGATATATTAATCATTCTTATCCTTCCGTATAGAAAAGTCTGCATTCCAGGTACATTTCATAATATAATGCCTTCTCAAAAAGGTTTTTTTCCAAAATGCTATTTAACCAATTATTACTTGACATATATTCTTATTTTCCATAATAATGATAATAGGACACAATTACAAAATAAAGGAATATGTTTATAAACAGATTATGTTTCATTGATTTCAGGAGTTGTTCAGTTTCAGAAAGCTATGGGCATTTACAGGCCCTGGTTTCTTGATGAGTATAGCGTATCTTGACCCTGGAAATATTGAGTCAGATCTACAGGCGGGATCTGTGGCAGGATTTAGGGTAAGTTATTATCTGTGATAATGGTTTAATGAAGCTTAAAAGTCAAAATACATTGATTCTATTAAAGGAAGGCGGGAAGAAGGTATATGTTTAGATATTTGAATAGATTGACATTTTTATACAAAGGGTCTTTAAATGGCATTGTTTAATTATTATTGGTTTTGACTAACATAAATACTTTGTCAATAACAAGCTTGTACAGTCATACACAGCACAATTGAATGATAAGTTTTTATAATGTCTTTTTCACTTTTTAAGAAATTGCTTAATTTTCTTCTTACAAATCAATGATAATCTATCTATCATATTTTTCCCAGAAATTTGAAGAAAAGTTTACTTTTAATCAGAAATTTCTCGCATTGTGCGGTTACAGGTCATAATAATTTTAGATGTTGTGTTCATCTAACACAACCTCTAGTCTATAGTCATCTTATGGGTGAGTTAGGATCTGGACCAAACAATTTCTTCACAAAAAAAACCCCAACCTTTCACATCTTCCTCCACAAATTGAATCAAATGTATTTTGGAATAATTTCATGCCATGTTTTATAAGTCATGGTTAAATGCATCTAACTATGATCAAAAAACCAAAGGGAAAACATGAAAATCTTCCTCTTACACATGTTGTATCAACAAGCAATCCCTATTATATTCTTACACATGTTGTATCACTACACTTCATGGACTTACTGTAAGCGTAGTTAAATACATTAATACAGTCAAAACTTGTTATCCCGAAATTCAAGGGACAATGAAAAATATTTCGACTTATCCAAATTTTGACTCTTGACAAAGTGTCTGAATAAAGTTGACGATATCAGTTTCCAGACATTGATTACTGTTTCACGATGTATGGGCTATGATAGCAAGGTACTCTGTAGATTTCTACTTCCTAGTTTTAATTATTTTTTCATACATAAACAACATATGTAATACCAATAGCAGTCAACCACTCACTTTGTTCACACATGTGTACACTTACCTTATGTAGGTCATATATTTTAAGAAATCCAAAACAAAAGTCAAACTTTGCTGCAATACTATAAACAATGTTTGGTATTACAGATCATGTTCAAATGGCTTCACTAGAATATACATATGAAATAAGGAGCACTTAAAACCTTTAACTTGTATCAGACTGTACATGGTGTTGTACTACTGCTGTTAATCTAAAATCACTTTCATTTTGATCGCTCCTTAAAGATGCACACAATTTAGCCTACTACACATGTTTCCGGTCTATCACGCTGATTATAAACCTGATCAGGTTTCATTCTGTGTTCAACGCGGTACTTATTTAATGTAAAGGTTAGTCACTGCTACGGTATGGTCACTAATAAAAAAACCAACTTTTTATTTGATATTTGATATTTGGAAATTATTTGTCAGAGATCAGCATTGTGTATATTATGAACTAATGCACTGTATATTAAGCCATGTGTGTGAAACACAGGGGCCTTTAGACTCTGTATATGATTGAATTCTTAAGGAAGACATGCTGACAAAAATTAATTTTGAGATAACAATTATTTTTTCAGTTGCTTTATACAGTTGAAGGGAAAGAAAAATCACTTAAACTCAGACAAAATTTTGACTCAATGAAATTCAAGTCATCCAAAATAAAATTACAAAGATAAAAAAAGGAAAAAAATCAGAAATTAGAAATTATTTCAACTCCAAAAGATTTTTGACTTAAGAAATTTCGAGACAACAAATTTCAGGTGTATTTGTACATTTATGGGATAACAGGACCAGGGAAGACAACTCATACATTACGTAGATTATAATTCAATATTGTGTGACATAGACTTGATCCTTTTCATCAGAATTAAGAAAGTGGTGTATTTTCTCTCAGTATTCAACTCAAGGTGGCTGTTACTTAAATATCAGCTATACCCAAATACTGTCCTTTTGTCATAAATCATCCCTGATTCTTGACTTATGTTTTATGTAAGTTTGCAGTATCTAGTTTTGTCTTTTTGAGATTGATGTTCACTATTACTTAAAATACCCTTTCCTTGTAAATTTACAAGAGCAGCGTAGTATATTTTGACCCTTACTAAAGATCAGAAGTTATTTTCTGGTATTCAACACTGATTTGCTACTTTTATTTTTCAAGTAATCATGCACAGCATCTTTGACTGCTTTCAGTTCTCTGATTTTTACAGTTATTATGGATACTAATGTCAGCCACAATCCTGGGCCTTCTGATGCAGCGTCTGTCAGCCAGACTCGGTGTTGTCACAGGAATGCACTTGGCTGAAATATGTTACACACAGTACCCTAAGATACCACGTCTCATCCTTTGGATCATGGTTGAGATAGCTATTATAGGTAAGACATGTGTCAACACGGTTAGTAAATATTGTATTTTTCTCTTTGTTGAGTTTATTCCTTTATGGCACGGAGATGATTTTTGAAATACATTATTATATTTTTAAAATTTTCAATTTTGATATAACCCAATTTATATCAAGGAATTATTCCCCAAAGGAAATGGGGCATGTCCAAAGGACCACTTGTAGCAGATGTATGCTTTTTACTTTTTAGAGATGTGAAGGCTATATTTTGTCATTCAGATTTTAATTCTGTAAATGTATTTATCATATGACTTTTTGCAAAAGATGATTATCCCTACAATTCCCTTGTCTTTATTTTTATGTAATCAGTTGACTCTCTTATTTAACTTCAAAGATTCATTCAATATCAAAATTAGGACTTTCTATGTCAGTATTTTTATTTTCAGGATCTGATATGCAGGAGGTAATTGGAACAGCCATAGCCTTTTATCTTTTGTCAAATGGAAAGTAAGTGTATATTTGTATCCTTACTAGGGTAATGCATGAGGAAGATGACATGGGGTCATTTTAAAAAAAAAAGGAAAAAAAAAAAAAAAGAAAATCGTCATCCGTTTTATATTATAAAAGAGTTGTTATTACATAAATGTTGTATGGTATATCAAACCTGAATACTACATTGCACAACACAGAGATTACCAGTACTGAAAATATTGTTGTTTTTGATTGGTTTTATTATTCACCTTTCTCTAGGATAAAGAATAATTTCAAAAAAGTTGATACCTCAAAAACAAAAATATGGTGATAAAGAAACCCATGGTCTGTTTTATGACTTTTGTGAAAAATACATTCAGTTTGTTCTAAATTTAAGTCACCTGATCATGAAACAATGTTTCAAGTGAGCTGTTCTATTCATCTTTTGTCTGTCATTGTGTGTCCATAAGCAATTTACATTTTTGACTTCTAAGAAATCTTTGAACTGATTTCAAAGATAGAATAGTTTTAAGGTGCCTTTTAAAAATTAAGTGTTCTAGAGTTTCAAATTTCCTTCAAAGATGAAGTTTACTATAATCAATATGAAAAATTGTTTTATTTCCATCAGAAATAATTCAAAGTTGGTTAGAATTATGAACATTTGAAAATACATTGGTACTAGGCACCTTTTACATAAAACAATGTGGCTGAGATCATACCTAATTACATCAAAAAAGCTTTTATAGAACTCGAGGGACCATTAAGGCCCACTTGTTGGCAAAACCACAAAAATTTGATCTATCAAAAATTAAAACTTACACAGTATCAGACAAAAAAAAAGACACTTCTTTCAATGATGGTTCCTTACTTACAGGATTCCACTTTACGCAGGAGTGATCATCACCATTGCTGACACATTTACATTTTTATTGCTTGACAAATATGGTCTAAGGAAGCTGGAGGCTTTCTTTGGGTTCCTTATCACCGCCATGGCCATCACCTTTGGTTATCAGGTAATGTTCCCTGATTACTGGTGAAGTACCAGTTTAAGTCATGTAGTTTGTGGTTGTCAGATAAAAACCTTACTCTGGTTGGTAATCATTCTGGAATAAATGCCTGTTATTGGTTATCTGTAAAAAAAATCTTCTATTTACAGGTGAAATCCAAAGCTGTGGTTACTAGGTAGAGAACTGTTCTTCAGATATCTTGAATAATTTTTATGTTCCCCGAAATTGCTTTGAGGAGCACACAGTCGCCGCTTTGTCTCTCCATCTATCCGTCCTTCCATCTTCCTGTTTGTCCTTTTATGTCTTGAGCTGCCCTTCGTTAAAAGTTTGTGTCAGAAGCAAAACTTTGCTTGCATTTAAACTAGAATAAAAAAGTTTCTTGATTATCAAGTGAAGTCCTATGTCTTGACAACCAGTTAAAATCTTTCTTGATTTTTAAGTTAGGTTCCTCTGTTCCATGGTTCTTGGGTCAAGTTTTCAGTCTAGGTTACTAGGTGAGGTTCTATTTTTTGTTGACCCAGTACTGTAAAAACATATTCCTTTGGCACAAAGATGAGTCAATTTCATGTTTAATGGATTTTCTTTCTAGCTTTTTCTGATGAATTCTTGTTTCTAGGTAACAGGAAAACACTTTTTCATCTGTTTCTGAGTAAAGTCTTCTGTCTCAGTTCCAGGTGAAACCTTGTTCCTTATCATAGAATACAGTAAACATCTATTTTGTTTTCAGAATTTTTAGATGGAATTTTTCTTCAGATGATACAGTATTTTGTAGCTTTAGTGATTTTTCAAACTCATGATTTGTCATCCTCCATAGTCCAGGGTCTACAGTCACCTTCGCTCTCTGCATCCCTGGAGCATATGTCATGGCAAAATTGAAGTGAAATTATTTGATTGGCTCCGGGAGAAAAACACTTACTTATAACAGGCTGATTTGCTCATACATAGGAGCGACACTCAACTTCAAAGCCATTGCAATATACTGTCATGCGACTTTAAGATTCGTTTGATGTATATGGAAGGATCAAACTAGTCTTGTCCACAAGGTGTTGCACATGGAATCATCAGTTCTGCTATGACATGTTTCAGGAGTGCAGTGATCGTAACCCCTGGAGTATTGAGGATGAGGTTTGTTAGTGAGCTATTAGTTCTTAAGGTTTGATGGCTGGATTGTGAATTTTAACTGTAATCAGAGACCATCTCTGATTAATGAATATATATATACATGTAAATTATTCTTGAACCCTGCACAGGTTTAATAGTTTTGACTTTTTAAAACAGTATGTGATTGTGAAGCCAGACCAAGGGGATGTAATGAAGGGACTTTTTATACCTTACTGTGATGGGTGTGGACCAAAACAAATCCTTCAAGCAGTCGGTATTATAGGAGCCATTATAATGCCCCATAATATTTATCTACATTCTGCTCTTGTCAAGGTAAGTAATCCCTGAAGTTAACACTTCATAATTGTAGGAGTGAACTAAAAGTGGGCTCCCTGGAGAACCTTGCATTTTTTTCTATGTCTTCTCAACCAAGGGGACCTTGACCAAACTAGATATGCTGTCTCATTGGAGCATTCAGTATCTTTATGTTTTTATTCTCTCTGGTCTTTTCTTTCCTGGCTGTTGTAAAGATGTATAAGACATAAGACATATATGCAATAAACATTATCTACATTCAGGTCTTCTTATAAGACTCAGGATTAATTAAATATATTCACAAAAATTAAACTCTTGATTTCAGTCACGAGAAATTGACAAGACCGAAAAACACGAGGTTAAGGAGGCTAATAAATATTTTTTCATTGAGGCAGCCATCGCGCTGTTCGTGTCATTTATCATCAATTTGTTTGTGACAGCAGTATTTGCTGAGGGTTTTAACGTCAAGAATGTTACGGAGGTGGTAAGTAGAGTATAACAAAATTCAACATGATGATGGAATAGTATCATCAACATGATGATGGAATAATATCTGTAATGATTGTTATTGTTAAAGGATTTAATGACTTTAAAAGAGGCTAAGATTTTAAGGCTTGGTAACATTTAAGTAATTTGAAGATTGCTTTTTCAGTGGTTTTACTGTTTTATCATATTGGTTTGAGAAAATTGATGCACAAACAATTGGGAAAGACGTAGAGCTCATAAATTTTGTTTTGTGGTCTTTTTTGAACATTTATTGCCATTTCAACCTACTACAACCTACTACAACCTACTACTGTGAATTGGTTCACACTAAACCTACAAAAAATTTTTGCCTATAGTATTCCAACTGCTTGGCGAACAACAACCCACATGCTGATGTTTTCAATGTAAGTTATGTAATTGATACTTTTGATATTTTTCTCTTTTGTTTTTTCTTATTTTTCCCATCAAAGTGATTTTAATCGCTGGTAATGTTCAGATCTGATTGTGTCACATAAAATATAAACTTATCATGAAATAAGAGAATTAGAAATGAGAGAACACAATTTTTTTTAACTCAAAAGTTCCCGAAGTGAGTCTGTTTTCCTTGTATATTTTTAGACTTCATCACTTGAAGTGGATATCTTTAAAGGGGTAAGTTGTGTAATATTACACTCCTTGTGTATCAACACATGAAAATCAAGAACTGTTATTAAATTATCAGATATTTACTGTAATTTATCTGACATAAAACAAAGAAAACAAAACAAATTTGCAGTATTTAATTGTGTTATGGGAAAAGCCTGATAAATCTTTTGTTACCGTTACAGGGAGTGTTCTTAGGGTGTCAGTTTGGACTAGCAGCGATGTATATATGGGCTGTAGGAATTTTAGCTGCTGGACAAAGTTCTACAATGACTGGTACATACACCGGTCAGTTTGTTATGGAGGTAAGTTTTTTATATGGATTTGTGGGCGCTGTTGATGTTTTTGTACAAGGGTTTTTTTTTTCTAATAGAGCCAGAACTTTAAATTAATTCTCTGTCACTATGAGGTTATTGTTGAAGCTTTGAAGATATTTTGTTTGTAAGCCACCTACAGTAGTTTTCTGTGAGACAGCTCATTGACATCACATTTGAGAATCCATTATTACTAGGTATATGCTTTGAAAATCATTCCTCACTGCATGAAGATTGCCGAGAATTGAATCATCCCTGTCTTTCTGTCTTAATGTGCAGATGGTATAAAGGTAACAGATAGTGTAACAAGGATAATACTCACAAGAATGATAAAACCAGGGTCATCCTTCAGAATTTTTTGTTGTGTTTCCATACGTATGTTATATATACAGGTGTAAAGAGAATTACAGTATTGTATATATAAAATTTGTATTGGCTTTTTGTCAGAAAACTAGTTGTCAGGGATATCTATGACTGTGACGAAATTCTTTATTAATTTTAATGTAACTAGCATTTGAGATAATTTTAGGCAATGCTTACTAAGATAAACAAGAAACACTAAAATCTAGTAAGAAAACACACGTAAAATGATGGAAATCAAATAACAGCGTCATGCTAGAATATGTATTGAAGATAAACTATTAATTATTATGTCAGTAAAGTGATGCAAACTTTAAATTTATTTTCCCTCATACTGTTTTTATTACAGGGGTTTTTAAATTTAAAATGGAAACGTTGGCAGCGAGTTTTGCTAACACGAAGTATTGCAATATGCCCTACTATTTTGGTGGCTGTGTTTTCGGGGATCAACGACCTAACACGCATGAATGACCTTCTGAATGTATTGATGAGTCTTCAACTTCCTTTTGCTCTTATTCCGATCCTGTCTTTTACTAGTGCAACCTACATCATGGGAGAATTCGTAAATGGAATGTAAGTTTGAGTAAATATGGTTATGTACCACTTACTTTTATTTGTTTCTTGGTCTTTTTTTTTTTCTTTTTTTTGAAAATATAATGTCTGACCCAAGTATTTCCTCTTGAAATAGTTACCCCGTATTAATTTATTTTAAAGACTATTTATATCTATTTATTATTATGACTGTTGACTCATTTATTTTATTCATAAAATAATTTCATTTGTACATTAAGACACATTTCAACACAAAGACAAAGGTGTACATTAATACAGCTTTGTACATGAGGACACATATGTACATAAAGACACCATTATATATTAAGACACATTAGTATGTACTGTATGTATTTTACATAGCATTCACATGAACTTAAAACACCTCTGTTAAGACAGCTCCTTACAGAGTTATCTTTATACATAGAGAGGGGACTGTGATGAGTAGAGTGTTGTGCCTACAGATATATAATCTCAGGTGAATGTTGTATGTGCTTGGTTCAACACTCTTACCTTTGAGGGTTTGTGTTTCTCGGAAAGCTGAAAGACAAGCTAGCATGTGCTGATGTGATGTTTGTCCTTGCTTTCAAAGGGGTGTGGGGCTTTATGTTTTTAGTAGGTTAGCACCAGCTTCTCCCAGGAGACCTGCTTGCTGTTTTCCTGTAACTTATATAAATTAAGATGCATTTGTATGTAAAGCGAGATTCACAATAACTGTTTCTTAAAGGAAGACAAATGATTGATAGAGTGTCACATTGACATAACTAAAAAATACAAGAACTCATAAGCAAATATTACACTGAGTTATAGACTGACCAACTAAAGCCTATTTCTTTAGGGAGAAAATGCACCATCAAAGGTAAAAACGAATTTCACTACTGAAGATTCTTTGATTTTTCAGTGTCATGAGAGTTGTTGCCAGCGTGCTGACTTTGGTTGTCATAGCAATCAATATTTACTTTGTGGTTGTGTTTGTCCAGGACTTTCCTCATTATTGGTTGATCTATCTTGCCACGGCTGTCATCATATTTCTGTACCTTCTCTTTGTCTTCTATTTGGTAAGTTTGGAGTAAATATGTTGTTGCAATGGATAAACATCTGTCATGAAATACTTATCCTTTGGGCTAAAACAGAAATTAAGATAAATTGGGGGAATGAGGGGGCAAGGATCAAAATGGGGTGGTGGCCGAGACCAGAAAATTAAAAAAAAAAAAAAAAAAGTTGTCCCTGCCCCCTTCCTAGCCCCTTTCTCCATAGGCTGAAGTAGAAAAAAACTCAAATTAAATTGCAAAAACGAATATTTGGCTAATACTATATATTTGTGGGTTTCAATTTTCAGGGTTTTTTTTTTTTTGAAAAATCACTTTATTTCAAGGGTAATTACAGCAAAATAAATCTGTTTATACAAATTTTAACAATACATAGACATATAAATTTATGGATTAAAAGTACACATGAAAGCGTTGAAAATAAATCCTAAACCAAAATTAATTATTTTACGGTATGAACTTGATCTGATGAAAATCAAATGGGTAATAAGTGATATATTCTTAGAAATCGAGGAAGGGTCTTGGTGTAGGAGAAACTGCAGTGGCCGAGGAAACTTTGTCTAATGGGGGTGTAACCAATATACCTTCTTATGTCCAACTGGGGAATCAGTTATGTCATTATCAAACTGTTACGTAGATAGTTAAATTGGATGAGATGTTCTGTAAAAGAATTTGCATGTTATTCCAAATGCGGTATGTTTGTACTAACTTCATCCGTAACTAACAAAATGTTTGACTTTTTTGCAGACATGGTTTTGTTTAGTTATCATGGGGTGTGATTTTCTTCTGAAGGTTCCGGTGAGTAATTCTTTGTTTACATTATATTCTTCCTTATCGTGATGACTTCTACAGTTTTTATCTACACTCTACATATAACCAGTATAGTTTGTGTATTAGCCGACAGAAGTAGTGCATGAGGTTATGGATACTGTAAACGTGGTTCCTTGGCAGAGGGAAGGGAAATCATTTCTTGATTTCTAGTGTCAAACTTTGAGTGCAGGGTTATTTTCACGATCAATGGACCTTTGCATATATAACGGATATTTTGATGTGTTTTTAATTCCTCACAAATTAATTCTTGTGGATGAAATTTATACAGTTGAATGACTTAAGTGTAGTTGGAGTAGATTTTGCCTATGCGTAATTTTCCACGTTTACAGTATGCTGGTCATTGTATATCAATGGTGGTACATGGTAGTGATTCCATAACATAACAACAATACATTTTATTGTATCTTAGTACTAAAAATGCTGCATTTTAAAACATTAAATGTTTTTCAAGGTCAAAGAATTGATAACATAGAGCTTCATATACTGTGAAGTCTTTATTTTTGTAGGGCTCCATTTTCATGGTATTTCCAAATATATACAGTATAGATGGCTCTTGATTTCGTGGATTGATATTGCTCACAAGATCTACTCTCTTAATAACGTAATCTATAACAACTATTATGTGTTTTTCATTCTGTGGACATATCAATTTGTGTATTCAGAGAACCAACAAACCAGTGCTTTTTTTTAGGGTTTTTTCAGTTGTGTCCAGAGCACCATTTCCAATATCTTAATAATTTAAGTGACACAGAGATATACAATAATGTCATGTTTTTTGCATTCAGGCTTAATTTTCATGGTTTTCCATGTGAATGGTTGCTGCCTCCAGTCCAGACAGTGATTTGTTGTCTCCAGTGTAGACAGTGATTTGTTGTCTCCAGTTTAGACAGTGATTTGTTGTCTCCAGTTTAGACAGTGATTTGTTGTCTCCAGTGTAGACAGTGATTTGTTGTCTCCAGTTTAGACAGTGATTTGGTGTCCCCAGTTTTGACAGCGATTTGTTGTCTCCAGTGTAGACCATGATTTGTTGTCTCAAGTTTAGACAGCGATTTGTTGTCTCCAGTGTAGACCATGATTTGTTGTCTCCAGTGTAGACAGTGATTTGTTGTCTCCAGTGTAGACAGTGATTTGTTATCTCCAATGTAGACAGTGATATGGTGTCTCCAGTGTAGACAGTGATTTGTTGTCTCCAGTGTAGACTGTGATTTGTTGTCTCCAGTGTAGACAGTGATTTGTTGTCTCCAGTGTAGACAGTGATTTGTTGTCTCCAGTGTAGACAGTGATTTGTTGTCTCCAGTGTAGACCATGATTTGTTGTCTCCAGTGTAGACAGTGATTTGTTGTCTCCAGTGTAGACAGTGATATGGTGTCTCCAGTGTAGACAGTGATTTGTTGTCTCCAGTGTAGACAATGATTTGTTGTCTCAAGTGTAGACAGTGATTTGTTGTCTCCAGTGTAGACAGTGATATGGTGTCTCCAGTGTAGACAGTGATTTGTTGTCTCCAGTGTAGGCTGTGATTTGTTGTCTCCAGTGTAGACAGTGATATGGTGTCTCCAGTGTAGACAGTGATTTGTTGTCTCCAGTGTAGGCTGTGATTTGTTGTCTCCAGTGTAGACAGTGATTTGTTGTCTCCAGTGTAGACAGTGATATGGTGTCTCCAGTGTAGACAGTGATTTGTTGTCTCCAGTGTAGACAGTGATATGGTGTCTCCAGTGTAGACAGTGATTTGTTGTCTCCAGTGTAGGCTGTGATTTGTTGTCTCCAGTGTAGACAGTGATTTGTTGTCTCCAGTGTAGACAGTGATATGGTGTCTCCAGTGTAGACAGTGATTTGTTGTCTCCAGTGTAGACAGTGATTTGGTGTCTCCAGTGTAGACAGTGATATGGTGTCTCCAGTGTAGACAGTGATTTGTTGTCTCCAGTGTAGGCTGTGATTTGTTGTCTCCAGTGTAGACAGTGATTTGTTGTCTCCAGTGTAGACAGTGATTTGTTGTCTCCAGTGTAGACAGTGATTTGTTGTCTCCAGTTTTGACTATGATGTGTTGTCTCCAGTTTAGGCAGTGATATGGTGTCTCCAGTTTAGACAGTGATATGGTGTCTCCAGTGTAGACCATAATTTGTTGTCTCCAGTGTAGACAGTGATTTGTTGTCTCCAGTGTAGACAGTGATTTGTTGTCTCCAGTGTAGACAGTGATTTGTTGTCTCCAGTGTAGACAGTGATTTGTTGTCTCCAGTTTAGACAGTGATTTGTTGTCTCCAGTTTAGACAGTGATTTGTTGTCTCCAGTGTAGACAGTGATTTGTTGTCTCCAATGTAGACAGTGATTTGTTGCCTCCAATGTAGACAGTGATTTGTTTGCCTCCAATGTAGACAGTGATTTGTTTGCCTCCAGTGTAGACCGTGATTTGTTGTCTCCAATGTAGACAGTGATTTGTTGCCTCCAATGTAGACAGTGATTTGTTTGCCTCCAGTGTAGACCGTGATTTGTTGTCTCCAATGTAGACAGTGATTTGTTTGCCTCCAATGTAGACAGTGATTTGTTTGCCTCCAGTGTAGACCGTGATTTGTTGTCTCCAATGTAGACAGTGATTTGTTGCCTCCAATGTAGACAGTGATTTGTTTGCCTCCAATGTAGACAGTGATTTGTTTGCCTCCAGTGTAGACCGTGATTTGTTGTCTCCAGTGTAGACAGTGATTTGTTTGCCTCCAGTGTAGACAGTGATTTGTTGTCTCCAGTGTAGACAGTGATTTGTTGCCTCCAATGTAGACAGTGATTTGTTTGCCTCCAGTGTAGACCGTGATTTGTTGTCTCCAATGTAGACAGTGATTTGTTGCCTCCAATGTAGACAGTGATTTGTTTGCCTCCAATGTAGACAGTGATTTGTTTGCCTCCAGTGTAGACCGTGATTTGTTGTCTCCAGTGTAGACAGTGATTTGTTTGCCTCCAGTGTAGACAGTGATTTGTTGTCTCCAGTGTAGACAGTGATTTGTTGTCTCCAGTGTAGACAGTGATTTGTTGTCTCCAGTTATGACTGTGATTTGTTGTTTTCAGTATAGACAGTGATATGGTGTCTCCAGTGTAGACATGTGATTTGGTGTCTCCAGTTAAGACATGTGATTTGGTGTCTCCAGTTAAGACATGTGATTTGGTGTCTCCAGTTAAGACAGTAATTTGGTGTCTCCAGTTAAGGCATGTGATTTGGTGTCTCCAGTTAAGACAGTAATTTGGTGTGGTCTCCTACTAGTATTGCCAATCATGTGTATGCAGTAGAAAATGCAGCATTTGTAGTAGAAAATACACTTATTTTACATCTGCATGTGATCATTATGGTATATACTCATTGCATTATTTTTCTCTAGCTGACACGCCCTCTGGTTGGAAAGGCTTTGAGAAACCCATACAACCTTGCTGTTGACGACACGTCTTCAACTGACAGACTGTAACATCAAACACATTTTCTGGCATTGTATATGTCTCCAATCTACATTTACCATGAGAAAATTTTAATGATTGTTAAAAATGAAGTAAATGATTTATTTTTTATATACATTTGTAGATCTGTAGAATTATTTTCTATAATTATTGTTGAATATATACATATTTTCTAAGCTTCCATGGAAACTGCAATTTTTGTTATATGACAATGTCTTTGTGATAGCTATGGTCATATGGGATTTTTTGTGACAGATTTTATGTTGCAGCTTAGGTCATATGACATTTTTATGTTGCAGTTTAAGTTGTATGACATTTTTGTGACAGATGACATCATGTGACATTGTTATGGACCTCTAAGGTCATGTTAGGTTGTCTTTGAGAAAGCACAAGAAAGAACAAGAGAACTTTGTTAATCAGGGTATCTATATTAATTAATGTCATAAAATTGACTAAACTTAAGGTGATGGTATTGTTATAGATAGGATACAGTGATGAAATTTATAATCTTTTTTATTATTTTATTGGTATTGGTACTAACATGATCTGTGTTTTAATATATGGATTGATCTGTAAATAATACTGGTATACTCTGTGTGGTTATGGTATCTCATGCACTCACTCATGAAAATATATTTTTTTATTAATCTCACAAGAAAATATCTTTCGTACCTTATGATATTTATTTTGATATAGACATTTTAAAGCGAACTTTTCTTTCTATATTTACCATAATTCAAGGGCTCTGTTTTACAGCGATTGTTAGGGTAATTTATTTGGTGAAATATTCACGCTCTTAACAAGAAATCAAAATACAAAATCTGTACGGATATATAATACTCATTCTATATTGAATATAAATATATATATATATATATATAACCTCCCTTTGTTTTTGCATTCAATCAAGTAATAACAAGATTGTACCACAACCCTTCTGTAAACTGATAATTCAAATTTCTTCAAAATGAAAGATATACTTTTATACTAATATTTTGTAAATAACACCTTTTTAATTGATGCTTAGCTAGGAAACAGAAAATATAAAATTCTGAATTGTTCAGTGAGATGGCCACCAGCTACTACAGAAAGACCCCATCTCAAAGTGACCATGGCTACTCATTGTTGATAAACATGTTAAACTAACTGATATAATTGTTGTTGAATTATGTTCTTTAGTGCAGAAAATACTCCACATTGAACAAAGAGATGTGAAATGACAGAAAATGCAGAATTCAAAAAGAATATTGGTATCTGTGAAGTAAATGAGCTTCAAATTTATGCTAACATTTACAAAACCATTTGACCTTCTTATAGCAAGTCTGCCTCATTCTCAATCCACCTGCCATTTCTACATAGGAATCATATTCTCATAGTTCAATTTTTAAGAGATCTGATTGATTTGTCTCATATCTTACTTGTGTCATGAGCTATTTTTTTTAACAATTGTTGTTAATAACCATGATTTGTTTGATATATTTCACAGTGTTTCACCTGCCTGTCACCTCTATACACTTTAAAACATTCCAACACAGTGTTGAGCGAGAGTACAGAACTAAATCAGGACAGCCCTCCGACCTTTACAGCTTTACCTTCAAATTAGATAATATATATTGGTAAACAAGGAAGCAAATATTTGATGTGAAACATGAAGTAAGCAATGTTTTCTCGTCAGAATATGACATGAAGAGAAAAAGGATTTCTTTATCAGAGGAGAAGGTGCTCATTATTCAGTACAGTAAAAAACATTTAATGAAAACAGTAGTCAGTTAAAATGGACATAATATATTTCCAAAAAAAACATTTTGGTAATTTGATCCATCCTGAAAAATAACGAAAAATATAATCTCTCAAAAATGATAACTTTTACAGTAAATAATTTATTTATTCCTCTTTCTTCAAAAACAACATACATTTTTATTTCAAAGCATCTGTTAAATTTTGATAATCATCATAGCAATATTTTAGTAGTAGCCATTGGTTTCTAAATTAAGTCAGGAATGAAATATTCTTCAGACTTGTAGACAATATTCTAGGAAGGAAGTCAATTCTAGCTTGAATATATATAATTTAAAGTTTGTAGACAGTTACCATATCTATTCTTTAATAAGCCCAGGGGGCCAAGACATAGAACGTTCTACCATATGTATTCTTTGGTAAGTCAAAGGTGCCAAGACATCGAATTTGCTTCCGAGTAAATAAAGGGCTGATTGCAGGGCCATGGAACAGAATTTGTTAGCATTTTTACTAAACTTCATAAAACATGAGTGGGCTTATTGTCAGATAATCATCTCTATGTTCTTTATAGTTATTTACAAAATATCAGCATTTCAGACTTTGCTTTAAATTATAGAGACAAAACTTTCCTTTATAATTTCCTACTGACATTTGATATTAAGATAGAATAGATTTGCTGCCCATTTCTTCCTGAAAGTAATTTGTTTTACTAGTACAGATATAGAGGGTTTGAATTGTCCATTGTATGACTTAAAAAATGATTGATCGACTGTGAAGAAAAAATTTGAAAATTGAATTAGTTTTATATAAATATCCCAACAATGTTGATGCAGCAATTAGAAAGGGAGGGCTGTCAGTCGCTATTGTTAGAACTTCCAGAAATTTTTACTTGTTTCTGTGGTAATATTTGAGAAAAAATGGTGTACCAAAACTTCATGTATTAGCCATATTTTCAGCAATTATTTTGATAAAATTTTAAAGAACATTTTTCTATTTTGTTTGAAAATGCATTGAATGTGTAAGTAAAGGGATATTTACTTCAAACATCAGTAAGATTTATTGTGAAAATTTACACTGAATTATATAATGTCAGTATCAAATGTTGTGAAAATCTTAGTTAAATTTGAATGGTTATGAAGGAAGTCAGTTAGACAGTTATTGATGTTGAATGTTATGAAAATTGTATTGAAGTTTGAAGGTTTTTTTCATTCACTTCTTCTGAGCTCATATGCATAGCATAGATTTACAGAGTGTAATTTTTCATGATATATCGTATAAATAGATATGTTTATTTATTCTAGCTCAATTTATTTTAGTTATTTTTTCATAAATGAAATATTAAGATTTGAATAGATTTATTATTGTGTATGAAAAATATTTAAAACTGCATTAAAGATGAAATTGAAAAAAAAAAAATAATAATGACACACATATTTTGCTCTTACATTTTATGTTTTCATTTGATTTAGAGTTCACTCTATAATAATATATTGGAATTTAAAGAAATGTGGAAATGCATTGAATGTGTTCCTTATCAAGTTACTATAAGATGGAGGCCTACACGTTATGCTTATTTATTGATTATTTTAACAAAAAACCTCAAGATATGTAATAGCGTTCCTTAAATATGGACATATTTAACAAATGAGGTAGAAATAATTTTCATCCTGTGTCAGGGTAGTAATTTTTTTCTAATAATGTTCCTGTGGTTGTATTGGTACTGGGTATAAATGTGTTCTGATTTCTCATGGTTGTATTGAATCTGGGTAAAAATGTGTTCGGACTTTTCGTGGTGATATTGATTCTGGGTATAAATGTGTTCTGACCTCTCATGGTGATATTGATTCTGGGTATAAATGTGTTCTGACTTTTCATGGTTGTTTTGATTCTGGGTATAAATTTATTCCAAAATAAAGGATCTTTACTGTTAGATCTTCAACCCAGATTTTACTCTTAAAGGTGATAATTATTACTAATTGTGCATTTTAATGAGTAAGTGAAACTGCTCAAATAGTGGGAAACCAATCTTTAATTCATTTTAAATTCAAAATATGAAAAAAATTGATGGAATGATGTTTATGTAGTTTTAATGATTGTAACAAGCAGTTGTTAGTTCGAAGTGTACTCTCTGTGATTTTATTTCTATCTTGTTGGCACAAAGATAGAAATAAAATCTCAGAGAGATAGTCAGTTCCCTTCAGCATGGTGACAGTTTATGATATATTTTTTTCATTTTGTTATATTCGCATTATCTTATATTACAATGCATTATGATTGATCTGTTTAAGAAATTATGATTATGCTCTTGTTTTTATCGGGTGTTTTTCATATCATTCCACTAAGGCATTCTTACTATGCAGGGTTTTCCATAATTTTGTTGGTAGTAGACTGTGTAGTGTAAGTAGGAGGCTGGCCTGCCATGTACGTGTAGTCGTGTATGGAACATTATTATGGAACTGGATTGGTGTAGGTGGCCAAATGATCAAAGTAGCCGGTCAAATTGGCCGGTGACCGGCTCTTATGGAAAACCTTGTTATGTAATATGTTTGTCTTCAGTTATGTACAGGTAATATTTGGAATATCATGTTATTGTTCATAAATTTTAAAGAAGCTAAAACTTTGACAGTCAAGATGTAGATGCAAATGTGTTTTCTTTTTAAAACACGTGGTATAAGTCTCAATTTCAAATACAGATTCTTGAAAGTAGAAATACGTTTCAGAATTTTTTTCTAAAGTTCAGAAATTTGTTTATGTAAAGAAACAATGATAATTTTGACTTCAGTTAAAACAGTTTTGCAAATATTTAATCAGTATATGACAATACCTGCACTTGTTATTTAATATGACTTGTATTTGCTTGCAACTGCTGCAGAATGTCTCAAAGCAAATACCTGAAACTGTATTATGTCTCAGAAAAAAGTTTTATAATCTAAATATTCAGAAAAATGTCCATTTTCAATTGTTGAATAAGATGTAAGAATTGTACATTCTGTAAAATTACATATTTTTGTGAGGCAAAAATTTTGTGGTTTTTAAAAAATACCCATTTTGCTTACCAAATCCACCAGTAAATTGTAATTCAATTTCAATTATGTTATGTGTTAGATTAGGAAGAGTAGCACTGAACAATGCTCATTGATATGATATGATTATTTCTCAAAAGTAGATGTAAACATTGTGTTGGATTAAACAGGATGACGGAATACAGAGGTCATGTAATGTATTAATTTGTAGAAAGATGTTGACTTTATTAATTTCATTTTACGTGTATTTAAACATTTTAATAATTCACAAAGAATTATTTGCTTCAATTTCTGGAATGGACGTGAAAAGGTTGGGGGCCACCAGCCGGATCATAAGGGTTTCCCTGGGTACACACAGGTCTCCATCCACGGTAAGACTCATCGTGTGATTCCATCCAAGCCAACAAGAGTGATTAGTATAAAGTTGGAAAAACTTGTTTCGCAATTGTTGTAAAATAAATAAAGTTTATTACCTGGGTTTATAAAGAATTTTTATCAGTGAAATGTTCTTTGAAGTATTGGATTTGCCTGAAATATTTTTATGTAAAAAGAAAATTGGAAACTTTGAGAAAACGAAAGTAAACTAAAAAGATGACTGGTGAGTGTTCTTTGAGTTTTGAAGATAAAATGTTTGTTTTATTATTGACTGTGATTTTTGTATTTGTGGAAACTCGGAGCTTAAACTTATTTGTAATTACTAGTTCTTCTTCTTTGAAACCTTTCAATGTAATTAAGAGAACAAAGAATATAATGTATATATTGTATCTCTAGATCTGGTGCTGGACGGCTGATGTTGATTTGTGTCCTTGTGTGTGTGATTTTTTGTTTGTTGGGTTTTTTATGCTCAAAGAGTCCATAGATAGATTAATTTTTTTATTTGTAAAAATGAAACAAAGAATAACACAGAGTAAGATAAAGGGGACACTACATACGTTTTTCATTGTGTAAAATTTTATTTTGTTAGAGTGTTTGGTAGTTTTCCATCCAAGGTCTTGCATTTATATACAAATATTTATTTATAATAATTGGATGTCTGACAGACATACTATTAGTGCAAGTTGTAAATACGTTAATATTCTTAGAATTAATATATTTCATTTTGTTTGTTGAAATTTGCAATTTCAGGATAAGACTTAACCACTTGATAAGTGCTTATTTCGAAATGCTTAATGATGATGTATATTATCCCCCTTAGATTGGAGTACGGGGCATATTGTTCTTAGTCTGTGTGTCAGTTTGTCTGCACAAAACTTTGACTTTGACTTTTCAATGTTAATAGATAGTGATTCCATGTTTGGCTGAGGATAAGATCAACCATTCGCTACCTTATTTGATGGCCTTCACATATTGCCCTACTTGTTAATTTGAGTGTTTCTGATGAATTTTTCATCAGTTTTTAACCAAATTTGGTATAATATTTTTCAATAAAATCTTGAATGAGTTTGATAATGGTTCAAATTTTTCAACATTTGTCAGAGGTACAGGACTTTAAAAATATTTTACCCATCAGATTTGAACAGAATTTGATACCTTGCTTAGTAAGTCTTTACGAATGGCTTCCCCTTGGGACATAATGTTTCACAAACTTATCATGTTTCTAAATATTGTTTTCAAGCAAAAGCACTTCAAATTGTTATAGTGTTATAACACCTAGGTTTAGATTTTCAGTATGAAAGATCTCATTTCACCACTGTGATGTCACAGAAACTTATTGTGAGAACATGTGAAATATTTTCAATCTTTAAGATATCGTTTTAAGCAAAATATATTAATAGTCTTTGTCCAAAGATGTTCCTATGTAAAATAACACAGGTTACAGATATCACAGGTTTTCAGTTTATATACCTCTCTAGCATTTATATCAAGACTTCTTGTTTGTAAATTTTAAATGATCATTGTTGGCAATTCAAATTATTAAGACTCTCTCTCATTTGTTTAATTGAATGACTTTCACACCACTTCATGGTCACAGGGGTCAAATGTGTCAAAACATCTTTCCAATAACCAAAAATAGCCAAGGGTACTTATATAAGGCTTGTGAAATGCTTGGATGAAGGGGTTTCAAGTTTGTTAAAATGAATGACCTTGACCGACTTAAAAGGTCACTGGGGTCAAAAAAGCAAAGTCTCAATTTCCTAAAGGTATAGGATACTGATATTGGGCATATAGCATATTGGGATGAAAGGCTATCAAATGTGTTCAAGTGATTAACCTTGAACCACTTTCAAAGTCACAGAGGTCAAATGTGTTCAAATACTTCTTGATATAACGGAGAGGCCTAAAGTCTGCAATATGCTGGGATGATGGGCAAACAGGTGTGTTCAAAGGAATGACCTTTACCTACTTTGAATGTCACAAGGGTCAGATATGTGTAAATTTTCCAATGGCTTCTTTTCAAGAACTTAAAAGACTCAGGTTACAGATACTGGTCCGGGTATGCATTGAACAAACATACATTTTGCTTCATTGAGGACACTTGACTGTGAGACTATGTCAATCTAAGTAATGTCCGGTTCTCAGAATGAGGTATATTGATAGTGCCTTTCAATACCGAGTTGGTGACAATCTTACTCAGTCTCAAATAGCTATTCATATTGGTAAATATTAGACTGAAACATTCTTCATATATCCATGTTATTTTGTATAATAAAGATTTAACCCTTGAATGAGTTGACTGATTATTCTAATGGTCCAACCGTCATATGACAAGAACAAAACGATTGATGACATTTTTGTCTGCTATATACTTCCTATGACAGTTTGTGTTTCCCTAAAGCTGAGAAGTGATTTACGCAACGATTTGTTCTCAAATATGGAAATCAGAAAACACCCTGTACCTCTGGAACAAAGTGTGTAATGCTAGATCGCCTTTTGTTTTGATATCTTTTTTTTATTTTTCGTTAATGTACACGTATATTCACCTCACAACCGTCTTAAAACGTGAGTTTCATTTTCGGCATTCTTTACACAATGATGAAATTTAACATCGAGTCATTCTTTTTCGAGTTGATCTTTCCTGGCGCGTGTTGTATGGAGTTTCAATAGAAATCGCTTTAAGAAAGTTGTAAGGAAGTATCCCTTTGGTGTATGGTGTAAAACGTGCTAAAATAACCCCGATTTGCTATACAATAAGACAGTTCATCAATACATTTGACCAAACTCCTTTGGGCTTAAACGATGGTTTTTCCAAGTAAAAACGGAAAATTTGTGAAATTAATCAAACTCGCTTAAAGAGCTAACTTCCAAAACGTGATGTGTAATCTTTGAAAAAAACAACAACTGAAGAATGACGTAAAATACTGAATGATATCATTTTGGATGACGGAGAACGGGACAACCTAATGACCGCTATAAGTGAATGACTTACTGGGATACTCATTGAAGTGATGCTGTAGTTTATGTATATATATAATGTTTATGCTGTAGGTTGTTGAAACGACCATGTAATCTCTAAACGGAAGGGAAAAATGTCTGTTTGCTTGTCTGAAGATTTCTCATTTCAGATATGGAACAAAGGTCTTACTCATGACTTCCGTGAAGACAAATTTTACATCATTTTTATGGTTAAACCCCCAAAATTTGAACCGTCGAAAAATCAGCATTCACAGTAAATGAGTCAAATCTTCCCCTCTAGTGTTTTAACAAAAACACGAAAATACCAACATGTCAACACAGTCTTAATCCTTACTCAAATTAAATACAACTATGGCAAAATATGAGCAAAAGAAAAATTTTAATGGAGACTCCTGAAAAAGCACAAGGAGAACAAGACCAGGTGTTCCGGAAGAGTAAGCGTCTTATGCTTCTTCTTCTCCAGCCGCCATGTAAATCTTTGTCTTTCAAGGTAAGTAATGTCAAATTCAAAAATGAAAACAAGGTATATAGAAACGGATGATTCATTAAGGAATTTTAACTCGAGATAAATAGTTTTTATTTGTAAACACAAGGTCTGATGTAGTTTAACGTCCCCGCAACAGTAATTTTCACATGGAGACGTCACCGGGTGAAGGGCAACTGACTAACGCTTTTATAGTGTTACCACACTGGAATATTAGAGTCTTGACATGGTTACATAACACTTCACATGTTCACCTAATAATAACGATCTGCTTATCCAGATGCCTTCCTTGCGACAAACCGGAAATACAAAAATCCATTTCAATCACTTTGGTATGTCGCGTCTTGGGGCCACAACCTATAATTCGTCATTGCTTGGTCAGTCGCTCAACCTCAAATACCAATTTACGTGAAGAAATGGCAAAGAAGACATTGAGAAATGAACAGAAATCTCTCTCTTCCCTCTTTAAAGTCTATTTGAATTCACTTCATCTAAACACGCGACCGTGATATCAGATTGTGCACTAACATATCTCCAGTTTATGAGCACACCTTTAATAAAGAATGGTTAGCTTAACTCGTGTAACTACTCAAACACGCCTTAAAAAGTATCCTACCAGCCATTTTCTAAAATCGGTTTACAATATCAATATAATTTATATTGAAACAATAATATCAAACTTACAATCTTTTTAGTAATTATATTTTTTTATCAGTGTAATTTTGAACAAAATGACAGGGACTGATATCTCGTAAGGAGTTAACTAAGCGAGATAATTTTTTCTAACCATGAGTGGTCCCACACATCGTCCATGTGAAAGATACTGCAATATTTACCTATTATAATCACACATTCATTTATGGTGGAAATATTTGTTTTGTAATTAGAAACGTCTGATTCCTTAAGGAGGTAAGTCCTATTACAGTACTCGCTGTTTGTAAAACTATTGAAATTTATTTCATAACAGTTCAGTATGTGGAGAAACCGTGATATTTAAGCATTTAACAAGCATTGATTGATTATAAATAAACCATCTGATAACACATGACCAGATTAAAATCAATACATATTGTAAGCTACATCATGTATATCAATGAAACGGACTTTTTGTCTAAAAGTTGAACATTTTCATTGATAATAAGATAGTTACAGACCATAAAATTCAGTTATTTTTATAATTGTTTTTTTCATACCCTGTTCTATAAAGCTATCATGTATTAGTTGGTAAATAGTCTTGTCTGGGACATAAGAACCATATATAGACCAGTGAGTGGTACCTGGTAATTACTCTCTATAGGATAAAATAAAGAACAGTTTCAAATCTCTATTGATTCTTTAATCGAAATCTAGACTACCATAGATTCATTTAAGTGTTGTCCAGATAATTCAAAATGATTGCGTGACTTTTCGTAAAATTCTAAATCTGGTTGAAAATCTTTCAGTTGTCACAATGGTTTTGCATTCATGATTGGGTATGATTTAGTTATGACGTAACCAATGTTGTTGTTTGTCCTGCAGCTAGCGCGTAGTACCTGCTGCCCCCATTACAAGATCTGCAAACCTTGGGATCTTTACAAGTTTTTTTTTCTTTTCTTAAGACGTGTTCCTAAGATCTCCCTTGACATTCCCTAACTTTTGGCCTTTAGTTGAGTGTTTGCCCCTGTGAGGTTCTGTCCACTGGCCGAGACAAACCATTAAATAAAAATGACAGTTATTGCTACCTGGGTAAACCTCTGCATTATGGACATGTAAAGACCGGTTTGCCGTGGTCAGTATAATGTTTCCACATGAGGTGTCCTGCTGGAGACGAATGGCGTATATTTCAGTGTGGTGGAACTGTAAAATCGGTTTCAGTTCCGCATGATGCGGTTTGTCACAGCCTTCCACAAACACACACTCTGCACCTGCACACACCTGACAGTATCACTTTATATTACGTTTAACAATATAAAAACTAGTTAAACCCAACCTATGTCCGTATTGAAATCTAAATGAAGACATATGTATTCATAAACTACCCTACACTATGTTCAGAGTGTACATAACTGCATTCATCTTTAACTTTTTTATTATTATCATAAAATGATAGATAAATCACCTGATAACATTTATAAGCTCCATCTGATTCTTATCCTACACCAACTATGTATTAGATATTTATCCTACAACATCTTCGTCTTAGATCTGACTTTTATTCAACACCACCTTCATGTTATCTTTGACTTTTAGCTTACATCTCCATCGTGCTAGATCATTCATCCTACACCACCTACGTGTCAGATCGACCATTCATCCTACACCACCTACGTGTCAGATCGATCTTTCATCCTACACCACCTGAATGTCAGTTCGATCATTCATCCTACACCACCTACATGTCAGATCAATCACTCATCCTACATCACCTACATGTCAGATCGATCATTCATCCTACACCACCTACGTGTCAGATCGATCATTCATCCTACACCACCTACGTGTCGGACTGATCATTCATCCTACACCACCTACGTGTCAGATCGATCATTCATCCTACACCACCTACGTGTCAGATCGATCATTCATCCTACACCACCTACGTGTCAGATCGATCATTCATCCTACACTACCTACGTGACAGATCTATCATCATCCTACACCACCTACGTGTCAGATCTATCGTTTATCCTACACCACCTGCATGTCAGATCGATCATTCACCCTACACCACCTACCTGTCAGATCGATCATTCATCCTACACAACCTACGTGTCGGACCAATCATTCATCCTATACAACCTACGTGTCAGATAGATCATTCATCCTACACCACCTACGTGTCTGTTCGATCATTCATCCTACACCACCTACGTGTCTGATCTATCATTCATCCTACCTTCTTCGTGGTTCACCTGTGATTCATATGACAATATATCGACATGACATTCTCTATTAACCTAACATCTTATCTTGTGAATGTTATTTGGAGTCCAGAATTATATTTTGAGCAGATTCATAATTGTCTTCATAATAGGTACTACTTGTATTCTCTTTGTGCGAGTTGCCTCTTGCTTTCACCTGCGATTCATATTACAATATATTAGCATGACTTTCTCTTTTGATTTACCTAACGTCTTATCTTATGAATCTTATTGTGAGTCCTGAGTAATATTTTGAGAAAATCATCATTGTCCTCATAAAAGATACTTCTTGTATCCTTTTTGTCCGATTTGCCTCTTGCTTTTGCACCAGACTCGGACACCTGCAAGGACTGATGTCGTCAAAATGTCCCACTCTTGGGAACTTGCATCCTCTCTCAGCATCCATTACTACATTGCCAGTGTGATAGGCGGTGTCCTACGCCTTATTTGGCGCTAGATCCGCGTAATGTTTACTAATTACATTGGTGGGGAAAAGCTTTCTGTTTGTCTTATTCTCTACAGGTTTTCAGGAGTCTCCATGTTGATATCTTTTTGTATATATTTTTTTCCTCATTTCATAAGTTTTGAATTTGACTTTTGGTTTTGTTATCATGTTGGTATTTTCTTGTTGTTTGATTATGTTAAAATTACCAAATTCATATAGAAAACAATTCCGAGTTACGAAAACAATGTCTAAGATTTGTTCTTTTTGATTTACGAGTCAAAAATAAAATACCCTAATATACACATAGGCGTAACACGAAATTCACATTACTGGCATCCTTTTAGAAAGGAAAAATAAATAAACACAGTGTCCATCAAAAAAAGTATAATTTAAAAGTATGAAACTAGATGTTCTAGACTGGTAAGCGTCTTTTGTTTCATCGACGACATCCGCAATATGTATTTAGGTCAATTCTATTTGAAACCAACATACAAATTCGAAATTAATGGTGACACCGGAACATTCAGACAGTTCATCAAATCTCGCTGTGAAATAAATTAGAACTTTATTTTTTCTATGTATTGTAGTTGTTGAGAACGACACTTATGCCAAATGATTTAAAAATCTGAATGTGAGAAAATGTACATGTACTAATAGGTACCCATAACCGAATTTCTCGAGAGGGTTTTATTTTCTCGATATTGTTGAAGATGGAATTAAGGCGTCAAATTAGATATGATGAAAATGAAACTGGTTAAAAAACCAACAAAAACAAAAAATCCTACCATGTAAATATTGGTTAATTCATGTAGGTAACATCACGCTCCGAAATGAGAATACGGGAAATTAACACCTTCGCCATAAGATGCTTTCACTCTGAACATAAAAAACTCAAAAAAACATGTAAACATAAAAAAACTTTAACATCTAAAAAAATTACATTATAATCCTTCCAACTTTTGTTGAAGCGATACGAAATAACTCCTTTATCTCTTTCTAGTTTGTGTGTTATAATCAGACAAAATGACCCGATGTATTACACCAAAATATTTACACTTGCTTTTTGTAATGCGTGATTGTATTCAATCATTTTTTTAAAACGATGTCGCTAATTTTGTGATGTTTTAATTTGGCAGGTGCCACACAAACGAAATTGGAACGGTGGCCACTTCAACAAATGATGGAAAGTAAGTAAACACTCACTGTACTGATAACTATCCTATCAAACTATGTCCTCTTTGTGTTCAGTAATTTTCCTTTCTTCAGTAACGACATATAGATTTCATAGTTAGCGATCTTCATTCTTTGCTTTATTTGGGTTTTATTTGTGTTTCTGTTCCATCTTGCATTCATTGTTTTAAGTTTATGAATGCTTGTTTTGCTATCCTTTATTATACATTACCTGGGTTTTCTACATGAGATATTTCTCGATACAGAGACAAATTGTCAGGGTCGTCCTTACTGTCAAATTGCTATCGACGCCATATGGATAAACTTTGTTTATTTTGTTCCCTTTCTAACAACGGAGGAAATAGTAATATTTTCATCTATTCTTAATCTCTAAATTGGTGAAACGGATACGAAATATGTACAAAAATGTATATGGAAATGAGACCAGGAATTCTGCTATTCCGGAATTCCTGGTCTCATTTCGATATACATTTTTGTACATATTTCGTATCCGTTTCACCAATTTAGAGACAACGGTCATGTGTATCATGACCATTTCAAGAACTGTGGAGTCGCAGACAGACATGAAGCACTTCCGAAACACAATAAAAACTACGCTGGCGGATATACATCTGCTTAAAACCCCATCGTACAGGAAGACAGATCGTGGGATGGAATTCGTGTAAAGCCCCGTTGCCCCACAGGCACTCGAGGCCAGGATATTATTTTTAAAACATTGATTTTTGTTTTAGCACTCATGACTGACGTTATTTAAACGAAACATCAGCAGAATTCAAGTTTATGTGCTGGTTGACAAATCCGAGGTCCACGGTCATTAAAAATGTTTAAAAAATAATATCCTGGCCTCGAGTGCCTGTGTTACTACCAAGGTTGTGAAAAATACGCAATTTGAAAATATACTTTACACATCCCATAAAATTTCGCCGAAGTCTTCATCAACCTGATAAAACGGAAGACTTTCTGCTGTAGATTACGTATTGCACTATCACTTTAATCACGAACTTGAAATTGAAAAAGAGGTAGTATTAACTAGATCGATGTGTTTGAACTCAAAACAATCTAATATTTGTGAGTACATCGATTTTTAGACATTTATTTCACGGACTTAACGTCCGTTATCTTCCGACCTTCCGACATCCGAGATTTTATTTTTCAAAAAATGAATAGAATGGGAAATGCAGGGAGTGAAAGTACATAGTGGTAGAAGGTTTGGGATAAAGATAGCGTCGACTGTCACGATGGAGGAGTACATTCATGAATAGATTGAAATTAGGTCGTTAACATTACAGTGAACAGGCGAGAAGGTGGTTGTTGCAGTTATTTGATACCACGTTTTATAATGTCAGTATATATGTGTGTTGGGTACACATGTACTTGGATACACAGTAGTAGATGTACTCACTTATATGATAAATCACTCAAGCCAAAAGTCAACAACACATGACTGTTTATGAAATGACGTCACAATTGTTACACTTATTTGCCTATGTCGCCTATAGTGAGATGAAGCTGGGTGAAGAGATGTAAACAAAACAGGTAAGCTTGTCTTTATACTGGGTAGATTAAAAACTTGACGAATCATATCTCGGCTATGTATTAAGGTGAGCTTTTGAGAACATGTACCTTCTGTTTATTTGTATATTGTATGCTGAAGGCGAGTCAGTTTTACAGATAATGATAACACGTGCCTACAGTCTATGTACGTATTGTATACTGAAGACCAGCCACTTGATAGATGTTTAAGATTACCGGAGTTTAGTCGCGTCGTTTAATATTTGCTCAATCATGTTATGCAATTAGATATCAATGTTCTAACTTTACAAGTCAGACGAAACAACTCTGTGCTATATGTTATCATACTATTTGGCACTCGATTAATTTTTATAACTATATAACTGTTTAACAGTGAAGATTGTTTTAGTAAGAATCTCATAATGATAATTTTCATGAAGAATCAAATCCCACGAATTTATGTATCCACGAAATCACACAGGTGAAATCTGTCTGATTATAGTACCATTGGATTTCGCGAGAAAGAGTTAACCACGAAATCAAATGCCATTGAAAATGTAAATTATTGGAAAATCACGAAATATGAACACAACGATAATTTATTTTAAAATTTTACAATATATCAGACACACCAGTACCGTATTAACAGTATGGTGACCTGATATATCTATCTGTTAATAACCTCTCTATATCAGCTGTTTATTATGTCGGTTATCGGTGTGATCATCACACGTAAAACAACTATCTAAAGTGATCACTTCGCTAAACATTTGATGTTTTGCTGGTTTTATAACCACGTGAACAGTCAAGGTCATTTTGAGGCAAGAATCTCTTAGTTAAAGCTGGTGACAACCTTACTGGAAAGCATACAGAGGCCTGTCGCGTGCTATCCTGAGCAATTAGAACTAGTGTTTTTTTCCCAAGGAACAACCACGACAGCAAAGACCGATCCGTTTCACAGCTTCCAGAAAAAACACATCCTTCACGGGTAGGGCCAGGCATCCAGGATCTTAACACAAGGTTACATATGCGAATGTTCTATGCTAAGCCATCTCGATCCACTTGCTATACATCATAATATCGGCTGTAAATTAGGTCGTTGTTACAAAACAAAGGACTGACGACAGGCATACTATTTTGAGAATATCTCCTTCGTTACCTACTCAGAAGAAGTAAAGCAAATAATTGATGAACTTGCACGAGACTGTTTTATCTTCTTAAAGGACTAATCAGTGATGATAGATCTACGTTTAAACGCAGGAGGAGACTGAAGAAAAACAAAATTACAAAATGTTAGACGAGGAAGTGCACTAACTCCATAGTTCAATCAGTTTCAAAATATTCAATTTTGCATGATTTGAAAAGAAAAGGTACCACGTAAGTATTCGGAATTGTGTCACTATTAGCAACCAGGGATTGTAAAACAACATTTCTGATTTTCTTTTACTGTATTTCTTAAATTCTACACGAAAGACTATCGCCTGGTAAATCCTGTATTTCTGTAAAACTGGATCCAGAAAGAGCATGTCATTCGAAGTAATAAAACTTAATTGATATTTATTATCTTTTCATTTAAAATAGTTTCTCAGTTGTGGTCAATTTTCAGTGCATATTTCGAAATCTTCAACTCACACTTCAGAAAATCGAACATTACAAAAATCATTATTTTTTTCTTGTTAAACGACGAGCGCAAATATCGCAATGCGTGATATGAAATGCGTTTGTTATTTGTAATTACAAGTTTTTCAATATTTTACAGATATGTCTGTGTCTTGTAAAAATGACAGTGTAAAATATAAACATACTTTAACCACCAGGGTTTTAATTGAGACAGTATTACTAACTATAGCAATTTGACCTAAATGTACAGACTCGATTGATAACGGTTTAGAACGTGATAAGAATGGTATGTTGCTGTACATTTAGATAAAAGTCAAGGTCGCTCAGAACACATTTAACAATGCATTTGTGTTATCTAAATTCTTTGTTAAAACATTTACGGTCAACATATCTCATGCTTGGTGCGATATTAATTAGTCGGACGTGTTTGTTGGTCGTTAATTTTCCTGTTGGTTTCGTAATCGTTTACCTTGTTCTCATTTGGGAACGTGACATTTCTTATTTAGAGTCACTTTCAAAGTGGACTAAATCTATTTGTTCACGCTTAGAAGAATACGCAGAGTAAAACTTTAAAAAAAAAAAAAAATTGTGTATTCCATGATGTTCAATCCACACTTTAAGACTTACGTGCTAGGGATGGGAATGGTATTGTACCTGCAGAAAAGACATCTTATAATGTGTTTGCAGATATCATTACATTTCCTACAAAATAGCTTTGCTCAATAACTAAGGACATCATATCTATACATTACCTAGTCTTTCCATAGAAGGAATTCTGGCTTATTATGTTTCAGTGTTACAGTCATTTAGATTCCCTAGCAAACATAAATACGGGGCTCTATAGCTTTTATATTGGGTTTCTGAACTTAATGGGAATCTATATAAACAGATAGTTCCTTAATCTGCTCTAGCAAACCTTTATTAAATCTTCATACTACCATTCTCAATACTAATCAAGCAGCATGGATGTCATCAAGTTATTTTCGTAAAAGTAATCGCGAGGGGTTTGACTTCGTGATTGACTCTCCACGCGTATTAACGCGAAAATAAAGCCCACGCGAAATATATGTGATTTACAGTATTCAATTTGCATTATTGACAACATACAACATAGTATTTCGTCATTATGGTACTAAGGACATTATGTACTATATCAATACAGACATCTATAACTTAGACAGAAATCGTCTTTCATCAGTATCGTTGGAGGTTTTGCATCTACATTTCTTATTTTTTCACCAGGATCAGTAAACGAAATGGCAGATATGACAGTATCAGTTAACACGGAGAAGAAGAACGCCAATGATACGAGGGCTTCAACATACTTCGATGAACGGGTTGCTGTTCCACAACCAGATGGTGTAAGAAAGCTTGGATTGAAGTATTCCATCTCTTTCTGTCTTGAGATCAATCGTATTAATAATGACATTACCTACACTTTCTGCATTATCATCTATCTTAGTTATACATTTTGTACACGTTCAATAAATTTTCGGTTGTTCACAGCCAATCTCTTTATTTCATACATATCCTGTTCAATGTTCAATAAACAACCGCATTATTTGTATAATTAGATTTAAGGTCTTAAAATGAACAATATGATTTTTTTTTCGTGTTTGAAATCACGATTATATGTTTTTCTAGTCGACAGAAAATGAACAATTTGCCTATTAATAATTATTTCATTAAAAAAAACCATATGCAATGTAACTGTTATGTAACTATTACATGTATTTGTAAATGGTTCAATGGACACTTTGCTAATTTACTACAATTTTGTTTGTTTTAGACTCGCTTCAGTTTCCGAAAGTTGTGGGCCTTTACGGGGCCCGGGTTTCTGATGAGTATTGCCTATTTGGACCCAGGGAACGTGGAGTCAGACTTGCGAGCTGGGGCTAGTGCACAATTCAAGGTATTTATACACTTAAGCGAATACATCATTCAGATTTCATTTAATTTTTAGCCACAGCGATACTGTGACTTATTTACTATTACAAAAGATACATTTCTGCGTTTTGATTTTCTCATGAATTGCAGTTTATGCATTCTTTATGTCTATTGATAGCATTACATGTTTCAATCATTCATAGCGAAAGGGGAAAAAGGCTGAAGCGTAACCAAGATACGATTCACCAACAGTTTTCAAAGTAATTTATTAAATCAAGTTGATTCAAGGGGGGATTCGACAAAAGTACAGGTCTTTACACTCTCCTTCGAGCGTTTGCCCCAGTGAGGAAGTCTTTGGGTGTTGTCCTCTTTGCGAGATATACTAAAATCTGTGAAAAACGGTTTTACTTCTCTCTGCATAACGTCCAATAATATGGTAGTGTAACAACTGGTTAGTCTTTTTCTGTATAATTTGACAAGGTGAGGTGTCTTGCTGCTGGCTTTCGGCAGTATACTTCAGAGTGATTGCACTTTAAAGCCGACAACCATTACAAAATGTCATACAGGAATATATCACAGCCTTCCAATACTACATCCATCGAACACACTCACTCACCATGTATATACATTAAGGCCGTCCTTCAGTGATCATAGTTGTTGATAGAACGTTAAACAATATAAATCCCTAGAGACACATACTAATTAGAACAGGTTGGGAAGGTTAACATTTAAAATCAAATCATGATATTCTCGCAAGAAATACTTTATCATTACTGTTAACTTATTGTAGATCGATTCGTCAGAGTGAAATATGCATTTGTTTTGAAAATAAAGCATCTTAGTAATGTGAGTTCATGTCGATATTTTTTTTTATCTTGGTAATCTTACTTCATATTGTTATCTTTGTATTGTCACATCAGTTTGATCTTGGTAATCTCACTTCAGTTTGATCTTGGTAATCTCACTTCAGTTTGATCTTGGTAATCTCACTTCATTTTGATCTTGGTAATCTCATTTCATTTTGATCTTGGTAATCTCACTTCATTTTGATCTTGGTAATCTCACTTCATTTTGATCTTGGTAATCTCACTTCAGTTTGATCTTGGTAATCTCACTTCATTTTGATCTTGGTAATCACACTTCATTTTGATCTTGGTAATCTCACTCCATTTTGATCTTGGTAATCTCACTTAATTCTGATCTTGGTAATCTCACTTCATTTGGATCTTTGTATCGTCACTTCGTTTTGATTTTGGTAATCTCACTTCATTTTAAACTTGGAAATTTCACTTCATTTTGATCTTAGTAATCTCGCTTACAATTTCAAAATTTGTTATACTGCATCCGCAATTGGGAACGAAAATACAGAAAGTGATAACATCAGTAGTCATCCATCATCACACAATTATAACCAGGAAGCACTTCAAGCCCAACATTTCCACCATCACTATGTGATTCACCGCTTTTAATTACTCAGAAAAAGGGCCACTTTGAGGGTGCATTGATACACACGCGTATTTAAATTCAGTGGTCTTTACATTTCTAAACAAGGACACAAACACTGTATAGTTTTATATTTTCATGATGCTCAAATTTTCAATTTTTCAAAGAATAAAAAATAAAATCGTGGATACTTGATTTCGTGCAGTTATATAGATCGATGAATTTACTTAAGATTGTTTTAATTGTTTATGGACATATGAATAAGTGGATTAAGAGGACCCATCAAATCAATGAAAATAAATCTGCCACGAAAATTAATGATCGTTCAGTACCCGAATGGCTTTATTCCCTAATCATTGTATAAACAAAATAGATGCTCGATAAAGTTAGATTAAAATCTTTTAAAATATAAACACTTTTTTTCATTTATTATCTTTTCGAATTTCTATTGAAATCTAAATTCAGACTGGCTTAAATGAAATTTCAAATATATATATAAATTATATTTGCCACAAATTTTTCATTTACATTTCTCATAGCAGGTTATTTCTTATGTAACTTCAAAATAATGAAGATATAATTTAGCTGAATATAAACGGGTATATGAGTCAGCCACTTATATTCCTTGATGGATCTTAATCTGATAGTGTGCGACCACGAACAAGTTTGTCTGAATAGAGATCGATCACGTACGCATGCCGCCTAATTTAATTTACAGACTGCAGCAAAATCATCCTGTTTCCCAACTTACGTCCGGGTTATTGTCAATGATATGACAAATATGGTTTTATAAGGCAGTCGACAGCACGAGTAAGCGTACACTTATATTTTCTTGACGTCATAAAAATCAGCAACATTACCCACCTTAATTTTTAATACCTGACTCACAAGCACGTGTCAACATTTGGTAGTTATATATATTTTACCACGTACGATCATACATTTTTCTCCTGTAAAAAAGTTATACTTTTAAAAACGAATATTAGATAAAGCTTCCGGTTAAATTAAATACACCTTATAAATTACATTACATTAACATGCCATTCAAACTGTCGGGTGACGTTAAGGACTGTGATGACGATGAGAGCCTTTAGGTCAGGAAGTGCCGAAGTGTTACAACGAAATTACTAGCTCATATGATAGAACTCAATTGTCATACGGGGCGCTCCCTAGTCACATGTGTGGGTTATGTGTGTGTCCCACTTACACGTTCACACTGTTGATAAGTAAGCCTTCCGTGTATATGGAAATTACATGTCATTGTTTAATTGTCATTTTGTAGCTTATTTCAGGGCCAACATAACTTTTTATATTATTCTTTATTTCTGTTTTTATTTTATTTGTATCTTTATATCACCTTTACTTATTTGTTCATTTGAGAGGGTGAGACAAAGAGAGCAATTACAGACCTCACGTTTCAATAAAAAAATAATACCAGAAAGTAACACAGTTTTATAACACTCATGGAATAGGGGGAAATGAATGATAAAGTTTTACTCACTTAAATTGGTATCTTCGTTGAAGCAAATGACACTTGCACTTTGAGAGAAAGATTATACAAAAACCAAGCAAGTGATTAACATACAAATTGGAAGTTAGATATTGTAGAGCCAAACAATGAACTACATCATACAGCTGTTTCGTCCTCATCAGTGATGCTAAGGACTTAAAGTTTGAAGTCTAAGAAACGACAGGAAAATGCAAGGTAGTCGAAAGAGAAGTCAAAACCTACACGGGGAGTTGCTACAGCCCCATCAATCAAAAAAATCCAATGTATCTGATCATTTTAAAAAGTCAAGTACGTATGTATTATGTATCTGAATCGTGCCACTATTCGAATGATTTGAAAAAAAGGGGCATGCAGGTTACGGCGAACCGTGAGAACTATAAGTCTACCAGCAGTGTCTATCACTCGCTATATCGAATATGGTGTTGGTGCTTTATTTTGTCGTATTTTATTTTTCAATTGAATAATTGTTTAATGCTTTTGTTTATGCAAAATTTGCCAATTTTTTTTTCTGTATTATCTGTAAAAGTCTATAATAATGTCATATATCATTGTGTATAATGATAACATCTGAATTTTCATTCTTCCATATTTTCTGCAGTTATTATGGGTTCTAATGGTTTCGACTGTTTTGGGACTCCTGATGCAGCGACTGGCTGCAAGATTGGGCGTAGTCACAGGGTTGCATTTGGCTGAGATTTGCTACAAACGTTATCCCAAAGTCCCTCGTGTGACACTGTGGGTAATGGTGGAGATAGCTATCATAGGTCATTATTATTCATGTCTGTCTCCTATTGATGGTATTTTGCATCCTTAAAATTAGAATAAAAAAGAGATAAAATTGCATAAAGTGCTATACGTTTATAATTTCGAAGATTGTTATTTTCAAGGAAAATGGCGGAGATTATTGACGTCACGAAAAAAGTGACCACCGTACTTTTATACATTAAAGATTTCAATAACGAAAATGAAGTTCTGAAAAAAGTTTCCAGCAGGATGATATACACATCCGATCGACACCTAAGATATTATCATAATTAGCATCTATTTTGATTTTATGATGTCGTTACCTGGAAAAAATTACCTTTGAACCAGATGAAAATAAAAAATATTACTTTCACTTTTAGGATCTGACATACAGGAAGTGATTGGAACAGCGATAGCCATCAGTATTTTGTCAAATGGAAGGTATGTACAAAGTTTTACACGCTCGGTCGCTGTTCCATCATTCGAGCATTGACATAATCATTTTTTATATCACTTTCTCACTATGAAAAGTATATATCACAAAAAATAACGTTCGGTATGATACAGTTATGGCATTTCGTTTACATCGATATGAGCGAAGGTAAAAAAATATCGACAGATGCCGAAGGCGAGGAGGGGCCACATAAATCGCCATATCGATCGAACCAAAGTGTCATCACTGTTTTATAACATTTGGTATCAAAATCACGGTATGATCCCATGCTATATAAATTATAACTAATTCCATGATATCAACCACCACGTCATGAATGTACCACTCTCCGAACATGTGTGCGATAAATCATATTGACTGAAGTTATGCTGCGTCAGAGAATACTTCCACGAGCGTTACATACCTGGTATAATATTTTATCACTGTCCCAGAAAACAAGTCGATGTGATCGGATGTAAACCAATCAGCCTAATACAAAAAATGTAATTAACAGTTGTATCCTGCTAAAACGCATTGATATTTATATCTATATTTAAAAGTACTAGATAAGGTAAATACGAACTCTTTGCATTCAAATATAGATATAACATGCCATATAAAGACGTCGTACGACAAATGTTTTCAACGAATCTTTCAAGAACCCACTAGCTGCGTTTTAGATATGTATTAATGTTACAATAGAGTCGCAAAGTCCAATATTTGAATTGGTATACTATTCTAGCATTTTAACAATGCTCCGTTATTTTGGTTACTCTTTTTTATCTGATGTGTCATGTAGTTTTGTCGCGTTAACTTTGTCGTATTGTCGCACTGTTGCCGCCCTGACATCAGCCGCTATAGTTATAATACGCCTTTTTCTATTTGCCATAGAATACCTCTGTATGGAGGAGTACTTATCACCATCGTCGACACATTCACCTTCCTTCTGCTGGACCGTTACGGGTTGAGAAAACTCGAAGCTTTCTTCTGTTTCCTAATTACCATTATGTCTATCAGCTTTGGATACGAGGTAAACACAATAAGGAATGAACGGTACTACTTATGTCCTGCCACAAACGATCCAAATAGGTCATCTGAACAATTTCGTCGTGTTTTTTCTTCATAGTTTGGATAAGAGCAATTGATTATAAGATTAATGAATAGAACACTGAAACAGAAAAAAAAAAAAAAAAAAAACGTTTCGGAAACTGTAAAAAAAATCACTATTGGACTATCATTTTTCAAAATTTATAGTTAATTGGAAAACTCAACATCAAAAATTTGTTTCAAACCTCCCTTGTCACATATCTTTTACAAGTATACATTTCAGTTCCCATGCTATACAGATCCATTTAAAACACGGCTTTAGGATTTAGACTTTGAACCCTGTCTACATGCCCTCTAGATTCATTTATCATATATCTTTTATATATCAGTATGTCGTAGTGCATCCTGACCAGCCAAGCGTCCTGAAGGGGATGTTCTTCCCTTACTGTGAGAACTGTGGATCTGATGAACTTCTACAGGGTATTGGTATAGTCGGAGCCATTATCATGCCACATAATATATACCTACACTCCGCCCTGGTGAAGGCAAGTAACTGGAGATTTCGGAACTCTTTTCTCCGTGTAGACAATGTCAATGAAAAAGAAGTTCTTATAACACAACTAGTAGAAAAAAATCAAGAAAATGCCAACATGTCAACATAATCATAATCTAAACTCAAATTTCATAAAACTAAGGCAAAAGAAGATCACGTGTTTCGGAAGAGTAAGCATTTTCTACATGCCATGTTACAAGAGCTTTTATTTTTTGAATTTATATATTTACATTATAAATTATGGAAAATATATGTACTTTTCATGCCTCCGCCAATTTTTGGAGGAGACATGTTGTATTCCTCTCAGAATCAATGCCATATTTTGGTTTGTAATGGGGCTACAGATCTGTCTCAGACTGTTCGTTCTCCTAACTGAGGAAGTCTCATACGAACATGCAGTTGATTAAAGCAGATTCTATTTATTCTTCCATCAGCTCTCTGATGTTACCACTTAACAAAAGACAACCCCACAATAATGATAAAGTACTCCAAAGCTTGCCGAGATAATCAAGCTTATTATATATTTATCCATGCTATTATTGGATGTATTCAAAGCTTCATCATATTCCTGATACTGTTGGAATTTTTTCTATTTTTTCGAATATTTCATGGTTAAAAAACAGTGGCAGGAAAATAATTGTGCTGAATCGGCTATATATCGGATAGAATTGCCATTTGGAAATTTATCTCGCTGCATCGAACGTTTAATGACGATTTAACTTCATTGTAAAATTTTGTACACATTAATCTATAAGTTAGTTTCACAGATTAATTGGTTTTTAGTCGAGGGACGTGAACCGTAAAGAGAAGGAGGCTGTACGGGAGGCCAACATGTATTTCTTTATCGAAGCAGCCATTGCATTGTTCATTTCTTTCCTCATCAACGTTTTCGTCACCGCTGTATTTGCCGAAGGATTCTATGGCAGATCATCCGAAGATATCGTCAGTATAATCACATGATGTTTTATCGTGTGTTTTTTTTTAAAATAATTATAATCATTTCAAAACATCTGAGTTCAGTACAACAATGAATAAAGACTGAATTGAATCTTTACACAATATCGTGTCAAGCATTCTTGTAAATGTTTGTGTATGAATTCATCATAATTGTACTTTCTTATCAAGATCTGTTTGACATTGGTTGCATTTCTTCCATTTCTTTTTCATTCCCAGTATCACGTCTGCACGAACGCTAGCAGCTCGTACTCATATTTATTTAATGTAAGTAGGCAAAATACCAATATCAGTCTAAATTAATTCAAGGTTGAATTTCTAATGACGTTGTTTCTAAGCACCAACGCATAGATTTGTTTTATATGTGTCTGTTGGTTTGATAGTTTTATAAAAATATATATTTATAATTTTGCTTTTATATTTTCGTTTTCAAAATTTGTTGATGCAAATAAATATAAAAATTAAATGTGAAATATGTTAAACAGAATTTTCAACAGACACTTGATTTTGTAATCATACATTTACCCAAGGTTCAGCATGTTGAAAGTTATTCTTTTACAGTGCACATCAAATACCAAAAAAAGAAATATTTTGGTCAAATACTTTAAATTTTAATCAACTATAAAATTAGGATTTTTTCTCAAAGCGTTTAATGATACGTTTTGTATATTACTTATAGCATTATTTTCTAAAACAAAAAAACCCCAATAAATTGTATTTTGCTTCATTAACCAGAACTCTCACGTGGTCGCTGACGTGGACATATATAGAGGGGTAAGTTGAATTCTTTGGTACGTTGTATTTTTTTTTATATTATAGAAGGGTAATTTGAATTATTTGTACGTTGTACATATACAATTTTTATATAAGTGATTTTTTTGAAATATTCAATTTTATTTCTAAATGATGTCTTCAAAACTGGTTGAGTGTTTGGTTTTTGTGTAGTAATTGTAACTTTATCAGTATTTAGTCGTGAAGGATAGAACCATATGCATGTATTAAGTATAGATATGATACCTTGATTGTCTATTTAATATTCACAGGGTATATACCTTGGTTGCAAATATGGCATAGCTGCAATGTATATTTGGGCAGTTGGAATTTTGGCAGCTGGCCAGAGTTCTACAATGACTGGCACATATTCGGGACAGTTCGCAATGGAGGTTAGTCACTAAACTGAGAGACACGTAATTTACTTATTCACAAAACTAAGAGACATAATTAATTAGCCACTAAACTGAGAGTTATATAGTTGTATATTCTTTACCTTAATTGACACCTCTCTTAACTGGAATGTAAGAATATCTCAAATCAACTTGATAAACTAATTATTGGTTGAGTTTGTTCTTTTATACATATGCAGTAGAATGTTGACAGCAGCTGACATATGATAACACATAACGAATCACTATCACGATGTTTTCCCTTTATGACTAGGGCTTCTTAAATCTAAAATGGAAGAGATGGCAAAGAGTGCTCTTCACGAGGTCCATCGCCATCTTACCAACAGTGTTCATCGCCATATACAAAGGCATACAGGACCTGACTGACATGAACGATCTACTCAATGTGCTAATGAGTCTGCAGTTACCATTCGCTCTCATTCCAATTCTAACGTTCACCAACTCACAGAAACTCATGGGGGATTTTAAAAATGGAATGTAAGAAATATTTATCATTTTCAATTAAAAAAAACAACAACTTTGTAACACTGTGTATTTTTGCCAAGCTGTTAATATAAACCATTTACCAGTGTATAATGATAATAATATTGTACTGTCATCTTAATGAGATATGGTTCCTAACTTCTTCCTAGAATGACAGATTGTTGATTTTATCATTGTAACTATATTTGGTGGTATTTAAAGTTACAGTACATGTGTGAAAAATAAATAAAGCTTAAATAATTCTTATTTTATTGTACATATATTTTGTTAAATCAATTAGCGTGATAATTAAATCGAAGAACACCCTAATAATTCAAATCACTGTAGAGAATTGTTTTGAAGACCTCTGTAACTATTGGGCAGCACATCATTAAGTTTTTAAGAATTTGATTTTGTCCATCACCCTTTCGATATTTTGTCTCTGTTACAGAGTAACACAGATTCTCACTAGTGTTTTATCAGTGGCTGTGATAGTCATAAACTTATATTTCGTGGCTGTGTATATACCAGACTTACCCCAACACTGGGCTATGTACCTCCTCGTAGCGATCATCCTCACCTTCTATGTACTGTTTACAACTTATTTGGTAAGTACATTTATCACAACAGTAGACTATTGTATCAATGTAGTGGTCTTTTTACGATTTGCTGTACTATATACAGTGTGACTTATTAGTATACCCATCTTAAGTGAGTCATCAGCTCATTACAGTCTTAATCTTGTTAAAGTCAATATCATTTACCTGTTGAATACACATTTACCATAACATAATACGTTATATGGTTAAATAAGTCTTCTCTTATCTACTTGCATACTACATGGCGGAGTTGTGATCTCACCATCAGGTCACATCTCCGCGTTGTGGTCATTTTTTAAACAAAATTTATATTTTTTTTCTCGAGACTTATGCCCGAATTCGACATTTTTTCGGTGACTTTTCTATTTATGTTTTATATCTTATAATTTATTAATTATGATCCTTATGATGATGTCTATTGCTGTAATTAATGTTGAAAAATCAAAAAGTTTTCCCTTATATTGGTTTTGCTTTGTTCCAGACATGGCATTGTCTGATAGGGATGGGATGGCGGTGGCTCTTAAAAATACCGGTGAGACTTTTGATGTTTAAATTTACTTTGTGGCCTTAGGCCTCTTATATAAAAACTGTACAGTATGATTATAAACAGCCATCGTCAGATCTTCAAAACGTGCTGTAAATGTTGGTTCTTTCATCTTTTGTTGTTGTTTGTTTTTGGCGAAAACAGTGAATCAAATCGAATGTATTTGTTGCAGAATTCATGTTACAACTTGTTTTCCTTTTGATATTTTCAGTTTACCTTATATTGGTAATTTTGTTTCGTCCTTGAGAACAGTAAAAAATAAACTCCTTGAAAAGGGAAATTCGTTAGCAAAATTAAGTCAAAACGGGTACTTTGGAAACGATAAATATAAGTATCCATTTGATAGGGTCATCGATTTGAAGTGAAACTTTATACTTATTTCTGTCATTTCGATCAAATCATTAATTAGACATGCTAGTTCCTGATGTAAGTTAAATAATCAGCTTCAGCATATAATATTTGTTCAAGTTTACAAGATTTTTTGTTTTTGTTTTTAGTGTCCAGAGTTTCTACGATATTCCGACGATTTCGCCGTTGAGATTCTTGAAGAAGAGGATTCGGAAATACGAATACAATAAGTGTGAAACATATTTAGTTGTTTACAAGTATTATATTGACTTATATTTGACTGGTACTGACATTATGTTGTTTGAAGTCAATTTACATACGATGGACGGATAGGCCTTGTGAAGGAAGTCATCACATCCTTACAAAAATATGTGATCATTACCAGTTCCTACCAGGGACTAATGTCTCTTGTCGCAGCCTGTTGTTCATTGCCGCATTCGGTTGTGCTGGATATTTACATAATTCTTCATTCGTGCTACTGCATCACACTAGGTAGTTCTATTACCTTGTCTCCCATCACCTTGTGTCTAGTACTGTGTCTGATGACCTGGGTAGTGATGTTAACTTGTCTCCCATCACCTTGTGTCTAGTACTGTGTCTGATGACCTGGGTAGAGATGTTAACTTGTCTCCCATCACCTTGTGTCTAGTACTGTGTCTGATGACCTGGGTAGTGATGTTAACTTGTCTCCCATCACCTTGTGTCTAGTACTGTGTCTGATGACCTGGGTAGTGATGTTAACTTGTCTCCCATCACCTTGTGTCTAGTACTATGTCTGATGACCTGGGTAGTGATGTTAACTTGTCTCCCATCACCTTGTGTCTAGTACTGTGTCTGATGACCTGGGTAGTGATGTTACCTGTCTCCCATCACCTTGTGTCTAGTATTGTGTCTGATGACCTGGGTAGTGATACTACCTTGTCTCCCATCACCTTGTGTTTAGTACCGTGTCTGATGACTATTACACCTTTGCTGTCTCTTCCTCCGTATCCATTTGGAAGTAACCTCTGTCTGTCTCATTGCTGTCCGTAACAGATTCTGTCGGTCTGCTTCTATGATGTCACTATCTTAAAACCTTATTAGACTGTTTACTTTAGATATGCTTACATGTAAATAACATTCTGATATGTGGAGTCTGCTTTCTTTGGTTTTCAAATAATTTGATCAGATGTTGACAACCAGATCCAGTGATTTCTTACCAGTTATTCACAATATTACAGTATCCAGTACCAAGTTTTGTTTCGTCACTATACTTGAGTCAACACAGAAGTACGTATATTGGTTTCTGGCACCTGAACCCATCTTAAGGGGAGGTTAATGATTCCAAGGAAAAGTAACTTCGTTATATGTATTTCCATATTTGTATTTAAATGTGATTCAGATCATACATGAGACCACCTTTAGATCAAGTTATTGATATACCTATTCCTATTGTACGTAATCGAGTCAATACGACCTTAATGGTTTAAGTATCACAAGTTTCTGAGTCAATCTAAAGCTAAGCTGGAATGTCCCCTATCTAGTTCAGTGCAATAACTTGATTGCTATGATTGTGAGAAATGAAAACTGCTTTGTTATAATTTTTACCAAATGTGGATGACAATATCAAGCGAGGCAGTCATTTTATTACGTTATTTTCATTTCATGACTAAACGTTATTGTCAGTATTATGATCACGTAATCGAGTTCTGATTAGCACAGCCAATAAAAATCGTCCCATAATATATTTCACTTGTGACATATACCAAAAATATTACATTCAACTGGGTAACGGACAGGTTATTTAATACATTGTGTTATAACCACACTGAAAAAAACACCTGTTGGAGGATTGATTATCCCAAGGTTCTGATTGCTATGATTGTGTGTTTTGTTATATCACCAAAGATATCTGGAAAGAGATTATCGCAAATTTAGATAACATTTCAGTCCAATAAAATGCCTTGACGATCGTTTGCAAATCTTGCATTCGTTTCCATATCGCATGAGGTTTATGACACTCGTCTCGATTTATTCATGTTGCCTTGCGATAGGCGAGTTAAAATTGAAAATTCAGTTATTTGTTTCATGAATATTGTGTATGAAATACTAGTTCATTTGGGATCCTGTATTGATAATGTGCGAGTGTGTCCTGTATGTATGACGTAAAATGATATATCAGTGCATATGTGGCCATTGTTGTAGTTCACCATAAATATATTTATAAATACATATACCCTGTGATATGTAATACGATATAGATTTAATATATTTGTCAGAAAAATTCGAATTAAAAATATGTAATTTAAGGTGTGTTATTTATATGTCGAGTTATTTTCAGGGAAAACTAGTTGTAATATATTTAGGATCTAACGTTTAACAAACGAAACGAAGAAGATATGGACAGGTCAACGGAAACTCAAAATTGATGAAAATATGAAGAGATTTACATGGAAATCCCTGTATGGGGGACGAGACTAGATGTTTCAGTATGCCTCTTCTGATTCATTGACAACACCCGCCCTGAAAATCTTGGTCAATCTAAGACAAACTAAGTAATGCTATATTACCATTTTAGAACAAGGCCAACAACAATGGGACCACAAGGAGTACTATTGAGAACCAAACATTTCCAACCTCACACCGCAAAAGGAAATAGTATATTTTCCCAGTGAGATAAGTATGAGGACCAAAAACACTCCCTAATCATTTTCATCAGCCTGCATCTCTCGATAGAAAAGTTTCGGTCATGAGAAGTGATATTGAATTCATGTACCTGTTTATGTCATCCTATTCTAAACTAGACGTACTTGTGAACATGAATGTGATTTTTTTCATTAAATATGATGAATAAATACGTGGTGTTTTTTTTTGCAATTTTGAAATCAAGCATCAGTATTGTAAAAATCATGATTTTCCTTTAACATACATTATCTAACAAAATATTGTCCACACTTACAAATAGTTAAACCTAGTCTACAAATGCACTAGTGGTAAAAATTAGTCTACACTCAATTGCATTGCATGTGTTCTAAACACGACTTTTCTATTGGTCATATATTCACTTCTCACTGTTGGAAGGAAATTCTGGATCAAAATCATGACAAAGGAACATTGTACTAGATGTTTTTTTTTAGATTTTCTAGTCAGATTTACATTACATTTGATTCTCTCCTTATGAAGCTGTTCTGTTCATGGCCTTCCGGATTGTCGTGTAAATCAGAACACGTGACCATAGCCAGCTGTTCAGTTTCTTCACCCTTCTTTGTTACAATCACTTGACTAGCTACAACTGTTTGTACTGCACGGAATTTCCGGGAAATCTGTCCAGTATTTTGAATCCCTAACTGTTATCTACAAGTCACACAATGTCCTGTCATCAATGACTCAAGGACACCGCAAAGGATTTTACAAAACTATCGCCAGTGAAAAAGTACATATGAAAATAAGAGATACTGAGGCTAGTGCACCTCCACATCTTGAGTTTTGACTTTCTTCAATCACTTAAGATTTTTCTGTTGGTTTTTAGATTTCAAAACTAGCCTTTAAATCACTGTCTAGTCCTAGAATGACGAAACAGCTTCTAACTTTATCTTAAAGGGTTCTATTTGCTTGTTCAATCGTTTCAATTACTTATACATCATTTTGCTGGTTTTCACTTTAACACTTGCTACCAGGCATGCATTTATTGTCTATGAATACTTTAATAATTTAACGTAACAAGAGGCTTAAGTGGCCTGTAATCATGTAAGTGTATATTTGTCCTCTTTAGAACTTGCTTATAAAACAAGATTATTTTTTTAAACAGCTCTTCATGAGACAGAAGAAATATTGGTATTTCCTGTGTTGTTTTAGCACACTTTATGCCATTCAACCAAATTAAAGAGAAATTATTGTGAACTGGATAGTTCTTCATCATACCACACTTCATGACACTCATCTTTTCATTTCTAAAGAAGAAGAAAAGTTTTGAAGTAAAACAATATATCCAACACTATGATGTCTTTTAAGGATAAAAAAGGAAAAAAAGAAAAACGACAAGATCCAAAATTCCAGAAATATATTCCATATTTTATTAATATGTAGCTGATGTTTTCCTAGCACCTCAAGTCCCCAAACGTCAAGGACAGTGATACAATTTAACATTATATAACATTACATTGTAATGAACAGCGTATTAACCATAAAACATTGGCTGAGCATTATATATCCAGGTAACAACCAGATCTCGGTTACCATATGATCTGGGTAGCCTTATGATCAAGGTAAACACATGATCAAGGTAGACATATGATCTGGGTAGCCTTATGATCAAGGTAAACACGTGATCAAGGTAGACATATGATCTGGGTAGTCTTATGATCAAGGTAGACATATGAACAAGGTAGACATATGATCTGGGTAGCCTTATGATCAAGGTAAACACGTGATCAAGGTAGACATATGATCTGGGTGGCCTTGTGATCAAAGTAAACACATGATCAAGGTAGACATATGATCTGGGTAGTCTTATGATCAAGGTAGACATATGATCAAGGTAGACATATGATCTGGGTGGCCTTGTGATCAAAGTAAACACGTGATCAAGGTAGACATATGATCTGGGTGGCCTTGTGATCAAAGTAAACACGTGATCAAGGTAGACATATGATCTGGGTAGCCTTATGATCAAGGTAAACACGTGATCAAGGCAGACATATGATCTGGGTGGCCTTGTGATCAAAGTAAACACGTGATCAAGGTAGACATATGATCTGGGTAGCCTTATGATCAAGGTAAACACGTGATCAAGGTAGACATATGATCTGGGTAGTCTTATGATCAAGGTAGACATATGATCAAGGTAGACATATGATCTGGGTAGCCTTATGATCAAGGTAAACACGTGATCAAGGTAGACATATGATCTGGGTGGCCTTGTGATCAAAGTAAACACATGATCAAGGTAGACATATGATTAAAGTAAACACATGATCCCGGTAAATACATGATCTATGTAACCATATGGTATCGGTAATAACATGATCTTGGTAACCACACAATCTTGTTAACTACGTGAGTTCTATGCTTTAAAAGTAAGATGGAAATAACATGAAAAATATACTTTTTTGACACAAGGAAATAAAATCTTTAACAACTTACACAATTTTCCTTTCAAGTCTTTCATACATTAAAAAAATCTCCATCATGTTGCGTCTATCACAAATGACTTAATTTCCTCCAGAAGATTCTATTCATCACAAATGACTTCCTAAATTCCTCATGTATCTATTACCTGCAACTAAAATGTACATTATCTTGTTCTTGTCAAACAGATGGCAAGAAAAAACATAATAAAGTATGAATATTTATCCATTAACTTAGATTAATACAAGTATTCAAATATTTTGGAAGTTTCATTTGTATTTGATTCATTTGTTATAAAATATTACACAACACCAACACTAGCACAAAAAGAAGCAAATCAAATTTCTGATAATTTTCTACAAGAGTTTTCTCTTTTTTCAAAATATTCCATAATGATGATGTTTTTTTTTAATTTTAATCTATAATTTTTACAGCAAATGGGAGGAGATTTTATCCAAATATTTGCCTTTAATTAATAAAATCCAAATTTGTCAGTGTTAATTTTGTTCTTCACAAACTACATAAGTGTTTCTGAAAGTTGTCTCTCAATACAGTCATATTAGGAAACAACCTATTGAAACAAACTCAATGACAGAGTGTACAACTGTTTAGATTCCTTCCAAAAGGAAGACAAAAAAAATCAAGGAAATGTATATAATAAATATATTGAATAAAGCACAATGGTCATTAAAAATAGAGAGAAATAAATCATTTCAGAAAATACTGAGGGGTGAGTCAGGGCTGTTTATCTAATCAAATGTGAAATTCTTCATTTAAGAATAAATAAATATGTGAGTCAGGACTAACAGTCATTACCAAAACAGGCAGACACAGATTAAATGGAAAAAGACGATAATGCACTCTTTTATTATTATTTTTTTTTCCTCATCATCTGTGAAAATTGTCAATATAGAATTACTTAAGACACAACTTTCCCTAACATACTAATGTTGCTATTTAAAATTGGAAGGATACCTCAAATTAACTCTTTGAAATTGTGTGAAATTTGATTTTAAAGTGAACAAAGCTTACGAATGACTTCAAAATCGAAAAGCCAACATATGTTTTATGTTATGAGAAAACATGAATTTCTAACCAAGAAAAACCTCAGATGCTAAGCAGTTCACATATCAATTAGAAAATTTATATAATATTTCACTACATAAAGATATTAAATGAAAAATTGAGCTACATTACTTATGACATATGAAAAACCATAACTGAACACATCTATTAACACTTTTTAATTATCTCCATAATGTTGTGAAGGCTGCTCTTACTTCAAACTTTATAATTATATATTCTAAAGGTTTAAACAAAAGGATTAACTTTATCAGAGTTTCATATAGGGAAAAAAGATATAATTGTGTTCCACTCTATCATTGATCAATCTTGAATTCAATTTCAATGTATTTTTCGATTTTCTTTGATTCCAAAACATAAACAAGAAAATCTTAAGTTACAACCTTTTCATAAATGAAGAATAATGACATGTTTAAAATGAAATTTAACTAGTTAAAGAGTACCATTATGTTCATATAATGTTCATTAAATCAATGTTTTTGACAATTTTAAATAAACAATATATTAGATCAAGTGCTTGTGAAATTCACAAATTTATCAATTTTTAAATCTCTTAAGGAAGGTTTTATTGTTATTTCTGCCTATAATGAAAAACTTAAATTGTGTTAAGAGTATTTTAAATAAAAAGGGGCAAACAGAACAATATGAAAAGAAACTAACAATATCTAACACAGAGCCATGCTTCAAAGAATGAATAGTTATATTCATGACAACTCAATATAGTAAAATCTATCTATTGATTAATTTTACAACCAAAAATATCTAAACTGAAAATCTACTTTACAATCAATTTACTTTGAATACCAACCAACTGTCTTAACACAGAAAACTGAAAAATATTTGGAATAATTCGACTTCTTAAAAATAGTATTTTAAACTTCAGCATCACTGATTTATCAATAAGAGTTTTAACTCTTGTGTTAAGATGTCTCACAAGCATAGAACGCTTAATATAAGACATTTGTAACTTACTAGTTATGGACCAATATAACTTTTCAAACTTGTGTTAGGATAGGAGGATTTAAAATCACATAAAATTTTAACTATCTCATGAATAAATAACAGTCTGACACCAACCTCTGACTTTCTACGTCATAGCATCATTGAAAACTTAACACTTCACTAGATTTAAGTGAAGCACTTAAACTTCAACTAACAAACTTCAAGTCTGTGATACGTAGTAAACAATAGAATCAGTTCAATGATGTTACAATATATTCTCAATGACTCAATTAACAATACACACATTCAAACAATAAGGTATTTTCAAACACATTTTTAACTATGCACGATACAATCATTCAATAGTTTACCTGTTTTAAACTTTCTGGCAAATCTGGCATTTGGAAATGGGAAGTTATAATTTATATAACGATAAGAGAAAGTGTTGGTCATTCTTTAAAATGAATTATGGACTAAATTTAACCGCATTCAATTACACAAAATATCACATACTGACTTGATGGTGTATAATAAGGTGCTTAGAAAACTGACACCATTATATTTAGGGAAAAAAATTAACCATCAAGTTCAAATTCAATGGGAAATTGTCTCTTATTCAGTGAAAATTTATTCTTAAACTTTGTGTTATAAAATCATAAGGATAGGAAATGTCCAGCTAAAAACTGTTTTCTCTCATGAAAAAAATGTTTTGAGTTTTATGAAAATTCTTAAAAGATATGAAAAATTGTAAAAATGTCATAGAAGATTTCTATCTTTCAATAGTTAAACTCTGCCCTACAAAGTGTCAAGAAACTTAAGAAAACAGTGGGTTTTTTTTAAAGTTGTGATGAATTAGTGCTGCCATAGTGTCCATAAAATGTATGTGAATGAGCACAACTTGAAAACAAAGCTCATAATGAACATTCAGGACATCCGATTTTAAAAATATATACTGAACATCATTGTAAAGCAGTCTTGTTGATTGAAAATATCAAAAGAGTTTTCAGTATGGAGGTGATAATACGTAGACTCATAAACACATACCTGATTGTCTAGAAAAGGGACTTGTAGTATTTGCTTCCCTTGTCCACAATCATTGAGATAACACATGGACAAAGATGTTTAACATTTTAAACAGAAAAAGTGCATCATTACATAAAGTTTTAATCTCACAGAAATATGAATAACAACAATGACTATACCCCACTCATCAAAGTCATCTTTTTTCTGTCATACATATATACTTCTGATCAAATAAAATGTATACAAGGTCATGGAAAACTGGAAATCAGGTTATAATATACCAATATATACATGAGACTTCAGTTCAGTGTTTATCATTTGTAAAGATGAAACACTTATTAAACATGTATATTATATAAGATAGTCTAAGAGATTATACTTCACTCTCTACAGAAACCATTACTGAAGTTGGTATAAATACCGTAAAATGAATACTATTTTGTGATATAACTGAGAGAGAAAATAGTGAAATCTGGCATGGTTAACTGAAAGGCAAGATGTTATTGTTCCCCTCACAAACTGATAACAAAAATAAGTATTACAAAAAAAAATAATAATATTAATAGACAATTATTATGAATTAACGTGAACTAACAAGTTATGCATGCATGCAATTTGTAAATACCCGGATTATAAGCCATGATTTAAAATAATAGTAATAATGTTACATTATGGCACATTGTAAATATATACAAACGAAAACAAACACAGCATCCTACAGAGATCTTGATGCCTACCATCGAAAGACCTTTATCTTTTGAAGTCACATCTCTTCCCTTCTTTTCTCTTCTTTTCAATCAATTCTAAATTAAAAATGCACCACTAGAAACCAATGGAAACCTCCATATATGAAATTTAAGAGTGATCCATCCAGTGCTTTTTAAGAAAACATGTTAACAAACTTGAAATGTCAAAATTCAAAATGACGGTCGGTCAGCCATCTTGATTTTCCAATCCAAAAAACATAATGAACTTATAGGAAACTGGGAGAACCAACAAATGATATTTAAGAATCTATTGAGTACTTCTCAAGAATTAGAAATAACATTCATGAGAATCTTGATATAAAACTAATTTACCTTGAGCAAATATTTTCATAAAACATTGTATGCAAATTATTATTTACTTGGGAAACACTATTCCACAGCAATGACCTCTTTCATCCTATATGGCTAACCTGTATAGAGTTTGAAAATATTCAATGATCTGTCAACTTTATGCCTTTCTCTAAGAATTTTCAAAATAAAATAAGTTTATTTTGATAAATACACTTTTGGTTTGCCTATGGTATAAAAATGGAAAGTGTACTTCAATGCAAAATTCGCCATTAAAACATCGATGTCTACCAAATCATTCTGAATTTTCCATCAAAATGTGTTTTGCTTATAAAACAATATCATTTACTGTTTTGGTTTAAATTCATTTTAGACAAAGTTCCTTTTTCAATACATTTTGATATTTATAACACATAAATGTCAAGAAATCCAATAAAATAAAGATCCTTCTGAAATAAATGATCACTTTTGTGAATTAATTGGTCGTGTTTCATGGAAGAAAATTTTGAAACAGAAAATTCACAAAAATTCCTCATAAATCTTATGAATACTGATGATAGGAACAAAGATCTGAAAAAATTTTCCAAGGTGCATTCATGACCTTCAGTTTCTCTAAAAGGTTGAACAAAATGGCAAAGATAATACCTGGCATTCCAAACTAATAATGGTAAATGTGTTGACATAATTCTCAACATATTATTGGTCCAAGCTTATTCTAGTAAGGTATGAAGATATATTTACAAAGCATGCATCTGAACTTTGAAGAAAACAATTATCAATATACACTGCAGAACTCATGTTCTCTTGACATAAAAATTGTTTACAAAATAACAATATTTTGAAAAATCAAAAAACAGTTTTAAATAAAAAAAGAAATGGTACCATTGTACTGATACTTCTATCTTTGGTCAGTTAAATATTATTGAGGTAATACAAGCACCCGCTCACATATACAGAGTTTTACTGAACTACAGGACAGAAATTAAAATTTACATGCAAAACAAACCTAATCAAACCTTTAGAATTTCAAGGAAGAAATGCATTTCTTTCTAGTGGAAATTATCAGAATTCTGGAAGGGTATATAAGATTTCATTTAGATACAATGAAAAAGGGAAATAACCATTCCATTTCAAAATTGAAGTAAAATAAATGCTTAATTGCAACTTTTTTACTGTTGGTTTAAAAAATAAATAAATAAATAAATAACAGAAAGTTTTCATTTTGCTATGAGATGACCTACTACATACCAATGCTTCCTTTCATGAGGATTTCCTCCATGTTGGATCAAGTATTTAAAATATTCCCAAATAATCTCAGAACAACCAGATTTTTTATCATGGACATAATATCAAACAAACCCATACTGTGTAAAAATAGACGTCCTGCTATCTGTCAGTACAGGATTCCTCATCCAAAATATCCCAAAACTACCATAGTATGTATGCTACAGAAAGTTCTATTTGTTGGTAACATTGGAGGCCGTCATGGCTGCTTAATCAATGAGTTAAAGATAATTTTTTTAAAAAATGATCATAACTGATTTTTTATTAAATAAAATCTTTGAAAGATGAAAAATAGAATGAAACATTTTGCAATGTAATTTAAAACAACCATTTGAAAACATCAAAAAAAAGAGAAAAAATTATTTCTGAACTCATATGTAAATCACAGTTTGAACATTTTGATTTATATCTAGGCGACCCAGTTTATATATGCTACATTAAGGCTGCTTTTGTGTAACATAGTTGGTACGGTTCAGCCGGCCTGACATTATTCCATGATAAACAAATGCACTTGTATCAGATACTGTAAAAATATAAATCAATTAACCAAAAATATGATATGGTCCATTTCATCTCACACTTAATATTAATAGCATAACTTTCTGGAAATATGTAATTTACCAACCCTGCCTAATGATGAAATTCTGAAAACTTGTGATATTCATTAAGTCAGTTTGGACAGGTATGGCTGGACCCCCAAACTGCATGTGCCAAAATCCACAGTCAAGCCAAGGTCCGAATCTGTACTTTGCTTTTTCCTTGCACATTCAACTGGTCCCACCATTTCAACCATTTACACAAAAGCAACCTATATTACTTAATATATATTTGCAGAGTTATGTTCCCTGAACAAAACAATGAATTCAACTTTATCAAATAAACTAAATACATAGTCCAAATTTACATTCATACCTTGGAACTCTTTTGAAACAGAAAAGATGAAAATTATTGCAAGGTGTGTTTTTTTTTTTTTAAAGAATTAAGTATATGATATGAAAAACGATGTCCAGAACTTTAACGTAAAGTATTTTGACTTCATAGCAAGGAAAAGGCCTTATGGGCATGTACTACAATGAATATATATATATATTTCACTTAATGACAAATATCTAAATATTGCACTCATATCTTAGCACCATCCACCCTGACATACAGTTTCCTCAAAACAAGAAAATTTGATTAAAAATCACTGTTAGACAACATACCATCGTTATTAATTTCTCAAATGAAAACTATCCTGTGTTCACAGCTTTCATAGTTTTAGTGGAAGATCACGAACTGAATAACCAGAGAAAAGACAGAAATATCCTCTCAGTAATTGTCATGTGTTAAAAGTCTCCTGACTGTCAGTAACCTACATGTGTTACAATATCCTCAAAAAATTTTCAACGTGTGTTAAAGTGAAGAATATTTTGATACAATGATGAAGAGGCCATTAAACTGACACCAACATATAGAGTAACGATCATTTAAAACAGCAGGAAATTGTACCAAACCAGTGTTGTAGGTTTCTGGTTATATACAGTGTATTTCAAAGTATCATCATGTAAATAATTATGTTTCTTAGAATGTACGTCTGTGTGAATGTGTTGTTAAGTTTCTTAGAATGTAAGTCTGTGTGAATGTGTGGTGATGTTTCTTTGAATGTAAGTCTGTGTGAATCTGTGGTGATATTTCTTGGAATGTATTTTTGTGTGAATCTGTGGTGACAAAGTCTGTGTATTTATGGTGATGGTTATCTAATGTAATTTCATGTACTTCTGTGGTTGTAAAACTGTATGTATATTGTTTTATCATGCAGAGTTACAAGTAAATGTTTTTCAACAAATATTGAACAGGATCGAATTGTTACACAAGAAATCGTATATGTTTCAATATAAAAGGAGAAACAGATCAAGAAGACCAAGTAAATAAAACAACATTCATCAAATTCCAGCGTTAATTTCACCATTGTCCTCATAAACGTTTTGAAGGTTCCTAGGTCTTGACTGAGGACAGTCTACAATCTGATCAAATATATATACTTTTGCTCTTTCAGTATAAAGTTTGTTTATGATAAGAACATTGCAGATATTGAGCTCATACGAAATTATCAATTAAGGTTTAAACGATAAATGTTTGCAATAAGATCAAGATGCTAACTTCAACAATATCACAGAAAACAACATGAGACCAGTTTAACTATAGAAACCAAGATCAAAATCATAGCGAGAACAATAATGAACTGGTTCTACACAAAGTGACGTTAACCTGAATACAAGCCAGTAAAAACAACGGTACATATGCATGACTTCAGTATTTAAAAAAAAATCTTTCAGACTCTACATACTTCACAAAACAATTACATGTAAAAAAAAAACATCTGCCAACTTCTGTCCATGAACACAAATTCTATACAGAGTATGTATATCTACAGTAGGAAAAACTTTTACTCTTTAGTTCATTCATTACCGACAGAACACATGTTGAAATCTACTAGTATTGCACCCAATAACCTTGTACATTGTACATGTACTTAGTTTCAATTCCATGTATATTAAGGGCAAATATCTGTATTTTAAACATTTTTTTTTTATCTTGGATCAGAAGTTTTAAAATCAATTAACCAAGTCTTAACTTCCTGTCTCATTCCCAAAGCTGAAAATCATTAAAGTTAAGAAATCTCTTTTTTCAGCCTTGGGAAAGACACGATTGAATTTTGATTGAATTTCATTAGCCCAATTAATAATTCATGGAACATAAACAAGGCAAAAATAATTTCAAACTTGGCAAAAATATTATTTCATCTACTTGCTTAGGCATCTTTTTAAGCTTTTGACAGGCAACAACTTGGTAATTGAGGATCTGATGCTGAGGAAGACCTTCAAGAAGACACCATATTTTCACAAAACAGTGGTGGACGTCTGTTTTGGTTTAGAAGGGTACTTTATAAACAATCCTAGTTGTATAAAACACAACACTGCACCAAGGAAATTTGAGCACTGAAAACAAACAACGAAAGTTTAATTAGCTATCAGCACAGTGTACACATAAGATGAAAGAACATTTTTTTTCTTTTTTCTTACGAACTTTAATTGTGATGCTGATTAAAACTTTTTTGTGACAATATGGTATATATTAGCTCTTGTATTCCAAAGTTTCTAAACATTCATCATGGATATGCAATTGATTGTTATCAACTCTTTCAAAATTACACATATTAATGTATAAGTAATGTTTAGCTATATACAGTTGTAAAATACCCCATGGTGTATACTGAGAAGTATTATCTCCACAGTAAAAACAATTTCTTTCACATTATTGATAGCAAAGCTAGGATTCAACTTACTATACAAAGAAGAACAATATTTTATATTCAAATAACTGAATGTTGTGGTTATATCAAGATAAACTAAGGCAGATGCATATTTCACTGAAACAATGGAGCTGAAAAAATCTTCTTTCTCAATTTTCATTTTCAATTTTTTTTTTAAATTTTTAAAACTTTCTGATTTCTTTCCATCTTGAAAAACTGAAAAAGGATAACCACTCAAAATTGATTTATAGTATTCAGAACGAAGGTATTTAGTATAGATATGTGGTAGTACTCATTTGATTTATCTGGATTGGGAGAATATTTAACTGAAAAATTCTTTTCACGCAGTATATGATAACATCTTATGTATGGTACTTACCTGTACATTTATATCTTTGATAGTGATTCCATACACAAACCATTCAATAGCTACCACAAAGTTAGCAAACACCACCGGAAATGACATACATTCTGTGCTTTTTGTTCTTACGACATCCTTCTGTCAACAGAAAGCAAAGACAATTACAGTATCACAAGGCATTATGGCAATTCAAATATCGTACATAGTCATGATTCATATAATTCACCAGCTAATATGAAACCTGCGACATAAAACTAAAAAAACACAACAAAATTCTCATTAAAACTGTAAAACATAGGTATTTTGATGTTGTTCTTGTGGTAGTAAATACAAATTCTACTTGTATTTTATTTTCAAGGAAATTTCATTGTAGAAGTATATTACAAGTAAAATATATCATGCTACTATGTAAAGAAGTAATCAACGCCCAATGACTTTTCTCTAGTTGTCTTTCATTTTCCATCAAATCTTAAAATTTCCATGAGTGAAACATCACATGTATACCACATCAAAATTACATGAAAAATACCATATTACATTGAAGTTTACTATATCCTCAATGGTTCCATATTTTAGAATTTTACCACAATTTTGATGCAAAAATGATTGAATTTTCATGGTAATTGTGAAGCAAACTGTAGATTTCTCAAGAAATTTTACTTTCAAAAATGATTTTTTCATGATTTTGTTCTTCTTGAAAGAAAATACCTAAAAAACAAAATACATACATGTATATTGAACCCCCCCCCCCCCCCCCCAAAAAAAAAAAAAAAACCCAGAACACCAAACTGAATGCAGATAACATCTAGATTATTATTACATTTCCTTTAAAGGAATATATGAGAAACTTTTACTTAAAGTGACTTGATTATAATATATCATCTGTCCTTTATCATAAAAATCTTACCAGAGAGGCAAGAGGAGCTCCGTATGCTATAATAGACATAAGGACACAGAATGAGCCAAAGTGGGCTGTAGCTAACGCCTCATCCTTCTGGTAATACTTGACATAGATTAAAGGCAGGAATAGTATCACACTGCTCACGAAAAATAACTTCACAAACTGGGACTGTAAAAAAACAGATACATAATAATCTATTACATATTTGCATTAATGTTTTTTCACAGCGAAGTGGTTAAGATATAGATCATCATACTCTATGTTATCAGAATTAGACATTGGTCGTTTAGAGGTCTCATTCAGATAGCATTCCAATGCAACTAACCAATCAAAATTGTGACTGCAAAAATGTTGCCGGGGCCCGTTTCTCTTTGGTACACATTACGATTGATCATTATTAAACAGATAATGACCCAGTGTCCCAAATCTCAACCATACCAAAATGGCTACACCCTTTGCCAGACACCTTAACTAAAAATGTTGGATTGGAAAATGTATGTGTTAAATGTGGATTCTCATTTTCCATTATCATAACAACCTTAATTTTCAACTCTGCTTCTTTTGACTGTTCCATTTATTCATCTTTTTACTCAAATTTACACATGCTGCTAAACAGGTATATGAGAGACGAGTTTTGATGGGATGAAAAACTTCTGTTGTATTGAAAGCATTGTGATTATCTGAATATGACCCCTTACCACTGACCGTTGGATCTGTTTGTAAAATATGAACTTTATAAAAATGATAACACCATTCTTTTCCTTACTGCTGACCGTCAGATAATTTTTTTCCTTAATCACATAGACCCTGTATCAATAAACACTATTTTGAAATGAGTACCAAAAGTATCGGTAATGTCTATTAAACAATTAAAATATTAAATTAACTAGAAAAAATTAGTCTTTATTCTGTATGTCTAAACATGATACTTTTTAACTCCGTTATATCTGACTCCTGAATTTATAATTTGGTGAACAAATATGAAGTTTGGCAAACGACTTGAAGGAGGAAGCTGGTTTGAATCCTAATGTAGCGATGTAAAATATAATTATAATGGTTTTTTTTTCTGAAAAAGTCCAGGGGAGGAAATATGTACACATGACCTTTAAATGAAAGTCAGGGGTGGTCTACAGGACATTGAAATAAACAAAACTAATAACACATTCTTAATATTTTCCAGAAACTGGTCACATATAAAGTCATGGACTTTTCTGGGGCTGAAAATGGGCTCCACTCCCCAACTAGATTTTATCTTTATAGCTGTATTTAAAGATAAATAGTTTATTCTCTGAAATTTCCTTTCATATTGAACAATTTTCCACCAAAAATGAGATAAAAAGGTCACAAAAATCTCTGATATTAACGGAGAAATAAGATAAAGTTTTTTTATTTGTTCGTTAGGCTGCTACCACCATCTTACCTTTCTAACAGTAAATATATAGTAAATGACAAGATAGAAGAACTGGAGGAGCGAGGCGAATGAGTTAACGACAAGGACTTGTGTGATGTTTTGTATGATGCCATACTTGGCCCACAGGCATGCTCTGTAACACAAAAAACATAGGTATATTGAAAAATATCTCATTATCTCACTTTACATTATTACAAAGATTAAATTCATAACATTCAAAAACTGATATTGTTTTAACATTGAAAATATTGTTTGTGCATCCATCTGAAAAAAGACCATATCTTAATAATAAGTGTAAAGAAAACTATTGTAAAGAATCCACAAATCCCAACCTCATACTCAGTTTCAAACTTTCAATTTCTTTTACTAGAGTTGGCATTTATATTGTCTATGAAAACAACACATTTTTTTACCAGCTATGATTACATAGCTGTCAGTTTATTTGTGGATATAATTATAAATAATCAAAGAAAAATCAATTGGTCAAAATTTGAATTTTTTCTACTAACGATCTAACATTTTGTCTGCTTTTCAAATATGTGTGTCAGTAATAAGCTCACAATTAAAAGAATCAATAAGCATTTTGCGCACACCTTTGGCAAAAACAAAAGTATAGTCGCAAGTGCTAAAAATTAATAAAATCTGAAATCTGTATGAAAATGTGTTTAAAAACATCTATTGCAATTTTAGTGTTTGCAAAGCCTATTTAAACAGTGCTTTTGTAATAAGTTATCAGTTCATGGATGAAATTTTTGTTTACAGGTTTGACTAAAACAAGTCAATATGGAGAAGCTTAAGCTTCTGGTTAGTGTGCTATAAAAATATTTTCTATAGAAATGTTTCATCTGGTTGCAAACAAGAGGTCTCATGTTCCTGTCAAGCTAGAATCATAATCATTGACACTACTGGGAACATGTAAATTCCAAATGTATTAATATTTAATTTATAGGTAAATTGTCTTCAAGTCAGTAAGAATATATGTGAAAAGAATTTTGTATATCAGAACCTTTTGGAAAATTTGTAAGTAATTTTTTGGGGACAACATATATTATATATTTTTGTGAGACTAGATATCCTTATGTACCAGCATACTACACCAGCAAAAAATGTCATGAACCTAGGCCTTCTAATAACTTAGAAGTTGATTTAACAAAAATTTCATGATAGATGATACAATGGCCACATTATGTCAAGGAGCAAGTACAAGTATGAAGGCCCTCATAATCTGTGAAAATGATCAAATCACAATCAAACCAGTTAGAGAAATCATATAAATGTAAAGGAAAAAAATCAGTTACCAAATATTTCCATAAGGAATATTAAGTGGGTTAAATTACTACAGTTATACTGTGAAGATAAAACTACAATGACAAGATCACACAAAATAATGTATACTTACAGAAAACATGTCTAAAACCAGAAATGTCACATACATATACATGAAAAGAAAGTTGTTATTTGAAATGATGAAAAAATCTACTGCTAAGCAACATAATTGAACTTGAGGAAATTAAAGAATGGATTTCCATGGAGATTAGCCATTGTGACAGATAAGTACAGTATATATGATTTTAATAATTTTCTATCTTTTCCATTTCATCTATAGAGACTTGTAAACTATCCTTTTACAGAGGTGTCACCAGCAGAACACCACATGTCGAACATACCATATGTAACAGCTGTTACATGGGCCATTACATTGTGCAACAGAAATACTCTGCCACAGGTGTCTATCAGATCAATACGGTCTATTGAAAATAGTTCTATTATATCATTATATACAATACATGTATTTATTAAAGGACATATAAAATATCCAAAAAGCTTTAATTTTAGACCACATTATGATGCAATATTTTAAATACCAATTCTTCCAATTTCTCAATACATTGTACTAAAGTATAAAATTTCTATTTTAATGAAATCAAATTAAAAAATATATTTAAGTAAATCGATGGTTTATAACATACTGATGTATAAAGAAAATACAAGAAAACAAATTCCTATTATGCACCTTGGTAGCTCAGGGTACACAAATATGACTGAAGTTTTCACCAAACAAAAACAGCACTGGTGCATGTTCAAGAATTGTTAAACCAACCACTAAGGCTAGATCTATATAATACTAGCTCACAGCAAATGGCCGATTCTTCTATTTGGGATACTTAATGAAAGAGAAAGTTATCTGTGAGTTAGTTGTTCAATTGAAAATGCTTAAATTGTATTTCTGATAATAAATTCAAAAATGGTACAGGTGAATGATAATCACACAAGAAAGTAAATGAGAAACAGTGACATCTACTTACACTATGAAGTAGGTAAGGAATGGGATAGGTGATATATCTCCTGTTGATCCCTTCTTTATAATTCTCATACACACCTCACTGGAATGAATACAAAACTATAACTGATAACTTGCATTATTTTGATTTTACTCTACCTAAATTCAGTATTCAATTTCTCCATTTGCAAGTATTGTCTATATATTATTTTTTTGGTTAAATTAATTGTCTACTTGAAATATGAAAAATAAATCATAAACAGTAGGTATCTAAAATAGTAAGATCTTCAAATTTCAATATTTGACATCCTATCTATTTACACAGGTATATTGTTTTTGTATCAATTCTAACATTGACTTATACTTACATTCCAACTAGCTGGACAATTACAGAGGTGGTGAAGGCCATCCAGCCAACCACTTCTGTGAACTCCATTGAACATCAGTTCACTGAAAAAAAAGAAAACTTTCATATAATGTACATTATTGTGTTACTTCAAGAATTTATTCTGTTTAAGCATACATATGTAGGCTATTCGTATGCTAAATTTATAAGCCATATGAGGTTTTCATTTACTTCTTTTTGTTTTTGTTGTGTTTGTTTTGTTTTTGTGTGTTTGTTTGGTTTTAATTTTTTTTTTTTTTTTTTTTGGGGGGGGGGGGGGGGGGGGGGGGGGGGGGGGGTTGGGGGGAAGAGATAACACCCCAGTGGTACCTTTTTCTTTGTAGGCGTATATATTTATATCTCAGTTATTTTCCAAACACATAACACATTTACATGATATGTATATCAATCACAACAAGAGTTGATGTATTTAATTCGGTATTGTCGACCGGTTTTGCCCTCCCGGTCTTCTTCAGCCTCAGGTCAAACTCTGGTTGTTATTGCTCAATCAACCTGCATACCGTTGAGTATCCAGCTGTGAAGTGAAGGAATACACTACTCACTCTGTCAGAATGTACAAACTTTTGTTTGAAGATGTTATATAAATGAATGTTGCTAATTGTAAGTTTTAATCTGTAAATGGTGACTGGCCATGGCATGAGTGCAACAGAGCAAGGAAACACACCTGTCAAATTGTTTCAGATGTTCAATCAATAATTCACACGAAATAAGATATAAGGAATTCAGGATTGACATCACGCATGTTTAGTAATTAAATACCCACAGTATCACACGAAATACTTACATAATTTCAGTGCTAATCGGCCAGAATAAGTTAAGAACGACAAACAGAAACTAATCTGCCGCGTCGACAGCCTCCATACTATTGATTTATATATTTTACGAATCCGAAAGACTTATTTACATGTAAACGAATCATTATTTTACAGTCAAGAGCTGAGAAGTAATTGATAATAAGTTATAAATAGTAACCTATAAGTAAAATATTAATTGTTTTGTTTAGTTTTTTATTACTGATCAAACGTCAACATTTTGAATAAAATTGCTTTCCAAATACAATTTTGTAAAATAATTTTCTTTTCGATTGCTCTCAGACTTTATTAACTTTATAGAGAGGACTAGCAAGGTTCCGGCTAAACCACGTGGATGTCAACTTTATAAACATAACAACTCTAGGGAGTGTTTTGTGAGGTAAGTTTTGTCGATAATTTTGAAGGCGAACATTGCTACATACACAATTCCGACAAAAAGATGAAAACAACATGTTATGGCGCAGTCTAATTGACACGGAAATTGTCTGTCCCGAAACAATCACTCACAGCACTGGCCATAGCAGAGACGTATATTATCCCTTCTGTGATTTCGCCTTAATTGGAACTCCTTTATATCGGACGTTTGACAACATCGCTCGCCGGATTAGGGATCTTGTCAAACATCATACATAAACGAGTCCCAAGGAGGTGTCATATACGTCTTTGGTCATAAGTACAGAACATACAGGCACTGGAGCACCAGTAAATCTTGCTTTACGTGTATAGGGCAAATGTAAACAAGTGAGCCTTACCTCTGTAATAGGAAGGAGAAATGAAAAATACCTGGTTCGATTTGGTGACCTTTTTGTTTCTAGTCGGACACTACTGCTTGACTAAGGGAAATTCCCACAAGCCATTGCTGGTTAGGTGGCCTGTACTCTCAACTTCTACACTACTTCCTCTTTCATGATGTCTCCGATCCAGAAGACTGCAACAACCCAGGTTCCATACCTCCAAGGAAGCATCTTAGTCTCATTTAGCTTCTATCCTTTTAGTAATCAACAACACCAAATCTGTAATAGGAAGGAGTAATGAAAAACATGCCCCTAGAGGGATTCTAACTAGCCACCTTTTGGTCTCTAGCTGGACACTCCACTACATGTTTACACTTATGTTTTTGGTGACATCACTGGATCACAGAGGTGCTTGATCGAGCCTCACAGTGGCCCAGAAATGAAAAAAAAAAAAATAAAAATTATTCAGATTGGAAATGGATTAATGGGCCATTTCATGATATCTGGGAGGATATTTGACATGTCAAAATGGGTATTAAGACAGGGCCCTCACACCCCATTTTGGGACTGGGGCCCAGGGCCCTTAGAACTGGGAAAAATAATGGTGTTTTCCTTACAATTGGGAGAACTTGGGGTCTAAATTGGGAAAAAAAGATACTATTTTTCATTGGGAATGGGGCCGAATATTATTGGCACCAAATTAAGCAAATCAAGAGCCCTGTAAGAAAAAAGTATCCAAATTGGCCAATGGAACAAATACTCATAATATTTTATGATGAATGGATTTAATCACATGTTAGAGTAACAAAAATCACTGGTGTAAGTCAATAGCTCACATAATACAGTTAAACAAAATGGCAGCACTGAAATATATAGCGGATTGGAACCAATGTCAGGACGATACAATGTACATGTACCAGCCTTGAACATGAGGCCTAGCTACTGCTGGAAAAAACCCATACAAATATGAGCTCCTACTGACAATACTGTGCAAGAAATAGTAAACAATCATGAAAGTTTCCTATCCAATTATCAATAAAGCATAAACTCACAAACCAAATCAAACTTGTATATATTATACCTGTCAGTTAGCACATACTTCTGTATATGTAAATAATTTGTGACAACATGTAATCATCCTAAAGCTTAATAACAACACTTGTAATTTTATAAGTAGAATATACATGTATTAGTTTTTCGTGTTGGTCCATTGATGCCAGATCACAATAAGGTCAAAAGAACACCAGAGTAATTTGTAATGTACATTGTACATGTATTGAAATACATTGTACATATATTGCGCTTCTACCTTTGATATATATCGTAGACTATGTTCCTGCAGAAAATAAGGCAAAGAGTACTCATAACCACAAATATAACAGTTTCCCTTTCCCACTAGCTTACAATCAGAGTGGATAGATGGGAAAAACACAAACTACTTATGTCCCTCCTTTGGTGGTGTTCAACAAAACTTTTAGGGAATGAGAAAAGACACCCTTCCTGTACTGCCTTTCCACAAGGAATAACTGATGTCTAATGAAAAGTATCTATACTCAAACCAAAAACTTGATTAACCCTGCAAGAGAAAAATACTCCCCGTCAAACAACAGACAAGGAAGTAAAACAACTTTATGCTAGGACAAAAAATTTATTGTTTTACGAGGCCTCCCAATATTTCATCTCCTTTTTACACTAGATAAAATTATTACAAATTGCGGAATCTGATTGATTTATCAATGTGGGAATCCAGTCCAAAATTGGATATTGCATTAATTTTACATGTAAAAGTGTAGTTGATTGTGGCATGTACATACACTTTGTATATTGTATATTAAAATAATCAGTCACAAGTAGCAAGAACAGTAATATTTTATTGTAGATTGAATTTGGAATTTATTGAATTTGATTAAATCTATTATTATATTAGAATTGATAAATACAAAATGTACAATACATTTAATTTACATTCATCTAGTGACCATGGGTAAAGCAAAGAAAAAGAAGAGGGATTTTCAGAAAGTGAAACTTAAGGTTGGAAAGCAGCTGAAAAAAGCTGATAATGTGACTACAGGCAGTTTCCAGACAAGATCTATACAAGTGATACAACATCTCAAGTCCAATGATTCTCAGCCGAGTACAAAACGAAATCTTAACATCAAGGTAAAGTATTATTATTTTAACAAAGACTAATGCTGATTACTTACTTCTACTGTCACTCATGTTTTACACAGTCTTCTGAGTTTTTTGTAAGAGGAACTTTAAAGTACACACAAAGTATCAAATGTGGTGTAGTTCTCAACTTGAAAGTACAGAAAACACTGTGCTCCTTGGACCTAAATATTATGTATGCGTAGGGCTCAATGGTTTTTTCACTGTCATTTTGTAGAGTGTGAAAAAACAATAAATATATAGCAAATACGTTGGCAGGAATACACTGCGGTTACTTGTTAAATATCCACTAGGATTGTTGGTAGATCATTTTCTGGTTTTGTTACTGTAAAATCATGATTTTTTGTGGGGTTTTATTTTAAGCATTAGTTATTACCTTGTATTATTCCATGTGTACACGATACAGTATTAAAAAAAAAGACATGAAAATTGAGTTCTTGGAAAATTCCTTTCACAGCGTGTTTCATATCAGATTGATACATTAATTTTTTTATTGTAATGGTTACGTAATCATAATTTGAATTAATTTATGCATTTAATGGATGTTTGGATTACAATTGTAGGAGCTCCTGACCCAGTGTCAACACTACAGTATATCTGTTCGACACGACGCCCTGACAGGAATGCGTGAACTCTTAACGACCTATCCTAACCTTATAAGGTCACACTTGGCAGTGGTTCTTGAACGCGCTGCATCAATGTTTTCTGACAAAGATGCTGCAGTACGACAAGCTGACATCAAGCTTCTGAAAACTATCTTACCTCATATATCACAGCGTCAGATTTCGTCCTTCTTCCCGATCATCAGTGCTCACTTGTGTTGTTCGATGTCACACATATATGATGAAATACAGGCGGACTCCCTCAGAATACTTGATCTTTTTATTGAGAATTTCCCTCAGCTTGTTATAGGGAGCTCTAATCAGCTACTTGCTAATTTTATTGAACAGATTTCTTCCTCACAAACCACAGGTGATAAAAAAAGGACCCTAAATGTGAATCCAAACAGAAAAACCACATCACAAAAATGGAGAAGCACTGTTCTGGAAAGACTTCACAAATTGTTATCAGCTGTTATAAAGTACCAACTTACTGGTAAAACAATGGAAAACCAAGAATCTGATGAACCAGGAAACCTGACAACCAAGTCTTGTGGGAAAACTGTCAAGTGGGAGAGGGACAGTAATTCTGGACGTTTACCAATACCTCAGACATTTTTATCTAGGATTGAATCTAGTGGCATGCACATAAGGTAGGAGTCCAAAGCTGGTACTGATGGTGAATTTTGATGTTCAAACATATAAAAAGAAGGAGGGGGTCAATGTGGCTTGTACATGGTATTAAATACGGCCTCTATCACACAGCTGATGGAGCATGCATCTGTGTCTCATTTGATAGAGCTGGTTGATTTTCATGCTGGAGACTCGGGTTAGATTCCTGGTCGGGGCACTTTATAGGAATGTGTGTTTTCCTTGTTCTTTCACCGCTTTCACAGTGACCAAAAACATTGACATGCTTGTTAACACTCTGCTGACTATAACGTAGTTTATGAATAATCCAATGTTGTTTGATATGATTGTTGATCATGTAATATGTGTAATTAGTTTGCAAACATTTCACTATAACTAAAAAAATTGGCAAGCTTGCAAAAAATTGGCCAAGTTAGTTGGCCAAGAATAGTTTCATATGATATTGCTCCTATGAGAATATGCTAAACAGTTAATTTTAGAAACATTTATTAACCAGTTACTTCAAATTTTAAGATTATTCATGTAGAGTTACTCCCCTTTTTTGGACAGATTTGTGTATAGGTAGTACACATAACTATGTGAAGTAGGACATTACTTACAGTTTCAGTACACTTATTGACTTTGTTATGCGTATAATCTACTAACATTTTCAGGTCTCTAAATTTTACAGAAGTTACTTAATTTTCACCATACCCTGCTATTACATTTGTCCTGTTCTTATCCTCTCAGTGTCCTGAGATGATAATAAAATTAACTTATACTTTGAACAAAAGATCACTGTTCATTTGGTTCATTTCCAAAAATAGAATAATTGCATACACAACGTAAAGAATAAAAAAATATTTCAATGAAGATTGATATACAGTACACACTAGTAAAATAGTAAACATCATTTCCCTGGTTATGTTGATAGGTCTGGTCAGATTTCTAACAAGAAATCAACAGAAGAAGGATACGCTCTGACAGGGGAAGGAGGAATGGAGAAGTTGGTACAGGTGCTGGTTCCTCTTCTGCTGGAATGCTGGATAGAAGCTGAGGGTTCACATCACATGTCTAATAAAAAGAGTGAGGATATTGTTCTCAGTTTTCAGGAATTATGGAAACATTTCCCTAACGTTCCTGTTTATATTTACACAAAGATCTGATATTGTCTATTGATATGCCTGTGATTATTTTGATATCAACTGATTGTCAGAGATAAATATGACCTTGAACTATAGAAGGATTCATTAGGTTTATTTAGATGATGCCTAGACGATGTAGAGTTATATTTTAATAAAACGGCATGTAGACAATGTAGGGTTATATTTAAATAGAACTGCATGTAGACGATGTAGGGTTATATTTAAATAGAACTGCATGTAGACGATGTAGGGTTATATTTAAATAGAACGGCATGTAGACGATGTAGAGTTGTATTTAAATAGAACTGCATGTAGACAATGTAGGGTTATATTTAAATAGAACTGCACGTAGACAATGTAGGGTTATATTTAAATAGAACTGCATGTAGACGATGTAGGGTTATATTTAAATAGAACTGCATGTAGACGATGTAGAGTTATATTTAAATAGAACTGCATGTAGACGATGTAGGGTTATATTTAAATAGAACGGCATGTAGACGATGTAGGGTTATATTTAAATAGAACTGCATGTAGACGATGTAGAGTTATATTTTAATAGAACGGCATGTAGACGATGTAGAGTTATATTTTAATAGAACGGCATGTAGACGATGTAGAGTTATATTTTAATAGAACGGCATGTAGACAATGTAGGGTTATATTTAAATAGAACTGCATGTAGACAATGTAGGGTTATATTTAAATAGAACTGCATGTAGACAATGTAGGGTTATATTTAAATAGAACTGCATGTAGACAATGTAGGGTTATATTTAAATAGAACTGCATGTAGACGATGTAGAGTTATATTTAAATAGAACTGCATGTAGACGATGTAGAGTTATATTTGAATAGAACTGCATGTAGACGATGTAGAGTTATATTTAAATAGAACTGCATGTAGACGATGTAGAGTTATATTTAAATAGAACTGCATGTAGACGATGTAGAGTTATATTTAAATAGAACGGCATGAATACAAATTGTAGATGATGCTTAGACAATTGAGAGCTGTGTTAACACTGAATATAAATGTTGACTCTTTCATTTAAAGTTGCTTTCTTTATAGTTTCTGCTTGTATAGATAACTGGTAAAAATGCCTATTTATAAAAGTTTCTTCTAAATATTTTTTTTTTCAGATATCAGTGTCTTCATATCGGTACATAAGGTGACTCGTTTAAGGGTATACATCTTCATTAAAGACATTCAATAAAATATTAACATCCCAAAATTGATTGAATTAAAGTAATGCCTTCAAGAGTTTTCATTCTGTTTTAGGTCACAGTAAATTAATTTCCCAAGAATCCCTGGGTATCAGGGGAAGTGTTTTACAAGTGATACAGTTACTATGGCGATGTGTAGATATAAACAACCCTGCCTTGGTGAGTTCTGATCTGTGTGATTTTCCAAACCATAATGCATGATATGGAAAACTGGTTTCTTTCAAAATGTAAAGAATTAGTTGTGCTATTGCTAAATAATGCAGCTCAAACAGTGCATGAAATACAGATACCGACTGAGAATTTTTTTCAAAATATGTTTTTATGTCCTTACTATTTTATGGGGTGATTTGGGGAATAACTGTACAATGTTAACCATGTCTGTCTGTCGCATTCTGTCCTGTCGTGTCGGATTCAGAATCAATAAAAATATTTTCAGAACCTCTCCACAAATTTCCTTCATATCTATAATAGTATTAAAACAGCTACAGTGTAATTTTACACCTTGTGTTATCATATTGTGGTGGCCATTTTCCAAGAGCATTTAGGAATGGAAGTTTTCATCATTATTTCAATAAAACATTCTGCTTTACTCATTTTGTCTGTAGATGGCAACAATGCAGAAGAAATACTTGGCAGATTTCAAGAGTCAGTTCCTGCAGAATTTTCCTTATGCTGTTCATCTACCAGCAGAAAGGGCAGAGAAAGTAAAGAAACAAAGCACAGAAGTACAGGTAAAGGGGACCATGTCTTCTGATCATCAGTAATTTATAGTTATACATGTATTTCAATGCTATCTTTATGTCCTGTATTGATAAAACTTGACACAAGTTTACCAGGCTTCTACTGTTGGAACAAGCTATGTGTAGTTATTTATTTAATGATGCAAGAACAAAAATTAAATTAATGACTGTTGAAAAAAGTCAACTTGTACTGTACATTGAGATTGTTATTTTCCAGAACTTCTCTTATTCTGGCTTATTTTTGTGGAAATAAAATGTCAAAAAGATGAGATAGTTTGAAAGATGGAGAAAACATGATCTGTTTCATGATATCTGAACAAAATGAATCCCGTTTGGTTTGAATGTATATCAATAAAAAAAACAATGAACCATTAAAAAAAACCATTTACTGTTTATTGTGAACCATGTTTTATTAAATTTTGATTGTTACAGCCATCAGCAACAAGTCTAAATTTAGCAGTTTGTGATATAATGGCCCACTTCATGTCACAATCATCTAGCCAGTTACAAGACAGCAGTGTGGCATCCTGGGAGTCTGACATCATCAGTTACCTAGACGATGTCATTCAAGAGGAGGAGCTCAGTCTACAGGACCAGCACATTGTGATGAGCGTCATTAATCGCCTTATGTCTCAATACAAAGACCAAAGTAGGTCATTCTTATATCAATTCTTGGTATTTCAACTGATCATTTATTGATTTCATTGCCCCAAATTTATTCGAAGCTCAGCAAACATTAATTCTATTCAGTAGAATTATAAATGAATGTAATTTTATTGTTCTGCAATAAGCCCAACCCCTTACGTTCAGTAAGGAGTACCTATATGTGTTGGTCCCTGGACTTATTGTCCTGTATTGACACCCATCTCCTGAGTCAGAGGTAATGTGTTGGACACCATGACTTCTTGTCCTGTATTGACACCCATCTCCTGAGTCAGAGGTAATGTGTTGGCCCCCAGGACTTATTGTCCTGTAATTACCCCCATATCCTGAACCAGAGGTTATGTGTTGGCCCCCAGGACTTATTGTCCTGTAATTACCCCCATCTCCTGAACCAGAGGTAATGTGTTGGCCCCCAGGACTTATTGTCCTGTAATTACCCCCATCTCCTGAACCAGAGGTAATGTGTTGGCCCCCAGGACTTCTTGTCCTGTAATTACCCCCATCTCCTGAACCAGAGGTAATGTGTTGGCCCCCAGGACTTCTTGTCCTGTAATTACCCCCATCTCCTGAACCAGAGGTAATGTGTTGGCACCCAGGACTTATTGTCCTGTAATTACCCCCATCTCCTGAAGCAGAGGTAATGTGTTGGCCCCCAGGACTTCTTGTCCTGTAATTACCCTCATCTCCTGAGTATTAGGTAATGTGTTGGCCCCCAATACTTATTGTCCTGTAATGACTCTCATCTCCTGAGCCAGAGGTAATGTGTTGGCCCCCTTGACTTATTGTCCTGTAATGACTCCTAATTCCTGAACCAGAGGTAAAGTGTTAGCCCTCAATACTTATTGTCCTGTTTTGACCCCCATCTCCTGAGTATAAGGTAATGTGTTTGCCCCTTGACTTTTCCTCCTGTATTGACCCCCATATCCTAGGTCACAGGTAATATGTTATAAGCCTTCTGGGTATACTGCAGAATGAATGTGGTATCATTTGATAGCTGGGCAGTGTTATTACACCAATTTCATATTTATAGATACTAAGCATTTTGTATCACCATGATCTTTGTCTTTGGATCAACCTAACCTACATCAGTCCCAACAATAGGTTATCACTGTATGAGCTAGGACAAATTGTAAGCAGAGGCATTCTCTTAGAACTTTTAAAAGCATTAAAACTGAGGAACAATACTGAAAATTGTTTTTTTGAAGTTTGACATGTCTTGTGTGTTCCCACACTATTCAAATCTAAGTTCTGTCACTAGTAACTCATTGAATCATGTTCTTAAAGTTGATGAGAATCATAATGTTACTTTCATTATTCTTTTGTTGTGATACCATTGGGTTGGAGAGGAAGTTTTGTTTAAATCAAAATGATGCATGGGTTTCATAATTTGAACCATGTCTTGAGGTCTTTAGCAAATTGAAAAGGTTATAAATGTTAGTAAACACATTTTCTGAAAATGCATGGGATAGACAGTAGATATGTCTATAGGAAAGCCTAGTTAGTTTGTTCAAATTGCTGCCATGATTTCATAAACATGTATGAGGGCAAAACACAAGGTCAAATTTAGCGTTTTACATAATGTGGTACACATTCATTGTATACACATTTGATCAGTGTGGAGATTTCATCACTAAAATGTTTGTTTCCTCAGGCATCCATGACAGTTTGCTACAGCAGATGCTGAATAGGTACACAGGTTGTCACCTACTTTCCAGCCAACGGAAGGAATTACTAACGTTTTTTTCTGACATCTTCTTGGATTATCGTTATGAGGACCTCATCAACTCCAATATGGCTATCACGTTCCTGAAAACATTACCAGAGGTGTTTTTCCAGGCTATATCAAATCGACAGATTTTAACACAAGTATTAATGGTGATGAAAAAAGCTGTCAGCCAATCCAAATTGACAACATCTGTTATGGAAATCGTCCAGCATTTTGTGGATCAAGTTTTAGGTACTTTCACTGTAAAACATTACATGATGGATCATTGCTACTTTCAAACCATTCATCATTTGATCTTTTTGATAATGTGGAGACTATAATACAGATGATCAAGACCAAGAATGATTTTCAACTTTCATTGAAATATGTATTTAGGCTTCTAAAAACTTCCTTTTAAATCAAGGTCTGAAATGTGAATTGAATTATTTTGCAAGAAACATAGATTTTTTACTTTGTGGAGGTAATTTTTCAATGAATGATGATTTAATAAGTAAATTTAGTTTCATTTTACTTTCTAGATCAGTCTCCAGCAGTATTTGACAAACTTGAAAGTAGCACACAGAAAAGGTTTGCAGAGCTGTTATATTACATACCTCCACTCCAGGGGAGTTCACTGTCCTCCATAGTGAGGCTGTTCCGGCGCCCTCAAGTGTCAGTGGATATTTGTTTGTATATTCTACAGATACTACATCACAGGTATGTATGAATAGATTTTTTTTAAAAAAAGAAAACAAAATGAAGCAATATAAAAACTTTATTTTCATAAAGAGTAAAAAAGAAATTGTCTGCTTGATAAAAGAATAGGAAAAATAGTTCAAGATGTTGTCCCCCCAAAAAATGTATCCTTTAAAGTCTGTTTGGTTTCAAAAACAACCAGGCCCCGTTCCTGACTTCTAGTTCTTTGATTCATTTTGGCAAAGTCCCATGAGATAGACATATCATTAATGTACTGTAATCTGCTATCATCACAGGTACATGAAGGAGAAGCAGACAGTTGAAGGAGGTACCCACTACATCAGTACACTACTCAGCATCCTCATCACACATGGTAGGTCAAAGTCATCATAACTTCTAATGTAACACTGAAGTACAGTTATTGATATACACAGTAAATTAATGATGGATTTGTCTTAATACTGTAACAGAGTATTAATTTGAATATTGATTCTTTCTTTTTTTCTTTAGCCTGGATGATCTTTTCTAATATAAAATTGAGAGGGTGAAGCATTAGGGGGTAGGGGGTGGAAGAGAGGTGGGCAGGAGAAATGAATTCTTCAAATTAAGAGTTATTGCATGATGCTTTTGTTAAGATAAATGTCAAAATATGGTTACCTCTTTTAACTTGACAGACTCTGCTAGGATTAAACAAATTATCTGAAACTTCCTTCCCATCCTACAGTGATACAGCATTTATTCAGAAATAAGCCCATGCCTGGTAAAAAGCCTAACCATATACATTGTTGTTCAGCAGATCTGCTGACCAATGATATTCCATTGTCCTATAATAAGCCAATTAATCAACATCCTACATCACATATTGAGCCAGAGGGAATATGTCAATGAACACTCCCATCCCCCTTTTTTCACCCTCACTCAAATACAGCTTATATGTTAAGACACTGACCATGTATTTTCTATATGTTTGGGGCATCAGGTCTGTTCTTGATATAGATAATTAGAATATTTCAATAATCAACTTTGAATTGTGCAACAGATGATGGTAATGAAAAAGTAGTGAAAGACCAGGAAACTGAAACTACATTTATTCATCGTCATGGCAACCATCATCTTCACTGTCATTTTAACCCGGAGATTTGGAATAGAAGTTTGATTTTGATAAAGGTGAGCAACACATTGTGTATGGGAAATAGAAGTTATTTTGTTCCAAATGTCTATAATTTTGTCTATGGAGTATTGCTATAAGTTGAAAATCTCTAATGAAGGTACTGAATGACCTAGCTTGAGATGAACAATTGTGGGTTAATTGCCCCGTGAACAACAAGGATCGTTTTGAGGCGGGATTTCCATGGTGACTACCTCTTTAACAATGTCTTTTATAAGAAAAACACCCTGCATAAATAAAAAGACTGGCATCTCTGTATCACGTCTTTCATATGCAAATGTCAATTTTTATTGTGAAATTTAAATATTGATTTTCTGTTGTAGGCAGTGTGTTCCACTTATCAGCAGGTTGAGAATACATCACAGGTGGCTGAAATTTTAGAGTCATTTCTACAGTCTTATCTGGTCAGTATAGGTCATAGGTCATAGGTCACACAAAATGATTGACCGGAACATAATTACAAGTGTATATAAAATCTTCTCCCAACAAAAAGTCATAGATTAATGTACATATAGATTATTACATAACATCAAAGATTTGTTTAATATGGATTTTATAACAGTCAAACCTAAGTAAGTTGTGTGGCAGTAAAGAAGAAAACGTGTATTATAATGGAATTTTAGTTTTGTTTGTTGTAAGGTATTATGTTCGTTGGGGACAATAGTAGTAATATTCCTAATATGATTGTTTTTCCTTGGTGTATTCCAGATCCAATTCCAAAGTGAAAAGAGCAATTTGTCAAGTCAAAACCTGATGGCCATTGTTATGCTAGCCAGTCACATGAACTGTTGGAAATGTCCAATCGGAAGGAAGCTTACAGAGCTTGTGTGTGGTTACATTTGGTGCTTGTTCAATATACTAGTTGCTAATGGAGAGCAAATATCAGATTTTATTCAAGAACTTAAAACAGAATGTGCTGAGTTTGTGATCTCAGCTGAGTCTGGAGTTAAAGATTTTCTGGAGAACATGTCCCAGGATTACAGAAGTAAGTTTTGATTTATGTTTTGGCTTCTTTGTTCAATTTTGGATGGTTTTAGTTTCTCACAAGGAAACATACCCATCATGTGTTGTTATGATTTTGTCCTTGGGAAAGACATTTTACCCATATTAAATATAAACTTTATTTATTTTACAACAATTGCGAAACAAGTTATGCCAACTTATACTGATCACTCTTGTTGGCCCGGATGTAAGCGCGTGAGGGGTCTTATTGTGGGAGGAAACCGGAGTATCCGGGGAAAACCCACGTGGTCGGAGGTGACCCCTTACCTTTTCACATCCGTTCCGGGAATTGAACCCCGGTTAGCCAGGTGAAAGGCGAGTACGTTACCACTGCGCCACCCGACCACCCCATATTGTTTTGGATGACATGTGAATGGCCTCCTGTATGTTGTTCAGTGAGGGAACCACCAGCTTCTTCAAAGAGATCTTACCTGTAAACGACCCTGGCTGTTGATTTGTGTGATCTTTTGATTTGTTCTTGATTTATCCTAACTGACCAAATTGAGATTTTATCCCCTACATGTCATATCCCTTTGTATGGGAAAAATTGGAATCCATCTTTTACGTTTTCAGTTGATAAATCTGAATAATGTTTTTTAAAGATTGTTTGTATTTTAGAATTATTGCAGTGAGAAACATGCTATGCTGTTGTGAGAACATGTTAATTTGTATGGTTTGTCTTCAGGTTATGGTATAATATGTTGGCTATTCAAAGACTGTATGTACGATTATGTCTGTCTTTATGATGACATAATTGATGTCATTTTATTTGTAGGTAAAAAATGCATGTAATAAACAATTAAGCACACCATCACTTCAGTATGTGATGTAGATGTGAAATATTTTCAAACATTTAGAAGTTTATTCCATTTCTCTAACATACCACATAATTCAAAAATAAAAGCTACCTGTGCTAGCCTTGCCTAGTCCTGGATGTTTTTTTTTTCTTTTTGACCAGATGCTCTAAACTTTCAAAAAATTCTCTATTTAATGTATGTATGAAAGATGTTTATAATAACATAATTATTCTGAAAAAGGAATCTTTATTATTCCTTCTTTCTCTGTCATTTCCTCCATCTTTTTGTATCTTTAACTTTCTTCTTTCTCTTTTTAGAGACCATACAAAGCACTAGGTTTTTCAACTCTTGAAATTAAGATCCTGCTTTGCTTTAGTTACATGTATAAGAGTATTAGTATTTGCTAAGAGATACGATTTCTCATGTATTTTAAAATAAAATATTAAAAATGTGATTCATTGAACTGTTGTTATTTCTGGTATTTTCAAATTTACATAAACAGAACTTGGAGTTATATAAATATGTGTTAACTTTTGTTGTTGTGTACACAGGTGCTTGTGATGAGGGAGACGTCCAGAGAGTATGTGGGGTAGCCTCTATCTTACTGAGATACAAAGGAAGTCTATCCACATTACACCAACATGCTGACTCTATCAACACCATTCTAACCTCTGTCCAGGTAAGCAGGCTTACAACATTTTTGTTGTCTTATGTATCATCTGACCCGAAGGGCTAACATGACCTTTAGTCATCAGCTCTAACTTGCCATCAATGATCCTGAGATGTCCTGACCAACTGTTGTAATATTTTGGGTCCTTTCAAAATCAATAGCTACATCTTGAAAAATCCCTTTAAGATATGTTCTCCAGTTCCACTGGTGCTATTGAACTGAAATTTGATTGGAATATTGAGGGAAGGAAGGCGACAGTTGTTGGTTCTTGGCCTTGTCAAAACTTGGACCTGGTAGTCACAGTGGCTACATACGCAATCAAGGGTTTCGTGACTGATACTATTACAAACTTCTTCTCAAGTTTCAACAGTGGAATTCAGCTCATACTGAGATGGTCTTGACCAGGTGCTGTTATTTTTTGGGTCAGTCAGAAATCCAATATGGCCAACCTGACCACCATCTTGAAACTTCCCAAGTTTGACAAGTCCCATTGAGTTGAAAGTTGGTGGTAAGGTTTAGGAAAGAAAGCGGGCAAAGTATTGTTGTCATTCAGGCTCCTCAAAACTTTGGCATGTCAGCCGCAGTAACAATTTTATAGTATGATTGCACAGTCACGGTTTTCCTGAACATCACCTATTTAATATTCTCATTGACTGTTTTGCCCTGGGATTCAGCACAACTTGTAATAGATGATCCTGATATGGTCTTGACCAAGTGTTGATATTTTTCAGGGCCTATCCATAATTGGATATGGCTGTTATCTTGAAAAACATATTCTAAGTTTGTGCTCCAGTTCCCATGGTGTCATTTAGCTGAAATTTCTTGGAAATATTGGAAAACTGAAGTAAACCTTGTTTTTATTTCTGTTAACTTTATGACTAAAGGTAATATAAGAATTGCTGTAATAGTTTAATCATTGTATCCAACACCACCACCGGTAATTAAAGTGTACCGTAAATTTTTCTGGATTTATGCCCCTTCTCTTATTTGCTAGTTTATATTTTGTCCTTACAACTGGTGCTTATCTTCCTGGCTAGTATTTGACTGGGGAAAAGTCTTGTGGGGTATTTTCTATGATAACAAGGAATTATAAAGCACTAACTGCATGAGTTTATGAAATGTAAATGATATTAAATTTTTTTTATTTTTCAGACCAAGTTCCCATCTGTATTAAATAAACAATGGTGGTCAGATTTCCTCTATCTGGTGTCACTTGTCAGCTGATGAACAAGTAAATAGTCAACATTCATCTTCAGACCTTGAACGGTCAGCAGCGAAAGACAGGATCGTTAATGGCATCTGCTCTGACTTGTGGTCATTAAACAGAAAGAGTGGTAAAGTGGTCATATTATGAGACACTGATCAGCAACTGCACATGGTGAAAGTGGTTACTTCATTGGTCAGTGGTCAGCTGATCCAGGACCCAAATATAGCCATAGACGTTGCATATACCTGATATGTGACCATCAGAAATTTGGATTTACTTGATAAAATTAATTAAATGATTGCCAGTCAAAATTTCATACATTTTCTGTGTTCAAACGATAATGGTACTGTGCCAAAATCAATTAGTATCTTTTTAATACAGCCATTCATGAATGTCTGTAAATTCTTACAGTGTAAAATTGTGTCATTTTGCAACAATAAAACCATCTTGATATCAGATATCCTGTTTTGAAATGTCTTCCATATACCGCTAGAGCCAGAGTTTTTTCTGTGAGAACTCAGTCCTACCCTCTAATTGTGATTGGTGTTTTGTATCTTTTGCTATGCTTTTAAAAGTAATTTGGGTCGGCTGTTGTCGACCAGCCAAACTCTTTAGCCGAGTTATCCCTGTCTACAGGATTCATGTTTCTCACAGATTATCAAACACCATACAGCAAGAAATTGTAAGTTGTCGTGAATCCTATTTCTTGCGCCATCATCAATGTCTCATGAAATAAGCACTGAAAATTAATGGTGTTATCAATTTGTGACATGGCTGCAAATAGCGTCATGGTGTGTGCCACCAGTCTTTCCCTTTCCTATGAACCATAGGATCACCCTGTGAAGTATGTGAGAAATTCACATGGATAAGTTGATGGCACGGGTCCCAATTTCCTATAGTGTCCAGATGGAGGCTGAAGAGTCTATTGTTGAAACCTAGGCGGAGCAGGAGATTTTCCATTACTCCTTCCTACTACAAATATATGTTTTATCCATGATTGTTCCCGATCTATCATTTTATGCAAGATATTGTTAAAATTCTGTGGTCGGAATCCCAGAAGAAGACATTGAGACGTAGTACATGTTTTAAAAGATATCGTTGGTTACTGATAGCATGTGCGTAATTAAAAAAAAAACAGAATCGTTCATTTTTAGGCACTAAAGTTTATTATCACAGCAAGCAGAAAGATATATGTAGTTAATAGTTCATGAGTAATCAGAATCTGTGGACAGTTCAACGTTCACTGTGTGTTGTCTTTTATTTCAACATCTCAAATACGTTGTTAACCAGCTATTGGTGAATAACGAAATGTTAATTTTCATGCCAATTGTCTCTCATAATTTAATAAAACATACCTTAATATAGTTTTTGATTGTTTTACAATATACTTTTGAATTTCTTGACATACTCTGTAATTCTAGCAGCTATGAGAAACTACACTAAATATGTATATTCAATTACCAGATTGCAATATGATTTCAATATAGACTACTCTTAATGTTCTGAGAACATTTTTGGCAAAAACTTATAATGACATTACATCAGTATAATGGAAAAATGTCTACAAATATTTATCACTATGATTGTCATTTCATTTTTTATTTACTTTCACAAAAAATAACTTTTAGAACTGTAATTTGCACTAATTAATATGAACAAAACTTTCACTGTCAAAGTAAAATTATTATAACTTTTACCCAGTAAATCATTAGATTTTGACAGCTGGAATGTTAAGAGCAACTCTAGTATGAAAAATACAGTGTTTATCTTACATAAAATCCATGCCTGTTAATAAGCCCACCCTAATATATTTCAGCATTAGTAATAATGACTACAAATTTTACATCTCTGTTGTGTAATAAGCCTTATTACTTTGATACAGAAGCTGTCAGCAAACATGTCAGACAATAATCATCCAATATATAAAATGGTTAAACCAATACATGTTTGCATCATTCTGAAATATTGAATGCCTTTCAAGTTGGCTATATCGTGAGTCGTTCCTTTAATTAGTTTCTACCTCCAGACATATTTGTTTGCCTTGGCATCACAAATTTTTAATAGAATTTTGCCTAAATGAGTGTTCCAGGTGACATACTGTACTGTAGAACTTACAAAAGGTCCAAGCCATTTCTTTCAGCCCTTGGAATTTTTTTGTAGTTTGAAATTAAGAAACTGTGTCTAATATGTGATAAAATCATTTCTCTTTATTTTCCTCATTAGAGCATCTCTTCACAACAGAATAGTGCATCACCACTTAAAATTCCCTTTGACAGTGTAGATTTATTTCACAGACTAAAAATGCCTAGAGCTAACAAAATCGGAAAATCATTGATTGGTGTGACTAAAATAAGAGAAAACTTCTATTCTGGATCTAACTCAGAAGGCAGTTACTAATGTATCAAATACCAAATAAAGAGTGAGAACAATATCACATCATGTTGATGTTCATCTGAATAAATAAAATATGGCCGGAGATCAGGAAACGATCCAAAACTAAGGTGTTTGTTAAGCCAATTGAACAAAATGTCTCTTTCCATGATGTTATCTGTAATTAAGTAGCTCAAAATTTAGGATAGTTTTAGGCTTAAAATTGTTTCATGATACTGGGGTGTGGTTAATGGCAAAGCTTGAAGCTTAACATATACTATGTAAAATCTGTGGTAAGAACAAACAGGCACATCATGTAGGATTTAGGAAAATGGCACACAGAAGCTGCGAATACAGGCAGGACTACAATGTAACTCTATCTTGGACCATCACATTAATGTTATGGCAACAGAAAAATGGCACACAGAAGCTGCGAATACAGCTCACATTAGCAGCAAAAACAATCTGGATTACAAAATGTAACATGATCTTGGTTTATCATCACAAAGTTATGTCAACAGAAAAACAGCTAAGGTAGCAGTGAAAACAAATAGGTTTATCACTATAAACATTTATAACACAGAAGTAGAAGCATGAAACATTAGTACTTATTTTTTCTCCCTCACATTTGAAGGAATATGTATCAAAAATATAAAGAGAGGTACACCTATTGTTATCTGCATAGAAGAACGAGGTTATACAAATTTCACATTATTTCTCCCACACTGAAGATTTACATCATGATGATGATCTTTATAATCTAAGGTTAATGAGGGAAAATTGTGACAACCTAAAGCTGATGAGGGTAACTTGTTACAATCTAAAGCTGATGAGGGTAACTTGTTACAATCTAAAGTCAATGAGGGAAAATTGTGACAACCTAAAGCTGATGAGGGTAACTTGTTACAATCTAAAGTCAATGAGGGAAAATTGTGACAACCTAAAGCTGATGAGGGTAACTTGTTACAATCTAAAGCTGATGAGGGTAACTTGTTACAATCTAAAAGTAATGAGGGAAAATTGTGACAATCTAAAGCTGATGAGGGTAACTTGTTACAATCTAAAGCTGATGAGGGTAACTTGTTACAATCTAAAGCTGATGAGGGTAACTTGTTACAATCTAAAGTCAATGAGGGAAAATTGTGACAATCTAAGCTGATGAGGGTAACTTGTTACAATCTAAAGTCAATGAGGGAAAATTGTGACCACCTAAAGCTGATGAGGGTAACTTGTTACAATCTAAAGCTGATGAGGGTAACTTGTTACAATCTAAAGTCAATGAGGGTAACTTGTTACAATCTAAAGCTGATGAGGGTAACTTGTTACAATCTAAAGTCAATGAGGGTAACTTGTTACAATCTAAAGTCAATGAGGGTAACTTGTTACAATCTAAAGTCAATGAGGGAAAATTGTGACAACCTAAAGCTGATGAGGGTAACTTTTTACAATCTAAAGTCAATGAGGGAAAACTATGACAACCTAAAGCTGATGAGGGTAACTTGTTACAATCTAAAAGTAATGAGGGAAAATTGTGACAATCTAAAGCTGATGAGGGTAACTTGTTACAATCTAAAAGTAATGAGGGAAAATTGTGACAATCTAAAGCTGATGAGGGTAACTTGTTACAATCTAAAGTCAATGAGGAAAAATTGTGAAATTGTGACAAGGGTAACTTGTTACAATCTAAAGCTGATGAGGGTAACTTGTTACAATCTAAAGTCAATGAAGGAAAATTGTGACAATCTAAAGCTGATGAGGGTAACTTGTTACAATCTAAAGTCAATGAGGAAAAATTGTGACCACCTAAAGCTGATGAGGGTAACTTGTTACAATCTAAAGCTGATGAGGGTAACTTGTTACAATCTAACGTCAATGAGGGTAACTTGTTACAATCTAAAGTCAATGAGGGAAAATTGTGACAACCTAAAGCTAATGAGGGTAACTTTTTACAATCTAAAGTCAATGAGGGAAAACTATGACAACCTAAAGCTGATGAGGGTAACTTGTTACAATCTAAAGCTGATGAGGGTAACTTGTTACAATCTAACGTCAATGAGGGTAACTTGTTACAATCTAAAGTCAATGAGGGAAAATTGTGACGACCTAAAGCTGATGAGGGTAACTTTTTACAATCTAAAGTCAATGAGGGAAAACTATGACAACCTAAAGCTGATGAGGGTAACTTGTTACAATCTAAAGTCAATGAGGGAAAACTATGACAACCTAAAGCTGATGAGGGTAACTTGTTACAATCTAAAGCTGATGAGGGTAACTTGTTACAATCTAAAGTCAATGAGGGAAAATTGTGACAACCTAAAGCTGATGAGGGTAACTTGTTACAATCTAAAGTCAATGAGGAAAAATTGTGACCACCTAAAGCTGATGAGGGTAACTTGTTACAATCTAAAGCTGATGAGGGTAACTTGTTACAATCTAAAGTCAATGAGGGAAAATTGTGACAATCTAAGCTGATGAGGGCTGATGAGGGTAACTTGTTACAATCTAAAGTCTGATGAGGGTAACTTGTTACAATCTAACGTCAATGAGGGAGGGTAACTTGTTACAATCTAAAGTCAATGAGGGTAACTTGTTACAATCTAAAGTCAATGAGGGAAAATTGTGACAACCTAAAGCTGATGAGGGTAACTTTTTACAATCTAAAGTCAATGAGGGAAAACTATGACAACCTAAAGCTGATGAGGGTAACTTGTTACAATCTAACGTCAATGAGGGTAACTTGTTACAATCTAAAGTCAATGAAGGAAAATTGTGACAATCTAAAGCTGATGAGGGTAACTTGTTACAATCTAAAGTCAATGAGGAAAAATTGTGACCACCTAAAGCTGATGAGGGTAACTTGTTACAATCTAAAGCTGATGAGGGTAACTTGTTACAATCTAAAGTCAATGAGGGTAACTTGTTACAATCTAAAGCTGATGAGGGTAACTTGTTACAATCTAACGTCAATGAGGGTAACTTGTTACAATCTAACGTCAATGAGGGTAACTTGTTACAATCTAAAGCTGATGAGGGTAACTTGTTACAATCTAAAAGTAATGAGGGAAAATTGTGACAACCTAAAGCTGATGAGGGTAACTTTTTACAATCTAAAGTCAATGAGGGAAAACTATGACAACCTAAAGCTGATGAGGGTAACTTGTTACAATCTAAAGTCAATGAGGGAAAATTGTGACAACCTAAAGCTGATGAGGGTAACTTGTTACAATCTAAAGCCATGGATGGAAAATCGTGGCAACCATTAGCTAATTAGATAAGAATATGATGAGGTTAAGCTAACATGGAAAACGTGACAGCCAAAAGCTGATAACTGATACAAGTGTTATACAAACTGTGTTTATCTTTTTTCTCAACAATGTAATTAAAATTCATTGTTATCTATATCAATAATTACCAGAGCATACCAAAATCAACCTTTCAAAATAGTTAATACGTAAGAATACCAAAATTTGATTACTAAGAGATTATAAAGTGCTTATCAGACCACTATACCAATATATTGCTATTTCAACACTTTGTAAAACTTGATAAGATCAAGAACAAGGCCCCATTTAAAAGAAAGTGTTAATTTCTATGGACACATCAAAAGCTATCACAGATGGCAATGATATTCAGCAGCTAAAAACTGACATCAAGTGCATATTTCATTTGTATCAATGAAAATGTTTTCTGTACAGCAGTAAAACATGAAACAGAAAATCAAATACAGATAAAGATGAAACTATCAGTCTACTGTGAAATTTTTTTAGGGGACGGAAGGTAGATATCGACATGTGGTAGATATAGACAGGTGGTTGATAAAACCATATTTTCTGGATTATAAGCCACACTTTTTTTCCCCGGGAGTCGGCCTTTTCGGCTTATACACCAGTGTGGTTTATATGTGGACAAAAGAAATGGGCAGGATTAAAAAAAAAAAATGGAAGGAAGGAAGGGTACCAGAACCCCAGTACAAGACTGTACTGTACCTGCCCGTCACATGATTGTGACTGAAACAGATCATCTAGACCTATCATTTTCAGTCTTATACAGGAAAATTTGAAGATTGACCATCATGCTTTTTTACAATATTAATAGCATCGTGTAACTTACAATAAAAAATAATATGGGACTATTAAGAATTTGGTCAGCATGCAACGGCCTTCATCAACATTTAGCAGTACAGACACTGACCAATGGAGAAATTGTTTAGTAAAATGTACATTACATCAGGCCCTGTATCTGTGTGTAGACAATCTGTGAAGGCATCCAAGCTTGAAAATGAGTTCCATATTTGCTATTTTGCGTTTTTTTAAACACATCAATAAGATAAATGATTATCTGTATATAATTCATTTGCAAGCTTTATTACGGTAAATCTTTCACCAACAAGCTTGATAAATTGCCCTCTGCTGTCTGTTATATCAACAAACTTTGGTCAATGTGACAGTCACTACTTTGTAAGAAAGGGAGCAGCTTATATTCCAGTGCAATTAATATGTTGATCAATTTGGAAAAAATGTTAAAAATCAGCTCTGTGGCTTATATACAAATGCAGCTTATTACCCGGAAAATATGGTAGTAGATATAGACATATGGTAGATTTAGAATGGTGGCTGATACATACAAGAGGTTGATATAAACATGGTGGATTAAGATATATGGTGGAAGTAGACAGGTGGTATACATAGACATGTGGTAGATATAAAAAGGTGGTAGATTCAGACAGGTGGCTGGTACATACACAGACAAATGGTCTATTGGGTTAATTGGTTCTACGAAAATCTCCAGATCTTAAATCAATTTGAAGACAGCAACTTTTTGTAGTAAAATGACCAGACATGATCAAACAAGAATAAACTTATTTTACTGTCATTTTATCTCAGTCACTCTTATTTCTTCTGATGGAAACACAAAAAGTGAAACTGGAAGAAACCCTTCCAGTTTTGGTCATGTGACACAAAACCTTACAGCTGGGGAAAACCGTCTTGGCGAATAGTAAATATTCAAGTCCACCACAATCAGAAGAAAGATGCTTTATGAATGACAGTGTCTCGACAACTCCAGGGACTGTTGTTATCTGGCTCCCTCACATAGACGGTCTGTTCACCACGGCAGGGGTTCTCTGTTAAATCTAGGGGTTCGCCGTTCGTGTCCACCAAGATGAAATTGGAGATATTCTCTGCAGTCAGCTGTAAAAGAAAGTCAATTAAATCAGTTACTACTAATAACAAAGATAGAAAATGATAACAATTCAGATCCGAGATGTAACAGCACATTTGATTGGCCAATGAAAACAATTTACAACAGTATAATCAAGATATACAATACTAGAAATTCTAAACTTTTCATTTGTCATTGTATGTGACATCAATGATCTCCAGTAACCTCAACACATCATGAGGGTGACCTTTAGAAATTAAAAATAGCCTGATCATGACCTCACATAGTCGCCTGTCCAAAATTATGAGATTATGGCTTTTTAAAATCAATTTGAACTAGAATATGGAAAACCATAGTGTTTTTAAAAATTTGTGTTAGTATATATGGGTTATAAAACCTTTTTTCCATCATATTAATGGATTTCCTTTTTTCAATAACTAATACACTGCTGTGGACTACAAGAGCATTATGGTAATAAATTGTCCACAAGAAATTCACAATATTGTGAAAGCAATTTTAAAGAAGTTTGGAATAACTGTCTTAACTAGAAATCGTATATAAGACATATATATTGCAAAGCAGTAACAGATAAGGTACAGAACTTTATGGCATGATACTATGGGATGGATATCAACCTTGGAATTTACCGTAAAAGCATTAATTTTTGTGGGATAATTATTTTGTTTAATTTGTTCATACTCTAAATCCACAAAGTTGCATGTCCATCAAAAGATAAAACAAACAAAAGTTTACATAAATTTGATTCTAGTGCTAGTGGATCGTGTGAGTAAGGTGTATCCATGAAATCACGTGCCAACAAAAATAAGGTTTTTTTTTTGGAAAACCCTGAAATTTGAGCCTCACAAAAATATTTGATTTTACAGTATGGATGGTAATACAATGCATGTCTAATTCTGTCACCAGTTTTGGTAGAGAGGTGATAAGTCTTTGATGATAAAAGATCAAGATATGTTGGAAATTCAATAAACACATGTTTTTATTGCATATGATATTTAGCAATTATGTGACAGGCTTTCAAAATTGAAATTTAATGGGGTACAGTTGAGACAACTGCTAATAATTGAAAGAAAGAAAGAAAGAAAGAAAGAAAGAAAGAAAGAAAGAAAGAAAGAAAGAAAAAGAAAGAATGAAAGAAAGAAAGAAAGAAAAAAACTGACCTTATCTGACAGTTCTTTATCAATTATAACTTCCCAGGAGTTCAGAATATGTTCTCCTTGAAGTTTGATGTGGAAGAGTTCTTTTTCTGAGGTAATCACACGAACCAGTGCTCCTTGGCTATCAGACTTTTTGATTTCTGGTGATACATATTCCATCTGGATCTTCTTCAATGAGGCCATGTACTCCTCCTCGTCATCGTTAGCTATGGAGATGTCCTCATTATCCGGGTCAGACATATCATCCTGTGAATGTTTAAATAGGCCTAAATTCAAATTTCATTTTTAAACATACAGAACCTTCAGAGTTTAAGAAGTTCTCATACTAATTAACTGAAATGCAGAAAATTAGCTAAGATATTGACACATCTGTAAATATTCCAAGTAGGTCATTTCCTTTACAAGATAAGCAATTGCATACCTAACTCCAATATCTTTTACTGTATACCAAGAAATGTTCACTCTTGTTTAATTTTCGTTCTGTTTAGTCCATGAAAAGGGAGGGTGAAGTTCAGATGGAACAAAATTTGCTACATGAACATAACCCTTTAATGTAATTCTGAGAGGGTGAAATGAACATAAGGTGAATTCCTGTATAATCATACAAGGGCTAAAATGATTTGGGAGAAAATATCATGGACGGACGCCGGATGGACTGACGGACGCCGCACTATGGCAGAAGCTCACTTGGCCATTTAAGCCTGGCGAGCTAAAAATGGTATGTTGTGAACAGATTGATTAGTCATGATACTGCTAAAACAAACACTTTAACAACGTTAACATTCTGGACAGTGTTCAAATTATATTTCACATGTAATAATGTAACAAAGGTGACTTATGACCTTTAACCTTGACTGATGGCTACCAAAATCTGATCAGGTGTAAAACCTGATGATGTGATGCTATGGTGTAAATTTGAATTAAATCCGTCCAAGGGTTCCCAAGATATCTTGTACAAAATCTTTGCACTGACGTATGGATGGACAGACAGGCAGACAAACAAACAAAGTGATAAATATATGCCCTGCCCCACCCCTTTCAACAAAGTGGGTAAAATAAATCATTCTTCTCTTACCAGTTCATCAATCTGTGACTTTGAATTCTCACTGTGGCGTGATATCTCTTCAAAATATTCCGCTGTAAGTTAAACAAATGTAGTCTAAGAATAAATTTCGCAACTACATTGTATGTACAATGTATTACATAAACAATGTTTTAATACTTAGAAATTACATAATTGATCATTATCCATCATGGTTTTACAGAAATCAATTATCTACGTCATCACTTCATCAATTTAAGCCTTTTTGGTAAAAAACTCCAAAGAACCTTTCAAAATAAAACTACTGCTAATTCACAAATGTGATTATTTGTTACACATCAATATTGAGCTAAAATCCATGTATTCAAACTGTACAATGACACAGCATCAAAAACAGCCCGGTAGCCATACTTTTCAACTTTTTCCCATCAGAACTTACCAATCTTGTTCTCATTTTCCTTGTTTTGTTGTTCCAACTTTGAGTCTGATTTTCCAGCAGAAGAAGTTCCTCCACTTTTTGGAGGTGTGTTACCAGTTCTCCAGGAAGGTGGTGATGTTATCTGTTGTTGGGGAGTGAAATAAGGCTTGACTTCCCTTGGGTTCGGAGACTTGTACTGGCTTGAGTGCTGTTGGGGTTCTGAAGTCTGACGGTCAGTCTTCCTCTTGCTGGGGCTCAGATTCAGATGCAGCTGTTTCTTGTTATGCTTAATGAATGGGGGAGAGCCAAGGGGTGTTGAAATCCTTGGTGAGACTGGTGACGGAGACTTGGTAGGGGACAGACTTAGCTCATTCGATTCCACTGGAACTCTTCCTTTTTCCACAGTAACTGGCTGCAGTGGTGTTGTTTTTGTCTTGGTGATAGCACCAGTAGATTTGTCAGTGATGACCAACAACTGCTCAGTATATTTTTTAACTGGCCCTGTTGAAGTCACATCATTGATAAATTTGATGATTGTGGGAACTTTAACAGTCTCTTCATCTCCAGAGCCAAACAAGTCCTCAATGGGAATATTCTCTTCTTCTATAAAAGGCGATGAACTCATAAGGTTGTCAAAATCTGGTATGATACACCTAGCATCTGGCATAGGATTCTGATATGATGAATCATTTGGATCCAATTCTTGCAAACTGTTGGATGGATCTGATTGAATTCTATTTAAACTTTCCTCTTTTCCAGAACTTTGGACATCTTCTGTGGAACTTGAGACATTCTGTGTTCTTAGATCCTCACCGGATTCACTACCTTCCTGTATGGAATTCTCACTCGCAGAAGACTTGTGGTCAGTCAGTGTCGGCTGGTCATCTAGAGAATTCAAAACAGTTGGTAAGAATGGTAAATTTTCATTGTTAGAGTTGGTGTCCTGTCTTTCACTGAGCAAAGACCCAAAGTTAGGCATTTCTTTAGAGTGAGTAACCTCCTCCTCTTGTTCCTCCTGTCCTTCTTCTGCAGATCTATCATAGCTGATTGGTAGTGCTCCATTAGCATTCCTGTTAATTATCTCCCCTGAAGCATCTTTCATATTATATTTCAGGGCATCAACTACCATCTGGTGTACAATGTCAGGCATAGATGCTCGTTCTTGCTGATAATCATTATCCACTGCAGTTCCAAGCAGCTTCTGAAAATCTGGTATATTGGTAAAACCTCTGTCTAACTTCTGGAGTGTGTCATTGATATCTTCACCCGAATCGGAATTGCTCTCTGGATCTGGTTCATACAACTCAAGAATGGTCTTGTATTTCTGAAACAAATTTTCTCCTGTTCCTCCATCATCATTGATATACTTTCGAAAAATCGTTTCTTGATCTATTTGTATATACTTTGCTGGATCAGGCGGTCCCATCACGCCAAATTCACTTATATCACTGTGGTAACTTGGAGGCAAGTTACGTGTAGTCTGAGGGACAGTTGGAGGATGGCATGGAGTGACCATTCCCATAGATGTCTGTATTTCACCACCTCCAAGGCCACTGAATCCACCTGAAGGTAAATCTAACTTAGGTTTGGGTTTGGCACTGCCAATGGATCCGTGTGGCAATAAGTCTAATCTGGTGGTTTTGGGTCTTGCTCCTTGAGTAGTCTTTGTACAATCATTACCAGTCCAAGATGAATATGCTTTGGAAGCCCCTGTACAGTGTGATACAGTTGAGCCTGGAGTCAAAGTTGAAGTGCTCTCTGTTCCTGAAGAATCATTCTTTGAGTCTGCAGTGGCATTCTGAAATGCGGACAACATATTCTGTGGTTGATATTGGACCTTGACCTCATCAATCACAGCCTGATCTACGTCATTGGAGATTTTGATATCTGTGTTTAGTCGAGGTTCAAGCACGGACACAAATGTTTCTGGAGCTGATCCCCCTGTAACACAAAGTAAATATTACAGAATTCCACACTATCGCAATAACTCTAGGATAAGGAAACTGTTTATTCTGTGTATTCTATTTCCTAAATTTTGATGTAGGTTGTCCTCACAAATACTGAAATCCATTACTGAGTGATGGCTACCAAAACTGATGATAGAGAATTAGGTCTGAAATTTTGTAAAATCACAAATGAATATCCTGATCAATGAATTCATACATTTTTATTTCATAACACCTATATATATATCTATATATTGTCACCACTGGATTACCTGTCAGAATATCAAAGGCCTCATGTTTCAATAGTTGACTGGCAGAGGGACGTGCCTTCGGATCCTTCTTAAGAGCATCCTCAACCAGCTTGTAAACATCTCGACTAACATTCCCAGGCAGATCTTTGATAGGAGGTTCTCTATCTGCAATCTGTCAACCGAACAATGAAATTTATTTCCAAAGTATTGAAATTTATTGTCAAGAACCAATGCGTATGTTATTTTAAACCCCATTATCAGAGACGACTGCAGGATTATTGAAAATCTGATGCGATAAAGAGCAGAAATAAAGACAAGAATAGGAAAGAAGGAAAAAGATCTGCCTTTCAAAGAAAAAATAAATATCAAACAATGGTAGGTGCCATGATCCCCGTGGGATCTCTTGTTAAATTAATATTGTTCAAAACAAACTAAAAATAGTCATCCTCAGCACCATTAAGGACAAACAATGGAGTCACACTGTGACTTTGTCTTTCCACAAAGCCACTGTCATATATTGTGATTTATTGTATCGATAAGAAGTCTGAACACTGCTAGTAATTACAGTTACTACCATATATCAGCCAACAAATCATCTTTGTCCAGCAACAATTCCCTGCCTGGTAATAAGCCCGCCTACAAGATTTGGAAGAAATGCCAGCAAACATACTGTTGTCTTGTTTAGGCCCTCAAGGCTTACAGACAGATAAAAAAGGCATTTTTTCATTCATTCCCTCTTTTTTCCCCAAAAGTTTTGTAGCTGTGAAAGCATTTTTCTGTCTTTGACAACTTTTCTGGAGTTTTATATGTCCTAGGAAAATGAAATCAATAAAGCCTTATTTAGTATAATTGTTAACTTTTGATTTTCATACTGAAAAATAGGAAATATGTACAACGATACAAGAAGAGGTGATCAACTTCACAACATGACTTACAATGAAATTGAGTGTGCTAACACCTCCATATCGCCTGACCCATGGGGGCCAACCACTCAGCATGTGGATAAGGACACAAATGGCTGCCCACACATCTGACCTCGCTCCATGACCTTGGCCCTTGGCCTTCTCTGGACTAAAGCTAGTTGGAGTTCCAACAGGACTGACCTCTCTTAAAGCATGTTCCAAGCGGCGTGCTACTCCAAAATCCGTGACCACAATTTTAGTGGTACCCTTTCGTAAAAGGATATTATCAGCTGAAATTGAAAATCGAATACATCTATGTATATCACATAATATGCCTATTATCCAGTTGATGCACTCATATCATATTTTTCATCACTAGCATTACATAATGTGGAATGTTTTTGATTGGCTGTGCCAGTTAGAAATTGATTGTGATGTCATCATATGGAGAATGACGTTATGTCTTGAAATGAAAATGGCACCAAAAAAAGGGATGTCTTCTTCAGATTTTGTCCTGAGTCTACATTTTCATTTAAAAACCTATCAAGAGTAATTTTTCAACTAAGAGATAAAAAGCATCTTAAATTTTTTTTTTTTTTTTCATTTCAAATGAGACTTAAAGAAAATCATCTTAAAAAGTTGTTTCATAAAATATATGAAAAGAAAACTCTTCATTATCTAACATCCTGTTTATATATACATAATTATCACAAGATTAAATTCAGGGGAATATACTCAAGCTGACATTGAGTCAAGAACACTTCAAGTTTGACAAGGAAATGTACATTTTGTGCAACAATTGTCAAGACAATTGATTATGTGATAAAAAATTTGCTTCCTTTTTATAATTGATTTACGAAATTAAATTCTTCATTTCAACGAGCCTTAAATTTTTAGATTTGTTTTATCATAATGGTACCTTTGATATCCTCATGTATGATAGACCGTTTCTCAAGGTAGACCAAGACAGTGAGAATCTGCTCCAGGTAATTCATTGCAGTCCAGTGACTCAGACGATGTCCAGTTTCCTTTTGTAGGTTGATAGTTTCCGTCAGACACCCTCCTGTACACAAACAAGATCAGAATTAAACTAGCGGTGTGAAGACCCCCTGCAGACTGTGCAAAATTAATCAAATTTAAAATTAAAATTAAAAAAATTTAAATGCCTGTACATAGAATACAGCTACGGCTAAGAAAGAAATATTTCTCTGATTGTTTGAATTTGCTCTGTTTTAGGAAATGCTTGATGCAACGGGGATGTGTTTTTATTACAAGTGCTAAAACTGACAATTCTTTTCTTGATTAATTTAATATTGCTTTTCAAGTGATCTTTTTTCCAATTTAATTTCATCTTCAAAAGCAAAAAAATTGACCCCTCAAAACTCAATACTTTATCATCTGAGACATTTCATAGTTCACAATCTTGACCCCTCAAAACTCAATACTTTATCATCTGAGACATTTCATAGTTCACAATCATTTTTAATGTAGGAATTAATTTTTTGACCCATGCATAATAAAGGCAGTGCCTCGTCCTGATACAGCCTCTCGAGCTACAGTGTATATTACTAATATATAAAATGCTTAATGGTTTAATATAGATGATGTCAAACAGGTGTGAATCAAATTACAAAAGTAGGTACTGATTCATATTTACTTAGATGTTATAATGGTGTTATTATAAGAAAAACAGACAAAAATAAATTTTTAGAGAGGAAACAAGAGATCCCAGAGGGATCTTGGCACCCACCATTTGAGGATCTATTTTCAGTTCTTGAAGATTTGTTTATTTTGTTTTGTTTGTTACAGGTGTTGTAAATGTTCATGAACTGGTCTTCATTGAATGTACTCAATGATGGCACAAGATATTTTTATTAAGCACTTATTAGCAAATATCATTTGAAAAAGATCCCAAAGTGTTATTAGATAGCAGTCAGTTACAGGTGGATAATGGACAATATGCTTGTGCTGTATTACTGTCGACATCCAAGATGGCGGCCTGTGGGCCACCTTGATTTCAAATCAGTCCAAAAAAGGTACAATGCACAACTAGGGACTAATATCTATGAAATATCAGAAGGATCCATCCAGTACTTCCTCAGATATAGCAGTAACAAGATTTTACTCTCAAAATCCAAGATGGCTGCCTGTCAGCCATCTTGATTTCAGATCAGTCCAAAAAGGTACAATGCACAACTTGGAACCAAAGGGAACCTGCATATGAAATTTGAGAAAGATCCATCCAGTACTTTCCAAGAAATAGCAGTAACAAACTTTTACATCCAAAATCCAAGATGGCCACCTGTCGACCATCTTGAATTCGAATCAATCCAAAAAAGGTACAATGCACAACTAAGGACCAAGGGGAACCTGCATATGAAATTTGAGAAAGATCCATCCAGTACTTTCCAAGAAATAGCGGTAACAAACTTTTACTTCCAAAATCCAAGATGGCCACCTGTCGGCCATCTTGAATTCGAATCAGTCCCAAAAAGGTACAATGCACAACTAGGGACCAAGGGGAACCTGCATATGAAATTTGAGAAAGATCCATCCAGTACTTTTCCAGAAATAGCAGTAACAATAATTGTTTACTGACAGATGGATGGACGGACGACAGATGGACGCCTAGGTGGACGGACCACAGGCAGGGCGATTTGAATACCCCACCATCTGATGATGGTGAGATAAAAATTCAATTCAACATTACACAAAACAAAAACTGTAAAATACTAATGAAATTGAAGAAATCACTTAACTTTTTAAAAAATGGAGTTTGCAAGAATTTCACAATGTTAATATATAATGTTTCATTATCCAAATACAGATAGATTTTTGAAAGTCAATTACGTACACCAGCTTTTGTGATAAACTCTTACCATCTATAAACTCCTCCACAATATAGATGTTGTGTCCATGACGTAAAGCCCCATAAAGTTGGACAATATTTGGGTGAGAGAGATCACTCCAGATATCCAGCTCGCGTTCATCAAACTTGAGAATGTGTATCTGGAAACAAAACAAAACATGAAAGGTTTGAAAAAATACTGAGTTCTATAAAGAGCCCATGGGCATACACAAAAAACTTAATCTCAAAGTCTGAGACATATTAGCATGTTGTTTAATGTTGGGTAGTTTGACATTGTGCCAACAAACAAGACAACACCATCTTGAATCAGCTGCTTTATGTTGCATTTTACTACTATATAATCTAACACTAATTACTCATAAAACTGTTTTTATATGCCAAATTAGAAAAAGTCTGAAACATACTGATGAAAAACTGACTTATTTAAGCTTAAAATGCCACAGACATAGACATTTCTATGTCCATGGTAAAGTTTCACTTTCAATGCAGCAAGTAACAAGAGATTCAAGAGGAATCCCACCATTGTTTGAACTTTCTTTGTTCTTTCTCTTCTGTTTTCTGTTTTTGCTCTTAATGATAACAAATCAGAATATTAATCCTTTAAAGAAATAGTGATATTAATCTTTAACTGCCAAGTCCAAAATGGCTGCCTGTCCGCTATTTTATTTTTCTGACCAAGGAGGATCTACATGAGATTCCAGAAAGATCGATCGAGCACTTCTCAAGAAACAGCAATAACAAACTTTAATGAAAAAATCCAAGAAGGCCACTAGTTGGATATCTGTTTTTCTGATTAGTCCTAAACTCAAACCAGTACAACTAGTGACCAAGGGGAACAATCAAGGACTTCTCAAGAAATAGCAATAACAAAAATTGTTTACGGAGAGACAACAAACCAGGGACGTAGGGCAATTTAAATAGTCCACCATCTTATGTATCATGGTGATTGGTTGAAAATACAAGTTAAATCATCACAGGAAAAGTTGATATAAGAGTTCATTAAATTGTAAAATTTTGCAGGCAAAAATGAAAAAAAAAAACTATTTTATGCAATAATAACCATAACTGAAGAAAAAATAACAGACCAACATCATAAAAACCTTTTTTTTTAATTTTGGAATGAAAAATGCAGACCAATATTTTTTTGCGGGAATGATGGAACAAAACAACAAGAAGTTATCGTTTTGTACAATAGTAAAAAAGTGGAGTTAAAATTATTTAACCAAAATTTTGGAAAATATATTAAGTATAGACCCACTTTCTTGATACAGAACTTGAAGTCTGTGTAGTAGTCCTGTGCCAAGTGACATTTGCCTGACATTCCAGTCCCTAAGTGAGTCAAACGGATCCACTGGAAATTCTTCTGGTAACGTGTCCGAAAAATGGAAAACTTATCCTACAAAAAGAAAAATGAAGATGAAAATAATTAATAGTGATCTACAATGTATGTAATTTTGCATATGAACATTGTGTACTTTTAAAATGTTAAGAAAGATCTTAAGCAAGAAAAACTGTAAAAATATTTCTGACAAATAATAATTATGATAAAAAATTTACTCAGTTGTCTTTAATAGCACTTTGGTGTCTCTTCTCTGACATTCACTTAGAATTTCCCTTCATTTTTAACCTTGCTTAAAACACTTGCTCTATTTTATAAGACAATCTTTGTGTTATAAATGTTATAATATTTAGGTCATTAAGTTAAGAACTCCATAACTTATGAAGTGCCTGAAAGTGGCTTAAAATATATAGAGTAATCAATTTTCTTTATAAGATAGAATAATGTCCTGAGAACAATACCTTGTTTTCTGTAAGTATAACACCTTCCTCTCGTAAGTGTTTCTTCTCCAATGTTTTGTCTTTCTCGAAATTTTCTTTGATCTTTTTCCAGTGCCGGGCAACATAACGAAGCTGTTCCTTGAAGGCATAAACTACCTCTCCAATCCCTGGGTATCCTGATGGTCTCATTTGGACTGATATCAACTGTTCATCATCTAGCTTGTTTGGTGGAAAAAAATTTGAAGGGAGACTACTTGTCCTATCCCCACCATAGACCTTCTCAGTATTTAAAGAAGCACATTGCGCAGTCTCCGCAATGCTTTGAAGTGGTTCTTCTGGTGATAGTGGATATCTGACAGTGTGAACCTCTACCTGGTTATTGGAAAAGGACACTCTACGTTCTGATTTTGGAAGTGTATCAGGGTCCAGTGAGTACATTATCTTCCCTTCTGTTTTTCTTGCCAAGGGAGCTGACCTTGATTGACCTGGATAAGGCGATTTACTTTCATCAGTAACGGACAGCCTTGATGGGCGAGGTCGAAAAGTTCTAGAATGAAGTATTTCACCAGTTTCAGATTTTCTAGCAAATGGCTCAGATCGAGATCCAGTAAGATGTCTAGCCGTTGTGTTTTCCGAAATGCTTTCTAAGTTTTGCTGGAAGACAATGCTGTTTCTGGACACACGTGATGGTAATCCCCCAATGCTGCCTAATGGAATACTCGACAGGCTGAAAAAATCATCTCCCTCATCCATCGAAATATCTTCTGGTCCTCGAGAAAAACGTGCTAGATATTTCTTCAATTTTGGCCAAAGTTCTTTTCCACGTTGAGATATCTTCTCTGGTTGCTTCTTGAATTTGTTCTGGATTTTTTGACAGATCTTTAATGTGCAAACTTCTTCCATTTCACTGATTCTAGACTCCATACATAACTGCAGATGTTTGGAAACCAAGCAAAATGCGCGCTGGCACCTATCACAGTTGTTGTAATCACTCGGGCAATTGCCAAAATGACTGATGAGGGAATACAGTAAAGCGCAAATGCTGCAATCTGAAACAACATCACTTCCACCAATTTTTCTTGAATTCAAGCAGGCCACCAAACATTTGTCAATTTCTTTCATAATATCAGGAGGTATGTCCTAGAAAGAAAATGAAATACAATCTTAAACATTTTGTTTGTCAGACTGTTTTTCAAATTAGACACATAAAACTTGTCTTGTATAAATACTATCTATTATTCATTTTCCGAATAGATCCATGCTCAACCTTATGCATTTTAAGGAAATGAATGATGACAAAGGGCCTGTATCACTCATCTAGCTAATTAAGCTTTTCAGTCATTTAACAAAGAATTTCAAATATGACAAATAATTTCTGAAGTAATTCCTTATTAGGTCCTGGCCTTGTGGTCAAACAGAAGTCAGATTACTTTTTATAAAAACAGCCTCAGATCAAACTTGGACAATATCCTTGAACGGAAGAAGGATTTCCCCAATTGGGCCCCATCCCTCCTGCCCCAGTAGGCTGGGATCCATTCTTTATACGGAACTGATTCCTCTGCACCCAGGAATGCTTCAGACCAAATTTGGTCCCTCCTACCTCTTCCATCCTAGGAAGCTGGTGATCTATCGTTTTTACATAACTGACTTCCCTTCATCCAAGAATGCTTCAGACGAAATTTGATTAAAACGGTATCATTCCTACTGGAGTAGAATCTTAAATATTTTGTTCATCTTTCCCTATTGGACTTCGATCCTCCCACCCCAGGGGACTGAATCAAACTTTAAAACAAGATTGATTTCCCTCCATCCAAGTATGTTTCAGACATAATTTGGGCAAAATCCAATCATTCCTACAGGAGGAGTAGGATCTTAAAGAATTTATTATAGGGTTCTGCCCCTCCCACCCAAGGGGGCATCAACCTACCATATATACATATTGATTTGCCAAAAATTGTTTCATATTAAATATGGGCAATATCCATACATTTCTTAAAGCGGAGTAAGATTTTTAAAGAACTTGCAAAATTTCCCTTTTTGGGCCCTGAGACCCAATGTTTATAAAACTTTTGTTTGCCTTCATCCAAGAATACTTCAGACTAAATTTGGGCAGTACCAATTTATTCCTACAAGAGGAGTAGGATTTTAAAGAATTTGCTGTATTTCCAAAATTTAGACCCGTCCATCCCGCCCTTGGTATTCGAGACCTAATTTTTATAAAAGATTGATTCCCATTTATGCAACAACTTTCAGAATAAATGTGGGCAAAATCAAATCATTCCTACAGAAGGAGTAGGATTTTAAATAACTTACCCTTAATTTCCCTGTTGGGTCTGCCCTAGGCGCGAAAACCTAACTTTTAAACAAGATTGATTCCCCTTCATCCAAGAACACTTCAGACTATTGGGGCAATAGCAAATCGTTTCTACAAGAGGAGCAGAATTTTAAAGAACTTCAAAAATGTCCTGTTCTGGACCCGTCCCTTATGCTCTTTGGGAATGTGACCTATATTTACACCAACATGCTCCCCCTTCCCTAAAATCTGTTCCGTCATGAATGACCAGTATCAATTTTGAGCGAAAAGGTGTTAAACGACGGATGCTGGATGCCAGATGCCATGCTATGGCACAAGTTCACCGTTCCTGGGCTAAAAAAGGCACATCTGCATACATTTGTGGCTATTTCTTAGGAAACATTTTTATAATTTTCATTTTTAATACTGACAATTTTGAAGGTTGAATATAATTTTTAACATTTATAAGTCTTATGGTTCTATGATGTAATAGGTGATTCTTTCCTGTTATTTAATCATGAGAGCCATATGTAAGACTAGTACCGTAAATACTAAATAGGTAACCCTCATTATATCTCTATCATAATTATTGTAAACACTACAGCATTGCTATTAATAACAACATTTTGAAATTTTACAATTGAAAATATATAAACTATGATCAATAATCAGGTTGAAAGTACAAAAATATTCTCCTCATAGACACATGGTGCAGATATATATTTGTCTCTGACACTCTGAGTTTTAAAAAAAAAATTTTCTTAATCATATCAATTTTTTTAAACAAACTAACTATTGAATACACTATCAACGTACCTCTTTTAATTCCACTAATTTTAAATAAGTGTCCATTTGTCTTTCTTCCTCCTCCTTCTTACGGTATTTGAAGTTGGCCGCTGGAGCTGGATTATTCGTGGGATTCTCTGCAGTAGGCGTTTCATTCTTGTTGCCTTCAGCTGAATGTTCCTGTAATTGAGAAGAATCACTTTGTCCATTTCTTTTTAACACTTGAACATGTCTACAATGTAACATTGTGTGTGCTTGTATAACATTTTTACAATTTTTACTTTATAATCCATGATAGCAAACACATATCACTTACTCAAAGTATAGTAGAAGGGCTGTTTATGTATATACATATATATATATATATATATAAAATTATGTAATATTTCTTGAAATGTTTAACTGACAGTTACAGATATGAGTGGCCTTCTTACCAGGTTAAGGCTTATTGTCGAATAAGAATGGAATTGTTTTTAATAAAATGTCTGTTGACTTGTACCAGAAATTTCTAGTAATATTGACAAATTTAAGACACAGCACAATATGTTTAACTTCATCACATAGTAATTTTAAAGTGTGATCTAAAATTATTGAACACCAAATTTTACCTGTTTATTCATGTCTTTTTCATCATCAAAATTTCTTGCATTTTCTTTGTTGTCCCCTTCTTTGTTCCCATTCCTGTCGTTTGAGGATTTCTGAATACGAAGCAAAAAAGAAAAAATTAGTGAAATGTTTTGGGATCCAGGTGACAATTTCACTAGAAATCAATGAACAATTTAAAAAAAAAACTTCATTATCTATTTCAAAAATAAACACACTATAATTTTCACATTTAATTTGCTACCAATCAATCATTACACCTATTACTTGAACAATGAAAACACCTGTCCCACTTAGCCTGTCTGTTATACCTGCCTGTTGAAATTATCCTTTACTATATTAGACTACAGTCATTGCACAAAAACGTGTATGGAATCCACATTTTAGCTTAAAATAATGCTATTAATAGTAACCGAGTATATCTACTTGCGAGAACATGCGTACTAGAGTTATTTCCTTTCCTCCACATAATTGTGTAGCGCCCCGTGGGTCGCTTCGTGTCGTTTTCCGGAATTTACTACAACCCTGTCCGAGGAAGCGAGGAACTCTAGGAGAAAAAGTGACGTCACAGCCTCTTCCTTTGGAGGCCAATACGATAGGTCGGTATTGAAATTCAGGCAGGGTAACCAGTTGCCACCTACAACCCGATAGGTTTGATTTCCGACCGTGTAATTTGGTATATTTTTCGATTTATGCAGACTTAAGTTTTGGCTGGAACCTCGTGTCGTGATTGAGGGGAACGTTCGCTAGCTGTTGAAATTTTGTTAAATAGTGGATAATTCGAGAATTGGTATTCTCGGGGAGTAGTTTTCTCTCGTTCGGTGATGCTAATTGTGTGTGCCCCCCTCGCCAAGACGAACGTAGGAGAAGGCGGTAGTGTTGAGTTGGACTTTGTAAATTTGGAGTCGGTCACGTGGCGGAGATTTGTCCGTTCGGCGAGGTTTGAGACTCGCTCCGAGGAACGGTGTCAGATTCCGTGGGCCGAGAGTTAATTTAGCTAGAGAATTTCGACAACCACGACATTGGTTCCTGTCTGGTAGTTAGTTTAGGTAAAAGTTTGTTCATTTCAGGTGGCTTCTGTACATGTGTTATGGTTAATTTAAAATACTCACTGAGCCGGTTAAATGTCTTTCATGCTAAACTTTACTCTTGTAAAATATATAATAAATTGTTGAATCTGTTTAATTCTTCTCGTCATTATTGCCAGTACTTGGTCGAAATTTGTTAGTGAAAACTGCAAGCGAAAGCGGCAGTCGAACCCATTGGGCACTTTTATTATTGTAACTACAGAGGTGACGTCCGCGGGGCGGCCACTAGCGGGTCGCGAGACGTCGTTCGTTACAATTGTATTCTGCACAGAAAATGGCTATAGGTGGTGAATTGTTTTATATAGCTTCTTGATTACAGGATTCACAAATGATTGACTATATTAGGATCTGAATGAAAATGATTGTTTTATAAAGGCTCTGGATTACAGGATTCACACAGGAATAGTTATACATGTATAAGGATCCTCCAGAGTGTTACCAGTTTTGACAGCTTTTCTAACAAATACAGTCTTTACAGACCAATAACCTTGAAACCTACCTGATTACCCCCACTTTCTCCAAATCCATTCCCTTGACAACTGCTTTCAGAATCTGTCGGTTGCCTTTTCAAGGTATCTCCCTTGCATTTTAAACCTTGGAAGGTCTGGCTTCCACTAAATGGAAGTTGAGAGTAATGTTTAGCTCTCAGCAGACCTGACATCCATTTTTCTTTTTTCAAAGGAAAGTTCTCATTCCATGGCATACTGGTAACCTTGTCTTTGGTTTCCAATCTTGTAAAAACAGCCTCAATGGTAGGTTTTCCTGGTGTAACTAGAGTAGTGCTGCACTCCTCTAGAAACATAGCCTCTAGCTGTTTTAACTTCTTCTTGAGCTTCTTTTCTGTTCTTAACTGCATTGAAAGCCCTTTATAAAGAATATCAACGTAAAATGTTCAGTTTGCAAGATGTGTTTGTGTTGTTTATAGATTGGAATACAAATTGCAACAAATCGTTATAACATGAACCAGTAAGTTTTCCTTAACTCCAATTGTTAATAGGTGTGATTTCTTGATATATCACTCCATGTTCAGCCAGAGTCATTTTCAGGTGGGATCACCTTGTAGCAGCTGGTAGCTACCTAATGAAATAACATAAGGGATGACCATCGCACGCAATCCAGAACAATTCGGGTAGAATATCTAGCACAAGGACAGAACCAAGTCGGCCAGTCTCAGCTTTCTGATAAACACAAACTGAACCACACAGCTTTAATCTTCATCTGAAGATATGTAGGCCTAGCCTATAACCAAATCTGCAATAGCCACCATTTTTGTTGAATGGTAGTCATTATATATTTCATGGTAGATCATTCTATTTGGTTATAGATTATGTTCAAATTTCTGACACATCCTTGATGAAAAATTTATGTCGAAACATATAGCAAAGTAAAATGTTTGGAAATATGGCAGTGTTCAATGTTATTCCAATTTCAGTGGACCCAGATCTTAATTCAAAGTCTTACCAGATTGAAAGCAATTAACAGTGCTCAACATTGAAGTTCAGTGGTTGTAAAATTCATTGATAGATCACCTGCTATACAGAATTATTGATAATGTGAGCAAGTTAGTTTTCATAACCATTTCCTATTTCTTAAAATAATAAATGTGCTTATTTCAGTCTACTGTATTACTTCCTATTTACAGCCAATGCCTTTTAAGGATGTGCCAGATTTTGGGTGGTGGAGTTCCTAGAGAAAAAATACCAACCTGTAGCCAGTACATAATGTAGGCCTCTAACCCTCGACCCAGGGGTGGATATTTTAACAACTTAACCATTGCAGCCACTAAACCATCAATTAGAGAAAACAGAAATGCATTTTTGTTGCAATTGGTATGTATAATAACCTTGATAAACTTTGCATTGTCGAGCAGACAAATCAGCCACAAAAATGTCCAGTTGTTCCTTTTCATTCTGTGAACCACCAGTCAGCTCCTCCAGTTCTTTGACTTCAAAAAACTGTTTTTCCTCCAGACTGCTGAATGAGTTGTCTCCCTTCAGTAAAGAAACTTCAGTAGTTGTGTCCATTTCTGTAGGAATGAAGTACAAATTTGATGTTTCCATATGTCAACAGCATCAATGATTAAAGCTTCATCTTTTTTATCCACATTATAAAGTTATCATAAATTTTATCTTCACTGAATGGGTAAAGGAAGTTTAATAAAATTGAACAAAAATTACAATTCTTCATTATCAATCCAACAGCCAATATATTTTCTAATAAAACTTTAAGAATTACAAAATTCTACCTTATTGACATCATTAAATATAAGAAGATAGAAACTCAAGATTATCTAAATAGTAGAAGATTGAAATACAAACTAAGATTCTCTACAGATAATAAATGTTTATTTCAATTTGTTTTATTCCTGATCAATTTTTTATTATTATAAATTGATGCAAGCATCCTTAAGTATCAAGCAATCCCAAAATCAAGGGAGATAATTAGGACACATAATCACAGGTCTAGCATTTACTGCATGGCAAAATTGTTTACCTTACCTTCAGTACATTTAGGCAGAATGCTGTTGGTCATCATCAGACAAAGGTTTTTAATGTCATTCAGTTCTCGTCTACATATACTCAACAGTGTCGATTTCTTCTGTGTTAATACCTCAAGGTCAGCATTAAGCCTGTCTTCTGTACAATCACTACCATTTTCTATGTCATCAATTTCACCAGAAACCTCCTTTCCTTCCTGGTATAGTTTGACAAGCTGCTCTTTTTCAACATCATCATCACAACTGGTATCTGCATTTTCCAAATCACCAGACTGCAAGCTGTTTTTGTCCAGGCTAATCCTCTGGTCAAAATCTTCTTCTATTTTGCCATTCATTTCCATCAATGCTGAAGACCAGGAGGTATCTAAACTTGAAGAACTGAGAACCTTTTTGCCATTTTTGTCCAAATTGACAATTGAACAGTCTGTGTCTTTGTCTTCATCACCGTTCAACAGTTCAGACAAGGTAAGAAAATCATCAGAACCTGGGCTTGTAGTAGAATTTCTGCTGATGTTTATGGAAGGTACATGGTTATCTTCATTCAGACTGTCAATACGTAGTCGTTTATCATTTAGACTCTCATATTCTAGACTTTCCAAATTAAGAGGAAACTCCACATCAGCAACATTCCACTCCTCTGGTTTAACTTGATCTGTTTTCTCTGCTTCATCATCATCTTTGTCTGGATCATTCTTCTTCTGATTCTCATCCAGTTCATCCGTCCTGGTCATCAAACAAATGGAGGCGTTGGACTGCAAACTTTCAAAAGTGTGCTCATTTTCCACAGCAACAAACACAAGCTCTTTAACAGGTGTTTCATCTTCTACTCTCATTTCCCCATGGACACCTTCAGATGATGCATATCTAAAAATATAAAAAAAAAAATAAATAAAATGTAAATGTCAATTTGACACACCTACAAATCCTGTATTTTTTTTCTGTCAATCAATTGAGATTCAAAGAGAAATATGGCAACACGTTTTAAATTCTCTTGCTCATGATCAATTCTCTGGAATCATATGGCAGCTTTTCAACGATTTCATTCTGGTCAAATGAAAGGCATTAAAATCTCAATGAAGATTTTTTTTCATGATCAAGTAGAAAACTCTTTTCCAAAAGCAAAAAACCTTGTGTATATCTCATAACCATAAAACATCTTTTATCTAATGTCTTATATTTGAGATTACTAATATCAATGATAATTTTCAAAATTTCTTCATAAATATTTAAAATCATTCAGTATATTCTGTTTTCTATTTTCGGATCAGTTCATAGTAAATTTTCTCAACCACGGTACATATAAACCAACACTACAGATCAAGACTCATATTAAGGAGAACACCTGCGACAAAGGATTTTACAAGAGTGCAATGATTTTTCACAAATCATATTGCATTTGGCCATAAAGTGACTTCTGCTTCAAACTTTATATATGTCTTTACTACTTCATGATACAATACTTTAAAATCTTGAAATAAGCCTAACTTGAAAAACAAACTATCCTTGGAAAAACGTCTTTGGCTTCTTGCAGCCAATATCTATTAGGAATAAGGTGAATATGTATGACTTTTACTGTTAACAAGCTGATTTGTATCAATACAGAAAGTCTGTTGCTAGACATATATATCTGAGTAACCATAACTACGAATGTTGAAGCCTAGTAAACCTTTCCTTCATATTTTTTTAAAATGTCTCAAAAATAAGGCCACCTTCAGAATAAGCCATACAGTCAAAAAATGGCTCCAAATATATCTTCAAAAATAAGCCTGGGATACCTTGAGAGAAATTACAATACGACATGTCTTATTTTCAAGATTTTATAATCAGTTGCTAAAAATAGCTAAAGATGCTAAAGAAATGGTCTCCTGATGGTCACAATTCATCATATGACTTACAAACATATCCAGATATTTGTCTTTGAATTCAGTTTTTGATATTGCTTTGTTATTTCATGATACAACACATCATATTCGCATAAAATACATGCAAAACATATCGCCTATTAGTTTTCATCACCCTAAAGTCGGCTGGAAAGGCTTGTATTATATTATTTCCATTTTTTTGAAAACATCTTTGTTGTTGATGAGTAAATATCCTAAATACACCCCACAATGCATTATTCTGATACATTAGTATATTGTGGTTAATCATGTGTTTCTTTTAAAGTCAGCAATAAATATTACTGACATCAAATGTAAATTATTTAATTGAAGTTAATTTTTCAAATTTGTTTTAAAGTCAGCCATAAATATTATTAACAATGTCAGCAATAAATATTACTAACAACCAGTGTGAAGTAATACACAGTCAAAGATCTATTGTGATGTGCATTATACTGGAGCTAAAATGTATCTTTACAATCATTTGGTTTTATCAGATAAATCAAATTAAGCAATGTCTTCTTCCATTAAACAATCAAATACCTGTTATCTTGACTCTGTTTTACAACATCATTTGACTTTTGTCCCCGGCCATACATCTGTTGATCATTCCATTTCTTGTTCAATTTCTTGTCCAGACTTTTGTTATTTTTGAACATGTCTTTCAGCTTAGAAATATCTTTTTCATTCTTTTCCACAGGAAAAACTTTTTCCTCCGATGTTTCTTTTTCAGCCCCATCAGATTTCTCCACCAAACTATACTCTTCTTTCAAATCTGACTTTTCATCCTTAATAGTGATACTCCGTTTTGACTTTCCCTTGAAATCATTCTCCTGAATTTTTTTCATCCAATCCATAACACAGGGATCGCCATCTTTCTTGAACTCCTCCATCGTTGAATCTTCTTTTTGCTTTGCACACCTTGCATTGTTAAATGCTATCACATTTTTAATGTCCTCCATATTTCTAGATCTCTGTAGATGTATGTCTGCATCCGGTATTTCTCTCTGGTTAAGATCATGACAATGTTTTGGTGCTGACAATATGAATGTACGTGTACCACGATCAGTCTGACAAACAATGATACTTTCTGGTTCAAAATCTTCTTCATCCGTCATATCTTTAAACCTTTTCCAACTTATGAATGGTCCAGGTTACAAAAAAGTCACTAAGAGCTTTCTGAGGTAAAAAAAACCCTGTCATTTAAGTTGTTCCTGTATGTGTTAAGCTTAGTACAACATGTGTCAATTTCGCACTGCAGAAAATAATTGTCACAAATATTTCCTTCTACATCCTTGCTAAAATCAGGCCGTACTCAAGTGACTGTCAATGAATCAGACGGCGGTCTATATCCTCGTGGATAAAGCTCGTGTGAATAGCACATTGATTTCCTTGTCGTTGTTATATAAACGTCCTAGTACAAACTGTATGCCTTGGTGGTATATAGACGGACACTGCCTGTAAAAATACAAGGAAGTAAATATGATACACTGAAAATCTGCAGAAGGTCACAAACACAAATAAATGTACCAACCTACTTGAGTTAAGGATTTATGGAGAGCTTAATCACGATATTTTTGATAATAAATTTTGACTTTTCAAAAGGTAATACAGAACAGTGCTTTACATTTCAAGTATAGAAATAATAAAAAAAAAATGATTTGTTTAATTTTGTAACTGAAGTAGTGGAGATATAGCCTTAAAATTCTTCATCAATGTTTATTTTGCACACTATACTTTGAAACTTGGTAATTATCTATGATTTATAGTACTCGGTACAGATACAACACATAGCTCATACAATCGATTATCAATGAAGAAAGACAAATTTTAATGTGTGGATTTTGTGTACAACTCTATTTGACAGTAACTACTGGTTTGTGCCACCCTGCTAATACCTCCACGTGTATGATCTCATGTGATATTGAGAGGGGCACTGAGGCTTTAAACAGTAGTCTCTTTCTCTAGTGGCTATCTCAGAGATGCTGTTAGGCAGTGGGTTTTTTCATGACACAAATGTGTAAGTCCTGGACTCATGTACATGCTCTTCTTGTTGGGTTCATTCAAATTTTGAGATACAACTACATTTATTTCTCTTTGTGGACTTGCTACAAAAAAAAAATCCTACAAAAAATTATTGTTGAAAGCATACATCTGTACTTCATCTCAATTGTTTGAGATATTGGGAAAAGAGAAAATTACTACAAAACTTTTAATGGACATTTGACTTGGGTTTCGTACCAGGTACAGGCTAATAACCAGACATGGGCTTATAACTAGCCATAGTCATGGTCTAACAACTTGGCATAGGCTTGTTACCAGACATGTGTTTATAACCAGGCATAAGCTTAATACCACAGTTGGGTTTTTTACCAGGAATAGATTTGTATCCAGAAAAGGGATCATTACCTGGTATAGGTTTATTAGCAGGTATGGGCTTATTGCCAGACACAGACTTTTACCTAGGTATAGGCTTATTACCAGGCATAGGTTAATTAGCAGGTATGGGCTTATTGCCAGACACAGACTTTTACCTAGGTATAGGCTTATTACCAGGCATAGGTTTATTAGCAGGTATGGGCTTATTGCCAGACACAGACTTTTAACTAGGTATAGGCTTATAACCAGGCATAGGTTTAGTAGCAGGTATGGGCTTATTGCCATACATGGACTTTTAACCAGGTATAGGCTTATTACCAGGCATATGTTTATTAGCAGATATGGGCTTATAATAAGGTGAAGGCTTATTGCCATGCATAGGCTTATTACCATGTATGAGCCCATTACGTGGCTTAGGCTAATTACCAGACATGGGCTTATCACCAGGTATAGACTTACATTGGCTTATCATCAGGCATTAGCTCATAACCAGACATGAATTACCAGACATGGGCTTATAACCAGGCATCAGCTTATAACCATAAGTGGGCTTATCTCCAGGTATGGGCTTATTAATAACAAGCCAGATAAATACTGGAATTTAATGGGGTCATCACCAGGAATTAGCTCATAACCAGACATGAATTACCAGACATGGGCTTATAACCAGGCATCAGCTTATAACCACAAGTGGGCTTATCTCCAGGTATGGGCTTATTAATAACCAGCCAGATAAATACTGGAATTTAATTACTCTGATTCTGGGGAAAAGTGTCAGCATAAGATAACAATGCAGCTAACGTGCATGGTTTGTATGTGCCCTCAGACAGACTAATAGCTATGGGACCATCTGATCATAGACACACTGCTAGCCATACCATATAAGGAAATTTTCACCTCAGTCAGTTCCTAGAAAAGAAAATAGCTGTCAGATTCTTTGAAAATGAACTTTTCCCAGAATTCTCATCCTGCATCGGTGTATTATTTTTTCATTTATGCAGCTTTCCCAGAAAAGAACAAAACAGACTATAAACTTCAGGCATTTCCTTTGTCAGTGAACTTTTGAACGTTTGTCTGTAAGAACACTTGACCTTTTAGAGTCTACATGTATCAGTATGTGTTAGAGTGACCTTGTGATGCTGTGTGTGGGTGTCAATTCTTAAAAGGACATATTGAAAATATCCACATAATGTACATACATATATTATCTTAAACAGTGTTGAGGGATTACAGACAATTAGAATCTTAATGCTGTGCAACTGTATTTTACTTAAGCTGTGTCATCGTTTATCGCCCTGTCTCAGCCAGGCATTTTTTTGGCTTGTTTCCAGGTCTAAGTTACAGCGATTTAATGGGGTCAATGCAGAGTGATAATGGCCAATACAAATTTCATCATGGTTTTTGCTTTACAAACTAGGATAATCTATACCTTTATTTGGTAATTTATTTATCAAAATATAATGTATTTCAACGGACACCAAATGCGAGTTTTTGACTGAAACCAGTCATAAGACCTGTTAATACAGATAAGTGTAATTCTGTACTTTTATAACTATCAAATGTCCCCCATAGTGTTTGTCAACATAAATCACTGAATAAGGTCTAAAATGAAATCTTATCACCTATTTAATCTACCTGTATGCTAAAACTTCCTCTCCAGCTTTGTCGATGTAAAGACCCTATTATTATTCCCAGTCTCATGTTGGCCAGATAGCAATATTGATTTAAGACAAAAATTCATCTAGGTGATATCATAAAGGTGTATAAAGATTCAAAACTGAAATTCTGAATAATTCATTCATGTGTAGTATTTAATTATCATTTGAAACAAGTTGGCTTTGCTTTACTGAAATTGCTTAATCCAAACTTTTTTAAATCTAGGATTTTTAAAAATTTGACCTATAATAGGTCCTGCCCCTCCCATTATAAGGGTCGAGATTCACTGTGTATACAAAATTAAATCCCTTTAAGCTTTCACCCATGGATGCTTCACGTCAAACTGGGACAGAATCCAGGCATTCCCTTTGCTCTATTTCCCCTAGTGGTCTCCAACCCTCTGGCCCCACAGTAGTATAAACAACTATTTACACATGATTTACACTAGGATACATACTTCAGACCAAATTGGTACAGAATCCTGACTTTCCTACAGAAGAAGTAAGATTTTAAAGAATTTGCTCTTTTTCTCCAAATGAACCCTGCCCCTCCTGCTTTAGGGGGCCATAACCCATCGCTTATTCAAATTTAAGTCCCTTTAACCGAAGGATATTTCAGGTGAAATTTCAGCAAGATCCAATCAAACCTACGGAAGGAGAAGGGCTTCAAAGAATTCTCTCTGTTTCCTACCCTGAGGGGCCAAGACCAAAGGTGTATACAAAATTTGCCCTTTCCCATGCATGCTTCAGACTAAATTTGAGCAAAATTCAATGATTCCTACAGAAGAAGTAAGATTTCTAAAAATATACGAAGTTTCCTGTATTGGTGGCAGAGACTCACCAATTAAGCAAAACTGATTCCCCTTCAACAAAGGTTGCTTCGGATCAAATTTGGGCAAAATCGTATCATTCCTACAGAAGGATCAGGATTTTTTAAAATTTGTGAAATTTAACCCATTCAGCCCCACCCGTCCAGCTACATGGGACTGAGATCCCTGTTTTATAGAAAACTGATTTCCCTTCACTAAAGATGCTTCAGACCAATTTTGGGTAAATGTAATCAAACCTATGGGAGGAGTAGGATTTTAATGAATTTGTTCTATTTTCCCTATTTGGCCCTGCCCTTCTGGCCACAAGGGGCCAAAATTCATTGTTCATACCAAATGTGTTCCTCTTCTCCAGAGGATGCCTCAGACCAAATTTGGTCAATATCTGCTCAGTCATTCATGACAATTGTTGATTTTCAGAAAAAAAAAAAATTTCTTTTATTTTTTTAAAATTTTCATTATTACAGTTTGAATCAATAATTCAATATTTAGCAACTGAGTCAGGGTTTTGAACAACCTGCTTACCATTTTGTTTATGTTTCAAACTATTACCTTATCTGAGTTGTTTCCAAATTTAGTGATCAATGTCCAGAATCCTAAACTGTAATGATATCATGTCATGTACATTGGGTATATTTAGTATAATACTACTAGTTAGTAATATATACTTGTCAGTGAAAAGATCTGAAGGTCTGTTGATCAGATAAAATCACTACTAAATCGTTATGACACTAAGTGGTACTTTTATACCTACACAACCTGTAATGTGACAAGCGTAATACAAGCAATACATGAAAAACAGTAAATGATGCTCCAGAGGTTTTCATTCTCTCTCAGTTTGCAGTCTCATGGCACACCTTCAATCAGGAAGTGTTTACAACTTGTCGAATCATCGTAAAGCCAACGCCAGGCCAAAAATTTTATTACAAAAGGAGGAGAAACAGAAACGCCCTAATTGTAACAATGTAGTGTACAATATACTTGTACATTATACAGACATATTAAGTATCACATTACAGCCACATCAGCATGATCTTTACCTACAAACCATCTGACAACAGTGTGTTCCTATTAACATGATATCTGACTTTGTCATCATGATCAGCACCACACCCCTCCAAAACTACTCTCTGCTGTATAGTTGTAAGTGTTTTATACTTTACAACAATAAATCTTTTCCGCTTGAAGAAACCAGGTCACAAGTCAAAATTTAGGTTGCAGTGACCTACTTCTGATTAAGTCAATCACTGATACTATCTTCTCATTAAGGATAGTCTATTTAATTCCAATATATATATTCAAGATCTTAAAGTATACTTGTTTGATATCTGTTTTAACTTGTCAATGTCCAAACCAGTGTGGAAATTGGCCAGTTGAATCCCTACAACACATTGCCAGCATATGACACTAATAAGTTATCAAATTAGTGGCGATATAATCACTGTAGTGTTTTCAGAACCATAAAACTTGATACACACTGTCGGAGTATTAATGCAATAAATTTTCTTCTTTTCCATTGAGATAACATCAATATTCAATCAAAGGCATTATTGCCAGCACAGCGCCACTACTAGTCATGATTCCATTTTGCCACCTCAAGCTCCCAATCGTGATCAAAATTTGATAACCTCAAAATATATCCTATGATAGATTATTTGTGTGCTACACCAACAGCTGATGAATGGTATCTCTGGTACTTTGTTTGACTTTGTATTTCTATCATGTTGGTACCTTTTCATCTCAAATATGATGATCATCACATCCTGATATATATTAGCATCCTAACACACATATAATTACATACTAGAAGATTTCATTTGCAGAAAAACATGTCCAAATTCCAATTAACAGAAAAATCCTTATTTCATTCTGCTAAATAAATTACACACACTAAATCTACTCTCATACTACAAATTAGCATCCTAGAACATGCCAGAAGATACTTGAGCACTACTAAAATAAATCCAAGAGAGATCTTGGCGTCCATCATTGTTTGATGTTTAAAAGTTTAATCTTTTTTCCTCATTTCTCTTTCATTATATGCTATTTTAACATTGCTCTAGGACCAAGACACATCTAGACAGGGAATTTGAGAAACGTCCATGCAGTACTTCTCTCAAGAAATAGCAATAAGAATAATTGTTTATGAATGGACAGATGATGCCTATAGACTACAGATGTAGGGCGATTTAAAAGGCCCATATCTAATGATGGTGGCCTAAAATCTAAATTGCAGCAAAACTTTGATTGAAAAAAGTTTAATTCCCAACAGTAGGCTCAAACTCAACAGTTACCTAAGTTCTATAAATGCTATTTTCCTTTTAACATGTGTCATAGAAATAATGTAACTGACACCTTAGATAACTTGTACATAATTCATAATTTTGGTCAAGCAGCTCAAGACCCATCAATCCATTACAAGTACACAGGTGTTTGATTCATCATATCTTGATTCTATTTGATGCTTTTGGCCCCATGCACCCATCAGCCCCTGGGGTTTGTCAGGATCAATATGTACATACCTTTAACCTGTAACCCTATCATAATTAAAGTCTGAAATCTTTTAAATAAATATTGAATTATTCTTAAAAATGTCATTTTCCTATACGAATTAGTAAACAGGTTAGTCGGGTTCAATACGTACTTATCATCGTTGATGTTAACCAACTTTGAAATATTTCCAATACAAATATAAACAAAATATTCTCAAAAATGTGATTTCTCCAAAGTAAATAGACAGTGTACCCCTTCCCCTGGAAGAAAATAAGAGATTTTGGGGTCCTGTAACTCAACACCTAAAACCCCTTCAACCATGGATAGTATTTGATTCTACCATCTGACCATTGACCAGAAGACCATTTATATTTTAATCCATTTTTGACCCCTTTTGGCTCTGCCTCTCATACCCCTTTTGGGGTTGTGACCATTTATTTCACAATTTTAGTTCACCTTTGGCCATAAAAGTTCACATAAAATTTTCTTGAATTTGGTTCAGGAGTTTTTCTTAAGTCAAAACTGTTCTAAATGATTGCTAGGCTATGCAAAATGTGAGACTAAATCTAAGGTGACCCAAAAACATATCAAAATTTGAATTGAAAAAAAAAATTATCCCAGCAGTGTTACATAAACAGAATGGAAATCCCAAAAATACCCTCATATCACATGTAAGTGAACTAGTACATTTATAGTTCTATTCCAGTACAGCACTTTGTCGTAACCTTAAAATCTAAAGACCAACACCTAATGTCAGAGTAAATCTACATATCCTGCTATTCTTCAGATAGGCATGCTAAAAAAGGCATTTAAAGCTGACATGAATCAGAATGACAATTATTGTTTAAACAATTCAAGCACGCAATTAAAACAAAATGTGTAAACTGCATTAGGTTTACACACCCGTCAGCAAAAGTAGATAATTTCCATGCCATACTACAAATAAAAATATTGAAGATTTTCAGTTCTAAATATAGCTATACTAATATGTATACTGAATACCTAGGACCTGGAGTTGTCCATTAATTGTTAAATATATATATATATATATATATATATACATATAACTATAGGTATGCAGTATTGTGTGTATATCAGCCAATCATATCACAGAATGAAGCCACACAATATTGTAGTTCTCATAAAAGGTCAATGTCATTAACCAATTAGAAATGTTCTTTCAATGGCCTTTATCAGATGATCAAATGTCTTACAGTAACATATGACAACATCCACTAATAATATCAACACAGTCATCTTGATATTATGTTCTTGTCACAGAAAATTAAGAAGACTGCAGCCACAAATATCCAACATGAAAATTATTTCGAAATGATCATGACAACACATGAAATAAGTACATTATGACATTACCAGATGTTATTTGATATATCATTTCTTCTAAAAAAAATTGTACCTTGAAATTTCATATATATACAGTATAGCAATATCTAAAGATGATATATATGGAAATCTACTCGATTCCAGCCATCCAATTAAGACACAGTCTCCTACATATTCTATAATTTCACAAGGGCCCCATCACCTTGTCAGTTAGTTGCAAATTACTGATAAGTCATTTAAAAATATATATAGTCAGTAAAATGCTGTTTTTTTCTTGTCACCAGTATTTCATTTTAAAGAAATATTTACATTTTACTAAAAAAAAAAAACACCTGCATGTGTGCAGAATCACAGTACATAATAATATTTTAGCAGAAGTACCTCTCAAACTTTATGAACAATTTAGAAAAAAAATTAAATTTCAAATTGATGCATCCCATCAAACAATAGCTTGCAAATTATTATGATTAAAAAGAAGAATTAAATATATTAATTAAATAAACTTATATTTAAACTAAAGTTATAAAAGTGGGAAAGACATTTTAACTACTGCCAGCTCTCTGACAACTTTCCCAGGTATATTGTTACCTGTGTATTGGCCCCACAAGGTACATTACCCATTAGAATGGAATCTATGGTATTCATACTTAAAGGTAAAACTGGCAGGGAATCAAAAACAATTAATACCACTGACAAAAAATACTGAATATATCAAGGGATATATTGAACAAACAGATAATGAATTCAGGTTTCTGTGCATTCATGAATAAAGGCTTAATCCCTCAACGGTGAACTACATGTGTGCTGGTATTTTAAGACTGTAACCAGTACCCAAGTTCGATTGAACCCATATCTCGACCAGGTTGGAGGAGTAAGTGGGTTTGAACACGTGTACCTGGGTACCCTTCAAAATAGGAAATGTTCCTTCTTCCTTCTATATGTCACCAGTAAACACTGTTCTAATTAATACAACATCTCACCATTTGTTCTGTTTCTACTAACCAAGGATAGCACATTTTCTATTTGTAATATAATATGAAACAATTTAGTAATTTTGGTTTCTTATTTCACCGCTAGACTGTCACCCATGTCAGACATCCGATATCTCAATAACTTTTGAGGGGGCCATAAAGAGAATACTTCCTGTTGTGTGTGTGTGTGTGCGAGTCAATATATATACTAATGTCTGAATGAAGATGTGTTACTGCAAACTAGTGACCCAATACAAGTGTTTATCTTACTGTTTGTTATTTCAAGAATACAATGATATCGTCAGTAAAGCATGTCAGTAGTTACACATACTTGATGTTTACCTTATTGTTTACAGATTCAAGAATACAATGATATTGTCAATGAAATGAAGTGTTGATTTTATCATCTCACCACTGTTCTTAGTCCTATTCATCAGAGGTACATTTCACCTTGGGTCAAATATGTGTAGAATACCTGAACCATAATATTTCTCAACTATCTTTGAAGCACACCTACAGGTAAGAGCTGCTACTTCTAACTAAGAGTTTGTATACAATATCTCCAGCACTGACTGAGCACAGACTTTTTTACAGAGGAGTTGACTAAAACAGACAGCGTAACGCATCTTGTTTAAACAACAATACAGCATATAATGTCTGTGCTGGGACACAAACAAGAGACCCTTCAATCATCAGCTCAATATCCTATTAATTGGCCACCATGCTTCAGATTATATCCATGAGGACGGGAAATACAGATCAGGAGATATGTCCTTCGGTATTACACATACACGTGTATGTAGAGAGTGTGGATTGGTCTCTATATATATGTATATTAACGATATGAGTAGAATCATTGGAGTAGATAGTTGATGTAAGGTAACATTACCTGAATACTTTTTCAAGAAATGATAGTGATAAATCTCGTTCTACAAATCATATGTTAAATATCAAGTGAAAATCTGGCAGCTATATATATATATATTCATGTACATTAAACATGCAAAATGGACGAATGGACACCTGCTTATAAAATGTGAGAAAGATCCTTTTAAAGCTTGTGGAGAAAAAGTAATGACAAGAATTATTTTCAGATGCATGAATCAAGGATGAAGGGTGTTTTGCTGAGTATATCCTCTGGTAGACCAAACAGAAATAAAATCAAACCAGAGAGTAACATCATTCCCAGACAAATGATCATGATTCATGACATTTGATGTCAAAATCCAAGAAGTGTGTTCTTGGTTTACAATTTCCAAATTTTAACATTCAGTGCATGATTAGGTGGCATTTAATGAATCCTTCATCATCAAAAGACACCCAAACTATGTGTCTTAATGACAATGACCTTTGACCTTCATCAACTAAAGAAATCCAAACTACGTGATTTGTGACAATGACCTTTGACTTTCATCATCTAAAGAAATCCAAACTATGTGATTTGTGACAGTGACCTTTGACCTTCATCATCTACAGAAATCCAAACTATGTGGTTTGCGACAATGACCTATGACCTTCATCATCTAAAGATATCCAAACTTTGTGATTTGTGACAATGACCTTCATCATCTAAAGATATCCAAACTATGTGATTTGTGACAATGACCTTTGACCTCCATCACTTAAAAAAATCCAAACTATGTGATTTGTGACAATGATCTTTGACCTCCATCACCTAAAAAAATCCAAACTATGTGATTTGTGACAATGACTTTCATCATTCAAAACATGATTTCAAACTATGTGTCTAAACTTTAATGACCTTTGACTTTCGTCATCTAAAGAAATCCAAACTATGTGTCTTAATGAAAATGACCTTTGACCTTCATCCTCTAAAGAAATCCAAACTATGTGATTACCAACAATGACCTTTGACATTCATCATCTAAAGAAATCCAAACTGTGTGTCTTAACGACAATGACCTTTGACCTTCATCATCTAAAGAAATCCAAACTATGTGTCTTAACAACAATGACCTTTGACTTTCATCATCTAAAGAAATCCAAGCTATGCGTCTTAACAACAATGACCTTTGGCCTTCATCATCTAAAGAAATCCTAATCTAAGTCTTTGTGAAAATGATTTTTTGACCTCCATCATTTTAATCCTACTGAATGCGTATGAACATAAAATCATAATTTTTCAAGTGAAAATTTAGAGACATTAAAACCTTGAAAATATGTAGATCTCCCAGCACTGATAGTATACAAACATGTACTTTGATGTTCAAAACAAGAAACAAAATCATACTCACACTTATCAATTGGTCTTCATCCTATTTCATAATACCTCATCATGAAACATCTTCTTTCTCTGAAAGTCAAATACAAATATTATCCAATGTCCTTTTCTGTCTTTCTAGTACATTGTATCATTCAAGATCTAAATAATGAGGAAATAGTTAACTACATCAGTTTGTGCACATGAGAAAAAGAGCAAAGATTTAATCTATTATATCCTTACTAGTACACTGTACTTCCATTAATCCCTACTTCCTTCCCATATTGATCTCAGTGTGGGTCATGTGAGACTAACTATTAATGGCCGACACAAATTTCCAAGAATCATATATATATTTGCATAGGTTCTATCCTTAGAAAGCGCCAAGGGAGATAACTCCTACTCTATTTTTGACATGTTCATCTTTCCTCAAGTAAAGTAGGCCTACACTGTTTGTACACTATGTATGTTTGTATCTTTCATTGTTAAGATATTTTTAGTGCATGATCATTGTTTGTGTGGGGTCATTTGAAGTTTACATAAAATCTCTAACAAAAAACAACATCAACTCCTTGTGTGGATATATGTAACAATTCACAGAAATCAGTGTTATCAAAAAGTAAAACCATATTGATCAAGTTCTATATCCAGTAACATAAATGATCCTGATTGGTTTATATACAGCTTTATCAAGTACAAATTTATTAATAGCACATGATCTAATGTGGAAATCTGAACTACAAAAAGCAAAATGGAAATTTTGCTACACCAACATGTTAGAATGCTTGGGAAATGAGGCCTTAGAAAGGATACATCAAGTTCAATAATTTACCATTAATTTTTCTGAAGGATATAAACCTAAATTTTGAGGATGATTGACATATATACTGCTTATGAATTGGCACTGCAATCTTTGTATTGTAAAATTTTATTTCATATATCAGCTTTCACAAGATCTATTTGCACCTATAAAAGTTTGTGTGTGCATTTTTGCTTTTACAGGCTAAAATCCCCAAATGAAGGTGAAAAAATCAACTAGATATGGAATAACCCCATCAACCACACGTTTTCTTTTATATGTATTTATTCCATACCTTAGAAGAAATTTGTTTCATGATCTTGTAAGTTAAACAAAGTTTAATATAATTAAACACTGAATTATCAATAATTTTCATAAAAAAAACTAAATCATTTATAAGACTCCATTGTATTCAGAACACAGATACCAATGAACTGGGAATTTGAAATATTTGTCTCAATTTCAGATGTTTCGTAATTTTGACAGTAATTTTGACTATTTTGAAGTAAAATTCAATGTATTGGTAAGTCTATTTTAATGATGAAAACATGTTTAAGTTATCAGCACTACATATACAAATTACTAATCAAATTACTGAAAGGCTTAACATGTCAATGATATATATAAGTAATTTTAAATGTGAGATATAATCCATCACATGCAAAACAATCAAGCCCTTTTATAGCATATGATTACCATCAAATCAGTGAAATTTGAGGTAAATGTACATTTCACAGAAACAATTTTAAGTTCCAAATCAAGTGATCACCACTGGCATTGGTAAGGAATATTGAATCAAGAACAACACTTTACAACAGATTGTAAATGATTTATCATGCTACCTTATAAACACAAGTTATGTGTTCATGTTTCTTGAAAAATTATGGGTTCAAACTGGGGAGTGCATATATTACATAACAGTAATTTCTTTTTAAACCGAAGCTAACAGATAGTTCTTTCTGCAACGTTTGTAACTCCGAAAGGGAAACTATTGTACAGCTATTTTGGAAATGTGCTATATTCCAAACTCTAATTCAAAGTCTAGATATGCTGTCAATGACTTTATTTATATATTTTTCATTAAATAATTATTCCTTTTTGATAACAATATTCCATTATACAAAGCTGGCTTTACATTCATTTCACCAACAGGTTTAATGTCCACAATCACTGCCTATTCAGCAGACAATATAAAGTTGACAATCACTTTATTCTGTATGTAAAACAGCGTCTGTTCACTGATAAATCTAGATATTCCATCCTTGGTCTTTATGATATCCAAACTTGTAGTTATGGGGAGAAGCTTGCAGGAAAATAAAATTTTGTACAAATGGAAGAAATTGGAAAAATCAATAAAACAGGATAAATTGCATCCTATTTATACAGATAATTATACATACATCCTACAGTACGCAATGATAAATACAACAAAATTCATATAATTGTAATTTTCATTACATAAGTTTCCAGTCTCTGATATGGTAGTCATGAATAAGCTCACATTTTTACTAATCTCAGAGCTCCCAGCCATTAATTTCTCTTCATATTTTAACTAATTTTATCTCTCCTCCTAAAAATCTGTTTCTAATTTTGTTGTCCACTTTGTTTGTATACCTACTCCACATGTCACTCTCTTTTTCTTTCCGTGTCATTTGTTTAGTTCTTCTTTGTCTGGTTGTATGCAATTTAGTTATTTACATATAGAAATTTTATTTATTTCATCTTATACTAATTACTCTTGTTATAGGACTCAAGGGTATTACTGTAGTAGGAAACAAAACCCATATCTGTTTAGGGAATCGAACCCGGAACAGTAAGGTGAAAGACAAGTGTATTACCACTGTTCAACCCGACCATCCACTAATGATGATGCAATATGTCATATAAGCTTGACCACTCATGTTGGCAGCCAGCATTCAGACACAGGTAGAACAGACATAGCCAGTCATATCCAAAAGAGAGGTACAGCCTCTCACGGGACCAGGCCTCCATGGTAAGAACGGGGTCAACTCAATAATCTCCTACAGGCTTTACACAACATTTGCTAGACCGAGATCTATATGAATGGAGATCACAACCTTGAATACAGCAGAGTTAAAACTATTCCACGAAAAACAGTCTCTAACAGATTAACGTGTGAGCTTGACAACCTATATACTACATGGTGCCACTCTAGTCGACATCCAAATTGAAATTGATATGATGTTAACCACTCTGGGATCTATTTCTAAGCAATGCAGCTGTGGCTCAGCTGAACATGACCTCATATGGCAACAACGACTAGCAATGAAGGATAAGGGCAGCCACAGCTGGGTAATAGAATTAATTTCTACCTACAAAGATCCCGTCTGGTGGTCTCTAAATGGTGCTTATTGCCTACCTGTGTGTGTTTTAACTACCAGTGACTATAATGATATTCCAAGTGAGAGATATTTTCCATTTATGCTGTATGTCTAATGTATCTATATTTTGTTTACTTCTGCTGCCAGCAGTGAATTAGTATACATATATATCTCACTAGGCTAATCACCTATACTACCCGCTAAATTTCGGTGTACCAGAAATTAAATAACAGAGGGATTCACAACAAGAAGAAGGATAGTGTCTAGAAGAAGAAGAAGATGATGATGACAACGCAACACAATCATGAGTATGTGTCACCGTTTGTCTTGCTAAAACCTTATAAAATTTTAGCAATTCAAGAAAAACACGCTTCAGTAAATCATGAGTCAGGTAAAATGAGCATCTTGTGTTAGCTTATAGGCAGTGCCTATTTCATGATATTTTGTAATATCGAAATGCATCGGAACATAATTTTGTCACAATTGAGACAAAATGACTCTTGTCAATCACACTTTTCAGTGCTTAGTATTGGGACGAGTTGACTACTAAGACAACATCATCATTTTCCTAAAGTGTATATTTTTATCACTACCTTCACGTGACCTTTGTATGCAGTATACATACCTGATACAGTTCAACACATAAATCATGTCGCAAGCACTATTTTAGACTACCAATCATCAAACGTCCTTCTGTAAAGGTCGATACGTATCGGGACGGAATTGCACAATTTAGCATTGAAACTGAAACAGGAAGTAATAAATGTTGTTATCAATCTAAACATGAAGGACTAAAACGTGATCGGACAAATTAATCCGGAAAATACAAAAACATAGTTGTCTCTCGAATTTATTTGATGTTGCTAAGTCCAAACAAAAATTACATTAATGTACTTGCCTACATATGGGATTGAGGTAAAGGACTTCTCTAATTAATAACACCAAATACTTTTCTAACGATTAGTAAACCCGACGGCGACTGAAGTCAAGAGCACACGTGCAATTTAAAAAAAAACGAACGGTATGGACTATCCACATCGATGTTAAGTTTTGTGTGAAGGAGATTAATACATTGATAATTATATTTAACTTTCATTTCTTATAATTTTTTTTCTGAATAACTTATACCAGAGACATCTCTGCTTATACTATATTGATAAAAAAGCATTTTTTAAATTTTCATTTGCAAAGATATTTTCGTTCTTTAAATGCAAAGACTAATCGTTCAAAAGTAAAAATGGATAATAGATAAATTTCTTTGCAGTTACTTTAAGTTAAATTGTAAAATGTCTAAGCTGCCATGTCTTATTTCAGAGGCAGTTGGTAGTATTTTATACTAGTGAATCGAGTTACCCCCCTTGAAACACTGAGTATGATATATATACATATTCTGTTCATATTGTATAAAACGATAAGGTAGTGAATGTATCATGATTTTTTTACGATAATTAAAGTTAGATTTCCGCATTTAATGTAAATGAAATAAGACAATTTTTTTTTTATAATTTACAGCTACTTTGGTGTGAGAGAATTCGAAAACCACATTTGTCCCGAGCCCTTCGTATTCACTTTTTGTGTATAATAGTTCATTAGAGAGAGCAAATATAATGTGAGAATCTCCGTTGAATAGACATGTAGATACATTTTCATGCACCTTACTTGAGGATTCAGCGATTTTCATTCATTCATTCATTCATTCATTTCTCAATAAGTTACATTTATTATCTTTTAATTTTTGTGTTATTACATCATTCAATGGCAAAAGATAATTTCAGCATTTTTAAAAATTTTGAAAATGAATAATTAAGTAAATAAATAAAACTGAAAAAACTTGGTAACATTATTATCTCATGCTGTACGTGATTGGCGTGCGTAAATTGGTTTCAAAGAAATGAGGAAATTGTATGTGATTCTGTGGTACTGGAAATATATTTGAGCGTTTAAGTCGGGAAGGGAACTGTTTGGGTGATGGTTAAAATTACAATGGAGTGATTGGGGTACCATATATAACCGGATGTAGCTGTTCTGACAGAACGAATGTTGATTTCATTGTGGTATTAATGAAGAACTATTAGATATACAAGAAATGAAATGCCAGACTGCATGTGTGCACGTGAATACGCGTGCACATGAAGAGTATCACATCACGGACTTGATAGACAACAAGAACGAAATGGCACGAGAGCTTCTAAGGACATCGCAGTCATAAATGTAGATCGTTAGCAGCGGGGAGCTTTCAGACATTTTTTTTATAACATTTATCAAAGACATAAATGTGTATGTAAGAGATGACACACAAGGATATTGCAGTGTACATCAGTACGTGCTTTCGCTATCAGAGTCATTTTTGAGGATTCATTGAAAAAGCTTGATACTCACAGTTTGGTTACAGTATCATCATCCGGCGTACAAAATGTCTGATAGGTGTATACTTTTTACGTCCATTTTTTGCATGTGTTTTGCTTTTGAGCGAGCGAACGTTTATGCCCAGCCAACTTTGATCTATAATTGAATGGCCTTATAATTTGATTGGCCACATGACACCATGAAACAACAATACATGTCAGATGAAGGTTAAATATGAAACAAGATATGTTTATGAAACACTAGGTCCCCGGTTGCAACAAAATTCAGAAATGAAACATTTTAACTGAACTGTGTAAATCATGTACTAATTGCATGCACACTTTGTGAAACACTTATTGTAAAGACTTTTTACATTCAAAAGGAGGTCAAAGGCCATGGCCAAGGTCATTTGATCGAACAAAAACGATACCAGCAGAAAGGTTTTGCCACAAGAAACAAACATGCCAAATATGAAAGCCCTACCTCTTACGATGTAATTGGTCGAAACTACCCAGGATCATCTCAAGCAAGTTTCAACTGAGTGAGTATCTTACAAGTGAAACCCTTGTCATTCATGTATCATTAAGTTTGATACAATTACGTGCAGATTTTACTAAAGATGTGATACACGTGCTATATATATGGACATATTGAATAAACTGAAAAATGATGGCACAAACTGACAATTGAAAAGGACAGAGCTGAAGTATTTTAAAAAACGAGTTTTAAAATGTTTCATTTGTTTATTCCTATCGATCGGTTTAAGAACTGTGTAATAATCTGTTATGCGATCGGTCATTCAGACATTATCACATCGCTGGAAATTAACTCTTTTCCTGGCGGTATCCGCTTCCGGTTATTTACCGATCAACTTCCGGTCAACAATAAAGCGTGGAAAGTTGTGGGAGTAAGTGGCAGACAAAACTCAAAATTCCATTATCATCAGCTGTTGTGAAATATTTCAATATGGTAAGTACTATCTAATTAAATTCAACGATTCTGTTATTTTTTTAACTTTAAATTTTGAGATGCAGTATGACTGATTTGTAATTCATTTTCAGACATAATACACATCTGAAATGTAATACACAACTCTCGTGAAATAATACCCTGAATAATAAGACAAACGACTTTTCAGTCTTGAATGTATCGGAAATTTCAAAATCATTTTACATTTAATAGAATGTTCCAACAGAACGTATTTAATTCATCAATTATGTATGCTAAAATTTTCATTTCACGTATAACATTTAATTCTTAATAAAAGTGTCATTTATTTTAAACACTTGAATAGCCATCCCTATATCTAAATAGGAATTCAAATTATTTTTAGATATTAGCCGTGTGCAGCAACAAAAATCAACGAAATGTGAAAGCAATGGTGTGTTCTTAACTCACAGTTTCACGAAAAATTTGATAATGACAAATATCAACATTTCAAGCTACCCTGATATTGCCTTGTAATAGAAAGCGAATCAATATACTGCAAAGTACATGTATATGTACTTAAAGACATATAAGAATTTAAATGCAGTTTAAAGTGTAAACCTGAGTGTTTTGCTATATTTAGCTATAAAATACTTAATATTATACAATAAGAGGTTAAGAAAGTGCAAACGTTGTAGTTAATTCCGTTTCGCAGTTACTGAGAAATACATAAGTTTGACTCTGGGCAGAAGTATACAGGGAAACTCTCATCGTGTGTTCGATATGCGAGATTTTTAACAACTTGTGTGATATATTCCGTTTACACTCACTTCTGTGGTTTACATTTCAATTTCTACATATTCTAATATACAAATGACTTTTCACAATTTCAGTTATGAAATTATCTCCTTTTGAGTAGACAAACGATGAATTGTAAATGTATTGATAAATGCATTGCGAGAGTCTGAACAAACAAGTTGATGCTATCTAAATATAAGTGTTAAGTTTCTATCATCCGGTTGGTCTCTAGAAAGAATGACGAACTCTAAATTTTTACACGGAATTATCTGAGTCCGTGATTTATACAACACAAACCGATAATCTTTCCTTTTAAAAAACTTAACAGAAAATATTAACGTGAACAGGACAAAGCTTCAGGAAGTGAAAATTTGAATCAACTCAAACATAGACTTTAGAGTTTAGGAATATTTAACCTAACTATGTGTTTACAAGCATTGTAATGTTCTTAATGACAAGCATAAAAAGTAAATAATTGTTGTGAAAACAATAGTTGTATATTTTCTCTACTAGACACAAATATGTTAAATTTTAAGCTGAATTTTATTTTTTTTAATCTCAGAGGGAATGTATCAGCATCCACGTCGGACAGGCCGGAGTCCAGATCGGAAACGCCTGCTGGGAGTTGTACTGTCTGGAACACGGTATCCAGCCTGATGGCCAGATGCCCTCAGACAAAACAATCGGGAAAGAAGACGACTCCTTCAACACATTCTTCAGCGAGACTGGCGCTGGCAAGCACGTGCCAAGGGCTGTGTTCATCGACTTAGAACCAACTGTAGTAGGTAAGATGATAATCCTTTGTTGTGGACGTAATACCTCTCAGGTTTTCTTGCTCCATCAACGTCAACAAATATATGTTACTAGGATTTGATTAAAATATTTTTGCTTTTTCTAGACGAGATCCGGACCGGAACTTACCGCCAACTTTTCCACCCCGAGCAGCTGATCACTGGTAAGGAGGATGCCGCTAACAACTACGCCCGTGGTCATTACACAGTCGGCAAAGCATTAATTGACTCAGTCCTAGACCGCATCAGAAAGTTAAGTGACCAGTGCTGTGGACTACAGGGATTCCTCATCTTCCATAGCTTTGGGGGAGGTACCGGATCAGGATTCACCTCCCTGCTCATGGAGCGTCTCAGCGTAGATTACGGGAAGAAGGCTAAACTTGAATTCGCCATCTACCCCGCTCCTCAAATCTCCACCGCTGTCGTTGAGCCTTATAATTCCGTGCTGACTACACATACCACCCTGGAGCACTCCGACTGTGCATTCATGGTCGACAACGAGGCTATCTACGACATCTGCCGTCGTAACCTTGACATTGAACGTCCAACATACGTAAACCTGAATCGGCTACTTGCCCAAATCGTAAGTTCCATCACAGCTTCTCTTCGTTTCGACGGTGCCCTGAACGTCGACTTGACCGAGTTCCAGACCAACTTGGTGCCCTACCCACGTATCCATTTCCCCCTGGCAACGTACGCCCCTATAATCTCCGCCGAGAAGGCCTACCACGAGCAGTTGTCTGTTGCTGATATAACCAACGCCTGTTTCGAGCCTACTAGTCAAATGGTAAAATGTGATCCCCGTCACGGCAAATATATGGCCTGCTGCATGTTGTACAGAGGTGATGTTGTGCCCAAGGATGTCAACGCTGCCATCGCCACCATCAAGACCAAGAGGACCATCCAGTTCGTCGACTGGTGTCCAACTGGATTTAAAGTAGGCATAAATTTTCAACGCCCGGCTGTCGTCCCAGGGGGAGATTTAGCTCAAGTCAAACGGGCAGTGTGTATGTTGAGCAACACCACCGCCATAGGCGAGGCCTGGGCTCGTCTTGACCACAAATTCGATCTTATGTACGCCAAGCGTGCTTTCGTCCACTGGTACGTCGGAGAGGGTATGGAAGAGGGAGAGTTCTCCGAGGCTCGTGAGGATATGGCTGCCCTTGAAAAGGATTACGAGGAAGTCGGTGTAGACTCCTTGGATGACGAGGAAGGTGACAACGAAAATGAATTTTAAAAGATGTTCTACAAATTTAAATAAAATACAGTTTCATAATATCGGCAATTTTACTCTCTCAGATGGAATATCCCTATCTCTCATACCTCCATATCAGTGACTTCGTTGTTCTAGATTTTCAAATACATTGCGAGAGATTTCGTGAGAGACCAATTGCTATTTATCCTACGAACGTCTTATTTCTAATTTATCGAAGACTGTAGGTTTGGCGAAAACTGTATCAAAATGGATTAGATACGAAATGATTTCTTTAAGCGAACAAAAATATCATCCTTTGTTGATATTTTTCATGTGTTGATATGACAATATTTCAACCTCACCACGAAGCTGCAATGGTGAAATATTTAACAAGTACCACAAAGTGATGTCCTGATAATTTCGTGCATTCACATCTCTGCAAACCCCCCCCCCCCCCCCCCAAAAAAAAACAAAAAACAAAAAACAGAAACGTTGCCTTCTCATCTCGTCTTTGCATAAATATTCGTTGCCAAGGTAACCATTGTGAATGCGACCGTTAGTTATATCGGAATTTTAGCATGGTCCACATGCAAATCACGAAACAGTTTAATAGTTTGTGAAAATCCTATACCAGTATCTCAATATAATTTGTCATTCAGGAAATAGCAATACCTGAAAAACACAACATTTTCAAGATAAGGGCATCAAGGACGGAAGTTGAACGGATCCTAATTTCGATACAGCTTTGGATCATCAAATAATTCAATTTTTGAGTTAATAAACCTTCCATATGGTTTTAATTTAATTGATCAACTTGATTTTTCTTCATTCGCTTCCAATGTCTCAATAACCTAAACTTTTATATCACTTATGTGTCATAGGTGGATGCTGTATAGTTTTATAAATGAAAGGCACTATTTACCTCTGTGTCTGTTGTACCAAGACCAATACATGTGTCAGAGTTATCGCCCTTGAAACAGCAAGCGTCCATCAAGTGAACACATTACAGATATTTGGTTCTATTGTAGGTTTATTCTGATCAGCATAGAAATGCTCCATATTATTTAAAATAAAAATATTGGACACACTCCAATACATCAATGATATGAAATTAAAATGCAAATCTAAATCTTTTACTCTGATATGTAAATAAAGACTCAAAGAAAACAAGTCTTTGTAAAATTCTATGGCAGTAAGCCTTATTAAAAACCCGTTATGTATATTTACATGATCTTCCGATGTTTTGAAGTATATAAACATATTATCATAACCCGCTAAAATGAGCTGTTTATGCTATACAGCTTTACGCCTCATGGTTCAATATCGGATCCTACTATCATAAGTATTTCTTTCCTTCCTTTGTCCGCCATTGAAGAAGCGATCCTAGCCTACTTTTATTCTGATACACATTTTTACTGGCATTGAAATCGTACAGGAAAGATAACTCAGTATAACGGAATATTATTTTACTTGTGAAATTCAGCAGTAATTCAACCAGGTTTTATATCACATTTTTACTGTGTATAAAGAATATGAAGACAGCTTCGACAGCCCGACTTTCCAGTTAATAAAACATAAATATTCGTACTTAATTTTCAGAACTTAACGTAAACATAGCCATTGCTTGTGTCAGAGTTATCTACTTTGAAACAGCACGTGTCTAGTCAAGCGAACGTATTTCAGGTGCATTGTTCTATTACTAGGTTTCATAGCATTATACCTGTACTGTCGGTTCACTATTAACTTTCAATCTCCGAATTTTGAAAATTCGAATAACCTTAGTTACGAAAATATTATAGTACTCTGTGCTATATCTGTATTGAACTCATCAGTCATATAATCTTTTAAAATCTATCTTCAATGAAAACTTATTTACCGTCATTTTGTATAGCATGGTTAACGGAATTGTTAGCTGGCCAGTAAAATATGAAAGGTCGTTGAGAACATCTAGTGTATATAATTTATGCTAAATTCACCACGCAGGTAACACCTATAGCTGTAATGTATGCCTGAAATTCTATATTTTTCTTTCTATTGTGATTTCAGTCTTTGTAAAAAAGAAGTAATTAAAATAAAATCACATAGATGTATTATATTACTAAATTTCTAAAGCTTGTGCGGAGCTTCGTAACAAAGATCCCAATCTCTTTCGGAGTCCATTGTGATACCCCTACAATATTGTAATAGCGGAATCGACGCGGACAACACTTGTCTAATCCAAACAGATCGAAACTTTTATTTAAAGTGAAATAGGACACAGGCATATATCCACTTTATGAAGAAAATGCATCAAAATTTATCACAGTTGATAGTCTTAAATATGAATTATTGAAAGACTATTTTGCAATCAAATCTGTCTATAAAGGTCATTCTAGAGAAAAAGGAATAGTGACCTTTATACACAGGTGGCTTGACTATACAGGTGGCCTTTGTATGAAGGTGGCGTTAAAGGCAGGTTTTAATACACATCCTAATTCACAAATAAAAATCAGGGGAATTATGTTCATGTACGTAATACAGATATTTCGAACCAAGCTTATTCCACATTTTGTAATTTAGTTTTCACAACTTGTGAAGATATGTCTATTCTTAAATGTAAATAAAGCGTCCGGGCTTCACAGAGAAACGAAAGCTTTAAGCAAAAAAATTGCACAATCCTTTTCTATTTCATTCAATGTATCTCTACAAATATATATGTATACTGGAAACTTGCTTACGCTATACTAGTTTTTAAAAGTGCTGACAAAGCGTATCGAATTATAGGCCAATACTAGTTTTTAATTGTGTCAGTAAAATTTTTGAAGTGTAGTCTACAAACTTAACTCTAAGCAATCTTATATGTAAATTACATTTGGGCATTTTACAAAATCTCTCGTGTACTAAACCGCTATTTGAACTGTACCATTTCTAATTTATGCTATTGGAAAAAATCACCATTTTTATCTGATTTTTTCTTAATCTTTTGATATGGTTTTTAACAAAAAAGGGCATATTTACAGTTTTATGGTCGTCATCGCGATCTCATTCAGAGAGGTGCTATTTCTTTGTGCGATATGAAGCGTGTGACTTCAAATACTAACACGAGTTAAGAAATGACCTATATTTCATATAAAAATATTGGACACACTCCAATACATCAATGATATGAAATAAAAATGCAAATTTAAATCTTTTACTCTGATATGTAAATAAAGACTCAAAGAAAACAAGTCTTTGTAAAATTCTATAGCAGTAAGCCTTATTAAAACCCCGTTATGTATATTTACATAGAGTGTTTGGCCTTCCGATGTTTTGAAGTATATGAACATATTATCATAACCAGCTAAGATAAGCTATTTATACTATACAGCTTTTTCACCTCGTGGTTCAATATCGGATCCTACTATCATAAGTATTTCTTTACCTCCATTGTTCGCCATTGCGGATCCTAGCCTACTTTTATTCTGATACACCTTTTTACTGGCAATGAAATCGTACAGAAAAGATAACTCAGTATAACGGAATATTATTTTACTTGTGAAATTCAGCAGTAATTCAACCAGGTTTTATATCACATTTCACTGTGTATAAAAAATATGAAGACAGTTTCGACAGCCCGACTTTCAAGTTAATAAAACGTAAATATTCGTACTTAATTTTCATAAAATTTAACATAAATATGTATCCAAACAGACTTTTATTCTTGATAAACAGGAAAAGATGACTTTGTACAAAATATCGGTGATTTTTTTCTATGTGCAGGTAGAGAGAGTTTGGTACAGAGTATCGAGGTATTCTCTGTATACAGGTTTATAGGTCCTTATACAGAGTATGGAGGTGTTCTCTATGTACATGTGTAGAGGTTATTGTCTGACAGAGTATGGAGATGTTGTCCATGTTCAGGTATATATTAAGATTTGTTCATAATATGGAGGTGTTCTCTATGTAGAGATGTAGTGGTCCTTACACAAGGTGTAGTGGTCCTTACACAAGGTGTAGTGGTCCTTACACAAGGTGTAGAGGTCATTGTCTGAGAGAGTATAAAGGTGTTCTCTATGTACAGGTATTGACAACTTTCAAAAGAGTATTAAAGTGTCTATGTATAGTTATAGAGGTAACTGCGCAAAGTATGTTGGCGTTCTCTGTGTACAGGTGTAAATGTCTTTGTACAGACTATTGAAATGTTCTCTATTTACAGGAAGAGAGTTATTTACAGAAAATATAGAGGTTTTCTCTATGTGTTGGTGTAGATGGTGTTTACACTGAGTATTGACACGTCCTTTTATATAAAATACATTGAGGTCTTTGTACAGAGATTGGATGTTTTCTATGTACAGGTTTAGCGGGTGTTGTGGAAAGAATGGAGATGTTCTATGAATAAAGGTATAAATAACGCTGTAGATTATGGAAAGGTTCTCTATATACAGGTACAGAAAACGTTTTATAGGGCATAGAGTAATTTTCATTATGTACATGTATAGAGGTCTTTGTGCTGAGCTGTGAGGTGCTTTCTATGTACAGGTATGGACAGCGATGTAAGGTATTGAGAGGGTTGTATATAGTTTGATATAGCGGAGGATGTTACTACAGAAGGAGCATTTGCTTGTCTTAATACCAACATACTGTAGACTAGTAGGATTTTGATGCTGTTCATTGTTAATACCTTGTACCTAGATTGACTAAACAGATAGAATAAAATATTTTTTGTAACATTCAATTTATTTAAATGTTTTAAAATTAGTTATCCCTGGAATGAAGGACGATTCTAATGTAAGATTTTAATTACCTGTTCATATAACTAAACAGTATGAGTCACCCTAACCTTATAACCGTAAAATTATTGGTATAGACATTACATACTGCTACATCTAGACAGGAAATACAGCATTACGATATACATATGTACGGTCAGGAAGAATTCAATAAAGACGAATTATTTACGTGTAACACATACCATAGCATAGTTAAATATAGACATGACTAGACAGCTCGAGTGTAATGGTTTTTAAATTGTACGAGAGATTACAGTGTATATAAGACTTCTATCTACCAGGTGAGACTACCTGTGTTTATACCTGTCTAGTATTGTTATCCTCACCAGTCTCATTACTTTATACGAAACATTCACAATTTTCATCTTTAGGGGAAAAGTTGAACATTCTCAAATATCTTAATAGTCCAGTCTCAATTGATTTGTCAAAACTGCTCTATATGTATTTAAGTCCGACTATTACAATGTGTTATTAAGTATACCCAGTTAAAGTTAGATAATTTCAGGAGATTCGTTAAGCTTACAAGCCTTAGAACTGAGAGTCACTTGATAAGCTTCTTAAAGATATCTCTAACTCTGAGTAACCTGGTAGACAACTTCAGTTAAGCACAAACACGTACGAGTAGATGATTAATACTACGGAGCAATATTCCTTGAGCATACGTTGTGAAATTAGTTATTTATTTTGATAACAATATTTTATTCACATGAAAAGAAAAAGTAATAGATTATACTAAAAACAAGTGAAATATTGCATTAATGTTTGCCACAGGTAGTTGATCATGACACACCATTAAAAAAACACGTCACCGGCCTTAGTGTCGCAGAAATAATTCCAGACTTCGTATCATTTATTGTTGTGTCTTACAAAACTGAAAATTGTAATCGTCAAATTGATAAGAATTTGTTTCATTTTCCATTCATTCTCTCTGGTTCTACCAGCCTAACACCAAATATTCTCCATGTTGATATTTTCTTTGCCTTCTCGGCCAACATCTATGTCTCTCTAGATCTTCCCCAAACATAAACACACCTTTTGGAGTGAAAAAAATCTATCGCAACCAGTGGAATGTTCGTGCCAAATATCTGTGATAACAATACAAGTATTTCACCTAGTCGGTTTCTTTAAATAAATATTATCTCACGTTATTTTAATTGCAATACTTCTTATTATTGGGTTTTCGACTGATAAAAAATGGAGACATTACACCTATGGTCATACCACGAAAATAGATCAATTCCATACAATTTTCTATGCGACAAGTTTACTTAACAATACAATAGTTGTTATTCGCGTTCAGTAATGAATGTTTTAGATCACAGAAGTGCCAGTTTATGTATACAACAGTGTACAATAAGATACTGTCACGTATTTCCCTTTGTTTTATCTCGTCAATCTATCTTTAAAATCCTATTTCTAAACATGCAGCTAAATTCTATATAAAAACATGACCAATTTGGTCCTTGCTAATCTGTCAGTTTTCTTACCTCAACTTATTATTATTATTTCACTTTTTAAAATTTTGCCCTGGTTCTTTGGTCAGTTTTATTAATTGCGAGTCACTTTTCACACTGAAATTCATTATGGAGGTTTATTTTGACAACCGCGGTAAACCCTTAAGGCATTGTAAACTATTACACCATAAGGCCTTTAAATATTAGCACATGTATTTGTATCGAGATTTTACGCCTTTCGTATCCGCACCCCAGGGTTGGCACAACAAACACTGTCGCCAAGTAATATATATAATCCAATGAAAAGCGTCCTATTTAGGTTAACCTTTCAAACCAGCCAATCGAAATGCTTGTTGCAAACGAAGCCTGGCGACGAGAATTTTTGCCGCTATATAAATCGAGCACGCCACCTTTACCATCATTATTACTAATACTCACCGCGACACATTACAGTCATCGTGAGCTTAGTCTCTTAGTATTTACTTAAAACACAGATCACGTTTCACTCCAACAAATCAACATGGTAAGTTAAACATTCGTTTTCATTTTTGTTTCTTGAATTTTCTTTTTAATTGCATTTTTTCTGTACATTATTCATTTAGGTGTCTGATTTTTTCTGAAGTATTGTTAACTTTAAAACATGTTACTTACCATTACAGAGGGAATGTATCAGCATCCACGTCGGACAGGCCGGAGTCCAGATCGGAAACGCCTGCTGGGAATTGTACTGTCTGGAACACGGTATCCAGCCTGATGGCCAGATGCCCTCAGACAAGACCATTGGAGGTGGAGATGACTCTTTCAACACCTTCTTCAGCGAGACTGGCGCTGGCAAGCACGTGCCCAGGGCTGTCTTCGTCGATCTTGAGCCCACCGTAGTCGGTAAGTCTAATTTGCGTAATATTTTTAGTGCCTAGTTTAAAATAGATCTTTATTACTATACCACTCTAACATGTTATCTTTTATATGTTCATACATGTCCGAATCGGTCATTTAAATTCTTAAATGGACTGACACGTTTTCGCTTCGGGTAGATTCAATAAAATCTATTTTATGGTAATAGATATACTCATTACAATGTATAGTCAGTGCGTGGTACGATCCACTTATCCAATTATCGTAAGTTGTATCGTACTAAAGGTAATTCTGTTCCAATATTCTAATTACTGCATTTATAGAGAGTAGATAAGGTCCTGACCTATTTATGGGACACACTTGTAGAGATAAAAGTATGCTACCCTCGTGATGACATGTTTGTGTAAGAACCTTTCTATAACAAAGGAGATAAGCAAAGCATTAAAAATTTGATTCGGAAGTTATCTCCCTTCTATAATTATGTTCCCAACATGACCATGCGTCAGATCTATTTTAGGCCGTCGACACCCTGTTTCGTTGAATCAACTCAATTCGTCATCTTTATATATAGCTCTGACACATACAAGCCTTCCGTATCCAAACAACATAAAAAATTACTCTATTATAATGACATATTGTAATTAATCTGGAACATCTGAACATAAATGTAACTTTCTTCTTACCGTTTTCCGTACTTTTTTATTATTCAGATGAGGTCAGGACCGGAACTTACCGCCAACTGTTCCACCCCGAGCAGCTGATCACCGGTAAGGAGGATGCCGCTAACAACTATGCCCGTGGTCACTACACCATTGGTAAGGAAATCGTTGATCTCGTCCTTGACCGCATCAGGAAGTTGGCTGACCAGTGTACTGGACTCCAGGGATTCCTCATCTTCCACAGCTTCGGCGGTGGTACCGGATCCGGATTCACCTCCCTTCTCATGGAGCGTCTCAGCGTGGACTACGGAAAGAAGTCTAAGCTGGAATTCGCCATCTACCCAGCTCCCCAGGTCTCCACCGCTGTTGTTGAGCCCTACAACTCCATCCTGACTACCCACACCACCCTTGAGCACTCCGACTGCGCCTTCATGGTCGACAACGAGGCTATCTACGATATCTGCCGTCGTAACTTGGACATCGAACGACCAACCTACACTAACTTGAACCGTCTGATTGCCCAGATTGTCAGCTCCATCACCGCCTCCCTCCGTTTCGACGGTGCCCTTAACGTCGACTTGACTGAGTTCCAGACCAACTTGGTGCCCTACCCACGTATCCATTTCCCCCTGGCCACATACGCCCCAGTCATCTCCGCCGAGAAGGCCTACCATGAGCAGCTGTCTGTTGCTGAGGTCACCAACGCCTGCTTCGAGCCTGCCAACCAGATGGTGAAATGCGATCCCCGTCACGGCAAATACATGGCCTGCTGCATGTTGTACAGAGGTGATGTTGTGCCCAAGGATGTCAACGCTGCCATCGCCACCATCAAGACCAAGAGGACCATCCAGTTCGTCGACTGGTGTCCCACTGGTTTCAAGGTCGGAATCAACTACCAGCCACCCACTGTTGTGCCAGGAGGTGACTTGGCCAAGGTACAGCGTGCCGTGTGCATGTTGAGCAACACCACCGCCATCGCCGAGGCCTGGGCTCGTCTTGACCACAAATTCGATCTTATGTACGCCAAACGTGCTTTCGTCCACTGGTACGTCGGAGAGGGTATGGAAGAGGGAGAGTTCTCCGAGGCTCGTGAGGATCTTGCTGCCCTTGAGAAGGATTACGAGGAGGTCGGTGTCGACTCCGTTGAGGGTGAGGGCGAGGAAGAGGGTGAAGAGTATTAAACCCTGTATCCCCCGTGAAACAAACAGACATTTCTTGGTAAACAATCCGGCTCTGTCCCTTGATGATGGTTTATGAACGCGAACATAAAAGTTACATCTGTGATATTAAAATTTGACGAAAGAATGTTTTTGCCTTATGAAATATTTTACAGATTAAAGGGATTTCAAACGTGAATTATATTTTTGTTATATGTACACAAACTCTGTTTATATTGATACGTAGATGTACACAAGTTTCTAGATGATCTTGTTAGCTAGTTTCACATGTTTGATAAAGCTGCGTGTTTGATATTTTTGGTACACTGTAACATACGACAAATTCTGGTAAAATATAATTCAGTATAGATTCCAAGAAACTTGTGTAAATCTTCTTGTCCCAATTCGAAAATTCATATATTGGATTTCACAGTATAGAAATTGATGTTAATTATGACGAATATTCGCTGATATATTTGTCCCACAATAAATCGAAATATTAAGTAGTCGTATTTGATGACCATGATAGATGTAACAATGTTTATAATAACAGAGAATACTGTAAAAATGAATATTTCAAAGTTCCGATAACATTATCACCACGGTATAGTAAGGCAATTATGAAATTTCCCAAAAAGACAATAAGATTCCTCAACACTTCCGGTAAATGTGAAAATATTTTTGACAAAGCTTACGGAAAGTGTCGAAGGTTGCCGAATGGACAATATGCCATAATCAGAATTCCTGACTGTTTACAATTCTAACAACACACTTAGGTGACACTTTAAAGCAGAGATGTGAATATATAAAATGTCCCCGCCAAATGGGTCTAATGTAACAGGCATCTTACTGGGCTTTTAAAACTGGTACTCACATTGTTCCGGAAGTGAAATCATTCTAGCATCCCATTTTGCATCCATCAATGGATTTATCTTATAGATGAAATGTCATGAATATTTGATTTTGAAGTTTAATGCTGAAATAAAACTAGTTTCTATTGAACAGTATAATGTGAAGTATTTCATATGTATATTTTACTGTATCACTAACTGAGAATTTAATTACTGAACTATCCCGCGTTAATTAATGTTTGAAAAAGTATTCATGACAGTGAAAATACATTAAGTCTACATTGTGTGTATGATAGTTGTGGGCAATTCGTAACGGTGACAATTAAACGTAGTAAATTTAATATAGTTAATACGTGGGTTATAAAACAACTAAAACCAAAAAAATAAAATTACATGGTCTTAATATAAAATAGGCATTGCCTAAAAGCGAGTGCAATGTGATCAATACTTTGAGATGCAAATTCAGTCATAAAAAACATTTTCAATGCTGTTTTTTTCGTGTAGTAGATGCAAATATGTACAATATTTGGCAATTTGACGCCACATTGAATGTAACATACACTTAGTTATGCTTACAGGGGCTAGCCTATATGCCCCATGGTAAGGCTGGCGATGATAAATCCAAAGACAGACTTGAAATGCCTGCCTCAATACATTTTTCTCTGTTCTGTATTTATGTGCCATTTTCCGTGTCGAATCGTTTTCTATTTTAGTATGTCCCACGTGCGCATTGTTACGTTTGAATTAATCTACTTTTTCGAACAAGTTTTCTGTTTGTTTAGTTTGTTTGAATCATTTGGATTTTTTTTAAAACACAATTTTGAAGTAATGAAATAGCCTAAGTTATATTGACACACATTTTATTACGAAATTGAGTTTATCAAAATGGAGTTTTAAAGAACGTGAAAGAGGGCGCTTAGTGTTAGCAGACCATTAATTATTGTTTACCGACATTGTGGCAGACATTTTTTGTTTGTTTTTGTTTATGAACTACAAAGAATCTCTCCGCTCAGTGACGTATATCAAGACTCATTCGCACGAATTAAATACATACGACACGTGCATAAGTATTGTATAGGCTACATGTAAATGACAAGCAATGTCTCGCGCAGCAACATGCATACATGCTAATTACAAAGTACAAGATTGTTACCATATACATCTTATACACGTCTCCTAAGTATCCAGCTACACAACTTCTGGTGTAGGAACAATATCACAGCATTCGAGGCTTATAAATTATGATACACTTGCATATTAACAATTTTTTAAACTTTAAGTCATTGAAATCAAAAATTTAAAAAGGTATGACGCCTATACGCAACTAAAAGGAAAATTTTGTTTTGTTTTTGTGCTTTATTTTTGTTTGTTTGTTGTTCGCTTTTGTTGATTATCTAGATTGTTTGTTTATTTGTTTATTATTATTGCGGCAAAGTTCTATCTTTACTACTATTATGAGAATACAGATATCCAACAAGAAATATTCAATAAAAGATAACCAGACATGCAGAGAAATTGAGGTCAATACTTGTCATTAATGTGCCCATGTGTGTAAAGGTACATGTGTACTTTGTTTGAGTGATGGATGTAATGAACACCCTTTGACAGCCCCTGCGCCGTTTCAACACAGTGCAACAAACATATCAGGTGTTTGTTTCAAACACGCCACACAATAAGTGGAAACTATCACAATCGTCGGGTTACGTTTTGTCCCCGTATAATGGTATCTAATAATTATTCATTAGTTATTTACTATTGACTGACGTTTCTATTAACCAATTAAACAATTGTCTGTCAGAACTCTCAGATCACATCAAAGTACACAATTATTTGATACTTAATTAATTGTGTTTTGAGGCCTTACATATAAAGAATAAGAAATTGAAAAGGTGCTGATTTAATTTTGTGAAAAAATTACTGTAAATATCCAAAATCTACACATAGTGTCTTGGCCTATTTTCAGTTTGAATGTTTTTCCATGGAACTAATTGATTCGATTTTCAAAACTGCATTTAACGGTTTGTTGAATGTATGTGTGTCTTTGATTGAACAGCATAAATGTTGTGTGTTGTGTCTTCCCATATTTATGAAATCAGAGTGAATTGATCTCTCTCTCTCTCTCTCTCTCTCTCTCTCTCTCTCTCTCTCTCTCTCTCTCTCTCTCTCTCTCTCTCTCTCTCTCTCTCTCTCTCTCTCTCTCTCTCTCTCTCTCTCCCTCTCCCCCTCTCTCTCTCTCTCTCTCTCTCTCTCTCTCTCTCTCTCTCTCTCTCTCTCTCTCTCTCTCTCTCTCTCTCTCTCTCTCTCTCTCTCTCTCTCTCTCTCTCCCCCTCTCTCTCTCTCTCTCTCTCTCTCTCTCTCTCTCTCTCCCCTCTCTCTCTCTCTCTTACATGCAATATAATGGACTTGTTTGTTTTCCTCTGAGTCAACTGCATTACACGTATATACCGCGTGACGTAATTTAATTTTTTGTAAAGATTGAACAAAAACACACGAGAATATTACCTTTCGATACAGATTTATTATAAACTACACAGCCAATTAATTAATTACAATTGATAAATATACAAAAAAATGTAGCTGTTTCGTTCTTCTAGGATTCGTCAGTGGTGTCAGAGACCTAAATAATTGAAACCTAGCAGACAACTGTGGCAAATCTAGGTTGGTCGAATAGAAACCGAAAAACAGGAGAAGCGAACTCACTCTACAATCTATAAAATTACTTTTGGAGTTGAGGAAAAGGTTGCTTTTTTCAGATATGTATGTTTCAGTTAACTATATTAACGTTTTTCATTTAAATTTTTTATTTTATTCATATTTAATATTTTTCTTCCGATTTCAACCTCTTTGTAGAAACAGTCGGAAACCATAGAGCGTTGTATTGTCAGATGTTTTGAAGTCGATATTTCTTTATTTAACATGTAAATGTACACGAACAATGGGAAAGCAGTTTAACTTGTCTTATTATTAGTATAAGTCGAACGGTTTAAAACTTTGATACACAATACAACACAGAACCTAGCAACAATGTACATTGATTGTCTATTATTGAAATCACATATCAGCTTAGCTATATAATTACCTACTTTCTAAACGCAGTTCTGTAATCTGTAGTTGTTTAAGCTCGACAAAGGGATTTGAATCTTAACTCTCCTCCACTGGCTTGCTGGTCATTCGATTTAAATACAATTACCAAAAAATGTCCATAGTTATGTTAACTTTGTGATATATTTGCAGGGCCCTTCTTTTAATTAGTTTTTTTTTTAATTAAAAAAAAATCTTCTTTCATCTAGATATACTTCAATGTTCACAAATGCTTTAAAATGTTTATTGAACTTAAGAAAGTTCTTGAATCAAATATAATTTGAATGTGGTACCTTGAAAAAAATATATAGTATTTGTATTAACTTTTATAAAGCTAACAAAACTTTCTACAAGTTGGATCTGATGTCTCTCAGAATTGACACATGAATACAATCTGTACAGATATCGTATCGAATGCCTGATTATTTAGAATGATCTCCCAACAGAATCGCTAGGAACACGTGCTATTACTTAAATAAGATAGTTCTTTTAAGCATATAATGCATGATTACTTCGGATAAGGACTTCTGCATACCTGAAGTCGGATATTTACCTTAATTACAAATTCATGTAAATGTACACCAAAAGTATGATTTAGCGCGTCCGTCTTTAATGTGACAAGTTACTTTTAAACAACGCTACACACGAAACACAGGAAGAAAAATGAATGGATACATTTTTTTCATAAAAAAAATCAATAGTTAAATTAGAGATAAATATTTTTTCTTGATGATTAACAAAAGTCACCCAATATTACACAGGTACCGCGTGAATGAATTAATCCCCATGATCATATATAGATATTGACACATTGCCTGGGCGTATTGTTGCCCTCTGAAACCTAATTTACTAATACGTATCACAGATGTTATATACTAAAATAAAGATACTATAATAAAATAAAATAAAACAGTAAAAATTAAGGGCGGTCTGCATTTACTTCGCGAAGTTTAATTTGAACATAATTCTGAAACAAGTTATTTGAAGTTATATCAATCTCGACTGTACATGTGTTTTTAACATAGGTGTACCAGCTTATAACATTTGGTCGGACAGATGACAAATATACTTTTACTCTGTTTGGGATTTTCTAATTTTTTTTCTGATACTAGACACTTCTCATTATTTCTGGTATTACACAGGTCACTAGAAATTGTACATCAAATAGTGTTACCACAAGAGCGAACTGAAATTGTCATGGCGGGGATTACCACGTGTTAATTTAATACTACAGGCGAGGTAGTGATAACCTCACTGACATTTACATTTAATTATACACGTTACACAGGCGGCGACATTCCATTGTGTTTCTCAATCTGTTTTTTTTTTTTCGGTCTGAAAGTCCAATCGATTTAGCAACCCTTACCTCTATTCTCTCCGCCATTATGTTATTCTGAATACCATAGTCATTCGGAAACTGTCTAATGGTTCTCTTTAAATCAGAAAATTGATGCGTTATAAAAAAATATAATATGTGTATACAAATTCATTTTTTGTCATATCAAAACCCGCTTGAACACTTATGATTAAAAACTTACTGGCTTGAATTTTATAAGAGCGTAGTTCTTGTAAAGTAGAGAAGCCTAAGTGAAGTTCTTATTGGTTTGAAAAGTGTTCACGGATTCGTGAAATCTGTGAAATCATTGCCATCCTAAATATATAGTCATGAAAAATTCGATGGACGGATACCGGAAATGATCATTCAGTGGGGACAGAAGTCACTGTACCCCGATGACACATGGACACGTTTTTCTACGTGGGCGTATTTTGAAGTAATGGTTTTCAAGTACATTTAATGAAAACAAGAAAACACCATTTAAACCCTTGTTTACCTCAGAAAAGGAAAATTAAAAACATATTTGTGTTTCTGACGTAATAATCTGCGTGACATTGAAATCGGTATTCTTCTATTTTTTCCGGAAAAGACGGAAATTGAGAATTCATTGACATAGTGTAGATTAGCTGTTAAATTAGTAAATAAAAACAAACCAAATTAAAATTAACGTGTGATTACCATCGTTTAAACAAAAGTAGAAATTAATTAACTTTCAATAGGACAAATCATTAATAAGGAATAGTTATACTCACTGTACTGTAAAAAGATTGATATTTTAAAGCAGAAAAATTTGAAATACAAAATATTTACCCTAAATTAAGATATGAATATGTAACACACCACGTATATGTATCGGGGATTGAGTTTTGTGAAAGTCGATGTACCGTTATACATTGTAAGTACGCAATAATCAATATGACAAAGTTGGATTATATTATTTGAACCTATGTATATTAAAGAGATCGATAAGGTTTCACAAAAGATTTTTTTTCTACATACAGTACTTTAAACGGCTAACGGCTAGATCTTTTTATTGTTTAGCTCGGAAGGCAAATGATCCCATTTATGTTACAAACTTCCAATCGATAGCGTTGTTGACGCGTCGCCAATGACGACAGTCAGGTGCACTCGGTATATAGTTGGTGTTCGCAATCCTACCCCTCTATTTCTAATCCTCACAGAGACCATTATAGTCACAGCTGCGAGTCCTTTGGAACTCTTTTAAAAACCAATCATGGTAAGCGAGATATTTTAATGTTTTTTTATTGGTTTTCTTTTTACAATTTTCCCCCATTTATTTTATATCGAATTTGATTTTAAATATTGCATTTATGCTTGTGCATGTACATTGCTACAATTTAATTTGATGCAAGGAGGCAATCAAGGTTCGATGTTCAATTTAAAAAAAATAGTGTCATTGTAATTGTATAGACCTTCTAACAATATGTTTTTTAGTGTATATCAAAAGCATTTTTTTGACACCTGAATTGCCCCGGAGAAAAAAAAAACTTACAAAATTTAAGACAGTGATGCAGTTGTTTATAATAATTTTGCTTGTTTTTCTGGAGCACTGTAAGCTTAAACACAATTTTCTCAATTACAGAGGGAATGTATCAGCATCCACGTCGGACAGGCCGGAGTCCAGATCGGAAACGCCTGCTGGGAGTTGTACTGTCTGGAACACGGTATCCAGCCTGATGGCCAGATGCCCTCAGACAAGACCATTGGAGGTGGAGATGACTCTTTCAACACCTTCTTCAGCGAGACTGGCGCTGGCAAGCACGTGCCCAGGGCTGTCTTCGTCGATCTTGAGCCCACCGTAGTCGGTAAGGATCTTTAATCATGACAAACCATCGATTAATTTTCTATTTTAAAACAGAAAAGCAAAACATAAATTATGTATTGTATATCAAATACCAGGGACGTAGATATAGATTTTAGGTCCCTGTCAATATGTAAATGACGGAAGTGCGTAATTAGTATAGGTTTGTGAAATTTAAGCAAAAAAAAAAAAAAAAAAAAAAAACAAATAAATAAAAATAAACGATGACTTTCATTACACGTCAAATTAAGGTAGACACACAGAACACGTTTCTAGTAATTACTTATTATGCGCCCGGACATGAAATTCTTTGTACCTAAACATCGAACCTTTGATTTTCGATTAGTAATGACACGATCTTAGATATCTATATCTAAACCAGTGTTAAGGGACAAATAGTTTGCACGTGTGTATCTGTTTGGTAGATCTACCTGGGTATCGTGTTCAATCAGGTGATTCACAAAATGTTCACGTTTATTGTTGGCATTCAAGCGCTCCCAAGCGATTAAACCGTCTACACAAAACATACAAGTCATTTAGAGTTAAATATCAAATTAATCCGATATTATCGGATATATATCTATTCCGTTTTAAACAACACTTCGTGTGTAACGGATATTTAGATAAAACTCTATCATGCGATTAAATGGCGGATTTAGAATATACATCAATTAGTTAGGGCTAAGCATTTAACTGATTTGATATAAACTGTGTAACATTCAATGAAAATTTTTTTCATGCAAAAAAACTACCTGTAACTGAGTATAAGATTAAATTCATGTTAACTATCAATACAGGTGTACTTTTAAACGTTTTATTAATGTGTTATGACATAACAGCATCAACTGAATTCATTTAGAAATATTCAAAATGTGTATTTTTCCAACGAAATACAAAGAAATATTTTAACAAATATTGTTATAAAAATATAGCTTTGATTTATTAATGTAAGAAATTTTACACCAAACCAAAATCGAAGTTAAAACTAACACCGCGTTAATCTAATCCAGTTTTGCACCTGTAACAAAACGCCAATCTGACAATATGCCAAATGAACACGTTTAAACGCCCTGATTTAAAACGTAAGTTGAACAATTCAAATAATCGATATTTAAGTCAGCGATAAATTTGATCTACTCTTAAGACCGTATTAATTAAATTTTTAACTTTTGTGAAGATTAAATACCCTGACATGGTCGATTAAACCTGTATAATTAGCTGACTAGGGATTAGATGTGTTGTTAGTTACCGGTAGTATATAAAACGTTTTCTACCTGATAATCCCCTGTTAATCAATACTGGATCGATGGTTTTCGGGATAAGTTAAAGCTAGTTGCCAATCTGCCAATAATTCCTTGGTTTGTATACAGTAAATATAATCGTCCCAAGTACTTGCCAACTGGCAGGTCACACAATCCGACAGGATTAAGTTCCCCGGGAGGTCGATTGTAATCAGATATCATTAATTCTTTAAATAAAACAATAACCCGATAATTACAGGGCTTATCTAATTGCATTAATTAAATTTGATGTTTACCTGCTTCGCTGCTGCGGTGTCATGATAATTAAATAATAAATATATCTACATATAAATAAAATAAAATAAATAAATAAAAGAATAAATAAATTACATTGATAATAATAAAACACACACACACATATATATATATTATCATATATTTTTATGATATATTATGTGTGTGTATATATTTATGCAGATAGAAAAATAACAGACTAATAAATAAAGATTTAGAGAAAAATCAAAAAAGATAAATACATAAACAGATATTTTTGATAATAATTTCTTTTTTTGTTCCATGCTTTGTTTTCAATCGAAATTTTGCACTTGTGTTTTCCAGATGAGGTCAGGACCGGAACTTACCGCCAACTGTTCCACCCCGAGCAGCTGATCACCGGTAAGGAGGATGCCGCTAACAACTATGCCCGTGGTCACTACACCATTGGTAAGGAAATCGTTGATCTCGTCCTTGACCGCATCAGGAAGTTGGCTGACCAGTGTACTGGACTCCAGGGATTCCTTATCTTCCACAGCTTCGGCGGTGGTACCGGATCCGGATTCACCTCCCTTCTCATGGAGCGTCTCAGCGTGGACTACGGAAAGAAGTCTAAGCTGGAGTTCGCCATCTACCCAGCTCCCCAGGTCTCCACCGCTGTTGTTGAGCCCTACAACTCCATCCTGACTACCCACACCACCCTTGAGCACTCCGACTGCGCCTTCATGGTCGACAACGAGGCTATCTACGATATCTGCCGTCGTAACTTGGACATCGAACGACCAACCTACACTAACTTGAACCGTCTGATTGCCCAGATTGTCAGCTCCATCACCGCCTCCCTCCGTTTCGACGGTGCCCTTAACGTCGACTTGACTGAGTTCCAGACCAACTTGGTGCCCTACCCACGTATCCATTTCCCCCTAGCCACATACGCCCCAGTCATCTCCGCCGAGAAGGCCTACCATGAGCAGCTGTCTGTTGCTGAGGTCACCAACGCCTGCTTCGAGCCTGCCAACCAGATGGTGAAATGCGATCCCCGTCACGGTAAATACATGGCCTGCTGCATGTTGTACAGAGGTGATGTTGTGCCCAAGGATGTCAACGCTGCCATCGCCACCATCAAGACCAAGAGGACCATCCAGTTCGTCGACTGGTGTCCCACTGGTTTCAAGGTCGGAATCAACTACCAGCCACCCACTGTTGTGCCAGGAGGTGACTTGGCCAAGGTACAGCGTGCCGTGTGCATGTTGAGCAACACCACCGCCATCGCCGAGGCCTGGGCTCGTCTTGACCACAAATTCGATCTTATGTACGCCAAACGTGCTTTCGTCCACTGGTACGTCGGAGAGGGTATGGAAGAGGGAGAGTTCTCCGAGGCTCGTGAGGATCTTGCTGCCCTTGAGAAGGATTACGAGGAGGTCGGTGTCGACTCCGTCGAGGGTGAGGGCGAGGAAGAGGGTGAGGAATATTAAACTTCCTCTCCATGTTCTCAAAAACTGTTATATTAATGACGTCTTAAACATCAAAACGTTTCAAAATCATAAGAACTTTTGTAGTTCAGCTGTGATTTCCAACCATTCCAGCATTAAATTATATCAAAACGAATTTTTTCTTGTTATTGTATTTTATACACCAATCTTACTTTTATGTTTCCATTTTATTTTGTAAAACGTTCATATGTAGACAGAAGAATAGCTTTTGGAAGACCTCGTCTGTTAACGGCAATTGTCGGAATATTACGTCCGATACTGCAAAGTTTGATTTTTTCGATAGTTTCGTTTTGTTATTATCTCACAAATATGCAAATGAAATGTGTTTTTCGCGGAAGTCAAGCAATTTTCTATGGTCTATAAATTCTATTTTGAAGGTATCTATTATTGCGGTTTTATTCCATCCTCGAAAATAAGTTAAGGCCCCTCGAAAATAACAGACTTTGCAGACTTTGTCGTTCCTCATAAAGAGATTAAAAAAAAACCTTCTCGAGATTATTTTTGTAAAATTCTTCTTTGAGCTTTATACAAGATTTTTGTAAATCAGAATGTTGATAGAAGCATTACTCGTTAGGAACGACAACTCTGGGAACGACTTAAACTGCGTTTTAAACATATTCTCAATGGCATGATACCTGCATCAAAAATGTAGACCCAGCAAGCAATAACGACTGTTCTACATTTTAGCATATAATGCTGTAAGGAAAATACAATAAAAAGAAGTTAATTTTCTTGATATTATGGACGATTTAGTTCAAAGATATTTCTGACAACAATGGGAGATAAATGGATACACATCTTTTATTGTCATGATACGGAGCCGTGACAGAAGCTGTCAAATTTATATCAAGCTTTATATCACTAGAATAAACATTAGTTTTAAATTATAGTGATAGAGTTGTTCAAGTGACCGTCGCGAAAGTTTCTATTCCAATTCGATAAAATAATCATAATGAAGCCGTTTATTTATTTATTTATTCATTCCTTGAATTTTACGTAGTTGAACATCCCAGATGTATGACATTACAAGGAATTTCAATTAATTGATCCGTAATTACACTAATCGATGACATAAAGTATATTTACTTGTACATAAATCATACAAGTTAATAAAAGTTTTAAATACGATACAGTTGATTGAATTTTGATAGTGGTTAGTCTCTTAGTTTATTGATAAAATACACCATCAATATTCTCTAGTTCATCTCTTCTGTTATATCATTGTTAATATCAGTGTTTTGATAATTTGGCGAAAATGTAAAACCTACTTTCTCCATTTTACATTACATACTGACACATAAACATGCTTAAATAAAAAAAGTCGAGAATGGAATAGACGTTCGGAGATATTTCTTTGTAAACAACAGAGAAAAATAAAAATAATCAGCAATATTATTTCGGTTGGAAGTGATGATTTTCAATTATTTCGAAATCTCGATTAACGATTATTATGCTAACTATACCATACGAATGTAAAGTATGCATTACCGTAAAATCGGGAGGAGACCGGAGGAAGGTGAGGGAGACGGCTGTCAAAAGGTAAGTTCACCTAGACCAAGGATACAATTGTTTAAAGACCATAAAAAGATACACATATGGAAAAATTGGTGTAAAAGGTATAATAGACCGGAAAGAAAAGACGCCATCAAGCTGAAGAGCCAACACACATAGAACTATGTTAACGATTATAGCTTTATCTCGGTGAACGAGACCTCTTTACACTGAGCCCAACCTTCTTCCATTATGACGGCATTTATACTCAGGAAAAAAGGAAAAAAAGGAAAAATACAAAAGCAACAGAAATGACGTAAAATTAAGTGAAGGAGGAGTATCACTAGAGGGGACAATAACAGGTAAAAGAAAAATTAAGAAATGAAAGTTTTCCAATTGGTTCAATTGATTTCATTTCTCTGTGCGATGACCTTCGTTCTCAGGATGAGATCACACAACCTCTTCTGCACGGGACTCATTGTACGAATAGTATAGTACTCACATTCGAAATCTATTGATCTTTTAATAGTACATATATATTAAATTAAATAGGACTTTATACCTGCTATTTGAGAATCAGATAAAGACAAACACAACACGTCAAGGTAAGGTATAATTTATAGGTTAATTATATTTGACGTAAGATTACAGACTGTAGGAGGTAAGGTTACATACCTGTGTGTTATTGAATAACATGACAACGGAGCGGGATGCCAGACAGGTATAGTAATATCATAACAACAGCACAGGGTTAAGGTAGGTCTTTAACAACTAAATGGTGTCTATTATCAGAGAAGTTTGGAATAACATGACAACAGAGGGGGTAGTAGGTAGTTCTATAATGTATTTCAAGTGGCAAACATGAAGCGCTGGGAGAATTGCCATGTTTTTCACAAAAGGATTTAGTTTATATGGGTTTGATGCTTCAATGGAATGACACATTTTTATAATACACTATTATGGTTAACGACTGCCAACCTTTGAATGTATAATTAATATGTAAATTATATCCATGTCTAAAGCAAGCTTGATAAAGAATTTTGGACATTACCGTCAGATAGGCATACAAGTTAGTATAACCTTGTAGTACAAATTTAGAATCAGATGAAGTAGAATCAATTGATAACGTAGCTGTCATCATACAACCTCTATATCATTCTAGAACTCATCAATGAAGCTAACGACCAAAATCTAGAAACCTAGAAAGCGACCGAAGAAAATAAAATAATTAATTGAAAGTTATGTGAAAATATAGCTGGGCAAATATACTAGCCCCTATAACTTTACAAATTTCATTATTTTTATATGTGTTTTTAATGTCAGAACATCAAATACCTACTGATCCCAACAACGATTAAAGAGAATTATAATTTGTGTCGTCTGTGATGATGCTGTTGCCAAAATAGACCTGTTACTCTGATTGGTATTCAATATTTCATATCTATATTGTACTGTTATGTCTCCTTAGGCAACTGTTTCATGTACCGTAAAGAATGCTGGTTATTATCGAGGAGATCTGGTTGTGGCTATCATTTATTAATTCCGAGGATATGATAATAATGATAAAATGAACATAAAATATGTAGACGAGACCATAATTCTTTGTCTCTTTCAACGAAAAATAAATTCATTTTAGGTTGAAGTCTCGAAATAACCACAAAAAATTGGACCACCAAAAATGGATCCTTTAGAATATATTGCACGCCAGTAACCCATTTGTAGCGAGTATGTTATACCCCAAATTAAGGGGAAAATATTATCGTACATTCATAATTTCAGAGGTTGTAAAAAGACTTGCGAGTATATAGCACCTCTCAATATAATTTATAATTAGAGTAGAGCCAAATACAGAATTGAACTGCATCATACCGCTGATGCTTTCTTCAAGAACTCTTCAATGATGTTAAGAGCCTACATATTGAAACTTTTAGAGCGTCAGATGAACACCAAAATTGATCAACAGGTTAGTGCTTATTATTTGTTTGTAACCTTTAAAGTTTCGGTATATATTTTCGAAAGGTTAAAAAAAATTGTGTTATGAGCGTACTTTTTTCCAGGTTTAGATTGTCGTGACTCATAATTAAAAATATATACATATTCTGCAAGTTTTCATTCATTCGAATAGTGACACATCTCGGAATATACACATGTGTTTGACGCTGGTCTTAAATTATCAGATATATGGAAATTACGAAACTTAATAAATCATGGGGCTAATGCACCATCCCACGTCTAGATTTTGATGCTTCTTTCGATGGTTTTGGATTTCCTTCAGTTGCCTCCTAGGCTTCAAAAGTAGGCTCTTATCATTACAGACAGGTCTTATAAAGACGAAACAGCTGTATGAGGTAGCATCACTGACGAGTCCTATAAAGACGAAACAGCTGTATGATGTAGCATCACTGACGAGTCCTATAAAGACGAAACAGCTGTATGATGTAGCAAAGTTATGTCAAAAGGTGATGTTCAGTTGTGTCTTTTATAAAAACGAAACAGCTGTATGATGCAGTTTAATTCATTGTTTGACTCCACTGTATCTCTAAGGATATGTCAAAAGGTGATATTCTGTTGTGTCTTTTATATCATACCATTCACCTATTGGTGAATTGTACAAAAAGAAGTAATGATTTAGACATGTCACTTTGCCCGAGACGTAATTATGAAACTATAGTCTCAATACATCTCTAAACATTTCTAAACTTTCTAAAATTTAAATATAGAAATTAAAAATTCTGAAAAGCTGGCGAACTAAGATGGATATGAAACAAAATAACTGTCTTAATAGATAACAATGATCCGACATCATTTTGCATACAAGTTTATTTATTAAACATAACAAAATACATATCCGTACTATAATAAATACATAAAATCAAAAATGGAAAATAAATAAATATTAAACGTTCGGATAGTTCTAAGTTCTTTATTTCGTAAAAACACAACAATATGCGATTCACTATAAATAAAAACAATATATTAGGAGTCTCCGTATTTTCTTATGAGATCATTTGCATACTTTAACCGGCAACAAAATTGTATGCATGAAATAGACACAGAGTGGAAAGAACTCATTTTGAAGTCTCTTGTAATATTGCAGTGTTTGTGGATGTGTTTACAGTGGCATATTGGCTAATTTGGGTGGCCGTTTCTCAAAATAACTTTTATTAAAATCATACACTTTACGATTGCATACAAGTATAAAAGTAAATAGCGCCTTTCTATAAAAAATGGAATTACATACAGTATAGACAAATAATGAATCAAACTTATCCTTGTTTTGATTTTTCTAGAAATAGCTAGTGATGTTATAGGCCTGATTTTGAAATGTAGTAGACAACAGAGAGAAACCCAAAGTGTTAGAAATCGATGTTCTAAATATAGCTTTAAGTTACACGTTCACAAATTGGCACTTCCATTTATCTATACCAAATTCGAGGACGAAATTAAACCGAAATAAAATAGATTTCATATGACTGTATTGAAATTCGATAGATATATAATGGCAACTTTGTGCCGTACAATCTGAATTTGTGAGCTCAAGATAACATATCCGGCCCAAAAGATAAAGGGGAGGGGAAAAATGCATTTGACTTTTACGTTAAACGTGCGATTCAATAAAGAAAAAACAAAAATAATTAATTAAGAGATAAGTTCCACGTCGTATATTATGAATGTGTTTGTAAAACATATTGCAAAAATAGAAAATGAAATATTTCTTTCTTGAAAAAAATGATGGCGAGTTTTGGCAGATCCGTACCAAATAAATATTAAATTGCTGCTGCCTTCACAAATCCTTCTGTCGGTCATACCGACAGTTGATGATCTTGGTGATCTCTTCTGTCAGAACCTACCACTGTAACCCATTCTCGTTCTCATTCGCCCTATCGGGATGATAGTTAACCACTGCTTGTTGATACCATTTCTTCTGTTTGTGCTAATACTCAACATTTGTACTTGAGAACGGTTATTGCTGGTATTTTGTATAACATAAAGATAGTACAACATAGAGGGGTAACACAGACGCTATCCATATTTATAACATCTTCCTGTTCTATGGCTTGTTTGAACAACTTAGCACCTTTAGAATAAATAAAGTAAAGTTTATCATGTCGGAAAGAGAAAAGCTCCATATAGCGCCTTCTTATCTAACCTATCACGTAGAGTGATATATGAAAATTGAGGCTTCGTGCTAGAAAAATTTTTCAAATTGATAAAACAATATACGTGTAAGCTTTGATACAATGGTTTTCACAACATATCAATTTCAAGAAAAGACTGCACCTCGAAATATCTTCAGCTTGAATAAGAGGAAATGTATGAGAATTAATCACATCAGAACTAATAAACTATACTTTTGATAATAAAAACGTTTGCCATTTGCCTCTATTCTTCACTTACCAACAGCTATTGCTTGCATTGCATTCGCAGTACACTCGTGCATTATGACGTCTTCCTCTAAAATATCACATTCTTTCCTGACAAACTTTTTGTTCAAACCATATTTTTTATCCTCGGGAATGAGGATTTAGCAGTTACTCATTTCAGACAACCGTCTCTGATAATTTTTGTTCTCAATTGCTGTCACACCATTATGGAAATGTAACCTTGCAAGAGTGAGATAAAAATTACCCTTAAAATAATGTATTTCAACAGCCTCAAGGACAAGGTGATATTGGTCGAATCTGTCGGATAACTCGAAGTGATCATTCATAAAATCAGTAAAGTGTAGCCAGCAGTTGTTGATGGATTCAAGAATCTTAGCTGTCCATTCATGTCTATTGCACGCAATTCTATTCAAATATGCAGATGAAAAATACTTGCATGCCTCTTTATAATAATGAGTTGAATTTGCAGCTTTCATAGACAATTCTATTTCAACCTTTGCAAATCTCAATGAGGCCATTGCTAAGTTCTTGACAGCTGATATCATTTATGCGTTCGTTTCTGCTGCCTGGAAGGCTCTGCGATAACATTCTGCAGCCTTATTGAACCTTTGAAATCTGATCGAGTTACAGAGACCCTCTCTAGCAGAAGTGTAAATGGTGTTGCCTCCCTTCCGTAGCTTCATTGAAAGGCTGTCCGTGTCTTCCATGATGACTGTCGGCAGAAAACACATCATTCATTATTTAAATTTTAAAATTTTTCAGTAGTTTTCTCTATCATTTCCCTTATCTATTTCTTTGATTTTATTTCATACTCGACAAATACGAAAATTAGAAACACTCGAAAAATACAAGTTTTGGAGTAAATTAATATTTAACGCTTTTATGGCAGTAGTATGACTAAAGTAATCAATGTTATCATATCATTTAAAATGCAGAACACAGTTTCCTCTTGTGACAATGAGTGATAATTGCGTTATTTAAACTACTACATTATCAAACTTTATATATGAGGGAAAAACACAACCAAAGAAACAAATGCTCTCTACAATCGTTACTTACATTATAAATATAACGTAAACAATTGTCTGTTGTACACAACAGTGCTTACACACTTTATTGATTACTCATAGCTGAAGTGGATTGTGTTGTTTAAACAAGTCCCTGCCAGCATCGGTAAGAAGTATGGAACAAAAAACATACGTACCAACGTATCACAATGAGCACGTGAAAATATAGAATAAATAGGTAATGGAATAGATTAACGAGAAGTAAAATTCACTTTATTTACATTCAATATACTTTATCCCTTACTATGGCTGCTCATACCATGTTTCACCATCGATTAACCCTAATACGACTAACATTCAACTAGGCTAGTTCTAAATTAAAAACCAGTGTACATGTCAAACCTATGCGGAACTGAAAATTAATCAATACTACGGTAAAAACAAGCATCATTGTTTAAATTTCTATTCTTCCGAAAACCTTGTATTATTTTCATTGTATGTTTTCTTGTATTTTTTCTTTGTTTTTATTTACCTTCGTTTCATCGATTTTAAGGCTGAGCAGACATTTGGTCAGACAGATCAGTATATTCGTGGTGTTATTGATTATCTGACAATGTTATGATGTCAATATGTTTTGGAAATATATATTTTATTATGAGTTAGATGTGTGCGATGATTGTTTGTATTTATTATGATTCTGTCCTTTATTTTCCTTTTTCTCATTCAGAAATGTGACATTATACACTTGGAGAGATCACAAGTTATATGTTGGATGTCAGGGATGATTCAGAATCTGATACATCAAAAATTTTAATGGTTTTTATAACAAATAATCGATATTTTATCCAGTGAATTCGACCATTCCATATTTTTGGTATATGTCACATGTGTAGTATACTCTGGAACAAATTTCATTGACTGTACCAATCAAAAATCCATTGTAATATCTTTGTGATGGAGACAATGCCGTTACGATATAAGTGATGCAATAAAATAGCTAAATCTGTTATATTTTTCATCTCCATCTTGACTTTAAAATCTGTCAAAATTTAACGTAAGTTATATGATAAAATTTTGTAAATCTCGTTTTACCATTTTGCTCACCTTTATTCGAATAAAAAATATTTCTATACCACCGGGTTGAAGGATCGGGAACAAATTGTTTTTGTGCTGCCTGTTTGTCTGTTGTCAATTTTATATTTTGCCATGTGTGTTCCTTATGACAAGACCTTACCGGTGCATGCAATTACCACAGGTCCTATCCTGTACAGTTTTCATGTCCCACTGTTTTGTTGCAACTGGGAGCATAGAGTTCTATGAACACAACTTGTTATTTCTAACACACGTTTAATGAAAATAAAACTAATGAAAGATCCTATATGGATTATATTAAATTCAGATTTGTGAACATCACTATAATGAACACACAGAATAAAAAGTTGAATCACAAATACCTCTTTGATTTTAGTTACGATCACCAGGCGAAAGCTAATGCCCAAGCGACGCATGGGAGGTAACAAGTCAAGAGAACCCGACAGAAAAATACAAAAGGCAACCCGTCACAGCTGGTGTGAGACTTTTTAAGGTAACTTCGGAATCTATGGTGTGAGTAATCATAATGGCGCCATTGTAATATTTATCTAAAAATGTGATGTCACTAAATCAATGTGTAATTATATATATATAATTTAATAAGTAATATAAGATATTCCTGGAAATAATTCGATATCATTTTATAATGGAAGACATAAAATCTAAAACAACACTGCTACATTAAAATGAAGTCAATTCATCTTAATGTAGTTTCCACCGATAGCCGCGAAATTTGTGTTCGGCAATATGAATATCGATGCTGTATCTTTACCATAACGTTATGTTGAAGATCCGGGTAAGCGGTTTTTATTCTATTATTTCATACATTCAATAATCATTATTTAAATAATTATTTCCGTGCTGCAGGTAATAGAAATAATTATGATAAAACAAATAAGCGGACCACAGTCATGAGATTTAAAAAAAAATTCTGTTTAATCAACAACCACGAAAATTTGGATCCTTACAAAACATGCCCTTTGCAGTACATCGTACTTCAGTAACTCAATACAACTGGATAAAATACGTACATGATATGTAAGCACATTTACGATTTCACATATTGCACAAAGGAAACGCAAATTAACATTGTAAAATCAAATGTTTTCGTGGGGCTAAAATTTTGTGGATTTCCAAAAATATACATTTTGGCTCTTGATTTCAGGGATAAATCTTTCTCACAAGATTTATACTATGATCAACGTCAACTTTCCTCATCATTTCGAGGCAATATGCATGTCTTCGATTTAGAGTACCCACAATTTCAGCTAAAGTAAATCCCCCGGGATATATTATTTTACCAAAGTTGATCGAGAGAGATTTTTGACTTGATGTTAACCGCACCATTGTTTATATATTTGTTTTTGTTTTAAGACGGACTGTTCTACGTCAGCCTCTCATCGCGATCTTTTCCTTAATCGAAACAAACATGGACAGCTTTCCGCCAAGCTGTATGATAAATGTGATGATTTCAATTTCCTACTGTGAATTTTTAATTTTTGGACAGCAACATCCCTGCATCCCTAACCTATGGTGTTGACATGTCGCAGTTGATTCGATATTCGAGGGCCTGTTTACAATATCAGGATTTTTGTGCAAGACATCATTAGTTTACAAACTCATAACACAGGGTTTCAAAAGATGAGATAAAAATTACCAAAATCCAACATGTTTTTGTTTATTTATTAAACTCAAATATATATATATATATATATCACAATATTTTGATTCTGAATTATGGTGTTTTGTTAAGAAAGCCTTTATTATGGATGATTTTGTTATTTTTGAAAGCCTTTAAGGTAGTGTTATATTATATTTTAAAATATGTTCAATAGAAAGGTTCATAAACCTAAACCCATTTAACTTTTGTTAAAATTCCAATTCAAAAACAAGACATTGGTTTTCATATATATATATATATATATATATATATATATATATATCACAATAGGAATAGAAAGGTTCATACAAACAAGAAAATGTTATAAACTAAAATAAGCCTCCTTTATATATATATTACATACATCTCTAAAAGCTGGCAAGTAATTCTTATTCTCCTGAGAGGCATTTTGCAAACTTCAACCGTCGAAAATCTGTCAATACAAAATAAGGATTATGTACAATTGAGCCAAGTAATAAATTGAACTACAATGTATATCAGCTATAAGTCATAAGGTCACCAATTAGCAAACTTCCATTATATTGTAACAAAAATCGAGAATGAAACGTTACCGAAATGAAATAAGATTTCGGATGAATGGATCGAAAATTTACAAATAAAGGATGGACATTTTGTGCCAGGCAATCGGAAATTGTCAGGTCAAGGCGAAGTGTCCAGCCTCAAACACCAAGTGGAAAAAGAGATGTGTTTGACTTTTATGTCAAACGTCCCAAGTAACAGCAACATAGAAAGCAGCTTAACTTATGCATCCGGAACTTGCACATAATTTATGTTTATAATGTAATTTCGTTTTCTTCTTAGGTATATCAAGTGGGCATGGGTTAATACGAGTTTCCTCCATTGAAATATAGTCCTTAGGTATGTAAGTAGTTACTTCCCCTTGGAAAGGAATCAAATGATCATTGATAGACCCCTTTCAACGACTATTTCAAGTCTTTTCTGCCAACTTCCACAAAAGATATCAGGTTCGTTTTTTGTTTTTTGTTTTTGTGTTTTTTTTTTTTACATATTTCATTATTTGGTCGAATGCGGAGTTTGCCTATCATCGCTCATGCTTTTCATTAGTGATAACCATATTTTACATATTTCTTCAAAAATGTTTTCCCCATTTTTAATATGCATAATGCCATGCTGTACTTTTCATGTGTGTCATCATCATGTCTATGTATTAATGTGAAAATGCATTAAATTCACCATACGTTGACCATATTCATTTACATCATTCTTTTGGTTGTTGACCACTAACATCTGTGTTCAAGTAAGGGATAATGATGATGAAACAAGTATTTATATAAGAATACTTATTTTTTATATTTATGAATATACAACAACTGATTAGAGTACACTTGTTACACTTTGATAGTATACAAGGTACAAGGCACCTTCCGAAACTCATGCTATTTGAATTCTAATCAATCTGTGTATATAGTTACCTAACCTTCACAAAGAAACCGATTCATTTATATTGAATACTATATTCAGTTACCGATAATTTGTTGAGTTTGATTAATGTAATAGTTAACATAATTAATATGTCCACAATATACTGTTTATCACTTTAGATTGATGTTGATATCGTTTCTGTATCTATGTTTGATATGTCTGTGGTACACTCAGTTTTAGGACTTATTTATAAAGGAATGGTTGGAGAGATATCATGATGATTGGGAATATTTTTTGATTTTAGCGATTAAAAAGATGTATTTATATTTTGCAAATTAAACGTATGCTAAAACGCAGCTAACAGTTTTTCTCTAACTCTTTAACGTACACCGGGGATGGACATGGCGACACTTTAGATATAGTAATGATTTTTAAATACTTGTCATAAACTACTACAACTAATCACAAACAACATCCACACACATACAAACAACCAGGATCACAACACAAACTTTCAAGTTTGTTGGGAGGGAAATGAAACAGGAATATAACAAACAGTAAATAAAAAATCAGAAATAATAATGTTAAACCAAATAACAAAAATGTGTGAGCAAGGTTTTATCACAGATTCTGGCAAAAGGACTGATTTAATAGAAATTAAATCAATCTATCAAATCGAGGTTGATTTTTTTATCTTTGTAGAATTATCCAATTAAAGTAGGAGACAATACCATGAGATATGATTTCATATGTGTTATTATTAACTTAAATTGATCTCTGGATTGAGAATATCACCTACAATATTGAGAAACACACTTGAAGCGAAGAAGATCATCATTATCGACCTCTACACTTCACATTTCGATGACCCATTTGATCATGTCGTTATAATAAGTTTCTCCAATGTCGATATCTGTCAATTACCTTAACTAAACTGATGGCCCCCATCTTTGAGCTAGCGTCAGAATTCATAACATGTCGGAGATTGGATTATTTTTCAGCATATACAATACACATTACATTGCTGCTGCCTTCACAAATCCTTCTGTCGGTTATACCGGCAGTTGATGATCTTGGTGATCTCTTCTGTCAGAACCTTCCACTGTAACCCATTTTCCTTCTCATTCGCCCTATCGGGATGATAGTTAACCACTGCTTGTTGATACCATTTCTTCTTTTTGGCTAAATCTATCTCTGAGGGGTCCGACGGCATGACGAATGAGTCCTTGTAAAGAGGATTCTTCGGTGGGAAGTTCCTATGATATAAAAATAAGACATCAACTGGGTAAAAGATTTCCCCCCACTGAACGACCAGAAAACGCATTTTCTCTCATTTCATTTGAATTAAAGTATCAATGTTACATAATTCTTCTGAAAATAACATTATCAATCATTGAATGTGACGAAACATGCGCCTCATGTTTACAATATATAGGGAATCAACCACGTCTTTTTCACCCCGTACCTTTTCATTTTCAATCAGTGTCAATCTGTCCTCCAGTACATACAAGTAAACATTTAGCTGTTACGTAAATTATACGCCTATCGTTCATTCTAACGTTAACATATAAGCCAAAAGGGACGAAACAGACGAAAATTTCTCCGTATACATTATAGTTGTCTTATAATCAAAATGTAGGGAGGAGTGAAGACTTAAGCTTCCAGTATGATCAATGAATGATTCTCTTGCGGTCTAATAAATCATATATTAATAAATGTGATTTATTCACCTACCAAAAAGGTTCCATTGTCATATCGGAACCCCTATTGCTTCCAGTTTTATAACCTACTGCACCAACAGGAATGGTTACTATACTTTAAACCATCTATATACATGTATTGATATATTTCATATTGATGTAAATAGACTAACTTGTAAATATAAGCGAGCAGTTCTAAGTCACCCTTTTTGTCAGCTTTTTTGAGGTCTTCCAGTTGTTCAGTCATTTCTTTCTTTATCTCTTCTCTTTGTTTCTTCCATTCTGCATCTTCCTCTGCTACTTTCTCGTCTTGGTATTTTTTCACAATAGCCGAAGCCTCTTTAAACCAGTCTGAAATGATAGAAATCTTAACAAGAATTTTCTTTACATAAACAACGTATATAAAACATTAACGAGGTATTTGTAGACGTTGAAGACATGATAGAGATATCCATCTGTACTCAAAGTCAACATGGAAAGCTAAGAAAATATTGAATTAGATATGTTAATAATTCCCGAAGCCTCTGCGGGCCCAGGAGATCTTTCAAGTAATGAAACATGTACAATGGAGAAATCTTGTCTACTCTTGACGAAAGAAACAACGGAGGTGTTTTTAACTTATGACAAAACAAGGGAATATTATCAATTATGTTCAGATTCAAAGACTTCGATTTGTATTTTTTTCACAAAACATAAACGAGTAGTTTAGATATCAGTGGCAAAATTTTGTGTAATTTGTAAAAGATTGATGTTGATTACCTTACTACAAAAAGTTTAGTTTTCTCGTTTTCATGTGTATTTGTTTATTTGATTAAAATATGAAGAAATGTCAGTTGTTGGTATGTCACAGTTGATTCGATATTCAAGGGCCTGTTACCATCATCACGATTTTCGGGCAAGAACTCGTTAACTGACGGACAAACTCGTAACGTAGGAATTAAAAGAGGTAGGTTGATGGAAATTAAGGGGCAGTTTAACGGTCGTCATAATGATCTCAATGATGAATATTCTGTTTCTTTGTGCGACAATAAACTGGAAGTGTTTGTTGCTCCATAGTTTGCATGTTAGTTCCATTGATGTATACCTTGGATTGACTGAGGTTTATATGGCGGATGTCGTCGATGAAGCAGGAGACGCTTACTCTTCCGGAACACCGGGTCTTGTTTTCCTTGTACTTTTTCAAGAGTTTTTATTTTACATATTGTTTATATTTTGCCCTTGTTTGGATTATGATAGGATGGTAACATTTATTTTTGATTATTTTTTGTGAAACAAGTTATCCCGACTTGTACCAATCGCTGGACAGAAATGAATGTGGAAGGAAACAAGAAAACATACATGTCAGGAAAATGGCGAATACTTTTTCACATTCGTTCGGAAATCGGATTGCGAAAGTCTGTATGATAGGCGAATGAAATAGGTTTTGCAGGTCATATTGGTTTTCTTTGAATATAAAAACAATCATCAACAACTAAATTATTGAGGCAAAATTTTCATTTCATAGAGGGACAATTTGCTATTCTCTGTACTGAGGGTATCTTTAACGACAGAGGTCAGACACTTTGCTTTCACCTATATGTCTTATAAAACGCTTATCTGATTTTTCACATATTTCACACTTAGTTATCATAATAAAAATGTTTTACCTTCCGATGTGAACACACGAGGCTGCATGCTATGTGCTAGTTGAACTGATCGCATCATGTAGTCCTTGGCTTTTTCTTTCATCTTCAGCACCTTTTCATAAAGTCTGCCTAATCTACTTGTCGCAATGGCCTCCTGTTCCTTTTCAGTTCTCTCACGCGTGCGCAGAACTGCAACTTTATACCAATCTACCACGTCCCAAATCATGTCCATGTTTACATCATCTGTCTGTTCTATGGCTTGTTTGAACAAGTTGTCACCTTCGGAGAGGAGTACGTTAGGATGTTATTACATTTTTGCCTATGAAGTATCTCATTTGTTAAAGTGTTATTTCTCATCTGATAAAAATGACAAATCATAAAGTCCGGTACAAAAATACAAAATCATAAACCTGAAAGGGTTATTTACTAGTATCACGACCTTCAATTCCCTGGTAAACTTTCGTTTCCAAGGAAGTCAGCAAACAATGTTACTCAATTTACCTTATCACAGATCAAACCCCAACCCCAACCGAAAGTCTTGAAAGTGGAGCTATACAATTCAAAAGGATTCGTGTTATCAACACCGACATCTAGGTTGCCGCCATATTTACTGCCGCTAAGTAACTGGTCACATGTTAACCTGTCTCTGAACATTTTAGGGTAAATATTTTGTCTGTTCGTGATATGAATAAGTAACATGTTCTATGTCATTATAAAAATGAATTTTAATTTGAATTTATCTTTGAATTTTCATATTTTTACTTTTATTTTCAAAACGAACTATATTTTGTCGCGTACTACGAAGCTATAATGACCGAGTAGTGCCCGCGAAAAGCATATTCCCAATTATGTTAGCAATATGGCTATTACGATTAAGAAAATGTAATAGATAGAAATAGAGTATCTTTAGTAATAACAAATATATTTCACAAGTTCGCAATCGTGAAAGATACCAAACAAATACGAGTGAAATCTATCTATTACTGTAGACACTATTAACTATCCTCTATATTGACGGATGGAAAAGTTTCCATATCACAAGTTTTTGGACATCAGGTGCAGTGATATAAAATACAAATGCTGCTGCATGCTCAGACAATTTATTTTGATCTTGAAATTGCTAATGATATCTACTTGTAACAATGAAAAGTTTTGATTAATTTTATCTTACTGCAATGACTGCGCCTCAGATATATCTTCAGATTTGTACCGATAAAGTATATGAGATTTCGTCTTATTAGAAATAATAAACGATGCATTTGAAATTGTTGAGTATTAAACTTTTGCAATTTGCCTATATTCAACACTTACCGATAGCTATTGCTTGCATTGCATCCGCAGTACATTCGTGCATTATGACGTCGTCCTCTAGAATACCACACTCCTTCCCGACATTCTTTTTATCCAAACAATATTTTCTAGCTTCGTGAATGGGCATGGAACAGTTCCTCATTTCAGACAACCCACGCTGATAATTTTTATTCTCAATTGCTGTCACACCGTTACGGAAATAAAACCTTGCAAGGTTGAGATAAAAATTGCCTCTAACATAATCTATTTCAACAGCCTCAAGAACAAGGTAATATTGATCGATTCTTGCTTCCAAGTCGAAGTGATCATTCATTAAACAACTAAAGTCCTGCCAGCAGTCGTTAATTGATGCACAAAGCTTTGCTGTCCAATCGAGTGTGTAGCACGAAATCCCATTCAAATATGTATATGAAAAATGCTTGAATGCCTCTTTATAATAACGAGTTGTATTTGCAGCTTTCATAGACAGTTCTATTTCAACCTTTGCAAGTCTCCACGAGGCCATTGCTAAGTTTTTGGCAGCTGATATCATTTCTGCCTTCTCTTCTGCTGCCTGGAAGGCTCTGCGATAACATTCTGCAGCCTTATTGAACCTTTGAAATCTGATCGAGTTACAGAGACCCTCTCTGACAGAAGTGTAAACGTTGTTACCTTCCTTTCGTAGCTTCACTGAAAGGCTGTCAGTGTCTCCCATAATGACTATGGACAGAAAAACATATCAGTCGTTACTTCAATGCTGTTATTGAAGTATTTGTTTCGATAATTCAACTTTTCGCATTTTCCAAAAGATGTGCAGAAGGTACGTAACTTTGATTATATTCCATTCTCGACAAATAAGTAAAATGAAAAAAAAATGAAGAAAAAAAAAAAAAAAAAAAATGAAGTGCATTTTAGAGTAAATCATTCAGCAACGAAAATAATTTTTAAGACAGAATGTTTCTTCGGATGACCAATGCTGATGTATTTGTTCGTTATATTTCTCCTTTATCAGAGCTTATATATATATATATATATATATGTGTGTGTGTGTGTGTGTGTGTGTGTGTGTGTGTGTGTGTGTGTGTGTGTGTGTGTGTGTGTGTGTGTGTGTGTGCAATTGTATATGAAAACAAGAAGCCCATAGGGTGTGTATCGCCCTCTAGATTCTAGGTGTCTTGACATTGTAGATATTCTTTATGCAAAAGGGTGTGGATTTCTACTGGTTCGAAGATAAAATCCAACAATTAAGTCCAGAGGGTGTGGGACCGGAACACTGGACTTTTACATCATGATTGTGCTTATCTCTTCATGCCCAGCATTATTACCTAGCAAAAACATGGGGATCTAAGTTGTGTATCAGATATAACTCATTTCCCATATTGAGCACACACATCCACCAACCCCCAACCCCCACCCGGCCCTATGGGGCCAAGACCCACTATTTATACAAAATCGATTTCCCAACCCCAAACCACGCTACAGACCAAGTTTGGGCAAAATCCCAGAAACTGTCTCGAGGGAGAGGCCGGACTCAAGGGCTAAATCTTACATCATGCATCTCTTGATTGCTATATATGGTTAATTGGTGGGGATCTCTACCGTTTCAAAGACCAAGAAATTAAGCCGAGAGGGTGGAGCCATACTCAAGGACCAGTTCTTACATCATAGTTGGGTTTATCTCTCGAGTCCTAGCTATGCAAAATATGGTTTTGAGGTGGGGATTTCAACTGTTACAAAAATATAAACCAGAAATGAAGTCCAGAGGGGCGGAGCCACACCCAAGGACCAGTTCCTACATTATGGATGTGTTGATCTCTTGATGCCCATCATCGCTTTATATGGTTCAATGACATAACCCTGAAACTAAGTCCCCGGGTGTAGGGAACCCACGGCCAATTTTCACACCATACTTGTGTTTATATGGTTATGGAAAAGTGATCTCGAACGTTTCAACGATATAACAATTAAACAAAGTCCGTTTTGGTGGGACCAGACCCAAGAGTCAATTCTCACATCACGAACGATTGTGTTTATATCTGTATGCCCAGCAATGTTATATATGGTTATGGAATGAGAATATGAACTGTTTGTAAGATGTAACGCATTTCCCCTTTTGAGCCCCTTCCCTCTGCCCTAGGGGGCCAAGACCCAGCATTTATACAAAAAAGATTCCCCTTCACCAAAATGTAATTCTGAGCAAATTTGGACAAAAACCAGTCATTGGTACAGGAGGAGTTGGATTTGAAAGAGTTTTCTCTATTTCCCCTGTTGAACCACGCCCCTCCCGTCTCAGGATGGCGAGACCCACTGTTTATACAAAATAGTTTCTCTTTTAATAAAAAATGCTTCCGACCAAACTGAGGCAAAATCCAGCCATTCCTATAAGAGGAGTAGGATTTGAAAGAAATTTTCCCTCTTTTGGCCCCGCCTGTACCGGGACACAACATTGATACAAAATATTTTCTTGTTTACAATATTGTATACAATAGTGAGTGCGTGATAATATGGCTTACTCATATACTCGTAGCTAAACTGATAGGTGTATTGTAAACATGTTAATAGATATAGACCAATAGTTCATACATACCAACGTGTCAAGCAGTAAACGGAAACATATAGAATCTAAAATGAACGCGAAGTAAAATCCATTCAATTTTCAGTCAAAATAATCCGTTTATATGGTTGTTCAACATATACAGCTTGTTATAATCGAGGAAACAAAATATGACTTCAACTTCCGGTTTGGTAGGTTCTAAATTAAGAACCTGTGTATAGGGTCGGGGTATTAGGAAATACCTTAAGTTGATCGATCACAAGTTAAGTTGAATTTGCTCTGGAAAAGGTATTGATTTCTACTGCTTGTCTTTCTGATGTTGTTAATAATATCTATATGCGTATGTTTCGTTATCGTTTTCAGTAACATTACTTACTTCAAGAACAAAATAGCTATCGTCTTGAATCAGACAAATGTCCAGCTAGTTCCAAAGTGAAGGAAGGGAGGTAACAAGTCAAGAAAAGCTGGCAGTAAGCTACAAGAAGCGATCTCTCAGAGTCATTCCGGTAGCTATGATAGGAGCAATCCCGGTAACTCAGTACCGTAGATCCAATATGAAAGAACAAAGAAGAAAGATCAACACACACACACACACGCGCACGAGCACGAGCACGCGCACGCGCACACACCGCACCGACATCTGCATCAGAACATATACCAAGACCTGTAACTGAGGGAGATAATACGACATCAATAGAATTCGTCAGTGAAGAGAAACATACCAATTACAAAGATTTAATAGACAGAGACGACATTTCTAGCATGGATTCTATCACGTCTTTCAAGTTCTTTCCAGCAATGGACTTACGTTGACCTGGTTGACAATTACTAGCTTGTATGTAACATTGGGACAACAAGAAAAAAAATGCATGATTTCCGTTTCACATGGACGAAGGTTCTGGTTTGGTAGGATATGATAGCTTGACATAAAACGTCAAAACAGGCAAAAAGAAACTTGATAGGTGCTTCTAGGATACGGCTTGCACATGAGGACAAACATATGACGTCTTCATATTTTTAAGAAACCAGAAACCAAATGAAAGCATGTTAGTTTATATTGCCGAGTTTCGGTCCGATACAAACAAACAAGACTTAGGTGAATGAACATTATAAATTCAGATTAAAGTACTTCTGGAAGGATTGTTTCTAAATTTAAGACCTTATATAAAAATGCGGTAACCAGGATCCGTCGAAGATATTATGAGAATAAGTAAATTAGAACAGAACAGTCCTCGCAAGTCTCGTTGGTTGGAGATGCCTTTATTTGACATAACAGAGAAAAAAGGCTGACAGCTGTCGCTTTTAACTATCAGGTGTCTAATTTTATGGTTATTGTGACGTGTGTTGCAATGTGAAGTTGATAAAGCCTATCTTGGTTTTTAATTACTGTTTTGTGTAAATTAAGCCCTCGTTATACCCTATGCGTCTACTGCGTCACACGACAAAGAAGCTAGCTAGATTACTACAAACAATGTAGATCTACTACAGAAAGATATCATGTACAGGTGGTTATAGTCGTTATTTATAAATAGACAAATAGTATGAGCTAAAAATAGTTCTACAAAAAACAGCATTTCAAAAGCAAAGGCTGTTTCTTTACCTGTTAATGTACATTGTGTATTGCATAATGTCACAGTGTGTGACGTTATTGGTCCTGAAAACAATTATATTTTCACCATTCGGAATGTCTCTAGGGTTTAGTTATGTCTAGTGTCAAGGGCTATTTGCAATTTATAAAAAAGCCAGTCTAATATATATATATAAACTACGTAAGCAACAAAAAAAATAATGTACCCTTTGGGATCAATAGTAATATGTCTATCGTATATATTTTGTACCAAATATATGATTGCTAAATTTAACAAGTTAACTACGTAATGTTTAAGATTAAGGTCATCATGTTATCACATGCAAGGGTGAACGTTCTCACTCAACAAGGCTGTGCACTGAAGAATCTCGAGGTATCAACGAGTGTGTTTCTGTATAATACTGAAGAATTCTGAAGTTAACATTTTAACAGGTATACTACCTCAATCAGAATATTATCATTTATATTTTACTAAAGAGCAAATCCTCTCAGTTATTGTTTGTACACGTTGTCATCGATATGCACTCCTTAGCAGTTAAAATTATACCCTTCCATAACACGGGTTTTACGAATGGAAATAAAGGGATCAATTATCTTATATATGCATTGAAGTGACATCGGTATTCATTATACGAAGTCGTATCAATAAAGGAAGTAATTATCATGGTTGACTCGTCAAGAGCATGCTGGCTTTTCATTTAAATTAGGTCGAAAAGTCTATATAACTGTGCAACAACAAGGAAGTATATAAAGATTATAAAAATAGGCATACAGTTCTATTAGAACATTTAATGTATATATACGGTATAAGTTTGAAACTACACTACAGCAAATTCTGCGTTACACTTCTTGGCTTCTATATTGAGCTTTGTTTGTTCTAGAGACTATCTCGCAATTTGACCTTGACATACATTGATTAATCACTCTGTATACGGACGACGCGGATCAGATTCATTGATAAACTCAAATCCCATACGTCATGTGTGTATATAGAAACACAAATTTATCTCTTATTTTTTCATTACAATTCCCTCATTTTGACCCGTTTAGAGCCCCCGTTAACTCCGACACGAGTTCTACAGGTGAACACTTCGAGCGATGATTTGGCAGCGATCACTAGAACATAGCAGTGCCCGTCATGTCATTGAAATCAATTTTCGCTAATATTAACAACAAATAACACTGATTTACACATATCTTACTAATATTTTATTACATATTTACGACTATAAATTTTTCTGCCACTGTTTTTCTGTTTTTGTCTCGAAGTGTTTGCAGCAACAGCAGCATATATGATGACCTAATTATGTACTCCTTGAAATAAAGTAATATTTTCCCGTGCAACGTTTACATCATGCACACATGAACGATAAAGCAGTTAAAACACACCATACTTACCGCGAGCGGTGATTTTGTCTGTTCTCCTTTAGGATACATGTCACGTGTTTCTCCTTGTTATACGTATCACATTAATTATATAGTTTGTATTAATAAATAAAGTCTTATGAGAGTTCAAACATTTTAATGGACTTTTGATAAACTTAATATATAATACATTATAAATATATAACACTTGCTGCAGAAAGGTTCATAAATCATCTATTAATATATATGTGAAATAGGTAAGTCACACTTATAGTGAAATAACAGTCACACATATCTGAATACTTACCTAGCATTATGTTTGATGCTATTTTTGACATCTCACGTTATCAGTGATTCACTCCACTGAAACAACATACGACTATGAGCTTTGAAATCTGATCAAAACTTTTCTTTCTGTTAATCCACAGATGAGTCCGGGAATAACATTGTTATCAACATCAGCATATTTTGACAACGCATACATGATGACAGAGAGGTTTTGTCAAATTCTTTTGCACCAAGAACTATAATGTGTGAAGATGGTTGTAAGAACGGAAGTTACCCCTGTGGATACCGGATATGCGTGGGTTATTTTGATCGGTGAGGCCTCAACAGCATTTTTTTTCATTTTTAATATTTTCGATGATATTTAAAACGAAAGTGTCAAATAACTTTATATCTAACATCTTATTGGAGTGTAAACATAATCCAATTTTCCGCGTTAAAGTTATCAATGAGACTCCTTCAGTCTTATTTGTCTTGTTTCTTTACCGACAGCTAGCTCCGGCCTGTACATGATGCTGTCCGGAGTGTCTAAAGGATATGGGATATTGTACACGGAGCTTTTGGTTGCATATGATGTCGGAGCCGGAAACACTGCGTGGATTGGGAGCTTGCAGTCGTTCCTCTACTTCGCTATGGGTAAATACATTACATATATTCCTGTTGATGCTAAAGGGACGGAACTCAATTTTGTGTCTATTTTGCTTGTATGATGAAAAATTTGGGGAAGTTTTATATTCTACTTCGTATGTTCGATATACAGTTGGATGTATTTGATACTCGTTACTGTGCCTGTTGTTTCCGTTGTTATATACCTTAGAACACCTTCTAAGCTTCAAAATTTAGGCCCTTAGCATCATCGACGAGTTCTAGAAAAACGAAACAGCTGTATGATGCAGTTTAATTCATTGTGTGGATCTACTTTATCTAACTCTAAAGTTGTACTAACAGGTGCTTTTCACTTTTGTGTCTTTTGAACAATCTTTGAGAAGGTGATAGTTGAGAAAGAGATATTTCTAACTTGGAATGAACAAAATTTATATGGGGAGTGTTGTTGATAAACACTTTATTTTCCGGAACATATTGTCTTATTCTCTTTGTACTCAGAAGTCTCCATGTAAATCTGTTGTGCTACATCTATTGAATTTGAGTTTGCATCATCAGTATGTCCACATGTTGGTATTTTCATTATTTTTTTACATAGACGATTGCAATGATAGTATGAGGTAAAACTTTCCGATAAATATATTTTAGCGGGAACATCTATAGGTGTAAGGGATATAAATGTACATCTAAACGAGGTCAAGTTTACATATAAAAATGTTACATGCATAGTTAATATCTATCTTTTTTTACTAACCAGGGCCTGTAGCTAATCACCTGGCCGTGAAATTTTCATTCCGTTTGACAGTGATGGTTGGCGGAGTCCTTATGGCTGTCGGTTACCTGTTGTCTGCCTTTGTTCCAAGTATTGAGTGGATGTATCTCACCATCGGTGTCATATCGGGTCAGTTTTAAACACTAAGACTGCATACGCGTAACCCGGTTGAAACGGTCCGTGTGGTCTGGGGTTATTTCACTATACGCGAACACCTTTGTACCGGATGTTGGACCTGAGATATGTTAAATTATATGTCAAAATCACAGTTTCGGAATTCCCTGTCAAGTATAAATGAATTAAATGAAATTAAGACACCACCCATTTCACTTGTGCTCTATAGCATAATGCTCCCGGAAATATACGAGAGCACCGATCTCGACTTTTATGCAGAAATTCTGAAAATTAATGATATTCAGCTTATTAGTTTCTGACAGGTAAGGTTAGACCCCTCAAACTCCACGTGCCAGTTATTCTGCAGTCCTGCCTCGGCCCCGATCTGTGCCTGGCATTTTTCTTGCAAGTTCAACCGGTCAAACTGTTTCAACTGCTTACGTGAAAGCGACATCAATTGATGTACATGTATACACTTCTAGTGTTTTTATATGTTTGATAATTATTAGACGTGGCTAAACTAATAAAGAAAATGAAAAACCGAAGAGTAAGGTTTTGGGAAGAAGATGAAAATTGTAATTTTGGTCCTTTACAATGTTCATTTTTATTTCTGCAATGGACCATCATTAGTCAGCTCAAAAATACACTTATGTCTGCTTTCTCCGAGGATAAGTAGGATATTAATTCACAAGATCACCCAGAATAAAATATTTTACATTTGTAATATTGTATATTATATATATATATATATATATAATATATATATGCAAATAAGTAAACAGTTTTATTGAAGTACGCATATGTTAATGTAAAATATGACAAAAGTAATCATTTATTGTCTTTCCTTTGTTTTAGGATTTGGTGGTGGTCTGCTTTATTCTCCCTGTACAACGTTAGTGAGTTTCTACTTCCAGAAAAGACGAGCACTAGCCAATGGAATCGTTTTATCAGGAAGTGGAATTGGTAGTTTTATGTTTCCCTATTTCTTTCGGTACACTATAGATAAATATGGTTTTCAGGGTGCTATGTTTCTTATCAGTGGTGTACTTCTTCATATGTGTGTTTTTGGGGCGCTTCTTCGCCAACCATATCAGCTGAGGGAAAAGAAGAGTTTTTTTCACCAAAATTCACACGATTCCAAATTAACAACTAAACAGAATAAAACCAAACAGAAAACGAAGAAAAAACCAATATTAGATTTAAGTTTGCTGCGAATTCCGAAGCTTGCTATGTACGTAATATCATTAACAATTAATATATTCGCATATTCAGCAAGTTTTGCAGTCTTTCCGGCTCATATGCAGTCCTTAGGTTTAGAGAGAAATAAAATAACTATAGCATTATCAATGGTTGGGGCAACAGAAATATTTGCTAGATCATTTTTCGGTTGGTTAGCAGACTTGAATTTATTTGAAAAGAAAAAGATAATGATATGTTCTGCTGTTGCAAGTGGAATGTCCGCCATTTTGATCCCATTTCTTCGTAACTTTCCGGCAATGATCGGGTACGGCTGTGTACTTGGGATATTTCCGGGGGCATTCTGGAGCCTGATGGCTGTAGCTATGTTGGACTGTGTAAACCTGGAGAGACTTGCGTCAGCTATGGGACTACTGACTATGTTTTTATCGACGGGCCTCGCCCTTGGCCAACCTTCCATGGGTTAGTACAATTTTGATACACGTAAATAAGACGGAGTCATCGAAAATATATTTATCAAAACAAGATACTCTTTAAATGTTAACTTTTGCCATAGCCAAAGAATATGACGTTTTGATCATTCAAACTATTGATGATTTTTTTCACTCATGCCATAAAAATCTTGCATGAAATTATCCCGGCATTTAATGATTAAACTAATGTATGTAGGAAGTAAATAAATTATTCAACGCGTATTATACAGCTATTGGAAGCCATGACCTGTGTGCTAAATATACATGACCTTATGGTCTAATTCTGTCAATATCCGTCTATTTAATGAATATATGAATTGATGTTAATGAACATGTATGTGTGTGGTCTTTGTGTATAATTGTGTATAGGATATCTTCTAAACATCGTGTAATACCGTAAAGCCAATTATTTTCGCTAATTCGCGATACATTAACGTGATCGCGAAAACATAACCCGTGAAATAATCAGATACGTGTGTATAGATGTCCTCCTACATCAAGATCGCAGATTTTTATTCGTTTGTTTTAAAAGAAAATCGCGAAAATTTTGACACAGGAAAATCACCAGTTATACGGTATACCACTTTCCATCTATAATTATTTTACTTTTTTATAATGACACTTTTATTTTCTCGAAAACGTGTATGACAATAAAGTTTAAGCGACATATTTTTTTTTTTTTTTGAAATTTAAAACATTATTTCGGTTATAATATAAAGTATTGTTAATTGATTTCTATCTTCACACATCTTTCCTATCCAGGCTGGATTGAGGATGCCACTGGTTCATGGGATCTGTCATTCAGAGTGATGGGAGTGTGTTACTTCATTTCCGGTGTCATATTACTTCTTGAACCTTTGATCGAGAGACTTTGGAACTGTTGTCCAGACAGGAAGGATCCCCTTGAACCCTTAGAGAATGAAGAACAGATGGAAATGCTGGGCACTGAAGTATAAAATACCAAGTTACCAGAAAATACACACGAACGAGAATTTCTTTACAGAAAAATATCTTCACTCGAATCTAAACAATTAGAAATAAATGTTAGTACCGGTATATCAAATAATGATTGCGAGAAGACTACACCAATTGTCACAATACAAGATGTATGACATCAGCAAAGTATTATTGTTTCTTTTTCTAATAAATATATTTTGTTCGCTGTTGTACAATCGACCGTAATATTGACAGGTAAGAGAATTGCATGAGTCTAGAAGCGTGATGGTGATAACATTAAATATGATAATCAGTTTTAAAAAGTTTCATTCATCAAAGGGGAATGAGTTAACGACATTAATGCTTTTTTGTTTTCAGACGTAGATAAACTCCAAAAGGTCATACTGGACTAAAGGTTAATAAAAAAATCCAAAAAAAAGCACCTGTTATATCTTTGATATTACAGCACAAAAGCACAGGAAACGTGTCTTTTAATAGATCATTTTTGCTTATTCATCTAAAACAGGGAATTAAACATGAAAATTGCCCCATGGAAAGCAATCAGCGGAACACCACAGACCCGGATATCTTTATATGGATGATATTTTCGCTATTTAAAGATGCACTGATATGATCGTGAAATTTGCTCCGTGAAATAATAAATGTGAAACTAATTACTATTGTATTATCTGTTCCGTCGCTAGCCGACTCGGCCCTGACTAAACACTCAACGGTATTTAGTCTATACCAACTGTCTGGAACAGATTATATTGTATTGGATGTAGATGTTAGTAACATGCACAGAATAATTGCATTCAAAAGCATTAACAATGATCATTATTGAAAATCATAATGTTTTCTTTTAAATCATCATTTTTGTATCTGAAATTTGACATCAAGAGTAACGTTCGCAAAAATAAGGTTTCCCTTGGTATCTTAATCGCAAGATTGTAACTCGATATAATTTAACTCCTTTTGAACGAAAATCGAGAATAGCAAAACATGACTTATTTATTATCTATAATATATCCACCTGACAAAGCCAAAAAACCTTAAGGTTAATCGATATAAGGAAAGAAATAAGAAAGCTACTGATTGTACTCGGACATGGAGTAGGAGTTATCACTTCCTGACACACTCTTAAATCAATATCGGTATATAAAAACACAGAAGGCGATAGAAATAGGACGACGGGACCGGATATTAGATAGAAATCAAATGAAACACAATTCGTAAATCCATTAAAATTATAGATTAGAACGGTTAACTTGCCTCGCAACAGACACAACGTTAACAAAATCCTAGGAATACAATAAATGTAGATAAAAGTGACGTCACATATCACATGAAGTCATAAAAATTTCCTGTTGGTATTTCAGTGAATAAAACAAAAGACCTCTGATAAAACAACATCTGGAGTTAAAATTTCAGCACGTTAATCTCAAATAAGTAGTGAAGGTATTTTTATTGTCATATATAACATCAAAATCATCATCTATATTGTATCTTTTTGTATTTTGGAGCTGAAATCTGAACATTTTGTCGATCTTGAAGATCGTAAAACAAATATAAAACCGTACTTACGTTCTCTGCTGATGACTTTAATCATTTATTGACATTTTTTTACCAAACTGTATGATAAGCGTGATAATTTACACTCTCTTATTGTAAACTTTCCATTTCTGGTGAGCAACATCCATATGTCCCCAATGTATGGTGTCCCGTACGTATAGAGTTTACATGTCGCAGTTGATTCGATATTCAATGACCTATTCTGAATATTACGATTTTCGTGCAAGATGTTGACAGTTGACAAACCCACAATACATGGATCCCAACGAAGCAGGTTAATGAATATGATTGGGAAATTAAACAGTTGTCAAAGTTACCTTATTGGGAAATAATGTAGTTTCCTTTAGCGATGAGAAGTTGGAAGTTTTTGATGCTCGATAACTTATTTTTGTTTCAGGTTTCGTTACAATTTACTTTGTTCTCACTTGGGAACATGACATTACTTACATGGATTGACTAAGATTTATATGGCGTGTGCTGTTGATGAAGCAGAAGACACTTACTCTTCCGGTACACCTAATATTATCATCTTTGTACTTTTACAAGCAGTCTCCGTGTAAATCTTTTGTTCATATTTTGTCTTACTGTTATTGAATTTGAGTTAGGAATATGATTCTGTTGACATATTGGTATCATATTTCCGGTGCGGTACGGCACGGATAGTGAATCAGAGCATCAGGTTTTGACCTTTATTTCCACCATTTTGGATTTCCCTCAGTTACTTCCTAGGTATTAACAAATTATTAACTTAACATCACTGATGAGTTCTAGAAGGATGAAACAACTGTTTCATGCAGTAAAGGTATGGTACTGTATTTAGTGTCATTCACTTGTCTATCATTTGTGCAATTTTCTATAGTGTTTTCTTTTCATGTATTCGATATGCTTAATATTAAAATATCGATCATTATCAACACAAGGATACCAATACAGTCGCCTTTATCGCTACTTTTTCCTGATTATATTGCTTATCATTTATAATGCAGAGAAATTGAATAGCTTGATCAATAAGGCTGAAATTTCCAAGGTACTGGGAAAGGTATTTTTAATGATCATAGCCTGTTTCCAAATGGTGTTTTATGTTAATTATTCAAGAGTTACTTATAAACAAGAATGTTTTATATAGTAAAACAGTAATATCTATTGTTTGCTTGTTACTGTGAGTATTTTATAGGGTAACACAGTGGTCAATAGTACGCGATGATGAGGCAACAATGGTCAATATTGCTGCCACATATTTTGTTTTTGTTTTTTGTTAATATTTTCGTGTTTAAACTATACTTAAAGTCGACTTTGTTGTCATTTCTAAAACCTGTATTCTTTGTTAACTTCTATTACATTCAATGGTAGACTGTAGTCTCTTAAACTACATATAAGGAGACTTTATATTTCACATATCAAATGACGAGTGTATAAATCTACCGATACTTAAAAGTAAATTACATTAATTACTTAATTCTTTTCAAAAGCATGGATATGCGCCAGTCGGATGGAACCAACATATTGTAAGCTTGCTGATTCTTGACACGAAACGGAACTCTTTGGCACATTTAGTTCTTACGGTTACTGCCCTCGTTACCGGGCTTGTTGGTCCTACGGTATTATAACACTTTAACCGTAGTAGAATGTTTCATTATTTACATAAAGGTGTGATTCATTTGTGTGTCTTTTGTACAATCTTGATCAATGTTTAGTGACGGAGCAAGACCATAGGAAAGCAGGAATTATCTCCCTTACATACTTCTTAAACGTTCATTTGCATTTACCTGTGTTTTCCTGTACCACGAGGCAGTTTTCTAGTGTTCAATAAGCTCGTTATACACAGGTATATGGCCCTTCGTGATCTAAAATTAATTAGTGTTTACGTCAATTTCCGGAGAAGAATGACATGCCTAGCTCATATAAACGTATCACTAAATCAAACTTCTTCAAGCATTAAGTATCTGTTTAACATTGGTGTACTGGTACATTGTTTTACACAGATACAATGCTGAACAAGATTTACACATGGTAATGCAGTATTTGTATTTGCCCATGTATTAGGAGCGAGTATCGAAAAACGCTCTGCACCTATTGGCGAACCAGTCACACGAGCTCCCGCTTGACTGATGAAAATATCTACTAGACACGAGAAAATTATCATTACTATTTGACGGTTCAATATTTAAATCGCCTCAATTCCACGACCGAAGCGGATCTATTTTTTTATTATTTGTTATTGATGGACATGACTGAAATAAATATATCTATATTATAATGCATACTGCGTTTGAATTAAAGTACAAGCTCAAATAAAGACGGAACTAAATATCAACACTATTATTTTTTTTTGTTTTTGATAATTTACCATTGGCGAGGCAGAACAGCGTTAATTACATAGGTACAATGTAAACAATGGATACAGGTAAGGAAGGTCGTCTCGAAAGACATTTTGATCATCATATCATATAGATATGATAGTTTATCAGCAAATCTTAGTAACTGCACTGCCTGCCAAAAATAGACTTATTATTTCAATTTGAAAATAAGATCGTGAAAAATTGAAACGGTTATAGTTTCTTGAAAACAATTCATTTGTCAGCGAAAATTGCTAGTACTTCACAAACTACTTCACCTGCTTAAAAAACAATATTGGTCCAGCGTGGGATATTTTCCACAAACTGCTGATATTTACATACATTCTTTGATATCCGAACCATAAACGTACATAGAACATAAGTTTGTCAAGATTTCTTGTACAATGGAAACTTGTTTCTGATTTCTTAAGTATCTGATAAAAAATACTATTGTGGCTAAGAATTTAAAGTTTAATCTTTCAATAGTGTATTAAACACTATTTGTGGACTTTTTACGCTATACAATAACACGTGTTCATTTCGAAATGTATATAGGAAAGTGTCAAGGAAGGCCTTCATATCTTTCGTCATTTTGAGGATAACATGTCGACTTGGGGTTATTAACATTACAATTAACACATTGACATGTATTTCCAACATAACTTGTCTTCAGATTTTATTTGACATACCTCGTAAAGGCGTTCGTCATATGAGTTATTAAAATATAATTGATTATGAAAAGAATTAATTTTTATTTTTTATACGTGGATCAAGGAAACGATCAAATTTAATAATGACTCATATGCGACAGCCCATATCAGTCGTCCATTTATTCGAACTGACTATATGTAGAAACCGGTGGGAACCCTCTTGTTGTACGAAGGAAAAACCCAATATTATCCAAATTTCATATGATTGTTCTTAGTCAGTGCCCGTCTTACCTAACTAACGTTCTACCTGCTCGTCAATCCAATATACATTCTCATAATACCAGAATAGCTAACATTAACTTTAAGTAAACTGTCGAACTAACCTTTATGAAGATTCTTTCTTGGTCTTTTCTGTTGACTTACGGAACACACTTCCCGATGACATAAAATATAATCAGTCAATTATTAACCTAAACAAGTTCTTACATGCCGATACTTATTTCATTCCTTCACATTATTACTACTTCAGAAGCAGACTCGGCCAGATCCATCATGCGCTACTGAGAACGAACTGAAGCTTCTGAAGCAGTCACCTGTACTTACGAAACTAAATTGACAGTCCTCAGTGGTCGTGTAATCGAACTACTGAACATTTCCACCTCCATTGTTTTAACTACCAGCAGCTACGAAATTAATGTTTAGGAAAACCTTCCTCCAAACTGAAATGTGAATACCATACTGGTTGGTAGTCCAGACATATCAGTTTATTAAATCTTAATCAATCAATCCAAACGTTTTTGCTTAAAACTGTCTCCTTTAAACTTGAAATACTGTTCATCTTTATGGCATTTCCTACAGCTATATCATATTGTCTACATATTGCGTCAGTGAAAAACTCATATCTACAGCTCTGTTGTGTTAATTCAGAATTGTACCTGCAGTATTGCTTGTATAAGGTACCACTTTCCACAACATGTGCAACCCAAATTTCAAACAATCAGTGTTTGCTTCAGTAAAGCAAGTAACACCCCCAGCATTACCTCCCTTTAAATCCTTGCACACTTTTTCTCCCTTTTCCCCGCCCCTGTTATATGTATCAATGTCAATACTGTTCCATATCTATTCTATAGATATAAGGAGACGGATTTACATTACTACTTGTACGTGTTTCCGAATCCTTCCATTGGTTGTACCATATATCCTTTTGCAATATACACCAATAAAATAAAGTTTGAACTGATTTACTCGAATAAGGTTTTAGGATGTTTATACGTTAACAAAAGCAGATAACGTTTCAGAAAATATATCTAAATAAATATACAGCGATTGGAGTTTATGCTCAAAAGTGTTTCACAGTCTGTATAAATATACAACAGAACATATTAAAGTACAGTCTCGATATATTCTAGGTGTCTTTTATACTGCAGATTAAATAAAGGAACACTCTCGGGAATGAGTCTGTACATAAAGGTAGCTATACAAATTATCTGAATCGGAATTAGGTTTTCATACACTGAAGTAGTTGGAGGCACACTCTCAAGAAAACACTCTTGAGAAACCTTTTCAGAACATTATTTGGAAACACATGTCAACGATGAGCACATGAACCGACACTTTCGATTCTGGAGAATTTTTTTTTTATTTAATAACTCGTTCTTTTGTTCATATTATGTTTGGTGTTGTCAACGTTGATCTCAGATAGTCATTTAGCTGACTTTCCAGTATAACGTTTTATGTATATATTCAAATCAATTCGCGCAAACGTGAGCCGCTGTGTATTTTGTTTATCAAAATAATTAAATCATGCGAGAATGCTTCATCTATTTCTGTGTATGTACAGACATTAAAATTAATTACGAAAATAATGTAAAACGACTGCCGAGAGAGGCTATCGTACGCATGTACTTTGTACATTCAGACGATAGGACACGCTTCATTCAATTAACATCCCATACATCCTGTTATAGAGATGATTTGTTAACACTGCTGACGGTAAGGCTCTCATGGCATTTAACATTGAGTATCCGGGAGCGCGAACCTTGCATACGTGGTCATATATGTGATAATTTTCATGGAATTATTTGTGTTTAGTTATTCCGAATAAAACCGCTTACATTATCAAAAAATTCCGACCAAGCACTCGGCTAAACACGTGTGCTGGCATAAACTTGTTAAAACAATGATGAATAATGACTATTCGCAAAATAAATGAATAAATGGATAGATAAATAGATAGATACGCGGTATTGTGTAATAATGATGATTTAATAATCAAGGTTGCTATTGACAAATATTTTCATGGAACTACTGAATTGTCGTCATGTAAACTATGTTCAACTGCTATCTAAATAAATAAACGGAACGTAAACCTCGGGTTCAAACACTGACTGATGGACGTGATTACGACTACCAATCCGGATTCCTTTAAGATATAAAATGTGTTGAATCGCGAGAGTGTTATTTCCGTATGGTTTTTCCAAAAGTTAAAACCATTTAAATAATTAGATACATAGTCATTACAGCATTTATGAAAATTACCTAGCTTTTATGTATTTAACAATTTATCAAATATTGCAAAACTCCATAATTCATATGAAGGACCACTTTATATACAGTGTAATAATACAACCAATTATACAATTTAATTTTTGATTTATTGAAATATTGGCAATGAATATGCATTCAAAGACGTTTTCCATGTTTGAAAAAAATACAGTTAATTTGCAAATCAAATAAGGCTGGTAACATTTGGGGGAACATATTAACAGTTCTCATATATGTCCTTGTATACCTAACGTTTGTGATGAAATGCATGATCTGCACCAAGATAAAGGTCAACGGAAAATCTCTATATATTTGAAGCGTGGTCTATGTTTCGAGAAAACAATTAGCAAAATAAAAGCATTTCATGATGTGAAGAAAATTGAAAAAACAGGCCACATTATGATGAATTTGAGCTCTATTAATTAAAAAAAATGTCTTGAGGTTTGTATCTATGGCAATGATTATTATAATTGATTTTCTATTTTTTTTTTGATTTCGACAAATAAAACACATTTATCAATGACTTCATGTCCTGTTTCCGGGGTCACAACCCAAAAGGGATGCAGCATTATTATATGCACAGGCGTTCCTCTTATCACGTGTACGACAGATGTATTGTTGGACGGTTCTACGTATTGTCACTCTTTCCGGAACATGTAAAATATACATTTAGATTCTGACATAACTTCAGCTGTTTACATGTATAAAAACAAGTACTCTCCTTTTTTTCCCTTGTTATCAAGATGATACATTAGAATGAGACGTATAAGTCACATGTTTTCGTGGAATTATGGAGGTGCTATCTTTGAAATATCTCCATATTCATATATTGCGTCAGATTCTGAATTCAAACTAAACTTCGATCAACTAGAATTATACGTAGTCTCCGGAAAAAAGTACAGGGATGATACATCTACGACAACGGCCTAACAAATCTTAATCAATTAAAGAAAGTTATGTCACATTCTCAAATGAAAACAATGCGAGGGAAGAGCCTGATTCAATTACGAGCCCTAATCAGCCGTCAATGACATCATTATGATGGCCATACACCCTACGTTGTTAGTTTGTCAGTTGCCGACATCCCTTTTCTCTCAAGGAAATCCTGGTACATAAGTTTGTACATCTGTAATTAGAGAGATTAACAATTTGACATTTACTTGTAATTGTTGTATTCGTTTGTTTCTTTAAATTGTTTCTGATTAATGTAATATTTTTTCCAATGTACTATTGTGTAACCCGATTTATACATAGCACAATGAATTGCGGCTATGTTTGTTACGAAATACGTTAACTGTGATGATAAAAACTAACATGCTTAACTGTTTCTTTAAAAATCACCAATTCGTTCTCTCCCAAAGAGGCTTAACTCTAACATTTACCTGTATGTAAATAGACCAATTGATTCGTAGCAATTGCTTACAAATATTATTTAATTTCTTCGAAATTCATGGCAAATAGCAAACAAAATGGGTGACAAGATATTCAAGTACGTAAATGGATGTACCCGCTTCAATACATTGATTGTAACATTGTAATACTCGCATCATTTTTGCTTGTAAATATAATTTGATTTGCTTAAAATACAGGAACAAAAAACTGTCAAATTGGGATAATATTGTTAAAAAACATACAGAAAACAAGAAAAACCGACAAGACAACAAACTATTTCTTTCTCTAAAATATTATGGGGCTCAATTTTTCGTGGTTTTCAAAACGTTTCGTAAAAAATTCATTTCGTGTATAAATATACCTCAATGAACCAACTTATACTAATTTTAACAGTTCACCGACGTATGTATTCACTGATTAACAGTTTTCATAAAGTCAACGAACAGAAATCCCTCAGGGAAACGAATTATTTTACAGTAAATATATATGTAAGCTATCCACTTTCAATGATTGTCCCTATGTACAACACACACCCTAACATCTATGCTGGACAAGATAATCCCGATACACTAATTACGACATGTCGTCGATGTGACGTATCATGTAGGAGTACAAAGAGCTACATGCAGTGTAAATGTTAGCTTGGTTTTTTAATTATATCCTTTACAATATAAAGAATGTTTCCTGCTACAGTATAAGATAAAATCGTACATTTGATATTCACTGTGGATGTTGTATTGATCTTTATGGTACAATAACATTACTTTATCATGTCATTACTTTATTGAAAATACTATCCAAAGTCCTGGTACGTTTATATACTATTAAATACATCATGTGATCGTTTTTAAGGAATTATATTTATTGCAGACATATACAATTGAATGAAATATCCATGACAAGAACTTACTCCATCAGCGTCAAGTCAAATGAGAAGATGTCCTTGTAGTGTTAGAAAATTCTTTAAAATTTTTGAAAGTGTTTACCCATACTCAAAAATGCTAACTACTGTATCGTAATTTTTGTAATCAACATGTCCGATTCATTTGGACTGACGTAGCAGCAGATGTTAATTTTCCAGAACAATTGGTATTAATAATATATGTAAGTATTTTTTCAGGATCCTCCAAGGAATTCTCTCATGTGGTCATATTTTCCCTAGTTCTATTGATTTTGAGTTTGAATTATGATTCTGTGAACTTGTTTGTGTTCAGTGGTTGTTTTTGTTATCTTTCGGAAGAGATTTAATTTCTAAAGAAAACCAGGAATACAAAAATCACTCGAACCATTGTTACCTATTCAAGTTTGTGTCTAAAATGTTTATGGAAACAATTATTTTGAAATTCTGAATAGAGCGGCAATAAACATTATATGTTCGGCAATACATGTGTTCATACACGTGATGTTAAGAATGTAAGCACATTTACACATGTTTTGAATGCTATTGAAAATTACATGGAAACAATTTTTTTTCAAATTTTGCAATGCACGTGATACTAAGAATGCACGCACATGTACATGTGATTTGAATGCTATAGTCAAATCGTAACTGACCTCTGAATCAGGAAGCAGCTTTTCCTTGAAATAGTCTTACTTCACACTGAACATTGGAAAAAAAATCAGTTGCAACGAAAATTTGTCAAGTTTTGTAGATTTATTTTCTCATGAATACACATATTTTTATACATCATGAATTAATATACAATGCTGTGATAATAAACCATAAAGTTGATAATTAAATGCGTCCCTTTTTGGTATTGACGTCATGATATGTTACTATATCGTTAAGTGTAATAAAACATATAAGGTAAATGATTCATTTACGATTTTGTCTTGTATCTCGATATGACTCGGGCATGCAATTACAGCTGTATTGTATTTGTTTATATGATATTGAATACAGATATCCCCTTAATATTTCAATTATTTTAACTATGACTTCTTTGATCCACATTTCATTTTGGTTTATTCATTAAGTTTTTATTCACTGAAAATTTCATTTCTCTACATTAAGCATGTATAAAAATAACTTTTGTGACGTTTTACGTAGACAGGAAAGTACGCGGGCAGTGTGTGTGGATCATTTATACCGTATCCAGTCTGACCCCCACATGTATATTTAGACAAGAATGACACGCATTAGTGTATAAATACCTGTACATACCTTTACATCAATACACTAGGTCGAAACAGAGACATTTGGACATTTGTCTGTCTGGTTTTATCTATGCCCTGATGCATTAGCTCAGATGACATCCACTCTCATATATAAACGGTTCTTTTCTCATACGAAACGAGTATAGTAACACATCCGGTTTAATTTGGAAACATTTTCAGTTCTTGTGCAAATTATCATACAAAACCATAAATATCCCTGTCCTTATTTTAAGGGTATATTTTATTGTTTGATTTATTGTGTAAAACGGATTATATTTTCAAAAAGTCTGCAAAAATCTGAATAAGTAAGAGAATAAGAGAGGTAAATTTACATATTTTGATTAATCATTAGAAATATACGAAACCAAAGTCACGTAGACTATAACATTACCAGGAGGAAGAACCCAATGCAAACGAGAAGCTGTGACGTCTGACATCTGACATTTTCGAAAAATCCACTGGTGAAAATGGTCGTGGAACAATGTAATGCCACAATGGACAGAGGATATGCATGGGTAATTCTGTTTGGTAAGTAAAAGAGTATATACATTTACCATCAATTCTCTGATATTAAGCTTTCTTGCGCCATATAAATTAAAATGATAAACAATATGAAGAAGTGTTTAAACTTTTCTGATCGGTTTTCCCTGATAGTTTCACGTGATGTTAAGTAATAGTTTAATGGTTCCTTATTTATGTGTGCCGCGTTTCATTCCAAAGATTGATGTAGAATTTCGGTGAATTTTACAACTTGACATTGATTTCTCAAAGAATTACTATTACCATTAATATTGTGTGCTTCCTCGTCTTTATAGGAGATATTTTCCATGATTAAACATATACATTGTGCTAATAAAAAGAAAAAGCACGTATGACCTTTTTTTAATCATATTTCCGATTAAACTCCGAATTTAACAAGAGACACATTAATGCGAAATTCAAATCCAGAAAAATACCTATCCGAATTAAAAAGAAGTATACTTTTAAGTTTGAATAGAATATTCGTTACTATTACCGACCTGTCCTTGCAGGCATGGTGTAGGAGTTTAACCTTTTGTCCTCTGTGAACATCTATGAAATGACACTAAATTTTGACTTTTTATCTTTTCTCTGCTTTCCCAGCAGCTGTTTGCGTCATTTCCTTATTTCAACGTTTAGCAATTGGTTTATTTCAATACGAAGTGATGAATACTGAAGATTTCATTTAATGAATGACGGCTACTCTTAAAGGGGTATACTAAGAGGCATAAAGGGTTGGTTCTATGCCATGGCAACAATTCGTTATTTGACTAAACATTATCTAACTATAAACTTTTGTTGAATGGTGTTATTTACTTCTATTGACTTGATCGTTGATTCCGTGAAGAGATATACTTCAATAAACCTACTTACACTGATTCAACTTTAGTTTAATATGAATACGTGATATAAGAGCAAGTACGGAATTAAAGAAAATAAAAATTTCCACAAAATTAATGATGTTAATGTACATCCTAGACTACGGCACGCCTTAGCAGAAGTTCCCAAAGGGTACATTGTTCGACCTCTAATTACAAACCGCAAAACATCCGGTTAAATTAGATTACATAAATGTCAGGCATCAAGTGAGTCTGTAAGGCTGTCAATGACGATAAAAATCATACATACATATACCAGTTCATTATCACCTTCTGTCAACGATGAAAGTCTATCCTTTCTGATTAACTGGTTCACGTATCTTAATACTGTTGCATTGAACATGCATGTACAGAGAGATTGATGTCTTTCTGTGCATATTTTAGATAAGATATTTTCAAACGTGTGTAGTGACAAGTTAGACAAGGCTATGATCTCGTAAAACATATTAACAGCACACTTCAAATACATTCGATTTTAAATGTTTCTAAATACCTAAGGCAAGGAATTTTTTGTTGGTCTACATGCAAATTTATTGCAGACGTTGACTAAAAATATCATGAAAAACAGATCAATTGTCGTTGCGATAAAATATGACTAATATTCGATAAGATTTGTAGATACCATGTGATTTTTAAGATTAACATATATCATCGTATCCAATGCCTTTACGTTGTGTTGAGTCAGGTTGCAACAGCATTTGAAATTAGTTTTTTTACACCATACTTGAAAATAATACTTATCTGTTCACTTCTCCTGGTAAATATGGGTTTTGATATGACTGACTAGTAATGTTAAGTAGCTTGTGCAAATCTAACCAGCATTTTCACCTAGTCTTGTTCTTGTTATTCTTCGAAGGCCTCCAAGTAAACATTCCGTTTGTTAATTTTTTTTACTGTCATTTCACAAATTTAGATTTTTTTGGATGAAGATTTTGTTCACGTGTTAGACTTCTCTAGCAATATTTGAAACTCCTGTTATGAGTATGTTAAAAGGATTTCTAAAAATTAGTTTTTTTAATTGAATCCACTTGTCCGTTCGTTCGTAAACATTACGCTTAAGAACATAATATCCATTGATGTGTATTGAAACCTTTGTTAATTGTTTTCAGCCTGTTCCAGTATATACATCGTGATGTCGGGGATGGCTAAAGCTTTCGGTATACTCTACACGGAACTTATCAACGAGTTCGATACGGGCGCTGGCAGCACGGCCTGGATAGGAAGCGTCATGATGTTTCTTTTCTTTGGTTTAGGTTGGTAAATTACATATAACTACAACGGAAGCCGTAGTGATATGGTATTGTGAGTAATATATCTAATAAAGAAGTAGATTAACTTTACGTAATTTCCTATTATACGATATTGGTATTTATTCTGCAGTACATATAATGTTTGTCAGACTAAATTACAAGTTTGATCACCTTACCACTTCTGTGCCGTTATCAGTTCTTTACTGTAACAACATCTACATAATTGTTCCAAGAACCATGCAAAATAACGTCTTGTAAATACCAGAAACTGAAGGTTTGAAGAATCCACTTTCACCCAAGCATTTTTGATGTTATCGATGAGAGAGATTCAACGTAACAAAGCCCGAAGGCTGAAGGGTTAAGTATGCTCTTATCAGCCTACTTGGTTACTGACACTGATCTTTCAAGAGATTAAACTACCCGAAAAAAAACACTGGTGAATGACTATGGGAATATCCATGACCTGCTAGACTGATCCGTATCTTGAAATATTAAAATCATAGAAATAGAATTAGACTTTGTTAGGGATTTGGGGTGGGGGTTAGGGGGGAGCGACATAATCTGATGAAAGAATTCTGGGAGTTTTTTTTTTTTTTTTTTATTTTTTTTTTTTTTTTTTTTTTTTTTTTTTTTTTTTTGTTTTTTTTTTTTTTGTTTTTGTTTTTTGCAAAAATGACTAACAACGACATACAATTTATTCAGGTATATAAAATGCATATTTAGCCCGAACAGCCGAAGGACTGACATTAAAGAGACTGATGTCATGATCTTACAAACCGTTGCTGTAAAACTCGTAAAGTGTATAGTTGCTCTTTTTATATGATGCGTAAATATGTTGTTGTTTTTACCAATAAGGTTTGATAATTGTACATAAAGTAAATACGTGAAATGGAGTAGGTCTTTGGAATGACAGTTTAATAAAAATGCTTAGTGACATTATCTCTTTTTCTTAAGCGACAACACTACAATGTATAAGTGTATAAACTTACTAAAACATGTATATTACTCGATATTAATGACGTTTCTGTACTCAGGGCCCATAGCCAACAGGCTAGCAGAGAGATTCACTTTTCGAAAAGTGATAATGCTCGGCGGTTTCCTTACATCTCTGGGACATTTCCTGAGTGCTTTTGTGCCTTTAATGGAATGGATGTATCTAACAATCGGCATTATAGCTGGTACGTATTTTTCTTACTCTTCCCTGTTATGACGTACAAAAAAACACACAGGTGATCAGCACCTTTCAATACAAATTCGAAAGGTAGTGTTTCCCGAGGTCAAAAATCACTTTTCTTAGTCATATCTTCATAAAACATAACACTGGATTGTCTTATTTCTTAAATGGAGTGTACTAAAGACACGCGAATGTATCTTTCAATATAGATTAAGAATTAGATCTGGTAGAGTCAAATGATAAAACCATACCATACAAAATCAGAGTCCTTCTAGGGCTCCTCGCTTTTGAAACCAAGATGGCGACGTAGGGAAGTTAAAACTGATAGAACGAAATGTCAAAATCTGGATAAAGTGATGTGTTAGCATAATAATATGTGAATATTATTTATTCATTTAATTATTTTAATTGCATGTGTATATTCTGAGCTGTGCCACTATGTCATTGAAGTATTTCAGGTTAGAGCAAATCTCGGGGATGAAATGTCAAACAGTAGTGTCTACCACCTGCATTCTTGAAGATTGTACAAAAACATACAATTGCATATAACCTTTTCATACAACGTTGAACATATACATATTTAGCGTTTAAATCATGCAAGCATAAATTAATTCCCTGTTAGCAACATACTAATAGTTATTTGGTCTGCTGTACAGAATTAGGTCTAATGAACCTGGGTGACATTACAAGCCTATACTTAACTAAACTGCACCAAGCACCTGCCTCGCCTTTCTAGGCTTTTATGATGAAATCAATGAAGCGAGTCGGAAAACAGAAACTTAGCCGTAATATAAGACGTAATATCAAAATACAATGGATATTTAATGAAATATGTTTGTTAACATGCACTTTTTTCTATTACAGGCAGTGGCTGTGGTTTTGTGTTTGCACCTAGTACAACCATCATCAGTTTCTATTTCGAAAGAAGGCGTGCTTTGGCAATGGGTGTGGTTCTAGCGGGAGCGGGGCTAGGCAGTGTCGTGTATCCTTATTTCTACCGCATTATTCTAGACAGTTTTGGACTACGGATGTCGCTCATTATAGTGAGTGGCGTTTTGATGTATGTACCGTTTGTGGCGCTGCTCTTGAGGGAACCTGTTCAGCTATCAAAGAAGAAGAGTGATGTGAATATTCCAGACATCATCAGTCATGACAAATGTCACTGGCGATCGAAAATACGAAATAATTCTAAGTCACTTTTAGTTGACAAATGTGAGACAAATAAATATTCAAACGCGCGTGAGACCACTATAGACCATGACCTTGTAATGATAAGAGACAGCAACAGCATAAAGAATGATCATGCCTATGTTGATTTAGAATCTTCGAAAACCAGTCGTAATATGAACAAATCAAATACCGATACAGGTAAAGACTATCCTCCGAAATACGAGACATCAAACGATGATAAGGTCTACTCAGGTGAAACTGAACGGGAACAGGGTTTGATTTGTTCAATATTAGATTTTTCACTGTTCCGGATTCCAAATTTCACAATGTACGTCATGGCGTTTAGTTTGAACATTTTAGGATATGGGGGGAATTTCACAGCATTTCCGTGTTATATAATGGAAGTTGGATATCGTAAAGACCAGGTTGCCATAGCAATGTCAATCATTGGTGCCACTGAAGTTCTCGCCAGACCATGTTTTGGATGGTTTGCTGACTTAAAATTATTCAGTGTCAGAAACATATTGATATTTTCAGCCATTATCAGCGGACTTGCAGCTGTTCTGTTACCACTATGGGATTCATATGAGGTGATGGTAAGTATATCATGCATAAGGAAGATATTCGGGCTCTTCACAAGAGCCAGGGTTATTGAATGAAGGATGTACAGAGTGACAAAAGAAACACAATAGAGACCGATGATATTGCAATGGATTTGCAACCCCATCTGCTATAACGCTGAAGAAGGCGATTTTTTAAGATTCCGCTTTTCTAGGATTTTTAACCAAAATATAGGAAAATATTGAAATATAGGAATCGGTTGACAGCCTGGTGTGTAAGAATCATACCTGAAGTACCGGGATGGCCTTTCTAATAAGATGAATGGATGTTAGAGGCTGTATTGCAAGAATTAAAATGATTAAAAAATGTTAACATTATGAGGGACTGTGCGAAGCTTTCAACTTTTAAACACAAATATTCCAATATTTTATCTTAGCACAAGGTATTATGCCATCCATGTTGAGCTGTATAGACTATAGAATCACAGATAGACAATTCATCATGTTTGATTATTTACTTGTTGCTGTCCATTAAGCGTGTTATATGTGAACTTAATGTCCAGGTAACTGACATGCACATAAACTTGACACTTGAGAAACATCACTCCAGAAGTATTTAACACATACACAAAGTAAACATAAAAGAGAATATTCACTTCCATTCAACCCTCTGGCAGTCCAGTTACACTAATACTTGTCACTTAACAAGGGGTCCTTGACCTGACCTTGAAAGGTGCATGACAACTGTACATGAAGGCCAGCTTATGAAATGAACTGCTGCGCGTGTCCAAGTACTTTTTTCAAGTCCGTGTGTAGATAACACGGCAGTCAGAAGTCACATTGCGACTTGGGTGAAATTTTCATCTACGTTTATTTGTTGATGAAATATCTATCATTATAAAATAATTCCTTATCGTCTTTTAAATTCATTTTGAAAAGAAAATATATTCTCTATTCTCGTTTCGGCCACATAATCCAATGCTAGAATTCCACTTCAGACCACACCCAAATTTCGATATCTCTCTATTTCTAAATTTTACGAGGTCAGTTTTGACTGCGTGAAAAGACATCCCTGTATCCTAAAGACTTTAAGAAATGGCATGACTACATACAGTGGATGTATAGTATCATGGATGACCTTTTAAAGTATAGCTTTACACAAAGGAATGCACATTCGCCTGAAAAATTGTCTTATTAGTCAACACTTCAGACGAAGTGTGTCTAAAGACTGTCCCAAACATTGATCAAATATTTAAAATATAAGAATAAAAAACACGCTTTCAACACTTGTAATCGTGCATCCTGGTATATATATCTTTTTCACAGAACATTAAGAAAAATGCAATACCATAAAAATAACGACACACTTTTCTTATAGCTTGTGTACGCAGTAGTGGTAGGCACTTTCCCTGGAGCATTCTGGAGTCTAATGGCTGTTGCATTGTTGGAGAGTGTCACACTTGAGCAGCTAACAAAGGCAATGGGTCTCTTGTCCCTTTTTATGGCATTCGGCATGGTTCTTAGTCAACCAGTAGCAGGTAGGATACTCTACAACAATTTCATGAATATTTTTGTTTCCAGTTCCGTAATAATTGATGTAGACACATCAAAACAAAAGCTGACGTTGTTCATTGGTATTATGTGATTGGGAAGTAATAATGTGTTAAAACATACTTAGGTTTGATAGAAAAATAATGTCTTTTATTTAATTATAAAACATTCCAGCTTGTTCTGTTTGTTTCGTGCTCTGTATAATGGCTAAGTAACGTAAAAAAGAACCCTATAGGTCTACACGCTCACCTTGTCGGGAAATTATTGGTCTACAACGAAAGCGAGGCCCACTATATGTAGATATATTAAATTTTGTTTAATGGACTTTATGAATTGTTCCAATACGTTATAAGATAAAGAAAAAAACTAATAGCCAATTAATGCTGCCTTTCCTATCTACTCTTTCTGTTGATATCTTCTTAACACAATATTCTTTTTTTTATTGTTCACATTCTAAAACGACAAACATGCCAAAGGTCAATATATAGCTCACCAAAGATCACAGGTCAAATAAATCATCAATCTACAGTGTACACTTGCTATTTTGAAATGAACAGTTATTCACAAAAATCAATAGGTAACGAGTTTTCAAATTTATCATCAATATCAATCTATAGTGTATACTTTTTATCTAAAATGGACAATTATTTCAGAGATCAATATATAGGTCACGAGACGTCAAATAAATCAGATATATCAATCAATGTTGTCCACTTTTCTTTGTACATCTTATTACAATGTAGAGTTATACAAAAGTTCAAAATATAGGTCACCAAACCTCATCTGTCAAATCAATCTCCATTTCATTCAGATATTTTATACATTGATTAATTGAACACATTCCTGTCATGTTAGAGTGCTTCAAGTTAAACTGACAGTGACTTCATACTTCCTAGTGGAAAGATACATTCTGAATATTTATAGAAAAGTTATAGCGATGAATTTTCCTTTAAATTCCCCTTGGAATCCCCTAGCAGCAAATATACATGTACATAGTTTAATAGAGAGAAATTACAATTTAATTCAATTCAATCGTTCATTGAAATGATCCCAAATTTTGTCCACTTCTTCACCTTCATAGTTACCATTATTTGAAAAAATAGTCATGAAAAAATCACTTCAACTACTGATCACTCATACAAAGTTTCATAAATATCATTATAATAGTACAGTATTAGAGTTATTAATTCAAAAGAGATTCTACATATGGCGAAAATGGCAGCCATCTTGACTTTCATTTACTTTTAAAGCATGACAAACATTGATCAGCATCTGCTGATCGTTTCTATGAAATTCCATCAGAATCTGCCAAGAAAAAATACGTACGACAGCCACCGGGCGATTGACTGAGTCTATAGGAAGAGCTCACTTGAGCCTCCGCCTCAGGTCATCTAAATTAGTTGCCACTTGTCCATATCACAAATTATAAACATAATTAGTTTGAATTATCACTCCATTTAAAGCCATTGTATTTATTTGAAAACTCATTTGATAAAAACCTTATCTTTGTGACTAACTTTTAAGTGGTAATATTTTTTTAAAACCCTTAAAATTTGCGGTTAACACAAGTTACATATCATTTGTAATACTTGTTGTAGGATGGTTAAAAGATGCCACAGGATCATGGGATTTGTCATTCCGAATCATTGGGATGTTTGTGTCAATGGCCGGGGTCGTTGTGATAGCAGAGCCTATTTTTCACCTTGTCTGGAAACGTAACAAGACAAAGTTACTGAAGGAAAAATTCACACCAAAATACGGAAAAGATTTCGGTGATCAGTATTTTGAGGCTACATTTGAAAAGCCAAAGGCGAATCAACATGAAGGACTTAAATCAGCAGATATACCCGCGATATCAACGCATCATGTCAATGAGCAAAATAATCATAATGTGCCGGGTATTTATATTATACCAATTGGTGAATCAACGTACCTGTAATTATGTTTTTCAAGCGGAATAGTAGTCTATCAACAGCATATGATTAATATCCACTGCATTTGTTACTAGCATGTTTATTTCTTATAGATTTTGCAATTACGTACTTGCTTTTATTAAGTAATATTCCTAGAAAAAAAATACCAATGTGACCACAATGACGATGTAAACCAAAATTCAGTAAAACTAGAGCAAAAAAATATGACGAACAAAAGAAAGATCTACATGGAGATTCATGAAAACGGACGAGAAGAATAAGACCAGGTGTTCCGGAAGATTAAGCGTCCTATAATTCATAGACGACACCCAACTTATTTATATCAACCTGCAATTTTGAAAGCTTGTTTTACGAGTTTGTCCGTTAATTGATGACTTCTAGCAGGAAAATCGTGATAATGGGAACAGGCCCTAACATATCGAATCAGTTGCGATATGTAAACATAAGTGTTTATTTGTAGTTATATATTGCTGGAATACGATTGTTACTGTCGAGTGTTTATATATGGTACTGTTACTATGATGTATACTATAGTTGTTTTAATGCACGAATCATTCACCATTTACGGTATGTAACCATGGTTTCTTATGAGAGAACTTTAAATATATGATAAATGATTTTTCTTCTTCATAGCGAACTTAGTTTTTACTAGAAATAAATAGTGTTTGAAATTGTTTGTGGTTGCAGACAGCCCGTGTAAGAAATAATTTAGAATTAAATTAATGCAAGTTTTTTTATGTTTGTTTATTCAGCGTATATCGTGTCTTTGTCTCTATCTAATCTTAAGGCCATTTCCGATATCGGACAATTTCTTATTGAATAAAAATTGACTAAAATACGACGAGACAATTACAAAATGTTAATCTTGTTTCATTTGAATGACAGACCTAGCTTTGAAGCTATATTTTTATCATTTCGCATGCTATTTTATTTCTATATATACCTAATTTTATGTTAATTTCATACACAGCAGTTTAGTTTCGGATCAAGGAGAGCTATCAATTTTATGTAGATAACATACCTAAGTAATGTTTGCATCATATATCTTAGTTTTATGTCCTTTGCCTAACTTAATTGTACTTTTTGTAACCTATGTACTTTGTATTCACATACACAAGTTTATCGTTTCACGTCAATTACATGCACATACTTTAATTATGACGTTTTGATATCATACATTAACTTCATGTCTTTATTTCACACATGTTATTTATGATCAATGAAGTAATAGCAACAGTACGGACAAGCGAATTGTAAAATTTTCGAGACAACCTGTCCCTTTTCAAGACACAAATGTTACATAAATTACATCGTAGACATAAAACAAATACAAAGTTATAAATCTAAATCGGCAGTGGTTGTGTAAATTCAGGTGTCTCGATAATCCCTTCGGCCGATGGACGCCGACGGCCCTTTATAGCGGACAAAAAAAAAACCATTTCAAGTTGTTGTATGTCAGATGATCATTAAAATATCAAAAATGTTTTACATAAATCTAGGTATGTTTTATCACTGAACACACAAACATATATATATATAGTCCTTATATGCTTACATAATTACGCATTATTTTTATATTTTTGAAGACATTAATTTTGAAATATCTAATTTGCGAGACATGTTACTAAAAAGTTTTATTTTATTTCCCTTTGGTAGTAACATCAAACATGTAATTGAAAATGGATATGGAAACAAGTTTTACAACTTCTATAAATCCATCACCAGTCAGAGAACAAGCAGACAGGTTCCTCATATTTTAGCATAAAATATTAACAATGATAAAACTGGTGGGTTTTTTTTCTGACAGATTTAAAAATGAAAGTTTTTCTTTTGCTTTGCGGGTTCTTTCTGTCATTATTCACAAGTATATGAACGTATATCTCACAATTAAAATGGTTATAAGGTATTAACACATCATCGTTAAACAATAAAATTGAATCTGTCTCTATTCTCAGATATCTGTTATTTTTTTCTGAAGTTGTCGACATACAACATTTCCTCCAAATAACGCTGATTCTTTTTTCTCTTTTGAAAAACAAACAGTCTCATCTGAAACAACTGACAGTCACAATAAAAGAGAAAAACTTACTTCATAGAGCTTGACTGTAAAATCATATATTATATATGAGCACAGTTTTCTTAGGTTTTGGTGAACTCTCAATTTCGTGGAAAGTTTATAGCCCAATGAATCTTGTGAACACGTGCCCGAGAAATCCACGAAAACAAAACTCTTACAAACATAAGTGATTGAATGGTGATTGACGTAATTAAGATCATCAATTTGCTTACACATAAATTAACAGTTATAAGGAGAAGAAAACCAAAACTCTTTTATATACATATATATATATATTATGTATTCCTGTAGTTTTCACATCCACCTGTAACACATATCGGAAGGATTTGCCAACAAATTTGCCATTTTTGATAATTCATTTTAGCACACAAAAGACGTTAAGCATGATTAAATGGCTCCTTTCACATCAATCAGAAGGCGGACAGTTGCAGAAAGATAAACTTTCTACTGAACAATTGCATCCGTATATAAACTTATTCCATTCTCCTTTGACATATTTAAATTATGGCATTTTCAAAAACTGAGAAAATGCTTATTTGAGTATTGCATCTGAAAGAAATAACAAAAACAATCGTTACACGTGGTTGAAATAAATACGACCGTATGAAAACATTAAAAGTTGTCAGGAAAAGAATAAATGAAAGTAAGTGAGTGAAATCTGGGTGCTATTATAACCTTTAAATCACCAACCCTACCCGCCCAAACCCGTCCATCCGCCCGCCCGCTCGCGTACTTCGTCATTTAATTACCCATGTAAATTCGGCAAGTTTGGAAAGATTTATCTCCCTTCCATCGTACACAGCTTGCGTATAACCTCGTATACAAATTTCTGCATCCGTGCGGTTTTCTCATATTTTTAAAAGAAATTATAGGCAGTATTTGACTACTCTACTAACATCAATATTCATAACATCTGGTTACCCACGATAACAAACCGTATATCTTCGCAAACGGTCCCTTATTTTGAAACTGGAAAGGACAGACCATGGTTTGGGAAAATAAAACGGTTTTCCATATTATAAGAGTAGAACAAACAAACAGAAGTCGAGTCAAAACCATTGTTATTTAGTCATATGATCATATATTCACCAAATCAGAAAAAACAAAAAATTGATATGACATTGTTTACTGGGTTTATCGACTATAGACAATGTCTTTTTAAAGAAGTCGAGCCAAAACCATTGTTATTTTAGTCATATGATCATATATTCACCAAATCAGAAAAAAGCTCATCCCTGGTTATACATTAAAAATTGATATGACATTGTTTACTGGGTTTATCGACTATAGACAATGTCTTTTTAAAGAGGAACCTGAATGCTGATAGGTTCGATTTTCAATGGATTTATTGTTGTATAAGAAAAAAAATGCCGAAAACCGCATCGAAATTCGACCATCCGTTTCCGAGATATATCCGTCTGAACGCGCCGATTCACACCTGCTTCGAGATGTTAATCAAGCAAGCGATCAAATTACCCTGATTTACATCCGGGTATTGGTGACGTCACTAATGGAAGCGCGTTTTTTCCTGTCACCTGTTTCCCGTTTTGTCGGAGGTCTATGTATATCACGTGCAAGTTCTCCTGTCTTGTTTTCCTTGCATTTTCGTCCGTGTCAAGGGTGTTCTGTCTCTGGTGATGTGTTGTGATTGGTTCAAACTGTCTCGTATTGTCATTTTAGGGTATAAGATGCTGTATGTCTAATAATTTGGGTGCAGAGCGTTTGATTAATTTCCACAGGGTGAAAACCTTCTCTGAGGTAGGTCGGGGGATGGTAGCGTAATTCGTTATTTTATCGGGTGGGAAGCTATAGCTGGGTGGAATGTAATTTTGTATAGAGATAGATAAGTTTATGTGTTCGGTGTAAGATGTGGGTCTCTGTGTCGGTATAGGCCTATGCCGTTGTTGATAATTCCTGTTAATTAATGTTTGCTGTTAAATAAATTGTTACATTTAAATTAGTAGTGTTTGTCCTCCTTCGAAAACAAAATACAAGCTGTACCCATCGAACCTGAGTTGACGGTGATACAGGGCGAGACGGGACCAGGTAACTGTTGACAATCAAGACAGTAGATATCTATTAGTTTTTCAGCTTTCCGAATAACACAAACTGCTATGATTAGGCATTCTGAGAATTTCCTTTCCATTAGTTTTTCTGATGTAACCTGTTCTGTTTTGCTGGATCGTGATCCCTTTTTGCCAATCGATGCTTTACGTTAAATAGTGTCGCCGGGGAGAAATTGGGATCACAGAGGTTTTGGCCAATAACAGCTTATCTTTAATACACTTTTTGGTTCGACAGAGAGAAGAAGGAGGACGATCAAGAACACAGTGTATGTAATTTCTTACAAACTTTATATCGAAGTGAAGCAATGTTAACTGTGGTCAGAGGTAACGATATTAATATCTTCAACGACTGGAAGTCTCTATTCTATCAGGCTGCACCAGTGTCAACAGGAAAGACAATTATAGTAATCTCGCCTCTACAGTCAGTAGTAGGGATCGAATCCAACAAGGTCGGGAAAGACGCTGACGAAACCGTCGCTATATTCAACTCTGAATTCCCAATCATATATTAATGCACCTAAATATTACTCGGGAAAGAGAAGTGAAGACTAGTTGATGTGCGGTATTTTCTGTCAAAGATTAAGCGCCATTGGTGTGGATAGATCACACTGTTTTACAATGATAAATAGTAAGCAAATAAATCAAATATGCTAAAAGTTAAATATTTACTTGAAAGTAATTAAGTTAAAGACAACTGCACTGTGATGGATTTAAATGAGCCATATATATACATTCATTTTGATAGAGGTTCGTAATCAACCCTATCTAAATACACTGTAGCATCTCATATAAATCAACTTTATTTCTTAATGTGTCGGTGTTGATGTATTTGTACGTGTTTTTGGGGAAAATTAATAATTTACACATACACCCCCCCCCACACACACACACCCACACACATGCATATATATATATATATATATATATATATATGGTTGACAGTATAGATAGTGATAGATTAACCAATTATATAAATAGTACATATGTTTATGGATGTTTGTATTGATGTATGTTATTAAATTTAACAACCCGTATTAAAAAAGAAGAAGAAGAAACCCGAAAAGGTGTGTAGTGATGTTTGAATGGAACACACTAATTCTGAAAGCAAAGGTGAGGAAGACTAAAAGGTAAAATTAATTATGATCCTGACTTGAAAAATTAATTACTGCAATTCACCATTAAAAGAGAGGATTTTAATTCAATATTTTGATTTTTTTTTCTTTCATCTTAGTTTTCGATCGTGAATATTTTTCTTCCTTAAGCTGTATTCTCAGAAACCGCCAAATGAGAAATTTTCTCTCCCAAGCCACTTGCTTAATTTTCTTGAATTCTCCAAATATACAGCATTTTAATAAGGTATAGAGATAAGGCTGACCGTCGACTGGGTCCCAGAATGTGGATAGGGAGACTAATTTTTCACTCTCCTGAACGAACGATAAACATCAAAATATTATCTGTATTAACAGATATTACTTTAACGCTAGAGAACGTATTTGGAATTATAAACGTAAATTAGCCTGTTGTTGTAAAAGACACTAAGTTTATATCACAAACTGAATATCACACATTTTCACTGTCCGTTATGTGATGTCTAACTAATCAGGTTTAAGAAATATTTCCCCTTAATGAAACAATCTTTCAAAATCTGCAAATATTTGAGCAATTTCAAGTTTCCAGATAAAAAATACATGTATAAAAGAAACGGGGTTAATATGTCTGTATCAGAATTACTCCAGCAACTCAAAATAACGACACTGTTTTTCAGATGATAATTAATTATACGCATCTGTGCTTGTAAGCATGTTTTTTCTAAAAGATATACACCCGTGTGTGATAAGACCATGGCAAGAAAATGGTTGGAATAGGCTAAGTCCGCCATTGTGAAAGAAAAGAAGAAATGCTTTACACTGTTATAGATACGAAGAACACAAATATATATTCAACATATCTACAAATTATGCATAGTCATAAACATGTAGTTAATACAACAGGAGAGTCCTGCTCCAGCATGAATTGATGGACAACATTTGATCAGATATTGACCAAGCCTCTATAGAAAGTAGGTAAACCGTAAGGAGTTGACGAAGATAAGGCGTGAGAATGACCGGTCATATCAATGACCATCGTAACAAACATTAGTATGCTCGGTCTCACTTTCTCCAGCAGGATAAATAAAATAATCTTTCAAGGGTTTACCAAATATAACGACTGTGTATCAAAAAAGGAAATCAGGTCTAAGTCATTGTCACCAAAACAACTTCTGGACCCAGATATTCAGTGTCTGCCGCTTATTAAAGCAGGTTTGTACATGCCTGTTGTATGCATATCGTACTTATGGTGTCATTCTTTATTCTCTTTTTTAAGGATATACGTGCTTTTGTTCACATTTTGACTTCGACTGATCGACTTTGAGTCCAAATTGCAACTTTGAGTCAAAATTTCTTTCTTATTGTCATTTTGATATTTTCTTGTTTTTTTACCCATGTGAGCATCGCCGTTTTAATCCGTCATCATTCATAAGTAATTATAAAATATTGGAATATGATCACGAATGTTATGACACAAAGATCAACAATTTGTATTACAGTGACAGCAGAACAAAATGTCCCCAAACCATCGTATCAAGGACACTCCGATGGACTCTGGATATTCGTGGATTGTTCTCATTGGTGAGTTTATCATTTATTATATTGCTATTTTTATTTTCAATAAGGTACAGTATATACAAAGTGATTTTTATAAATTAACATAACTTAAGTGAAAAAATTATTTGATATCCAACTTTCAATCCAGTAGAGGCTATTCATTGATTCCTTCACCTCTATTTCTTTCCGCACACAGTGTCAATTCAAACTCTTTGAGAACCATCACGTTTTGTTCAAGTTAATAATGCTCTCTCACTTTCTTATTTCATCCTTTTGTCTGAAAAAAAACCACCAGGTCAATTGAGATACTATATTACTTGCCACCTTGTGAGACGTAACCATCTTTGACTCTTCAACCTTGATATAGATCATGGAAATATTCTCAGAAACACAAACATCTAGCGGGTCAACGAGAGTTGCGTTCGTTCCCCTTTTGATGCCGTCTCTTAGCAATTTCTGATGCAATGCAAATTTGCAATTTCGTACACTGTATATGCTATGAATGGAATGAAAATAAACGACGTAAAGTAAGACTATTTCAAAGGCAATGCGTTATTCAACTTACGTGATCATGTCAAAAGTGCGCGGTCAATTAGAATTGAAGAAAAATAACATACAATGATGTACAGAGCATGTGACGAATAATTTATAAAACTGAGTCAACGAGATGTTACCCCCTTTCAGAATTCTCTAGTAATGTAGTGGACCAAAACTGTTTGCTTGCCAGGTTTAAAGCCCTGTGAACGGCCAGGGCCATTTTCGAGGTGGGGTCGCCTTGTAGTAGCTGGCGGCTATGTTCATTTGAGGTTACGAGCTCCTTGACTGATTCATCTGTCCTCATCTCGGTATGGGGAGAGGCAGAAGCAGAGTCAGAAATATTGACATAAATTGAAAATTAAATTGAAGATGCAGTGTACGTACCCAGTGATGATTTTCCTGTCCATCGAACATGTCAAATTAATCAAATAAAGTCATCAATAATGTTCTCACTTATCACTGATATCACGTATTTAGGTAGAAAGTTTCATGTGATCACGGCAAAATAGTCAGCAGCCAACTGTAATTGAAGGCCCAGCATCATATCTCCTCATCAAAACTTTCCAAAAGAGAAACATTCTGATAGTTGCATCTCACCAATGCTTTTTCTCTATGTGTAGTAGTTTTAATAGATTGCGTATTTTATTGTAGCTTCGTCTGGAATTTACATGCTACTTGGAGGGACAGCAAAGGCGTATGGCGTCCTCTACACAGAGTTTCTAATGTACTACGGGACCGGATCCGGAAACACAGCATGGATAGGAAGCGTCAACTCATTTTTATTCTTCGCGATGGGTAAAGAAACAAAAAAGTCTTCAAAACAAAAGAAAGAACTATTTTTATTGTGCTCTATGATTATAATTAATTTTTGGCGATTCTTAGTGTTAAATTAGTTAGTGAAAAAAACAACTTTTTCCTTCTTTAATATACATATATTTCCTTATGGGTTTCGATTAACAAAGTTGTATATCGGAGTAGTAAAAATGTATATTTTTGATGAATACTGATCATCAAGGACAGATAACCTAGAAACCATTATACCTTATAACATGGTGGACTTTAAAAGTGAAATTTCATGTATTTAGCAGTGAGGATCTACATCACAAATAAACGTAGAATTGTGAAGGACCGATTTAGCTTCAATACTTCTAAAACTTTATCAGTTAGCCTCATAGATGACTTTCTCAGCACCTTTGTGCTTTTGCTTGGAACTTAACTCGATTGACCGTGTGCTGTACTGAAAGGTCTTAATTGGTGAAGTGAAATATTAAAACACTGATATGAATTGCTTATAAGTATTTAATGAACAAAGTACAAAGATAATAAGACCAGATGTTCCGGAAGAGTAAGCGTCTTCTGCTTCATCAACGACACCTGCCATGTAAACCTTGGTCAATCTGAATAAGTAATGTATTGTTCTCAAATGAGAACAAGATATACAACAATGGAACCAACAGGCAACAAGCTTAAGTTTGATTTCGTTTATTATGAAAAAATTGCCTGTCTGATGCTATATCACCTGTACAATACTAAATAGATTTATTTTACTTCTTTCTTCATTTAGGTCCTCTAGCAAATCGTCTGTCAGAAGTGTTTACGTTTCGTCGTGTGATATTTTTCGGCAGTCTCCTAAATGGAATTGGGGTGTTCGCCAGCGCTTTCATGCCTTATATGGAACTCCATTATATAACTATTGGTCTTTTAGCAGGTTGGTAGACAATCGTTAGACTTTATACAAGGTGACTTAATTTATTTTCAAGTTAGGGGGTAGTATACGTATACTTGTTTTTTTCATCTAGAGGATCACGAATGTTAGTTTTAATACGAGACGAACTGGATTCCTGGTCAGATGCCACTCATTTGTATTTAGCAAATTATATCTCTGCTTTCAACCATAGATGACGCAGAAGCTGTGCCTTCTTTCCAGTCAAGTTGTTGATTAAGTCGAGTCAGGTTGCAGACGTGTTAAAAAGATAAAAGTGTTTTCCAGTGTAGTATATACCTGTTCACATGTATACCTGAATTCATTACAAGAAATTCTTCTCTAATGCTGATAGAGAAAACAGCGGCCATGATGGATATGATTCGGAGTCTACAATCTTAGAAGTTGGAAGCAGGCTAATTTGAATTGAACATAGGAATTTATTTATCAATCTCCATACAATATTCAATCAAAGAAGAAAAACACAGTATTAGTATTTTTTGTATCTGTTCTTTGATAGTATGGAATGAAAAGAAGTAAGAATTATTCTAATAGTTATTTCACTTGCAAATTCAGGTGTTGGTGGAGGGCTTGCTTTCACTCCAGCTAATACAATAGTGAGCTTCTATTTTGAGAGGAGGCGAGCTTTAGCCAACAGTATTATGATTTCAACAGCTGGACTTGGAAGCTTCCTTTTTCCTATTATGTACAGGTTTTTAATCGATAGATATGGGATACATGGAGCACTAATGATCATTGGCGGCTTGTTAACACATAATTGTGCATTTGCATTGCTTCTGCGACAACCTTCACAGATTATAAAGAAGTTCAGGAAAACTGTACCTGCCGATAATCCCGGCAGTTTTACGAGTAATGGACAGGAATCTGTCACGCTAATCGAAACGGAAGAGGAGACAAAGGAGAGCAGTTTATCAGAATGCAAGGAAACACACGTGAAAATTGAACAAACTTGCAAAACAACCCGGGAAAAAAGACCTTCGTTATCTTTTTCCACCTTATTTAATTTTTCTTTATTTCGTAATCCACGGTTTGCAATGTATGCCATGGCTTATACAGTGAATACGTTTGCATACATAGGAATATACACCGTGTTACCGGCACATATCATATCACATGGATACGGTAAAGAAAAGGTCGTTTTTGCCCTGTCCATAACAGGTGCGATGGAAATCATCAGCAAACTTTTCTTTGGTTGGATTGTAGACATTAAGATAATCCCTGTGAAAAAATTGCTGCTACTAACGTTTATTGTGAGTGCAGTTTCAGCAATGGTAATACCATTCTTTAATAACTTCATTGCTATCGCGGTGTATGCTGGGATAGTAGGTGTGTTCCCTGGGAGTTATTTTACTTTGATGGCGGTCGTGTTGTTACAGTGTATTCCTCTGACGGACCTGACCAGTGGCTTTGGTTTGACATGTCTATGCATATCATTTGGTGCAGTTTTATGTCAACCTATTGCAGGTAAATATAGAAACGTCAATAGCGGTTGAACAGAAAAAGAAGAAAAATATACAATATTACCCACAGGATATGCTTAATATGATTTTGAAATTTAGAAAACATCACGCGCGATATTGAGTGATAAACAAAGATGCTTTTCAATCCTGTATCTGTAATAGGATTTATCAATCATAATGTCAAAATTAGGACACACCTCTCTCATATTTATTTGTTACTAACACTAGCATAAGAACGATGACATTTTATGTTTGTTTTTTTAAAGTTTAATGCTATATGTACTATTAAGAGACCCTCAGCTAATTAGTTTGGTTGTGCGGCCGTCCTCAGGTGCGTGACACAAAGCTTGTGGACAAAATATCGAAAGAACCACTCAACAGATATAGTTCCTATTTATATACAATCATACAATTAAGATATACAGCTAATAAGTAATTAGTGGTCATCGGACAAGGTTATTTGGTCAATAAGCCACTAGACCACTTTTGAAAACAACTTGTGTAGAGATTTTGCATGAATCCATTAACGGGTTTTGTCATTAAGAATAAAGCAAAAATGCAGCATCAGGGAGTTGTGGCTTTATTTATGCGAGTTTATTCTAATTCATTCTCGGCCCAAGGTGAAAATTTCTCTATCGCTTATTAATTGCTTATTTACTCACCTGAAGCCGATGTTGCTTGCCATTTAGTTTATATTTCTTCTCTTATACATGGTAGGTTGGACTGAAGATGCTACAGGGACATGAAGACTATATAATACAAGAGTTTTAAGACAAAAAATACAATGCAAGTCACACAATTTCGAAGATTAAAAAAAATGTATCTTCTTTACTAAACCTAATGTCCAATTAAGTATATTTTCCTTCAATTATCTTAAATGATTTATTTATTGTTTTCGTAGGCTGGATTGAGGACGCTACAGGGACATGGAATACTTCCTTCTGGTTTCTAGGAGGCATGGCGTGTTTGGCCACCCTTATAGTACTATTGGAACCATTATTTATCAAACACTGGTTTCTGAGGGTAAAGCCCAACGACGTCGACAGCAAAGACAGTTCTGAAATGACGTCAGACCTAAAAGAATCTGGTACACTCGACAGGAAATACAGCCTGGATTTTGTATCACAACCAGAAAAAGACTACAATACTGCATTATGAATAAATGACATTTCAAAAGTAAACAGTATCTCATATCAATTTCATCAAGCATATTCTTACCTTAGCTGATACTGACTTAATCAAACACATTACATCGCTTCTGCATATTGTAAATACGTGATTTTTAAGTTGGATGAAAAAAATGTAATACATACATAAAAGGAAACAGAATACAAAACAAAATGATATGTTATCTGTATATCTTCAAGATCAGTTTATATCATCAAATACGAGCTGTCTCACAAAATCTGGTTTGAGACGAATTAGAGAAAGAGTTGTTACAATACGTTATCTCGAGACTGAGATGGATCGATGTCGATTATATAAGGGTTATCAATTTTGGCTTTTGCACCATTTTGTCAAAACTGCATAAAACATTTTACAAAAATTAATTTTATCTCTAAATAATTCGGTTTGACTTCTTGATCTCTCTTATCGGTCATTATTTGGTAACTCGTGATCTTCCCCCGTTTCATATCAGTAGTACTCATATTATATACGTAAAATACACGTAAATGTTTAAACTCAACAGCAGGTAAGTATGCTGTTTCTAGAATATGGTATAGTGAGATGCCCTATGGTTATATAGCTGATGACTGGCTTACAACAAGGCCATCGTTTAGTACACCTTTAATATTATTGGCCATTGTGTCCTAACATGTACTTGTATCTAGAATTATTCTTGATTGATATGTTCCGGGTACATGTTACAATGCTTTACCATGTTATGTCACATTATTCATTATTTCCTATTGAACATCTATAGAAAGAGAGGATGGTTCTCCAATGGCAGGATACCCGCTCACTCGGGTTTTTGCTCGAGCTACGTTCAACGCTTATATCATAACTGGAGTGTGGTTAAGGCATAAACTATTCACCACATTGTTTACATGTTTAATGTATATATTTACGTGTCTCAAAAGATTTAACGTCTTAAAAATGACATGACATCTTTATCTATTACCATCAACCATACCTTCAACATATTCAACTACTTATTCAAATTTTATGGAACATTTGACAAGTTTTGATTTTGATAGTAGAAATGCATAGTTACTCCTATGCGCTATTTAGATATCGGAAGAAAGAGCGACCATTGTAATCAATATTCATTACATCATGGTATATCATGATCACGCACCTGTGATATCTGTGTGTGGTATCTCTAATATATCCGTCATATCTACTCCAGTAATTAAGGTAATGTAACTATCTATGTGTTTATCGGATATACATTTGTTTAGAGGAACATATCACATAGTTATCAAAACGATTATTGAAGTGTTTGTTTATTCTCGGTATCATAGAAACAAACACATTTAATACGTGGACTCATCTTACATACACCGAGAGGCCGTCCTGAATTGACCTTAGCTGTTTATAGGACGTGAAGCAGAATAAACCAAATATCAGTATCACATTGTAGTCGATATGTATATAATATACACGTTTTAGTGCAATAGTTAATCAGTTGTCATACAGGTACGATGGAACATCACCAGTAATAACAAGTGTAACAAAATTATCTTTCCTCTTCGTTGAACAGACTATTTTTAGTCATTGAAGGTAATGTATATATATATATATATCAACATTAACATATGCATTTAACCGTTCTTGGATAACAAATACTTTGCATCCACCTTGTATCTTTTTAACATTGAATCATCTCAGATGTGACGCTTTGTTTATAAATTGTCTAGGTAGTTTTTTTACATATCTTGTTTGACTAATTATATACGATACGTATAACATCATATATTTACATATAAGGAAACGAACATTATTCCAGAGATGTATTTACTTACACAGCTACAGTGACTTTCATTACCGTCTGTGAGTCCAATTAGAAAGATTAATGATGTTTCACTACACGTTTAGGAAAAATAAAGGTTTTTCTATTTGAAATGTCATCAACACTGTTATACAGACTGGAAAGTGAGTTACCGTAGATATGATGCTTGTATCTATAATTAGTAAAGGATTTGAATGAGCAATAATGCATTACTGATTAGGTGATGAATGTTGTAAAATGCAACTTCTCACACCAGTATAATGCATTACTGATTAGGTGATGAATGTCGTAAAATGCAACTTCTCACACCAGTATAATGCATTAGTGATTAGGTGATGAATGTCGTAAAATGTAACTTCTCACAACAGTATAATGCATTAGTGATTAGGTGATGAATGTCGTAAAATGTAACTTCTCACAACAGTATAATGCATTAGTGATTAGGAGATGAATGTCGTAAAATGTAACTTCTCACAACAGTATAATGCATTAGTGATTAGGAGATGAATGTCGTAAAATGTAACTTCTCACAACAGTATAATGCAACATACCAACGTATCTTTATAAATATAATTATTTATGTTACTCATGTAGATATCCAAATAAACATGATTATATATTAGTGTATTTCACCTTGTGCTAAAGGTTTTTTTTTTATCTTTGATGGAATTTTGTATACAAACATTTCTCTACTTCCCCGTTATTAGAACGGGAAAGAATAGATTTACACTTTTTGGAATATAATTGAGTGTTTATCTACATTAAATTTAAATAGCTTAAGTCAAGGAGTGGAAGATTACTAACTCCAATTGGGGATACTTCTGATATATCATTTATTTTATCGTAGTTTACCAAATCCTCATGGTCAGTTTTTGAAAAAAAAAAGTAAAATGCGATTCTTTTTATGTTTTGTAAATTAGTAAAATCGATAAAGCAAAGAGAGATGTCCTAACACAAAAAGTATAAAACACTCTTAATTATGTGAATCGTGTACCACACCAGTAACGATATACAAAACACGGGATCAAGTTGAAAAAAATAGAATTTATACTAGTATCTAAACTCATAAAAGTATACTAATTTTAAAATAGAATATAACACCGTATAATCAATTTGCTTATTAGTGAAGAAAAAATACATGAATTGTTATTTGTTTATTCACATGTAAGAAGCCATTTAGAATTCCGTATCAGTCTTAGAAAATAATAATTCTTCATCAAATACGGACCACTAGTAAATTTAGATTACAAAGCTAACGTCGTTAAGGAAATAAAACAACTGTTATTCCTTCTGAACCCAAAAGTTTTACTCTTCTTATAAACGTTCGCGAGTCATGTGTAAGAATTGCCTTGTTCATATTTATATGCCTCTCAGCCATTTTACATTTTATGGTAAACGGGTTTGGAGGGAAGAGGGTGTGCTCCCCCATGGGTCATGCCGCGTCCAATTCCTAAAAGATTTCGTTCATATTTACCACATTGTATAATAACATCGATGTCTACTACTTATCTGATTCTGGGTCACATAGGAAGAGTGACATTTATGCTAAAAGACATTTTCTAGTTCCTTCAGCGTTTTAGAGATTAATTCTTAATACTGTTGACATTGCGGGATTATATTACAACCTTGTTCCAGTTATACAACACCATCGCTATCCTTCATGTAGACATATTTTCATTCAAGAGAGAACTTTACGGAAATGTCCCCAAACCATAGTACAAAAGACACCCCAATGGACTCTGGATATTCATGGATTATTCTCATGGGTGAGTTCATAGTTTAATGTAAAGAATTTCATGAAAAGTATAAAAGTGACTTGGAAAATGTATATTATTCAGTTAAGGAGTCTGATATCACAGTGGTTTAAAATCACAAACTGATCATTATTGTCAGTATAATTAAGCCTCAAATTTGTAAAGTTCACGTATTTCCGTTAAGTTATAATCAGGCAACAGGTCTCGAAAATTCCTTAAGGGATTTTGTCTGTTTAGTCTCGTATACATGTTTGCTTCTCTCAGACTCTTAAATGTTACTAATTGTGAGCCAATTTTAAATTGTAAAGCTATAATAAGGATAAATGCCATGTTTTTATATACTTGGAATAGAGAAGATGAAGTCTTTGATTACGTTGTCATAGAGTGTTTATATTGCTTAACGTTCTAAAAGATATTAATAAAACACCAACATGTCAAATAATCAAAATACAAAACCAATTTCTATAAAATTAAGCCAAAACATGAACAAAAAAGATTCGGAAAGAGACTCCTGAAAAAGTACAAGGAGAATAAGACCAAGTGTTCCGGCCAAGTAAGCGTCCTCTGCTTCAACACGACTCTCGCCTTGGTCAATCCAAGTAAGTGTTACATTCTCAAATGAGAACAAGGTACACAACAACGGAACAAAAACAAAAAAAATCTAATGATCATCAAACACGTCAAGCTTCATATTGTAAAAAGCAAACGACTATTTATAAATGAGATCACAATGGCGACCATAATCTTCCCAATAATTTTCATCAAACTGCATCAACCTGCATCCTTTAAAACCCCGTGATACAAGTTTGTTCGTCAGTTGACGACATCTTGGCACGGCAATCGTGAAAATGGGAACAGGCCTTTGGATATCGCATCAGCGTGAGATATAAACACAATAGGATGGAGATGTAGGGATATTACTATCTAGAAATGGAAAATTCAGAATAGGGAAATTGAAATCCTCACGTTTACCATACAGCTTGGTGGAGAGCTGTCCATGTAGACTTCGTTGTAGGTAAAGATTGAGATAAGCAGCTGATGTAGAAGAGTCTGTACCATTGTTGGACGCCTGCGTTTCCGGTTTACTGCAATGTGTTCGGGCAATGTGTTCTTATGATGGTGTAGAAGTTTTTTCGCAATATAAGAAAATATCAACATACCAGAATAAGGATAGAACGAATCTGCGATGATTACATGAAGTCTCTAGCTTAACAATGTTTACATGTAAGCTTTATCACTGAATTATTTTCAGACAGTTCATTCATCTGAAGAGAGTGTTATGTTTATTTGAATTTTTCCTTTTCATACATAAGAATTTTGCTCCTTTGCAATTTCAAACGATCTATTAATATGATGTTAGTTGATTTAATGTGTTTGCTCTATCGTAGCTTTGTCTGGAATATACATGCTACTAGGAGGAACAGGAAAAGCGTATGGCGTCCTCTACACAGAGTTCCTGCTGTACTATGGAACCGGATCCGGAAATACAGCATGGATAGGCAGTGTCAACTCTTTTTTATTCTTCGCGATGGGTAAAAGAATATGAACGAAGATTCTGAGAAAAAATTGTGTAGTGATAAGTAACTATCTGCCTTTAAAATCAGACTACCACACAATATAGGATGTTTATACAAATACGGTATGCTAACACAGAAATAAAAAAACAAATCCCATATGAAAGAAAAATAACTTTCGGATAAATAATGTAGTTTTATCGCATGACTTGGAAAAGGTACATTTTGTCAGGTTTAAAGTACAAATGTGGAGGACAAAAATAAACGAAAGAAGTCATTTTTGAGCCAATTACATTTCGTGACGTAATATTACTGTCCATATTCCGACATCACAATAGAGTTCTGAAAAACATCCAGGAAATAGTACACTAGAGACATATACGCAAATGTTACACGACCGAGTTCACTGGAGAACAGGTGTATTATGTGATAAAATACAGGCAACTGCTTGTAGCTTTTTTCAACATTTAGGTCCTGTAGCGAACCGTCTATCAGAAAGGTTTACATTCCGTCAAATGGTAGCGTTTGGTAGCCTCTTGAATGGAATCGGGGTGTTTGCAAGCGCCTTCATGCCTTATATGGAACTTCACTATATAACATTCGGTATTATAGCAGGTAGATATGTTCTACTCGCACGTTAAAACTCAATGAAATAGAAGTTACTCTATTGAGCTGTAAACTTTTTTCTTGTAATAATGTTTTGTGGAATAAAGTTAGTTGCATTTGCTTAAGAATCAGAAATAGAAATAATAACAATAATGATGATAGTAATCACAAATTGTTTGTTATAATTGTATTGAAATTTGGTGAAGTGTTCTTTCTAATCTCCAGTTTTACATTTATATTGCGACCATTTTCGATTTTCTGTTGGTCTCATTGTTTTCAATAATTTTGGCCCTTAGCATCGCTGACGAGTCCTAGAAGGATAAAACTGCTGTATCATGCAGTTTACTTCATTATTTGGCTTTACTAAATAAACCCATTCTAAATCTGTCTTGAAATTTGTTAATTACTTGCATTTCTTTGTACATTCTTTTATTATCCTTACAGGTGTTGGCGGAGGGCTTGCTTTCACTCCAGCTAACATTATAGTCAACTTCTATTTCGAGAGGAGGCGAGCTTTAGCCAACAGTATTATGATTTCAACAGCTGGAATTGGAAGTTTCCTTTTTCCTATTATGTACAGGTTTTTAATCGATAGATATGGGATTCATGGAGCACTGATGATCTTGAGCGCCTTATTGACGAACAACTGTGCTTTTGCTTTGCTTTTGCGACAACCTTCGCAAATTATGAATAAGTTAAAGAAATCAAGTTCTGATTGCAAACAAAGAAACATAATGAGATAACCTGTGGAACAAAATGACGAAGACGACGAAGAAAACGAAACAAACAAAAGACAATTATTAGAAAACAATGAAACTCATGTGGAAACGGCTATCAATTTTGAAAAAGGACACGAAAAAAGGTTGGCATCTTTTTTCTCAAGTATATTTGATTTTTCTTTATTTCGTAATCCAAAGTTTGCAATGTATGCCATGGCTTACACTGTGAATACGTTCGCATATATAGGTGTCTTCACTGTGTTGCCAGGGCATATCATATCACTTGGATACGGGAAAGAAAAAGTCGTTTTTGCCCTGTCGATTATAGGTGCGATGGAGATCATCAGCAAACTTTTCTTTGGTTGGATTGTAGATAATAAGATAATCCCTGTGAAAACATTACTGCTACTAACGTTTATTGTGAGTGCAGTTTCAGCAATGGTAATACCATTCTTTGATAACTTCATTGCTCTCGCGGTGTATGCTGGGATAATAGGTGTGTTCCCTGGAAGTTATTTTACTTTGATGGCGGTCGTGTTGTTACAGTGTATTCCTCTGACGGACTTGACCAGTGGCTTTGGTCTGACATGTTTATGCATATCATTTAGTGCAGTTTTGTGTCAACCAATCGCAGGTAAATACTTATAATTCATGAGTTCAACTTTGTGACATAATTCAATGTACGGATATTACAGGAACTTTAATAATATATAAAACAATTTTATTACAGAAATCACTGAATGTCGAATAGACATCAAATGCATATCTGTGTAGAAATGAAAAGTTTAACAATAGAAAACAAGTTTCTATTGAAATATCAACTATTTATTAGAAAACGCATGCACTGTAGAATGCAAGATATTTAAGACAAAAATACAACGCAAGTCACACATTTTTGAAGATTTAGAACACAAATCACGATTTATCTCAAAACAGGAAATGTTTACCTGATACATTATATAGATATTTTGTTTACTAAACCTAATGTCAAAATTAAGGATATTTTCCTTCAATTATCTTGAATGATTTATTTATTGTTTTCGTAGGCTGGATTGAGGACGCTACAGGGACATGGAATACCTCCTTCTGGTTTCTAGGAGGCATGGCGTGTTTGGCCACTCTGATAGTACTAATGGAACAATTGTTTGTTAAACACTGGTTTCTGAGAGTCAATCCTAAAAATGTCTGCATCGAAAACAATTTGGAAACGTCAGATCTGAAGGAATCTGGTGTACTCGATCGAAAATACAGTCAGGATTTTGTATCAGAAACAGAGAAATAAAACTGTATTATAAATAAAGGTCATTTAAGATTAACGTACTGTTTACTATTTCATTAACGCTTTTATACATGTACGTATTAAAATTCATCATAGATGGAGTCAATTTTTTCTTTTTGTTTTTTGTGTTTTTTCTTTTTTATACGTTTATTTATTCATTTAGTTTTTGGAGGGGGTGGGGGTATATGTTATTTGTTTTTCATTTCCTATTTTGTATATTTATGCCAACATCGACAGGTAGATGTTGCAAATATGGACAGCAATATAATATGTAAACTAAAACTGACTTCGATATTGTTCTGTACCATTCTACGCTTTCTGTTACAATCAAACGGGAGTTTTATGCCATGAAAGCTTGGTCATCGCATATTTTTTCACCTACATCAAAAACGTCTCAATAGCGAAATATATTCAATGTTGCCGTCCGTTGATGTGAAAATTCAAAGAATAATTTTGAAATGTGAACATTTCGCAATCGCAAGTTGAATAAACTGAGAGCAATCAATGACTGTGTCTGTACAGCCCGGGAGCAGGCCTAACAAGAGTTCATTGTTGGAATTCTGAATGTAGAACAAATTCTTATCAGGCACGTTAAACTCCGCATAAATCCATTCAAAGATAATTCTATGAATAAAAAACTTCAACAGTAAGAGGATTTTGAATAAGCCAAACAAATCACGATATTTCTGTCAAACTTAAATTCTGCCGATTCCTTCAGCTTTGTAGCTTATGTCCGAAGTTTCTTTCTTCGAAAATAAAAAAGGAAGATATATGAGCTTATATGTGAAGAAGTGGTTAGATGTCGATAAGGGAGATAACTCTTTTTCTCCCGACATCAACTGGATAAGTTTATCGACGTAATCTAAGGGAGGTAACTCCCGCTTGATTGTAATAGAATGAACAATACTAATTTCACACGAAGGTTTGTGCTTATGACCTTAAATTATAAGGGAGCTTCTCGATGTTACTTAATCATACACGAACAAACATTTAAGAAAACAAGACAACTTTGTTGAACGATTCATATTGAACAGCATCCATTTTTTTCTATTTAAGAGACATATAGCAGAGTCGTTTAATGTATTTTGGTTTTCTTAAAGAATTTACTCTAAGGTCATTGCTTTTCGTGGATGATATATTTCTGTTAATTTCGTAGGTCAACCATTACCTGTGTCTATGAATCTATAAACTTAAAGAATTGACATGAACATTTAAAATAAATGGATTTCTTGAGTGTCATTTATCTATGAAATAAACACACACACAGAACATGAGCCTAATTAAATATTATTTAATACATGGACCTCCACCTAAAATACCACGCCAATATCCTGTGTCGTTTGATACCTGAACTCTACCAATAATAGTAAGGGAAAAATTGTATATATAATATCTGTTTCCTGTTTCTGAATAAAAAAAACTTTTGTCGATATGTAGGGCTAAATATATTTTAGAAATGAAAGCTGCTTTTGGTACTGATCTCTCAAATACAACATACTTAATAGGTAATGGTTGACACCCATACGTCAGCAGTGTAAGAGGAATTGCCAAAACTTATTTACGCGGATGTAAGAAAAGAAAACGAACAACAAAAATTCTATTTCAAAAATGGTTATTATCTGTCAAAGCAAGACAGAGCTATCACATTGAGACAAGATGCATCTGGGATGCATACTTGTCCACAACACCTGATCTTGTCTTTTGGGGCAGGTCATGTTTTCCGTTTCTGCTGTCCTCTTATTTACAGTATTTGTGTGATTCCACCTTCGCGTTTAATAACCATGTTGTGAGGCGCATTGAGACTATGGTATTCAATTGCTGTGGATTACAAGAGTTCAGCATAAGCTTTCCTTTCTAAATCTTCAGATGCTTAACAACGATACTAGGTTTGTGAGGATGAGTTTTCACTTAATAAACTAAAGGGTGATTTTTAACAGAGTTTCGTAAGGGGTTCCAAACACCAGATATTTTAGAGATTCTAAGGAACAAGATCATGGACCATTTTGTGAAGAAGGATAATATTGTATTATATTTCTACAGAAAGTGTCAACCTTATCCACTACAGACTCCAATGATCATAAATCGGTAAGAATAACTGTTTGATGTCTGTATCTAACCGTTCGATAATTCAAATGCAAAAAATTCCATATCAAAATAAAAACGTAAGTTTGTTATTAATTCTAAAGCTTCCCTGAAACAGACATGTTTCGATTAATTTTCTTTGAAACTAAATAAATAAAAGTTTTTTTTAAATCGTTGCATATCGATGATGTGGTAACAATGATGTTATCTTAAGGATCATTTAAGTTTTGTTATTTTAGCGCCGCCAAGTTATTACAAAGTAGTACTCTGATCAAAGCAATTATTACATTTACTGTGCGCCTGCGCTTTGTCCGATCCATTTATTGGTTGGACCAGTTGGACCAGAGATGTTATTTTACGGAATAAGGACCTACCCACTGATCTTATTCTGCCTTGTGACGAGTTTCGACAAGCTTTTAAGGCTTGTATTTATATTTGCAGGTTCATTCCGACTTAAACATTTAAATTACTAACGAACCGATTTGTCCATATGAACGAACATCTCTATTCTTGTAACTTGGAACAAAAATTACCTGATTTACATAGTGATATTGCAGCGCAAATGTAAATATGTATTTGATTGTTAGTAAAACCATCTCATGTGATATCACCATAGACTTATATCGGTCTAATTAGGATCAAAGTAGGATATAGAATTTGGCGGTTATAGGAAGTAAATTTTAATCGTGTTAAGTAAGGTCTTACAAATATTAAATTAAAACGACAGTGACTATTTCCAGGAAAAAACCTGAATATCACTGTAATGTAACATTGGTAATATACTGTTCATAATGAAGGGGTGATGGAATTCCCTAGATACCATTAATGCATACATACGGATTGATGATATAATTACCAGGCCCCTGTGGCCTGACACATCCTGTATTCTTGCATGTAATTCAAATTCAGTTAACCCACAAGGATTTAAAAGCCGCTTATGATGGTAAATGCAACATTTAAACATTAAGGTGACAGGCGCTTCTTTTAAGGGCACCGATTGAAATAAATGACCATCCCAATGTTCATTTAAGATCATGAAATTTCCACTCTGTATCGTGTATTTTGTCCGGTGAAGATGTTGGATGTCACGGGATGTGATTACATTCAACGGCTTCAATCGATTTTTTAAAACAGAAAATGTCGACTTGAGATCTTGAATTGTATTGAAGAGTGACGTTGTTCTTAAATTGGTGTAATTTAGTCAGGAGCAATCAGTCACGTGCGATGACGTTGCCTTGTGGCACGGAGTTTACTGGGTCATACGGAGATATCATGCGTCATCGTTACTTCAATGACACATAATTGTCACAAGGCTTTCTCATAAATCAACATCAACATGGATCGGTGGCAGGTTAAAAAAATAGCCTGCAATGTCACCTAACATTATCAAAATGTTGAAGAACTAGCATCTGACTTGTGCCAATACATCAAACACGGAAAAAAATCAAAATTGAGGAGATAACGGACGGTACTACGGGATGTAATTAAAGCGCTAGGGTGATTTTAACACTGAACCCGTAATATCCAACAGCTCTTAGAGCTACAGCACGAAACGAGAATGATGTGACTTTTCAGCGTGATAGACAAAGCGAACATGAGGATAATAAAATCTATATTATAATAAAAAAGAGACATACAAAGACGTAATAAAAAAAACAGGCCATTAAGGATATTTTCCCCAGCATACTTAGAGAGAACTGAAGGCTCATATCTTATATTATCACGTGATCCGTTAAAGTACCTTTAATGAAATGAAAACATTTCGCCGTATGTTAGTGACGTCGTCATTTTATCCCATTTTGACGTCATATTCCTATACCCTTGACAGGTGTTTTCACACTCTCACCATAGGGCGTTGAGATGGGGATTCCCCTGTTATGACGTAACGCCACTATTATCAAGTGTTGAGATAACGAAACGACACGAATGCCTGAAGGGTAACAGAGAAATAATTATATACCCTCTTGAGGGATCCTTGCAAACCTCGTGTTTACCACTTCTCAGTGTCGAGATCCTCCGTCATATCCCCAGAGGAGTGATAGATTCTGTAAAACATGTACATCTCTTTCTACCTCGTTTGATAGTCAAATTTGCATGATTGATTTGAATTACACGTATTAGTAACACATCTTTATGAAGATATATATATATATAACAAACAGTGCTATGATCGCATATACACGAGTTTTGCTATACTTAAAAACGCGTTGCTATAGTACCTGACCAATATCACTCAATGATATAACTGACAATAATAAACCCATGGTATAAGTATCAAATAAACTTGTACAACACATTAATTAAGTTGTTCACTACAACATCAAACAAATATATACCACACATCACTAAAACATCAGACAACTTATACCACACATCACTAAAACATCAGACAACTTATACCACACATCACTACAACATCAGACAACTTATACCACACATCACTAAAACATCAGACAACTTATACCACACATCACTACAACATCAGACAACTTATACCACACATCACTACAACATCAGACAACTTATACCACACATCACTACAACATCAGACAACTTATACCACACATCACTACAACATCAGACAACTTATACCACACATCACTACAACATCAGACAACTTATACCACACATCACTACAACATCAGACAACTTATACCACACATCACTACAACATCAAACAACTTATACCACACATCACTAAAACATCAGACAACTTATACCACACATCACTACTACATCAGACAACTTATACCACACATCACTACAACATCAGACAACTTATACCACACATCACTACAACATCAAACAAACTTACACCACGCATCACTAAAACATCAGACAACTTATACCACACATCACTACAACATCAAACAAACTTACACCACGCATCACTACAACATCAGACAACTTATACCACACATCACTACAACATCAGACAAACTTATACCACACATCACTAAAACATCAGACAACTTATACCACACATCACTACAACATCAGACAAACTTATACCACACATCACTACAACATCAGACAAACTTATACCACACATCACTACAACATCAGACAACTTATACCACACATCACTACAACATCAGACAACTTATACCACACATCACTACAACATCAGACAACTTATACCACACATCACTACAACATCAGACAACTACAACATCAGACATTATACCACACATCACTACAACATCAGACATATGTATACCACGCATCACTACAACATCAGACAACTTATACCACACATCACTACAACATCAGACAACTTATACCATGCATCACTACAACATCAGACAAATTTATACCACACATCACTACAACATCAGACAACTTATACCACACATCACTACAACATCAGACAACTTATACCACACATCACTACAACATCAGACAAATTTATACCACACATCACTACAACATCAGACAAACTTATACCACACATCACTACAACATCAGACAACTTATACCACACATCACTAAAACATCAGACAACTTATACCACACATCACTACAACATCAGACAAATTATAAACAAAAATAAAAAATCAGACATATGTATACCACGTATCACTACAACATCAGACAACTTATACCACACATCACTACAACATCAAACAAACTTACACCACGCATCACTACAACATCAGACAAATTTATACCATACATCACTACAACATCAGACATATGTATACCACACATCATTACAACATCAGACATATGTATATCACGCATCACTACAACATCAGACAAACTTATACCACACATCACTACAACATCACACAAATTTATACCAACATCATTACAACATCAGACAACTTATACCATACATCACTACAACATCAGACAAATTTATACCACACATCACTACAACATCAGACATATGTATACCATACATCACTACAACATCAGACAACCATTCACTACAACATCAGACAACTTATACCACACATCACTACAACATCAGACAAATTTATACCACACATCACTACAACATCAGACAAATTTATACCACACATCACTACAACATCAGACAAATTTATACCACACATCACTACAACATCAGACATATGTATACCATACATCACTACAACATCAGACATATGTATACCACGTATCACTACAACATCAGACAAATTTATACCATACATTACTAAAACATCAGACATATGTATACCACACATCACTACAACATCAGACAAACCTATACCACACATCACTACAACATCACACAAACTTATACCACACATCACTACAACATCAGACAAACTTATACCACGCATCACTACAACACCACACAAATTTATACCACACATCACTACAACATCAGACAAACTTATACCACGCATCACTACAACATCAGACAAACTTATACCACACATCACTACAACATCAGACAAACTTATACCACACATCACTACAACATCAAACAAATTTATACCACACATCACTACAACATCAGACAAATTTATACCACACATCACTACAACATCAGACAAATTTATACCACACATCACTACAACATCAGACAAACTTATACCACACATCACTACAACATCAGACAAATTTATACCACACATCACTACAACATCAGACAAATTTATACCACACATCACTACAACATCAGACAAATTTATACCACACATCACTACAACATCAGACAAACTTATACCACACATCACTACAACATCAGACAACTTATACCACACATCACTACAACATCAGACAAACTTATACCACACATCACTACAACATCAGACAAATTTATACCATACATCACTACAACATCAAACAAACTTATACCACACATCACTACAACATCAGACAAACTTATACACTACTACATCAGACAAATTTATACCACGCATCACTACAACATCAGACAAATTGATACCACGCATCACTACAACATCAGGCAAATTGATACCACGCATCACTACAACATCAGACAAACTTATACCATACGTCAATACAGCCATCAGACAAATTTATACCAGGCATCACTACAACATCAGACAAATTTATACCACACATCACTACAACATCAGACAAATTTATACCACACATCACTACAACATCAGACAAACGTTTACCACGAATTAATTCATTATCAGACAAATGTATAACGCACGTCACTACAATATCACGCAAAGTATTTGTGACAGCTTAAATTGATTATATGTATATAGCTACCGAAATATTTTAGTTGATGATAAGTACAAATTAGAGTTTCATGTATGCAATTAATGGAATGCATTCGGAATTATTAGTAACGATCAGGATATCACAGGTTTCATTGTACAAATTTAGAAAACGGTTCATTCGGAAACCACTTGATTCTTGGTCTTTTTAATTAATACAAAATGGATTAATCACCTTTCAACGCACACGCAAATCTTGATTTATTTCCTATGTTTGTTTGTTATCTTATAAACATGCTTTGGAAGTAATTAAATTCTCCTTTTTCTTTTTTCATTTGTCTAAAATCGTGTGTTTCGTGTCAGTCCCTCGTACGTTCTGCGATAGTGCTATCTCGGGTCAAAGTCTTGGATACCTAACAAACGATTCCGTTATAACTTATCGTAGGCGAGTTGGCATTCTCATTTGAAAAAATTGACTTTGTAATATAAACGAATCTGCACCGAAAGAACATCAAAATAAGACGAAGCCGAATGAACTCTTACCAGAAAATATCGGATTTTATTCTGAAACAGTTAATCCTTGGCCGCAGATATAGGTCAAAATGCCACGATAAGAGAAGTTAATGGATGTTGTTTTTAGTTTTCGGAATTTGTGAAATTGCCAGGAACCTAGATCAAGGACTTTGTCACACAGAAACTATGTACGTGCGTCATTTGTGTAATAGAAGATAGTGGAATTTCCATGTTTGAGCCAAAATGTATTTCAAAATCATATCCTGAACGCCTACAAGCTGGATTTATTTTTATAAACATTCTATAATACACATGCCTCTCCGATAGTTATGTGAAGGATTTTTGAATATCCAAACAGTAATATGAGAAATAGAAATCACCTTTAATCCGGTAGAACATCCGAACAGACGTCACACTGACACAACGTATTTGCCTGGTGACTGAAATGGTTAGAAGGTCAGTCTCTGACGTCCGGGGGATCGAATCCTCATCTGGCTCGATTGAATTGAATCTTTGCAATTACGATGATACAATGAAACATGTTACTTACGCAAGGCAACACTCCAGATCCTGGGATGCTGTAAGGGCAATTTCCTTTGTTGGTAGGGACAATGGAAGGAAAACTGATCTAAACTATTGCTTGGTGGTCCTTGATTCGAATTCTGATAAAGTTTTTTAAATTAATTTATTAATTTATTCGTTTATATTTTTTTTTAATGTAAGAGTGCTTCTTTATTTTATTCGTATTAATGTTGATGTGACGATTGAACTATGCTAACAAGTCGTTGTAACGTCGTTAAACACTACTGTTGCTATACACTTATATTTATGCGAGCGTTTCTTCCGGGCGCTGCTCGAGTCTTACTAATGCAGAATTACCTCCCTTTAGTACAATATATGTCACTCTTGAAAATGAAAGGTCTGAAATACTATAGTTATCAAACGGATGAGAAGAATTCAAGTTTTAATTGAATCACGGTGAAAATAGTTTTTTACTGCATGGTCTGAAAATACCATTTACAGTTTGAACAAACATTTTGCTTTCAAAGAAACATGACCAGATGTAAAATATGAAGCAGAGATTTATATCTGTTGACTTATACTTTTCACTGTTAGTCATGTATTTCTACCTTTCCTAAAGGTAGCAGAAAAGAAAAATTACCAGCGAATGATAAAATTAAAATTTATTGTCTTTTTCCGATATCAACGATGCAACAATTTATGAAATCTTTATATAAGCATTTTCTGTTTGTTTTTTTTTTTTTAGCGGAGAAAATTGGAAATAAAATGACCATTGCATGGCACGGTCTACATTAAAGTTTAAACTTAAGCATTCCAGAACCTATCAGCTTATATCAATCATCCCTGTTTCCCTCGAGGGGTCTTACTGTGGGAGGAAACCGGAGAACCAAGGGAAAATCCCAGTGGTCGTTCACCATTTCACTTCTCTCAAGGAATCGAACCCCTTACACTTTAATGAAAGGCGAGTGTGTTACAACTGCGCCATCCGCAAACCTATACTAAATTAGGCCTATTTACTTCTTGTTTCAGTCCACGCCAGAAAAAAGGTTCTGTACGAAATGACGCATGTTGGTGAGTTTGTGCTCTTTGCGTGCTTAATAAGACCCTTGTACATGGGATTAAATAGTTAAAAAAAATTCTCGCGGTCCCTGTTCAACGCGTGTTTCAACAATAATGATTTCATCTGATCAACACGTGGACGTATTCTTTGAGCATGCGCTCTATGATAAACTTGTTGGCTGACAAATGACAATGTTAATATCATAAGGTGTCTCTGGTATATCGCTGTTTGGTGAGATCGGAAGAACGCGACCTGTTGACCTTTCGACATCACTTAATACTTACGTGAACATTTCTCGGGCGTTAATACTGCATAAATAGCGAATTATTTACTGGTTAACTGTAATATACAGCTTGTACAAGATTGAAGATGTAGCGCCAAGATAGACGTATCAATGCCTTAGTTTTACCATCGCTGTCACTTTCCAATGTATCTTTAATGCAGAAATGTAGGGCGTGTGTCAACATCAATAACCCACTTTATACATTACGGCAATGTGTTCAACACATTCTCTTGCTCTCTCGTAATACATGTACTTGATTCTGAACTATGTACATCGTTTTCGCACTGTATTCATGACATTAGACATGTACGCCACTTTATCGCAAAACAGATCCGGACGTTGAAAGGTTAGGTATCAAATTAGTTGTATTATAGTGCAGTTTATACTATAATAACAATTATGATTACTTATCAGCAATCGTCCCTAAAGTTGGATTCGAAATCATCAACCTGTCAACATATACTAGGAGTACGAAACGAGCGTACAAACTATACGAAAAGACGTATAAAGTATGCAAGAAACAAAGTACACATGCAGCATATAGGAAAGTAATCTAACTATATGTACTAAAAGTACGAAACTACGTACAAACTATATGAAACTATAGACACATACAGCATGTACGAAACAAAGAACATATGCAACTTATACGAACCTAACTAAATGTACAACGAATACGAAACTAACTCTATGTACTACGAGTACGAAACTAACTATATGTACTACGAGTTTGAAACTACTCTATGTGCTACGAGTACGAAACTAACTATATGTACTACGAGTACGAAACTAACTATATGTACTACGAGTACGAAACTAACTCTATGTACTACGAGTACGAAACTAACTATATGTACTACGAGTTTGATACCAAGTATGTGTTTTACGAGTGCGAAACTAACTCTATGTACTACGAGTTTGAAACTAACTCCATGTACAAAAACTCGAAAACTAACTGTATGTAGAACGGGTACTAAATTAACTATATATAATACAGGACGAACTATGAAAACATGGAAAGAATACCAATCTATAAATAAGTATGACATGTATGAAATTAATGACATGTACAATACATATGAAACTAATTCAATCTATATATACGACGAAAAAAATGTTGCAGATGATTAGATAGCTACAGTAAACTTTGTACTATGTCTTGTGGTTTCGTTCCTCCTCACATTGTTAACGTTATAGAACCTGACAAAACTTGGACTGACCAGAATTTGCATTGCGTGTGTCGTCGATAAAATTGAAGACGCTTTCCCTTTTGGAGCACGTGGATTTTTTTCTCTTTGTCATATTTCAAGGGGGTGCGTGTAAGTCTATATCTTATTCGTAAACTGACCTAGTACCATCAAATTACAGTTTGAATTAAGATTTTGTTGACTTGTCGGCGCTTTCTTTAGTTTTCGACAGATCAAACAAGAAAGGTAAAAATCAATAACTTCGGTTTATGATTCAAATATATTACATACTATATAATTATATCTATGTTGACGATGTAAATATCATAAACAACACATGTTTGTGAAATAAGAATGACTTCCAATTTCAGATCTGATTGCGGCATACACGAAGTAGATGTAACATATTGTATATGATACACAGAGGGTGTTGTCCGACCTCATGCCAACAGTCCATGTGCCTTGACAAGAGTTATTTCCCCTTCGTAGCGACCTCTCTAAATAGCATCTGTTTTGTGGCTTACAAATAGGAGAGTTGTGTTTCCAATTAGAACATACTGTACTTAGATTAAGATGATCTATATTTAGCAACAAACCCAAATCGTCAGTTGTATGTATAATAGTAACTATCATAATACCGTGGTATGTTGCTATAATTGAGATTAAGAAAGATAAATGTACTTTTACACAAGGCTAGTCGGCAAGCTTAACATATTTTTTCTTTAATGAGATACATGAACTACTCTTGTTTCTGATAAACTTTTGACAAAATACCTGTTACAAACATCATAGAATGATTTTATAGAATTGTTGTCATGTTAAGAAGAAAAAGTATTTGACATGATTTTTCTTTGCTTTCTCGGCTACAATAATATTGACAATGATTTCAAATCCTGTGACGTCATGGGTTTTATCTCATCATATTACGTTATGTTCACAGTGTCGCTACATACACTAAGCAAAAAAATGTGCTTTTCACAGTACCGGTATTGACATACAAAACGTGACCAAGATGATCATCATCGTTGGTATAGAAATGCTGACAGTTAAGTCATGTGGCTATTACATTTGACGGATTACACTGTCGGTATTGAATCATTTTATTTCACTTTTTATTTCTATGATAACCTTATAATCGAATTACCGTGTGATATATGAACACTAAACATTCTTATTCTGGCATTTATAGACGTTATAAATGACATCACTTGACAGGTAAAGATCACATGTAAAATATGACGATGTAATGCTAAATAATATCTTTGATTAACATGTAAACAAATAACTTGGTTGTACTTACCGAATAAGATAGTAATCCGATTGTAAACTTCAGTTGAAATAAATCTTTCACTGACATACAACAAAAATGTACTACAACATTGACAATAATTGACAGTTTTCTTACAGAAACCTGATATCACAATAACAATATTACATGTAAAGACATTATATCAAAAGTTGTATAATGCTCTAACGATAATAAGGCCATCTTGGTTTATAATATGTTAATGTAAATTTCATGTATTCTTTGACACTTTATTTCGTGGAGTAATCTTGGTAACCTTGTCCGATAATCCAGGTCGATTTTTATCCGTTTATGATTTCATAGACATAGAAACCACGAATTCGACGAAAATAAAACGTCCATTTTCATTATTGCATGTATAGATCAAGAGCATCTTCTTATGAACAATTACGGTTGCTTTTCGCTGAAATATAAACATAAAGAGATTAATCATTAAAAGGAATTATTTCTCTGTTTATAAACAATCTGAATAAGTAAATGTTTGTGTCATATATGATGACGCATGCGCAGAAAACACCGTCGCTTGTAAACAAAAAAAAAACTTCCAGACTGAACAGGTCGCGAAAATATTGTCGATTAATGTCATTTATTCCGTAATTCTGAATTGATTTAGAGTTATCAAATAACATAAATGAAAAATCATAATATAGTATAGACGGAAACCCCACACCACATGTTGTTTGTTGAAAATATGTATATAATGACAAAGAGCACATACAACCTTCGTTTCAGGTGTACATATTCGTACAGTTGTGGTAACGCATAAACGTACCAAAAACGTTATCATCGTGTGTACATCATGCGCACACACGCACGATACAGTATCGTGCGCACAACTGTGCTATAGGATTGCACATTTTGTGCGGTTTGGTAAAAATGGCTGGCTAACGTTATGGATTGAAAATTAAACGTAAAATTCGTGAATTTGTTACTCAATAGCGATCATATGAACAGTAAAATTGATCGGTGATTACGAAAGTTATTTTTAATTCGACGGTTTTCGAAACAACATTGGACCTGCATTAATCATTCTTATCGTATATAGTTTCACACCTCCGAAATTGGTGCATCGGGCAACAGAAGTTTTCAGGTTGGGATCTGTACCGGCTGGGTCGCAACACAACACTTTAGATGTACCTTAGCATACATTTTTTGTTTACAAAATGAAGGAGAAATGAGAGTAATATTGAAGTGATGAAAATAAAGTTTCCTTTCTGACGATACGAGATACAAAATTATTCATAGCTGTGACTTATAAAGATTTCCATTTGATGTTCACATATATAATGTATTTATAATATAATAAGACTAGTCACGTGTGGCTGTTTGTAAACAAAACACCTAAATTACGAGTGTATCTAACATTCACTGTGTATCTTATATATCTACAAGTGTTCAACCAATATATTAATGGCTTGATTCGGAAAGGAACTTAGTTGTATTCTTGTATATTTAGGAAATAAGTAAACCCTATCCCTCACTTATTTATAAACCATTTCTACGTTGTAACGTTGTGCGATCATACAACTGTAGAGATAAAAGCAGGTCACGATACAAAACACCAAATAGGCAACAATAACAGAGCAATCTCTGAAACTGTATATGACAAAAGCAAACTACAAGAACTGATGGAAGAAATGACCAGGAAAAGTCGGCAAAGCTTTTAATAATGGGAGACATTAATTACCCGGCATAAATTTGGAGCAGTATGGGTAAGAGTATAGAAACATGAAAATATCAGTAAGTGATAAAGGTACACCGAAAGTTCTTCTTCCAATAAATACAGGAGCCAATGAGATGGCATGAAACAGATAACTAGCAAATCATTGATCTGGTAACAGAGGTGAAATTCAGTTTCAAGTATTGAATACCAAAGAGCACCCGGTCAGGGAGACCATTACGTGCTGCTTTTTAACAGTGTATGGGATAGAGCAATAAAGTTGCAAAATAAAATGAAGCTACAATAATTCTGACTTTAACATAATCAAGATCTCATCTCAAAAGCACAGCTTAAGCAATATCAACGTCTTTTAATTCAAAAATATTGAAGCAATCACTTCCGACGGAAACCTTATCAGATGAATGGAATAGGGTTCAAGTTTGTGCTATCTTCAAAATGGCTAGAAGCCGTATACAAAGGGCAGGTTTAAGATTGAATGTATATATTATACATGTATATATGAACCATCAGATGGCGTTTAACACCGTTTCACACATTAATGAATAAATTACACGCATATAACTTCTCAGTAAACTAAGGTCTTGAGCAACAACACTCTTGACTACAACAAATAGTGTCAGTAAGCAGCATAGACTCGGAGTGAACGGAGCTACATAACACCAAGAATCCCACAGGCCAAGTGTTCAGACTATTTATTTTTGTTTGCATTATTTGTTGTTGAACTTCCATGATCTGTACAACCAATCAAGTATCTATTTTCTATTAACTAAAACAAGCATACTCAGTATTGCTGAAACAATACGTGTCCCCTCCTGGCCCCCACAAGCGCTGACAATGAATAGAAGTAACAGTGAACTTGACCTCGACCCAATAACCTTAAAACTGGAACTTGTCTTGGATAATTTGATGCGTAATAGGTGTATGAAGTTTGATGAGAATCCCTTATAGAATGAAGCCGCGAGGGAGCTGACTATCTTTCACAGACGCTGGGACGGATGGAGTGGAAAACGATAGTCCCTTCCGTTTAACCGGTAGGGGATTAATGATACAAAACCAAGATGGTCATAAGAAACTCCAGATGGACCTTGGCATCATGTGCGATTGGAGCAATCTGTGGATACTCAAAATGCAGTCAGAGAAATGCAAACGCATGACAACAGGATCCAAAACCACCAAAAATCAACTTCAGGATTCTGATTTCCTATCCATACAATCGCGGTGGAAAACTGTCGCTGACATCAGAGAAAAAAAACAATGTTGGTATATTCAAACTAAACATTCGGAGACCATATTTCTTATGATGAGCATTAAAACATTAGGTTCAAATTAAATAAAACGACAAAGAGTGCTGCAGGGCAATCACATTATGGAGAGATTCTGTTGAAAGGCACAGTACCCAATATATTCAAAACGTTCAATGAACATGTTAAGGAATAAGAACTGTATCATTATCGAATAGCTAACCAGAAATGTGTCTCCGTACCACGTCTAAACTCGTTCAAAAGGAACTCGACAACAATTGCAAAAATCAAGAACTTTAATGACAAAATTAGCATCAAAACGAAACTGTGTAAACGGGAATGTACGGAACTTTAATCATAAATCAACATTGTGATAATACCCTATCTGATAAAGAGGGCACTGTTTTAACAGTCCTGAACTAGAAATGAAAATAACTTATGGTGTAATGGATATAGAGTTATCTACCGTTACACTTAAGGCGTCGTTCGATACACAACAGGATATCATTTTAATGTGTGTTTGACTAACACGACTGTCGCTATCTTATATGCGAATATTGAATCCCAGCAATATATCACAGCTTGCTTTGAATAACATTTTTTATAATTTTACAGCATGAGTGTAAACTGAACCAAGTAGTTCACACGGCAAAACTGCACTTATACATGACCTCACGAAGTTAAAACCTATAAATTTATCAATTATCCTTCAAAAATGTTTCTTCATGCAGATAAGTTGTTGATGTAATTTGATTGGTCGTTCAACAGCCAATCTTATTTCTTTTACATATTCAGTATGTTAACGTTTAACATAAGCAGCATTAAGCGAGATAATGTCAGTACATTGTACCAAATCCAACATAGCTTAAAAAATAACCTATAAACAGTCTACTTTTTAAAAAAATTATTGTCAGTCAATTAATCATGATTTAGTTTCATATATTGAAAATATCTGTCTTACAGAGGGTATGAATTACACTAAAAATCACATCATGAAAAAAAGTTCATTCAATGACCCCCCTGAAATAATTCAAATGCTAATGGCATCCTGTCTTTTATCACGAACAGACTTGTTGTTGATAAAGCTGACAAACATAGGATAATTGTTAAGATAGAAATATAATGGAGATGCTTTATTGTCGAGTGATATCGTGTATTTTCAATTACTAATTACATGACATACATATTGCAACTTGAAACCTATTGTATTGGATTGCTAACTTCTGCAGGTAAATGTATCCCTATCTCCAGCTGGAGTAAAATATTTGACAACAAAATTATTGAGGAAATCTGTGTCCTTTACACACAGTCACATAAGCTCCCACACTACAGAACTATATTACTTAATATGTATTAAAACCGTATCTAACTTCGATATTTCCGAGGTTCTCTCCGTGTAAATGTTTCTTTTGTTCATGTTTTGCCATCGTTTTATTGAATTTGGGTTTGGATTATGATTAAATTGACGTTGGTGTTTTCTTGTTGTTTATACAGCAAAAGTAGAATATCCATAGATATTACATTGAAAAGTCTTAACGTAAACCAGTTGATCGTATTATCAGATTCAATAGCATCCAGTTCGTTCGATATATAACACGGTCAGCCATTTATGTATGCCGGTTACTCGACTTGGTTTTGATCGAAGTATGAAAACTTTGATAGTCTAGTACATATCAGATGTTCACAGTGAATGGTACGTAAAATCTGTATATCAGAAACTGCTGAAGTCAACAGATTTTTCTCTCGTATCATGATATATGTGTATTTAAATACGATACTCAAGGACATAGCACGCCTATTAACCTTTAAACAACCCCCTCGTATATAAATCCTAGTTCAAGTGATGAATACCGACCATTACAACTACTGTACTTGGCTATCCAGTTGCTTCCGTAAATACGGCAACGTGGTAGCACCAGACCGCGAACAACGCTGTAGCGTAGTTGTTTAAATAGTCAAGACCTCGTTCCCAGTAACATGATGTTCGCTGAAGATGTGAACAAATGAAATTAATCTTGTCACTCAGTGTTGTCAGAGACGTAAGTTAATGAAGATAATTGGAGTTATTTTTGGTCGTCACCGTCATCACATCGGGAAATATTCCATTTCTTTCTATCATATGAAGTAAGATATTTTCGATGGACGCTACTATGCCTTGTGATTTCGTTGTTTCTAATATCATTCTCATTTGATGACATGAAATATTTACTTTACAGGGCGCGTGTCGACGCTGATGCTGAAGACGCTTCCGGAACATCTGGTCACTAAATACTGTCAATTTGTTATTTGCGAACAAATGATATGTGATATAGCGTCAACAAACGAGATCGTTTTTGCATTTTTTTCTTTTCCTTTTGTTGGTTGCTGTTTATGCTGGTTTGTTTGTTTTTTGTATTTATTTTCTGTTGTTTCTTACTTTGATATTTTCCAGTTTTCTACAAGAAATTGAATTTCCCCAACAGTGCCATGATACATATAAATTCCATTCAAGCTGTTGTTACGTAAAATGAATACAGAAAAAACGCATTTATTTTCAACATTATTCTGTCAAATAGAGGCCTTCGTAAGTAGAATATTACAATAATTACAGTTAATACTGTTCTCGAGGTATTATATATGCTCTTATCATCTCGATCTGTAAATGGGGCAACGGACACGCGACAGACTGGGACAGTTCTTTGTGTAATAGACAAGGCACGTTTTGTGTAGAGTAACATTTTAATGGTATATTGATTACTTTGGGATATGTTTGTAGGGGTAGGGTATATTTATTACTTGTCATACACACATGTTGGCAATATCAGTCAAAACAGTCAGCTGTGATATGGCTACCATTACATCTAACACATCACCGATCCCGCTGCTTAACACACAGATACGTCATAGTATGGAAACACACTAATGTCACATTTCAATTTTAAAGACAAGCATTTCCACTTTGAGTGTTAATTGATAGGGCAATTTAACACACACATTTGCTAAGTATAGAATTTTGTTTTATTATATTATAAAATAGTTCCATACTTAGGTAACGCTGCTTTATTGTAATTATGGAGAACATGTGGGTATTTAAGACCCGTGTCAGATAATCTTATTTATTGTGCCAAGCTTGGTACAATTAGGAAAAACGTGGTGAAGCTATAAACACTATGCCAACAACCAAAACATTTTACCATTAAATATAGAGTTTATTGCCCCGATAATTAGGCCGAACCATATCATCATATTGGAATGGATGGATACACGGCTTAACGGGGATAATTCCTTTGATTCAAGCATTAGATAATGCTAGCCGATGTATTTTATGTATACGATTAAGAACATCACAAAGGAAAGATGTGAAGGATTTACGTAAAGACGTGGTGTTATAGGAGAGACCTTTAATGTACATACTTTTACAAGACACTAGATCATAATCTTAACATAATTACCGGTATTTTTTAAAAATTCTCTTTTAGTGAGCATTCTTATTTTAAATACATAGATGAAGGGCGTAATTGTAGATAACTAATGTACATTCTTTTAAGATATGACAGCATCAATTTCTTTCACATTTAATATTTTTGGAATTTTACAGGAGGTGGAGATTCTTTACCTCACTTTGATGGTAAGTTTGGTACTTATAGAATTGATGATTGTATTATAAATAACATTATTGCATTTGCTTTACTTCAAAGAAGTCAATGACCTCAAATTGTGATCAATGAATTGATATTTTTGCAATGGAATTTAAATTTATTACTCTCTAATCAACCGTACTTAACAGACCACATGGTGATTACTAAATACTACTATGCATGTTGTCGTACAGATTAAAACATCAAGATGCTAGAATGACAAGTTATAACTGCAAATGTATTGAATTGTGAAATTCAATTCAAACGTAATTTCCTTTATCATCTAAACTTTTACATTGACAAGTAGCATGGCTTTGTAGAGGATCTGACATGTGTTTCTCTCTCATATGAAATTGGTGCGAAACATGCCTGAGAAAATTCGTGTTTCTAAGCCTCTGACAAATGATAACAAAAAAAAAATGAAATTAAAAAATGAAAAAAAAATCGGACGAGTTTCGTAAGTTTAAAATGAAATGGAAACAAATGTCAGATAAATACGTCTTCCGGAACACCTGTTCTGATTCTCATCGTACGTTCTCAATGGTATCGTTGTAATTTGTTTGTTTGTTTGTTTATATTTTGCCATAGTATCATTTGTATTTTCCTTGTTGTTTTCAATATATTTCCAAGAAATTTGTGTACACATTATTTTCTATACTGATATAAAATCTAAATTTGCGATTTTCTAATTTACTTTACTTTGGTGAAGACAAAATGCATTTTACGCCATTAAGTTATGACGTTGCATTTGAAACAATAGCGACCACAACATCGCTATCTGTTATTTATTTTTAACCATAACAAAAATCAAAATCCTTCTGTTATTGCACTGATAACAGATTAATCAAAATAAATATACAATACATGTTATGTGAATCATTTCTCATCAAAAAGGTTAACTAAACAATTGTCATTAATTCATACCAACATGATAGGATTGAACAAAGGACACGTAATTGAATAGCACATTTAATACAACTTTAAGAGTTTGTTACCGCGGAGTCTAACAATGAATTAAACTGCATAATACAGCTGTTTCTCCTTTCTAGGACTCGTCAGTGATACCACATCAAACAACTGTTTCGTCTTTCTAGGTATTCGTCTGTGATGCTAAGGGCCTAAATTTAAAGTGATCGAAAGAAAAGTTGAAAAGTTTGAAAAGGTTGATGAGGAGGTTCACTCGCTATATTATTCAATAAATTTCTTAATTTTCATATAAATGAAAAATTGAGAACAATATCAAGTACGTATATCATTTTTGAACCGTGCGCTATTCGAATGAATTAAAACGTGACCTGCAGGTTACGGCAAACTTTGGGAACTAAAGTTTCCCAGAGGTGTCTACTACGAAGGTTGTACAAAAGAGATAAAAAAAGTATCTCAAGACCAGTTTTGCATTGAAACACGAATCTTTCCGCTGAAGCAAATTCCATACATTTGTTTCGTCCTTCTAGGCCTCGTCAGTGATGCTGCACCATAAAGATGTTTTGGCCATCTAGGACTCGTCAGTGATAATACATCATACAGCAGTTTCGTTCTTCTAGGACTCGTCAGTGATGTTACATCATACAGCAGTTTCGTCCTTCTAGGACTCGTCAGTGATGTTACATCATACAGCAGTTTCGTCCTTCTAGGACTCGTCAGTGATGTTACATCATACAGCAGTTTCGTCCTTCTCGGACTCGTTAGTGATGCTGCATTATACGGCTGTTTCGTCCTTATAGGACTCGGCAGTGATGCTACATCACACAGCTGTTTCTCCCATCTAGGACTAGTCAGTGATGCTATATCACACAGCTGTTTCTTCCATCTAGGGCTCGTCAGTGATGCTAAATCACACACCTGTTTCTTCCATCTAGGACTCGTCAGTGATGCTATATCACACAGCTGTTTATTCCATCTAGGACTCGTCAGTGATGCTATATCACACAGCTGTTTCTTCCATCTAGGACTCGTCAGTGATGCTACATCACACAGCTGTTTCTTCCATCTAGGACTCGTCAGTGATGCTAAATCACACAGCTGTTTCTTCCATCTAGGTCTCGTCAGTGATGCTAAATCACACAGATGTTTCTTCCATCTAGGACTCGTCAGTGATGCTGCACCATACAGCTGTTTCTTCCATCTAGGACTCGTTAGTGATGCTGCACCATACAGCTGTTTCTTCCATCTAGGACTCGTCAGCGATGCTGCACCATGCAGCTGTTTCTTCCATCTAGGACTCGTCAGTGATGCTAAATCACACAGCTGTTTCTTCCATATAGGACTCATCAGGATGCTAAATCACACAGCTGTTTCTTCCATCTAGGGCTCGTCAGTGATGCTAAGGGCCTAATTAATAAACCTACGAGGCAACGGAGGAAAATACAAAGTGATCGAAACAAATGCCAAAATATTGACGGGAAGGTGCACTAGTCCATTCAGTCATTGAGAAACGGATCAAATGCAAGGTTGGTCAACATGTAATGGACACATTACACAATACCACAAGTATTGTAGCCATGGTACTTCACAAGAACCCAGTCAGTTCATAATTGAAAAAAATAAACGTATGCATATCGCATAGGTGATGTTTGTTTCGATGTTTAAAATGTTGGCTACTATATCGCAAGCTAAAGGCAATGAGCTTCTCTTTTCCTAAGAAACCATCAAATATGGATTCTGGTTTACTTAAGTACTCTTATAATGCTTTTCTTTTTAGCGATGGTACCTATTTTGAGCATTTCATATAGGTTGGATTCAGAAGTAATCAAAAACTACAAAAAAATGAATAGAATCTATTTCAAAAACGGGCAAAGGGAATGAAAAAAAGATGAAGTAATCCCAAAATGTCACGGTTTTATTCTATGCATCATTCTGATTAAACAGATATACACTATTGATATGTACTACAGTGTTTAAGGGACATTAAATGGCCAAATAAAGTTCCTGTGTCATCGAAAGGCTGTAAGATCTTAATATGACATGATATAGTTATACAGTGATTTCGTTATAGTAATCGCCGAACATAGTTTTCGCGTGACATTAAAAGGGTATAGGTTGTTAATACGACATCAAATAGGCAAACAGTGTTTCAGTGACATTAAACGGTCTAACATTTCACACGTCTGACAATAAACGCTCACAAGTTGTGAATACGATATCAATACAGTATCCAAGTGACATTAGACGGTCAAACATTATTTATAACGCCATTAAGTTGGTATAAATTGCTTACCTTTAACACTAAGCGGCTATACATCGTTTATGTGTAACTTGTCTTCCTTGTTTCCATTTATAATATAGCTCTAACTTTGTGACATTTTGCCACTTGCTATATTTAGAGTATCAATATTAAACGTTTGCATCAGAATTGAAAGGTTTTCATTGTTATATTTTAATCCTCTACTGTTTCTAGTTATTTTCGATGGGTTCCTTTTCTCTACGAGGGCGAATGAAACCGCAAAAATAAAAAGAAAAGAAAATGGAAATATATTGGTTTTAAACTGGTTGTAGAACTGCACAAATTGTAACCATAGAAAAATCAAAGCTGTACATATTATTGATATGTACATTAACATGGTATGTCAGTCATGTGGTAGTGCTACTGATAAAGACAATTACCTGATAAATTAAACATGGAATGCATCTGTATTAAAACATCACCCTATCAATGCATGTTCGCGTGCCTGAAATAGCCATCTGATCAGTATCAATTCCCTATTACACATTTCCATCAATAAGTTTGTGAAGCAGTTTATCTCTGACCTGGACATATTGTTCTAGATGACGAGAGGAAAAACCAAGCTTGCCAAGACCAGCGGATACTTGTCATTCCGGGCATTTTATCGGTCAATTCTATCAAGCTGATCATCAATATTCTCCGATTACGGTAGGAACATCAGGAGAATCATCGTCAGCCTCCCTGCGTCTAAGGCTGACACCAATTTATAGCTTGAAAGATGAGTTGGCAGTGGTAAACCTATAGGGTGTTTCCATACCACTTACAATTACACTTCTCATCAACTCGCGCTTGTGGGAAGATTTTATTGACAGTGTTGGAGTCATTCTTCAGATTCCGGGCATTTCGTAAGAGAACTGAAAATAGAAAAGTTAATTTGATACTCTGAAATCATTTTTAAGGTGAAAAGTAAATATAAACATGTTTTCATAACATTATTTGTTTGCAAAAGGTGTTTCTGCGTAAGATGTTCTCAACAGAAATAATGATGGGGATATTTCTTAACCATCAATTTGGGAGTTTGACAAAAATTATTCTACATGTCAGAGTATTTCTTGGCTTCGCTGGCATTGACTGGTAAATGTCAGTACGTACATGACATGTCAGTTACATGTAACCAAAACCATTTGCCCTATATTTTTAGTATGCATGTACCATATACACAAACAATTTATCATAAGAAAATAGCGTTTCACACTTTTTAAAATAGGGGATATATATAAACGTATACCAGTGTTTAGAAAATAAAATCAAGTTGCGTAGTGAGAATATAATGTGAAGAATGTCAACCACTCATAAATTGCATAATCGACCATTTTTAATTGTTTCCATATGCACCTTGCACATGTTACAACACTCGCACCAATTCAGAAATACATTCAAATTGCGCAATTTCATGAAGCGTTTTATTTCACTGCACGGTTAAAACCTTTCTTTGGTTTATTTGGATGTGTTGTTTAAAGGGTTATTTTCTGTTAGAAAACATGTATTCCAGTATAGTATGGTATTACGAAAAGTATATTAAAAACACCAATAGGAAAGCCATGACCATCCTTAATGCACGATATTAAAGTGTAATAAACTAGCAAAGCCAAGCTGGTCGATATTTTAACTTATTTTGACAACAAGCAAAGCAGGGATGTCAAAACAGTAGATAACAGAATACAAAACGATGATATCGAAAAAGAATAAAAAAAAAAACCAAATGTTCAATTGCAATCCAAAACAGATTGATTATAGTTTGTGAAGCATACTTTTTCCAACAGTTTATCGTTACTTCAGAGATGAGATCGGCTCCATACATATTGATGGAACCAGTTAATTAATGAGTTCCCTACGCGAGTAACTGAGAAAGTTGACATGAAGTTTTCGACAAGAAATATATTCAAGTTATGATTTTTGCGTCTCTGTCCTGGCCACACGTGCGAAGGAAGACGAGATGTATTAAATTCTTTCCCTGAGCGTTGTGTCCTCAGGAACATCTGGTTCCTAGAATCCATTACGTCTATTCAACGGTTTTTACTTTTGTTTATTTTGTTAAAGACACTTTTCAGTTTTCTCTTTTTATACATTGACAATGCAATATGTTTAATTTGTTTTCATTTCACATGTGCGTTTTTTGTACAATCTTAAGAATAGCAGTTAGTAGGCACTATTGGTGGACTTTCAGTCCACAATGTTCACCGTAACCTGCATGCTACATTTTAAGCTATTCGAATACTGGCATTATTCAGAATATGCAAAAGTACTTGACATTCCTCTGAAATTATCAGATATGTGAAAATTACAAAATTCATTTATTTATGAGGGTATTGCACCTCACCATGTAGATTTTGGCACTACCTTCGATATTAGCTTTGGTTTTTATCATTTGTCTTAGAGGTTTCACAATTTAGACTTTAAAGATCATTGACGAATCATAGCAGAACGAAACAGCGGTTTGATGCAGTTTAATACATAATTTGGCTCTACTATATCTAATTCTTAATCTGTATTGAAACGTACTTCTGTGTTTTTTTAAACAATCTCCATGTATATAGATACTTAACAGCTGTGCTTAAAAAGATAATAAAACATTATATCTTCTCTAAAATAAACACTGTACACCATAGGATTTGAGTATAACCACACTTCAACGTCAATTATTTATACACCAATCTGCGATGTTTCACTTCACGGCTATGTTAAATGTATTTTATCCTTGTGACTGTAACAACATAAACATTAACGTAAACTAGTGTAATCTCCAAAAGATTTACAAGTGTTAAACATCACTCTGCAGGTAAGTAGACTGATCGGATCTCATTTAAGTTTACATATCTAAAAGGGACTGCTGTCAGTTGCAAACAAATTCTAATAATGAGCAAACCCAAAATGTATCTTACTTAGGAAATCTTACCGACACTCAGGCATTCCAGGAGATTCATAACATCAACCAGAGGCATAACAAAAATGACACTTCTTTCCCTTCTACTTGAGTAAATTTTTAAATTAATACCCGATGACCAACTTTTTTACTTAATTTATACCTAGGCTGACAGCTCTATCGTTATCATTAACACGGATACTAGTGTCATTGATCAAAATCAAAGGAAACATAATTTATTGAATATGTTGAAAATACCACTCCACTTTCTCATCGCCAATTACTATGTAAATAGGAGATGTCATGTAATGTGTTTTTCTTAAAGCAAAATGTATATTTCTAATGAGGAAACAAGTTGGAGGTTTGATGGATGGATAATTAAGCTACCATATTTAAACACGAGGCTATTTTCATCCCATGCTTAACGTTTTGTGCAGAGCACTGCAGAAGGTTACACAGTATCTTATCAAGAAGCAGAACCGATGAGAACTTCTACAGATATTGATTCCTGCTGGAATCCTGTTCATTGCGATCGCTATCATGATTTTATTCGAAAGTATCGTATTTCCTTGTGCAGTATGAAATCAGAAGTTATTTTGTTCTCGTTAGTACTCTTGTTATTATTTATAAGGACTATTTTCTGAGAACATGGCATGACACTGATAGGCCTATGTTATAAAAGGATTAAGTGTTTACCGTCTAGAATTGTTGCTCTTATTCTCCTTACACATTTAATGGTTTCTGATGTAAATCGTAATTTTGTCCATCAATACCAAGAAAGAATATTCCGACATGTCAACACACTTAACTTCTAAAATCTAGGGCAAAACATGTACAACAGAAACATTCATGCAGATACTTCTGCAAAAGACCAGATGTTTCGGAAGAGAATTTGTCTTTATCGGCAACACCAATTATGCAGATCTTAGTCAATCTAACCAATGTCATGTTCCAAAATATGAACAAGATAAGAAACAAACCAACAGATAAACTAACGAACACCAGAATATCACACAAATAAAACATTTCCAAATAAGATCATTATGCCGACCGTAAATCTTCATCATTGTTTTTTCATTTATCACCATCTTTCATCATTATCATTCTGTAACGTGAAATTATGTTATTTTAACCTTATCTATTGACTTTGCTGATGTATCAGTTCTCTGCTTTTCTCAATATAATGTATCGTACCATTAAGAAATATATATATACATTTATGACAGGTCAATTTGATATCATCCCGTTGTAATCCGTAATGTTGTCTTCAACATACCCTGGTGCTACAGTTGTAGTGTTGATAGACTTTATATATATGCAAGTCTTACCAACAATATAGGTTATATGAAGAGTGTCACTGGTTATATATAAAGTGTCACCATGCTGAATTGCTTATTGTACAGTATGCTACTAGTACATATCACACAGATAAAGTGTGTAATACCGACTGCCACCAAAGGCTTCAATGCAAATGTGTATCAGAGGACATAAAAGTTTTTTATAACATCATATTATCTCAGTCTAAAGACAGATCAAATAACTTTCCTCATCTTGGCAGATCATAACCACTGCGAACAAGAGTGAAGCATTAAGATAACCCAACGTGGAAGGGAAAGTCAAGAAGATATATATATCTTTAATGCTGCAAAGGAAGGACATATTTTTGTCAAGTCCGTGTACCCGAGCAAAGTGTAGACTATTTGCTACAGTTGTCACTGTTTATATGACACAGGTGTTGTTTTCTCCTTGTAGCTCTTAAGCCGAATTCAATTAATACAGACATAGAGATTTGAGTGGTATTGTAGACCCAGGTACCACAATGTTAGCATCCCCTAAACGTGAAACTGACATCTTTGACATATTTTCTAATAGTAACATTTCCTTCCCTGTACCAGCATTGTAATTCGAAGTCGTATACTAATTACCACAAATTTACATCCCCTAAATTCAATACTGGTATTTATAAAGCGATTTGCACAATGTAACAATGCTTTTGTAGACGTATATAATACTAATTTTGACAATTTACATTTGTATGCAAAGAATGCAAGATCGATGTTGTTGATGTTTTAAGATTTCCTCTCAAACACCTTAATTATTGACATATTATTGTAGCCGAAATACTCATATATTGTTGTGATCTTTTTGTACGACCCCTCCACACGACACTTTGTGGTTCTTAGGCAGTGAAGCTCACTTTGCGTCTTGTAGTTTGTTGTCCTTAGGCAATACCCTTTACCCTAATTGATAAGGATAACGTGCGACCGGCCTCCCACATGCGATTCAGCGCAGTATCAAATACTACAGGGTAACCCGCTTAGAAAGGTTTCTGGTCTATTAACCCAGCAAACAAACAGATTCTTCATTAAAAAGTATAGTGATCTTATTAAAAACCTGGAAATAAGCTTTATTCATTTGAACAATTATCGACATTCTCCCTTCAAAAGACCAAAGTTTTACCTCAAAAACAACTAATTTAATCAATTTAATTTCACTTCCATTTTTTTCAAATTCAATTTGCGTTTGCGTCATTCTTAACTCAAACACCTTTTTTCTGTTGAATATTATTAACGTGATGTTTGAATAAACCCTTCATTTCAAAGTATTTTTAAAATAGAATTCTACATGTTCGCGCCTTTTTAATAACGAAGTCATGAAACGTGCAAATGTCAATTTAGGGTATGCCAATCACGTATAAAGACAAAAAATCACTTTAAACATCCATAGAGATATGATAAAGGAATAGATTACCGTCTTCACATTAATTTCTTTTATCAAATGTTTGACTATTCTTCATTTATAAATTACAAATTATTAATTACAAAGAAGGTTAAAGGATTCCATCTGAGGCGCCATTGATGAACTGGGCGAATCAGAACATATTTTAGTTCGAACAAGACATTGTTTTTCAAGATTACAGTCTTAATATTGACCCGGACAGTCATGGAACGTTAAACGAAGCTGTTTCGCAAACCTATATCACTCCAATGTTTTCAACATATGATTGATACCTCAGTTTATCTATATATCTTCGTATGCTTTTGACGTCATCTGTACACACAGGTAACGATGCACTGCATAGTGTTGACGTACGCAAATGCGCATCACCATCATTTGGTCTGTGATGTGACATGCCACGACATGATAACGACCCACAAAGCGTATTCATAATGGCGTCTATCAGCTTATGTCTCATTACGGTTAAGAATGTGATTTCGTAATTGCTCACACTTTCTTTCGTTAATTAAAAGGATTCATTTTCGCGGATATGATAAATCGGTCTACATTTTTTGTCTTTTCACAATATAAGCGAACTGAAGAACCTTTTGAAAATAATGACAACAACAATAACAATAAATAAAATGTCGACATGTCTAAAAATCATTCATCAAACTCGCATTCAATGAAACAGGTCAAATAATAAATAAAAGAAACATTTACAAGGAAACCCTATTAAGTACAAGGAGAATAAGAATATGTGTCCCGGAAGGGTAATCACAATTGACGAAACACGACATAATGTAATAAGATTTTTAAAAGAAATGCACAACCATGCAAGAACAAGATGTAAAACAGTTGATATTACCACCTACCTTTAGAACTATTTACTATCGAATGAAGCGATATTGACTTTGATGCCACTGTGTCGATTCCTTTTCATTTCTGATTCTCTTTGTTGTAATTAAATATATGAACGGATTTGGTCACGCATCCTGTTCTTAAAGTAGAGTGCAATTCTCTGGTAGTAGCGTCGCGAAGGCAGCGATTAGAATAAGTAAAGTACAATGACCGTCTGTAGGCTTAATGTATTTAAATAAGCCGATTTTGTGAGCGAGTAAACAATTCAGAAAAAAAATGTTTAAAGATGAGCAATTCCAATGACGAATAGAGCCTTAGTGAAGACTTCAGAATCACTTTGCACAAATTATTACATCATTTATCAGTTCATCTCGAGTCAGCTTTGTGGTGTTTATTTATCATAGTTTTCTTCTTCTAGTCTAATTTCATTACCTTTTAAACATTGTTTTTCATTGGCAAAAGTTGTATACTGACAAATGCAAGACTAATATATTTGTTTAATGGTTAAAATATTTTTCTTTAATGTGCATTACAGGAAAAGATAACATGAATCTCTAGATTAGTTACAATCAAAGAAAATATATAAAACTTTTTTTTTTTTAATTTTTGCAGACCATTTTACAGAAAATTTAGCAATAAGGTACCTGTAAAGAGATTCGAAAGATATCTTAATTCTGAAGAAAAAATAAGTAGGTTGCAATGTGACGGTACATCATAACAACAAATTTCAAAAATCTATCTAAAATTTACGCGTTTTGTGTCTACTTCATTATATTCAAGTATTATGTAGATGTATGATAATGATAATGTGGATTATTTACTATCTGAAACAAGAAACAGAGCATTCCTACTATTCAGTTTTGTTGTTTTCATTCCATCCGAAACAGCTTACATTCCAGTCAAATGATATGGTCTAAGTAATATTCGATTAGACGGTCCACTTCATATGCATTGATAAATTGCTTGAAATACGTACATGGCAGAGAGAATCGAACGGATGATTAAATTGACATGATATACAGTAGAGTTAATGATCCATAGTTAGAATGAGGAAACTTATCAGTACATGTCACTCTGTTATTGTAATCTGAAATATATTCCATAATCAATATAGATATTTCCTCGTTGTAAATGTCTGTTTTAAAATAAATGTACCATTGGTCTTAAGAAGACCACTTCTATTTATCACATTATGATTTCTTGATATCATTGCAAATGTTTATAAAATATTTGCAAAAAATATCAGGTAATTATATCAACGCGTATCCATTTGCATCTCATTTGCAAATAAATAACAGGCATCTATTTGAAGGACTAATGTTAAACACTGTAATCATTCTCGGAGATCAGATTACTCTGAAATAAAGACCACTTTTGTTTAAATGTCTCATTTAACCTATAAATTAAAGCAGGTGTTTTGATGATATCCTCACCTAAAATAAGACAAAATTATGTCAAGAGAATCCAGATTGGTATATCTAAGTGTTTCTTTTCCTGTTCAAGCATATCAAAGCCAAATTGCATATGTTGTTATCACATTGCATTGTGTTCATCAGTGATTTTGTATATCAGAAGACAAAAGATTTTAACATCGTGTAAGTAGCATTAAATTTTACACAAAAAGGCCTAATAACCTCCATTGTTCTTAAGGATATCATAAGACGGTGTAAATATATCAAAGCAGTATATGATTGTGTATAAATATATATAGAATAACGTTTTTATCATAATCTCTAAATCAACATTATTGTATCGGTGGTATAAGTATAGAACATGGACAACAGTTGTTGCTTCTATCTTTCCTTACTTAACAGAAACCTACACAAAGGGGAAAGTGATGAAACATCACATTTACTGCTTCACAGAGATCCATTACGCAGATATACTAATCCCGTAATAGTTTTATGGCCTGGTGGACATAGTTGACGGACACAAGAAGATGATAACAATACAAATAGGTCAACTTTTAAAACTATATAGGTCAGAGTATTATATAAAATAATTTACATGCCAGGGGAGCGTGTCATTTCTTTTTCTACAGCGGACAATATTTGTTTATGGTGACCAGATAAATACATTACCCGTGGCAAAATAAACGAAATGCGATACATAAAATAATAAGTTATCCGTAGGGAGTTTGACACTTCAACTGTTTGATAAAAATCAAAATCTATTTTGTTTGTTGTTGTTAATAATCATGAATGTTTATATGTATGCAGATGGTATCATCTGAATATAAATGAAAATATAAGATTTTGTCAATTTGTCAATGTCTTTGATTACAATGGTATTTAGTTGTAAGAGTATCAACCAATACATGTTGACTCATTAAATGCACCTAAATAGTAACCTCAATATTCCCGAATTATAACAGTTAGTCTTAGAATTCAAAATATCAACACTTTTTACCCCTTTAAAACAAATCGGTATAAAAGCAGAGTATACAAATGTAGATTTACATGAAGATTTTTATTATTGGGATATATGCAGTCATGACACGAGATTGGCAGGCGGCGTACAGTCATGTCATGTGATTATCACGTGAATACAGCCAATTATCAGAGAAGTCGTATTAGCAGATTCTTAGCAGTAATGCAAAACCATGTGATTAATTGCATACATATCATGTGATGTCATTTTGTTACGTCAGAGTACATTGGATTCCAAGGAAAAAACATCACTATATTCCTTTTTAAAAGGCTAAACCGCAGTTCAGCATTTTTGTGAATTAATTTAATCAGAATTCAATGGACGGAAAGTGAAAAATAATAATAAAATTTGAACATTATTATCAAATGGATTTCGATTTAAAAACCTACCATAATACGAAATCTGTTTTAATCTGAAATAAAAAATTACTTTATCAAACCTTCTCAATAAGCAAAAATATGATAAAATGGATTTGACCGACAATATTCAATGTGTCTGTAAAGATATGTACAACATAGTTTTCAATCGGTATTCTTTACATGTTATAACCGTAGTAAATAATATCAATTATATGAAACTACCTAATAGAAATGTATAATGTTGAACTGAATAATAAAAGATGAATTCTTTACATGTTATTTGTAAATTTGATAAATATGACTAAAACACTTTATAATCTATAAACGTTATTTATTGAATTATATTTATTTGATTGACATATCTGATAAAATATCTGGAAAAGTTCTTTCACAACTATGTTGGTTAGCAATAAGATTTAATAATATTCCGCGTTTCAAGATTTCACAAGCATTGAATGCTGGGTTCATGTACATCCTTACCTGTTTTTAAATACTTCGACCAATTTGGATTTCTTCTTATTTAACTCCTAGGTTAAAACAATAAAGGCCCCCTGTGTCACAGGCGAGGTCAACAAGGATGAAACAGCTGTTTTATGTAGTTTCATTCACTATTTGTTTATACCATCATGTCTATATTGAAATAAGTTGAAAAATGTTAAGCACTTTAGTAAAATGTTCTCTATATTTAGAACGACTTCAACTGGGTTAATCATGTACTATGATAATGGCATAGTAAAGGTAATGTTTTCTTGAATTGATTTATACGAGTTCATTGTCATTGTTTAATAATGCATTTATCACCTAGATACCGCATTGATGGTCGGTGATATAGGAATAGTGCTGGTTTGACAAGTAAGGAAGTAAATGTGACCTTGTACATCAGACATATATCCTGCACAATATGATATGAATCAGCTAATATTTTGGCAAGATATCAGTATATATTCATACACTGACCATTGGAATGTCTAACATCTTATCAGTGACAATAACCAAATTCTTCTGATGTACAATTTATACAGTTAAGCTTTTGGGAACGAACCTAAAGGATAGCTAGATGATTTTGTCGTGGAAAAAACGAATTTTGGATCGGCCTTGAGTTTCCAAAGTTTTCCCAGATCGAAAGTACTTACTTAAGTGATTGACACAAAAATGGCACCAATGCTTAATTATAAGATATATATCGTTCATGTGTCTTACCAAAACTCGATACAGTAAATAAACAGGCGGGCCAATATATCTAAGGACAGGACAGTAAAAACATCGGTAGAAGAACAAAATATGTAACTTTATATTTACTGTTAATGTTCCAGTTTTATCTCTCAATAAGCTATTTCCAAATATGATTTTAATTCAATGATACAGAATATAATTTGGAAAGAAAATGTTTAATTTCTAATTATCTTTTAACAATTGAACCACGAATTCAGTTCTGATCAGAATGACAGAATTAAAAAATTATGATTCGATAAAGCATATTAAGGTTCAGAATATATACATGTACTTGACATTCTTCGAAAATCATCCAATACATTAATTACAAAAATGATTGAATCATGGGTTAAGTTTAAAAAAACTTCCCAACAAGGTTCCACCATCAAAATTTAGGCCCTTAGCATCACTGACGAACCCTAGAAGAATAAAACTATTGTATGGTGCAGTTTAATTCATTGTTTGGTTTTATTGTATCTAAATTGACGAACCCTAGAAGAATAAAACTATTGTATGGTGCAGTTTAATTCATTGTTTGGTTTTATTGTATCTAAATTGACGAGCTCTAGAAGAATAAAACTACTGTAAGGTGCAGTTTAATTCATTGCGTGGTTTTATTGTATCTAAATTTGTAACAAATGTGCTATTTGTCTTTTGTACAATCTGAAACATTAATAACAATGTTAACTCTGAACAAACTATGGATAATTCTTTTCTGGAAATTGAGAACATTGTAATTCGATGGAAAGTTCTGGTTATGGTTTGTTTGTTTGTTTGTTTTTTTTTTTTTTCAATTTGACTTCATTTCACAAAGATAACCGCCATATTTTAAACATTTTTCGTCATCATCGGTACAACAAGTAAACAGCTTCTTTTGCGTTAGTTTAGATTTCCTTACAAACCGTTTTAGGTATACGTAACAACTCGATTGCCTTTTTATTTCCATCCTCGTCATTTTAACATCATACCGAGGGCACAATGAAAAAGAAAACAAGTAAAGAGGGAGGTAGCATTCGACACTAATAGTAATATTGAAGCAAACTAGTATTTTAATCTCAGCTGCATTCGCGACTTTTTCCGGTCTATTTGATTATTTAAAAAAATGTTCGCTACAATCAGGCAAAATGGGGAAAAAAAGTTTATAACGAAAGGTCTTTAATTGTTTTATCTTTAGTGTTTTATTACGGATTACTAAGATTAATTTTTATCCTGTTTGACCTTTTTTTCTTTTTTATTTCTAGCGACTTTATATATTTGCAAAATCACTTAACCACATTTTTATAGTCACTTGGGTGATATTCTTTGGGGGAATGTTTTCATTTGCGCCATATTTGTTTTTCGCCTTTGCGTGCGGTTTAGCAATCACTTTTTCGAATCAAACCATAAAACCATCTTTGAAAAAACTAGCACATTTTCTTTCACCATTTTAAGAAAAAAAAAGTTGATCATTAAACGCAATAGATAATTAGCAATGATCTACGAAGCGTTATATGCGTAGTATATACATCATATGTATTACTGAAATGAACCTATGGAGACAGATGTGTCACTATACCACTGTATTTTGTAAATCGTTCGCCTCCGGTTTACTTGTGTATTCGATATCATTATTTGTTTAGGTCCTCAAAGTCGTGTCGCGTAATAAGAGAAGGAGGGTACATATTGTTGATAAAGGGATGTGACAGATACACGTCTGTGGGTAATCTTATACGCACTTCGTATCTTCTTTTCATCTCTTCAATTTCACGCTAAACAGGTATTTATCAAAATCCGTTAAAAATTCTTATCGTGATATGTGCTGCCAAATTCAAGATAAAGCTCATGAAATTGTCACATTTCACTTGTCAAAGTATAATGGTAGAGTGAATACGCTACATTGTAATCTTTAGACCACAAATGGCACTTACGAGAAATAAAGTTCATATCGTATTTGTAAAATGTCTCATATCGCACATTTTTATTATACGTACAATGAAAAATAATGGAAATATATATGTCTTTTCTGTCAAGATATGTGAAATAGGACAGACACATTATCACTGTACGTATCGATAAATGGCACGATACGTGTCATATTTTATAGAAATTATTTTCTTTGGGAGACAGACTCGCTGGCTACTGGTCGTATCGCATGTACACCTGTTCAGAAAAATCTAGGCAAACGATCTCTCTTACTACAAGCGCAATTTGTAGGCGCCGAGCGAGCGTCTGATATGATATCTAACTAGTAAAACTAATGTAAATTATTAAGAAAGAGATCGCGTCTGACGACACTTATCATGATTATGTTGTGGAGTAAGTTTTTTCTTCAATTTTCCTAATTTACTCGTGTGAAATGGTTTAGTGAGTAATTCTGTCGAGTTGAATGATTTCTCTATCAAAATTGCAACATTACCGCGTTTTTCTTCCTTAAACATGATGTGAAAAAAGATGTGAATTTGCGTCGTTGCCAACCATCGATTATTTTATCCTTACTAATGATTGAAGGAAAACTTGATATTACTTCAGCGAATATTTAGTACATGTCGAGGATATTTAATTGCTCCCGTTTAATACCATAATATATATTTCACAAGTACCAGAGAATATCTATCTTTCTTTAATGTGAAGTACGAGTGAAATATAGATACAAGGACTGAAATAACCAAGTTATACGTTATACGAAACCATAAAGTTTCATTTTAGTATAACTTAGTCGATCCAAACTAATCCAAAACGTTTGACGTCAGTTTCACATTACTCTTGACTAGAAGACGTCATTTCTAATACGTGGTATCCTACCATTTTATATTGTTATCAAGTAAGAAACACTACACCATTAATTGGTGTAATTATATACGTATATCATTAGGAAAAATATGAAATTAATCTTATAGCAATACCATTTGGAGGACTTTATTAATATTTATAAATGTTGGTAATCCTGGCAAAGGGATAGTCTCATGTGGAAAATTTCACATTGATTCATGGCAAAATAGGATGCTTATTAACGGGGAGAATTATTCTTTGATGCTTTCTAGGCTAAAAATATTTATGAGAGTCTTTGTGAATCTTTTCATAGTCTTGGAAAGTTTTACGGTCGTTGTAATGAACTCAATGAGAAATATTCTATTCTTAGAGCGATATGAAGGTGGACCGTCGGATCCCTTCTTTTATACCACGCTCTCATAATTTCCTTGGATTGGCCAAGATTTGCATGGCGGGTGTCGTCGATGAAGCTCAAGACGCTTATTCTTTCGGAACACATGGTCTTACTTTCCTTGTCCTTTTTCAGGAGTCTCCATCTAAATCTTTAATGTTTTCACAGTTTACCACGTTTTTATTGAATTATGAATATGTTGATATGTTGGAACCTATCTATGGCGATGCTGCCATGGATTTCAATGCTTGTAGGATGCCATCAATAAAAAGGCTGCTAACCCCGAACGTCACCTTACATTTCATATGCTTAATTATGATCCAAATGCAGCAGCTTATCAAGATATTGGCATACCTTTCGATCAATGTTGATTTTTCTCCGTCCCCTTGCAAGTTTCATACTTTAAGAATAAAGCAGGTGTATGATACCGATTTATTAGTGATTCACCTATGCCGTATTAGACCTAAACATCTTTATGTCAGCATTCCATGTTCGTCTGTTAGTTGTTCATACTTTATTACCTAGCATCGCCTGTATAATGCAATTGCATGCATGCAATATATGGCATGATAGAATTATGACATAACACTAAATGTATTGGTTTGGTTGGTATTGCTTAACGTCCTATCAATAGCCAAGGTTATCTAAGGATGGTCTTAGGTTTGTTTTTGGGAGTCCAGAATATGTTTGTGTAAGCCTCCTTGTCATAATGCGGAACGGAAGATGACTTGACAGCTTCATCTTGTCACAAATCTTCGACCAACGTGAACTACTAACATTTTTAAAGACGCTGGTATGTTTCGACCGGGGAAGCATTCCTCACTCGGACGAACACTCAACTAGAACGATTAAAATAAGTTGATAGCTTGTTTCGCAGTTAAAGTTTACAACACCCAACTAAAGGCCAAATGAGAAGTTTTGTCAAGGGAGGCATGAGGAAGACTGAAAGATCTATAAATAAGAGAGAAGTGAGTTTAGTCGTCTTAAGATTACATAATAGGAGCAGCAGGTACAATGCTTACACCTTGCCTGCAGGTCGGCACTTGACTAATATTAATATTGTCATGTTTTATCTATGTTTTGATAAAAGAGACATCTTGTTGGAGTCCTATGGAAATCTCCATCGAAAAAGATCAATAAAGCAGAAAAGATCGATATTCAAAGCGTTAAAATGCGGGTAATAGATTTTCTCTTTTTATTTATTTGTTCATTTATTTGAATTTCTCGACACAAATTGGTCATGGATACATCTTTGCAGCAGGATTGATAATTCAGAAAATTTTATGGAAAGGTCACAAGACTTTTTGACTTTGTCAAAAAAATAATACCTTTGTGGTATTGTAGAAGACGTAACTTCTATTATTCCTACAGATACTGTGTTCAGATGACTTGTGTTTTCTGTAAGCTGTTGACGTTTTTAGTATTGCATTTTCAGCACATAGGTTATATGTGAACACTGTTTTGTCATATACACGCGCTGTGATATATTTTGTTGTGGTATACTGCCGATTTGTTTCGTGTTGTCTCAGTATACAGCTACTGAGTTATAATTTGTTGTCGTATACAGCCACTGTGTTTTAATTTATTGTTGGTATACAGCCACTGTGTTATGATTTGTTGTCGTATACAGCCACTGTTTTATAATTTGTTGTCGGTATACAGTCACTGTGTTATAACTTGTTGTCGTATACAGCCACTGTGTTTTATCTAGTTGTTGTATACAGTCACTGTGTTATAATTTGTTGTCACATGCAGTCACTGTATTATGTCATGTTATCATATACAGCAACTGTGTTATAATTTATTTGTTGTATACAGCCGCAGTGTTATAATGTGTTGTATAAAGCCACTGATTTATAATTTGTTGTCTTATACAGCCAACGGGTTATATGTTATTGTCATATACAACCACTGTGTTATATATTGCTGTATACAGCCACTGTGTTATTATTTGTTGTCGTAAACAGTCACTGTGTTATATTTTGTTGTCATATACAGTCACTCTCTTATATTTTGTTATCATAAACAGCCACTGTGTTATAATTTGTTGTATAGAGCCACTTTGTTATATATTGTTGTCATATACAGCCACTTCGTTATATATTGTTGTCGTAAACAGCTGCTGTATTATGAATTGCTGTCTATAAAATGTGTTATATTCTGTAGGTGTATACAGTCGCCTTATTACAAATAATCGGCATATACAGCCGCTGTTATATTTTTCTATCGTATACAGCCACGGTATTTTATTTTGTCGTCATATATAGGAACTTTGTAATGTTTTGTTGTCATAAAAGCCAGTGCTTTGCATAGGCGAACTGATAAATCGTCATGTGATACAACAGTATATCAAATCTGTAATTTTTCTCTTCACAATGTTTTTAATAAGTTGACATTGTTATATCTTGTCATTGTCTCGCCATACTGTGACATTTTGTAAATATGTCACCATGTTATATTGTATGTTGTTCCTGTATCGTTCATGTTGTTGTCTCATCATACTATCATAATAAGTAAATAATATTTGTGGCATTCTTCTGGCACTTTGCCATACTTGTGTTGGCATACTATTATATTCTGTCAATGTGTTACCAGTGTTTTTCTTTTTTGCATCTTGTTGTTATTACAAATGCCAATGTCTTGTTTCTGTGTTATGTTTTGGCACCATGAAACACTTTTATTATGTTTAGCATGTCGTTTTATCCTGTCACTGTTTAGTGGGTTTTTTACATTCGTTAACACATTTGTTGCTCATTTTATACTGTCATTTTATGAAGTTTTGTTGTGTGGACCACCACAGTGCTTTACTTTAATTTCTTATATGGCAGTAATTGAATATTGTATCACCACTATCATCACTGTGTTACGTTTGTCGTTTTGTGATGACTTTGGTCTGATGCTGCCACTTTGCGACACTTTTGTCTTTTCTTGTTGCTGCTATTAGAAATGGTCCTGCAGACAGCGCATAAGAACTGTACGTGTTGTTCCCTTTTCATTATTGTTAAGAGAGGGTGAAATTTGACATCTCATCTTTTCATTTCTTACGAAAAAAACTATGCTTTCCTAATATCTTTCTTGGGATTACCTCATTTTTGGACTTAAGCGGAGCAATTCTCTGCTTTACGATTAGCATTGTGGTGGTGCAAGGAATCTAAGAATAGAAGTTGTTATAATACAACCAGCAGAACCAGTGCGACGGTTCGATAACTACACGATCACCTCTATCAGGCAAATGACCATTGTGGAACGTACTAACACGGACGTACGTAGTGTACGAGATGGTACGGAATCGAAAACTTTTTCGGTTGTACTGTAATCCAATATACACTATAGGTCGAAAATAGTGTGACGAAATGGTAAACAGATTACAGGCCAAAAAATACAGCAGGTGGTAACAATGTACTATAGTCAATTAGACTACGCTTTGATTAACACTTGGTCATATATGTGCGAGAATTTGCCCCTCTCCCCCCTCCCCCCTCCCCCTCCCCCTCGTCCCTGTTAAGTACTGCCCGCTGTCTATTGACATATCCAACCCGAAGAAAATGTTCCAAAAACACTTGTTTACTTGTTGGAAGTAAAATGTGACTGGATGAAGTGTCCTGTGTGCGTTCGGCAGTACACTTAAATGTTCTAGCACTATACATTCAGCATTAGTCCACCAATATCACATGAAAATACAGTACCATCCAATCAACACAAAAACTCGTCACGTGATCTCACCTAAAGTACACAGGGGGATAGTCCGAAGAGTCTCAGTATCCATACGCAATTCCACTTTTGTCTTGGTCGCGTCAATGGTCAGAATTCCTTCCTATATAAAAACGTCAAATTCCAGCAAGCTCTGCAAAAGCCGGTATCCAGGCAATGTTTTAGATAGTTTAAAAAGCGCGAAAGTTATAAATCTTACATCGATGAAACGATAAATAGTTTTCCACAAACTGATATATGTTTGAAAGCAACTAACTATTTCTATTCGTTTTTACCAATAACTTTAACTTCCGGCATATTTACAGAAGTCGCTAGAATTTGGCGTTTTATATAAAGAGGGATTTTGACTATCGAGTGGGACAGAGGACAAAAATGATATCGCGTATTGATTGAGACGCAAAATAAAAGATGCAATTATTATATATTTACTGTATTTTACCAACTAGAACAGGGATCTAAGTAATTCTTTTATCTTTATATTGAAAATATAAGATAGAAATATATCTCGATTTCCTAATATTGCAAGACCGACTTTTGCCATATTAAAACGCTGACATTTTGTAAACAGATAATATTTAAATAAGATGTAATTAAATACAAGAAATGATGCATAATATTTAGTAAATATCACAAATTATCATATTTTATAAGGACAAAAGAAAAATTACTTTTAATATCAGTTCACACTGCTTAGATTAACTTGGTTAACTTCCGATTTTGTTGGTTGTTTTAAATATCTCTTTTAAAAAACAAAAGACAAAAAAGATTTTAAATTGAATAATATATTGAATTCTCCCGGAAGCACAGATATATATAATCTTTACTTTCAGATCATGAGAGATGCTGTTTATTTATCCTCATTTATGTATGTACTTCACACTCAAACTTCGCACATTGATACGAGGAAATAGTAATACAATAAATATCTGAGCCAAAAGAAGGGTCTTAACAACATACCAATTGTCCTTTTACCTCCTAGAAGAAATTACCGTTTGAATATATCTTAACATACCCACTGTCCTTATACTTCCTAGAATTAATTACCGTTTGAATACATCTTAACATACCCACTGTCCTGATACTTCCTAGAATTAATTACGATTTAAATATATCTTAACATACCCACTGCCCTTATACTAACTAAAATTGATCATTGTTTAATAGATCTTCAAAAGCATTTTTTTTAATGTGTAGACTGAACAAAGTAAAAAGTGTCTTTAATCAATTATATCCGTAATTCAATCACATTTATTCTGTTCTTATTTTATAACCCTCGTTTACTTTCGTTTATCTGCAGTGTAGATCACTTAACTTTCCACGCCCTGATTCATTTGTTGCACAATACAAAATATACACATGTACTAAACGGTTTTTTGAAAGTTTCTTACATATGTGAAATTGTAAAATTGCCAATGCCCCTTCCCTATTTCGATATTCATCTGTCTCCTTCTAAATCTCAACAATTTAGACTATGCATAACGGACGCTTTCTGGAAGGACGAAACATCTATATGATACAGTTCCATTCCCTACTTGACTGCATCTAATTCTAAATTTATTTTGATATGTGATACTCTCTTTCTTTTTATCCTTTGCACAACTTTTAATCGTAGAAAAATCACTTGCCAATCTCTTTTTATATAGGTATCAAAACAAATATTCGGTCTTATGGAAATCCGAATATTAATACATAAACACACAAAAAAGAAAAACAATTTTAGCAGAATTATTCACACAAGATCGATTTCTTCAGTACCGACAAAGCATGCATACGCTAAAGTAAAAATTGATATCTACTAATTGCAACGTCTCTTGTTATTGCCATCCATACGGCTAAAAGTGCATAAGAGCTGAAGTGAAGTTAAGGATATCCTGTGTACATGTTACCGGTACGGCAACACCATTAAGATCTTTATAAATCGACCCTATTATGTATTACGTTCAAGCGTTTCATAATATATATATATATATATATATATATATATATATATATATATGCATGTATATATTCTTTTTAAAATTTCATTTCCTTGTGACTGCAATCATACACAAATCACAGAATATGTACTTTTGCTTAGAAGGAGAAGTCCTAGATTTTTTATCATCAAACTGGTTATATACTAACAAGGCTTTTTATGTTACGTTTGAAGTGTGCATATACTGCCCTAGGGGTGACTCTAGATTTGATAAATGATAATAGTTAAAGGAATGCTTCGTTGTTATGCCACCATTTCCCAGCGGCATTATACAGGAATTTGATGATATATGGAGAAAAACCATACAGCAGTGTTAATGAAAAACGGCGAAATAAATAATCTGTATCGTAGTCCTATAGCTGTTCAAAATGGAAAATACAATAATAAATGGTATATAACATTTCTAGCATATTGGAAATCCATGTTTGCTCAATTAAGTTCAATTGTCTATTTCACGGTCAGTAAAGCTATTTATTCCTTTAAATATAAAATTTATTTAAGTTACAACAATCGTGGAACAAGTAATGTCAACTTTTATTAATCAACTTCGATGGATAGAACTCAAAGAACGAAGCATACAATAACATTTGCGCTCATTTTTCATTATGCAGTTACAAGGGCCTCTGTTTGAACATTTCTTTTGCTCGTTTATTCTCTTCGTTTCATCGATTTGAACAGTGAGCAAAACTTATCATAATGAAAAAACAATTATTGGCACCAGTCAATGCAATTAAATTAAGTATTTTCACGGATTTTCTTCAAGTAGATAACGATTACTTTGACGATCGACCTTGTAAATATGACATTAATCCTCTTAATAGTTTTGTTAACACATTCATTGACGTAATTCCCAACAAAGGTAGACTTATAATAATGTTATTATATTGTTAATGAGATGTTTGTTTCCGTTCCTTCACTGTAAATGATAGTTAAAGTATATGCTTTATACGTCATAAATCATAATTTCTATATGAAATTAGCAGATCTATTGCAGTCATTGTCATGATGAAACGCTTCACAATAACGGTAACGATGAAATACCGTTGACAAATATGTCAGGTGAATTTAGCCTGGAGCTATAGGATATGTAACGACAACATTAGGTTTGATGTAATGTTAGTTTGTGATTGCGATCAAAGACGTATTACACGCTATGTATTTTTGTTTGCTAGCATTGTTATTATTATGTAATTCGACACTTATAAGGTGTCCCCCAACATGATGTACAATACGCATCAACGTATCAATCACACCTGACCTATGATGTCAACCAACCCTCAACAAATACAATGGCGTAAACAGATCATTGGCTTACTTACTAACAATTCCTTTTTATAAATGACTAAATCATATCTGCCTTTAACATCTACGTTATGGAAAATTCTTCTATACGTTCATTAATTTAGAATACAATACGTAAAATAGCATTTGATCATATTCATATTGTTTTAGGTTAACTATCACGACTTAAATGAAAATAACGCGCGATCACTCGGTATCTTTTTGGTATTAAAAATAATCAATACATTTACGACTTTATATTGATTTTTGTAGAGCTATGGTACTATTTATAAGTCACGTCTGCGTGCGGAAGTATTTTAAGTGTAAAAAGCCTGTTCATTACGCAATGTAAAGGAAAAGGAAAGGAAAGCACGCAACGTGAAATCAGAAATGGAGATTAATTTACTCGAGCGATAGCACGAACGATACTTTTTTACCACAAAGCCTAGATATCTCTCCTAATTACATTTACTTTGATATTCTAGAATGAGTTTGATAATTGATGTTGAATGTTCACGCAATGCCATCTAAAATTTAAAGCAACGCATGCTAGCAATATATCATCTATATATCTGAAATCAAATCTAGACGTCTCATGAAATCAAAGGAGACATGTTATATATATTGAAAAATACTTTTTAAATATCTTTTCTTTTTTTTTAAATGTTAGATGATTTTTTAAAAGTTGTCATTTCATATACTGTTCAATAATTAACATCAACAAATTGCATTCAACATTTTCAGAACGAAACCGCACTTTTATCAAACAAAAGTTACTTATGCACTACTGTTTTAAATCCTTTGTGTCTAACGGAATCAAACCACAACAGAGAAGTTTGGTGCTGGTAGTAATAAAAAACACATATTTTATGAAATAAGATTAAACACAATCTGAAGAAGGCTGATAAAATTCATAAAACTGATGTCGCACCTGGATATTGAAGATTAATTTTAGAAACATTGCACATCCACCATTACGTGACATTCGATATCTTATTAAAGTATAGCTTTATTAATGTCACACGACTGAAGCTTATTTTCACCATAACGTCATCTTTACACCATTTTTCACTTTCAATACCACTAGCATTGAATATCCGTACAAGAGAACATAGAATGATCGTCATGATTGCTTTCTGCCTTCAAATTCCCCTAGGCAAACGTGACATTGATTTATATCACCAACATATTGCATGTTGCAATTTTATCACCAAGGATGAAGGTTGGACTGTCACTTAAGATAACAAATATATTTTACACGGAAAATGATGCCAAAAGGGATTTGCCTGTAGTTACATAGTTATTTCAGTTAGCACGAAGATATATCCCTCACTATTTGCCTAACAGAGTATGATCATGATGAAAAGACCTTGACCATTCTGCTCACACTATGACGCTTGTTTCTCAATATCTTTATCTCAATTGTTCTAAGTGTTGGCCGGAAATACACAAACCTTGACAGATGCCATTTTTTGTGAATTGGCAAAGAAAGATACAGATAGGAATGGCATCTACATGTTCTGATATTTGGCAGTTCCAGCAGTCTTCAATTATCATCAACGTTCATCATTGAAACAGAATGGGGACGACGTTATGATGGGCAAACAATTAGAGGTGGAGAAGAGTTCACATTGAATAATCTAGAGCAAAATAAATTCTTGGCTTAAAGTGGAAGGAATGGAAGATACTAATATAGCTACGTATATACGTATACTGAAACAGTTAAAAGACAAACAACGGACAGAAAGTGCGCAGGAAACAAATAAAACAAAAATAACAGGATATAAGTCCTTGGCAATGACCCTTACTGATAATGATGTACAGAACAGGTTCATACACAACAATGTTACAACTGCATCAAACAATCGATAAGCATCACCGTTTGCTATCAAAGAATACATTTACCGTTAAATATTTAACTGATTATAAAAGCCCAACATGTATCATTTATAATTAAATACTCAATTACCAAGGGTTTTAATAGGTCTGAATATATACATGTACATGACGTTGTTTTGAAATTATTCAATTCTGAAAGTAAAATATATAAATGATCTGCATTTTTGGCTAGAGCACTAACCATGTCTTTTTGAAACTTAATTTCAATCAATTTGAAGAATCAATTCGTCGCCTCTCTCCTGTAAGGAAAATTTAGGTCCTTAGCATTCGCGTCCTACAAGAACGCTACAGTTCAAATCATTATTTGATGTTACAGTTTAATTCATTAGTTAACGTTTATCCATCAAATTAAACTATAAACTGTATTGAGAAATGATATTCACTTGTGCATATTCTGTATACAAAAGGAAGCAAATATACTTCTATTAATATGTTACATTAAATTAGGTTACAGAGATCCAGTTAACAAAATATTTACTAACCTTAACAGACACCGCGAGACTATTTTAAGCTAATGAACAGAAAAACGTGACATATTTCCGTCATTTTCGAATTGATACAAAATTCGATTTATATTATATTTGCAAGAGAAACCGCTCGTAATTTTTAATATTGATAATAAATGTAGTGAAATCGATTTTAAAAATTGAGAAATTAATTATCAAGATTTTTATGCTAGAAGTGTTCAATACTTAAACAATCTAACAATACATTCCTGAATATTTTTCGTATGCTATCATAATTGTGTGTGCGTCTATGCATAATATACAAAATTTTCAATTGCATGTATTAATCATTGGGTTATAAACAATAAAATAACCATCTGGATTTGGTAATAACGCGGGTGTTTCTTCTTCACAATGGGATGCGTGACAGATAATGAGGTAGTTGGCCAAAAAATCAACCGCTTAAATGGCTGTTATTTTTATTGAAATATTCTGTCGATATTTTTAGTGACAGGGAAATAAAAAGGCAAATTATAGAGAACTTGTTTCTGCCTGAAAATAAGGACTGTTTCATAAAATGGAAATTTACGGTTTTAACAAGTCCGTTCCAATGCCAGGGAGAAATGAACCATACAACTCGCATGAGGAAAGCGATTTATAGAACACCCATTTAAAACACATCACCTCATGAAAAAAATGTAATCATAAAAACAGGTATTTCATAATCAACTTACCTGTAAAATAACGCTGTATTAGAAGCCGGGGAATAGGTAAAAGACAAAATTATATTTATACAGAATTAATATCAGACATTAATCTCATACTTATTGTTGGCGCGCCCATGGAATAAAATTGCATTTTAACTAAGAAGTAATTGTATTAAAATTGCCGCTATACGCACTATAAAACGAAAATATTAAAGGAAACAAAAGTATATAAAATACTTACTTCCTGTTGTTTTCGACTAAAATAATATGCTATGGGAAACATAATTTAATATTATAATCGAAATGTATAGAAGATTTCTTAATTTAACTGATAAAAACATTTTAATATGTATTGCGATGCTACACTGCATTTTAAACAGTATCTTACTATGTTACGGTAAAATACTTCTTTTCTGAACAACTTGCGAATTCATCCTTTTCAGATTTTGTATCAGAATTTTATCGACCATTTATAATCGCCATGAAAATAAAGATATCCATATGATTACGTTTCAACAAGGAGCATTCCTTACACAGTGGTAACGCTTCTGTTAGCTATGAGTTATTATATGTTACAGCTAATTGATTGGCACTTAACGAGGTAAGCTTTATGTAGAACGTAATCGTATTGGGTGCTTGTTGGCAACGTACATCGAAATACTGGCACTGAACTTTTATCCTTCTAAAATTCAGAAGCACGTGTAGGATCAGCTGACAGCTGACTTAGAACTACAGTGTAATGCACGTGTAGTGTTTGGTAGGGGGTGGGTTGATTTAACAGCCCCTAAATGCTAACCCCTGTGTTGTTTAACCTGAGAGAAGTCTGTCAATCTTTCTGCCGGACCTGTGCTACAGTGTAATTGATACGACGGTAATGATTCAATGCGATAGCTTGACCACTGGGTCGCTATAAAAGCGTGATCAGGGCCGCGGCACCGAACCATCTCTAACGTAACCGCTATACCTGTACAATCAGCTGATAGCTGTCAACGCGAAAGGATGCATCGTTCATTCCCTTCTCTCCTGTTCTCTTCTGTGTTGCTCTCTACAGTGTATGCTGTAGCGATCAACCAAACAAACGATACTTACCAATCCTTAGAACAGGAGAGTAAGGAACTCACTTCCATTCCAAAACAAGATAAATTAACAGAAGATCTATATGCAGATGATTACTATTCAGACATTTTACCGGAGTTGACTTTGGAACGTGATGGCAGTACTGATGTCGAATATGATATGCTGAATGATACTACAAATGCAACGTCCTTTCATGACTATGAAGAAGTTAAATATCCAAAGCATAAAAAGTGTCAAATTTGTAGAATTAGAGATGAACAGAAACGACATCGAGTGGAGGCAATTAAAAACAGAATTTCACATGTCTTGAAACTGGATGTACTTGGCATGCCAAACACGACAGCGAAACGATTACCAAAGGTACCATCGTTTTTACGTTTACGTGAAAAATATGAAAATGCGCAAATGCAATCTGATTCACCAAGTAGACGAAAGGAGGAAAGACTGCGGTACCAGGACGTACAGGAGGAATATGGCCAACCGGAGAGAACATATAGCTTTGCAAAAGAACGTATGTATCTAACTTTTATTCAAACTTGACTTAGTATATTACAAACAATAAGTATTCATTAGCAAAGACTTAAATTTCAAATGTTCAACACGTAAAGTGTTTTTAGTTTGTGATAGAACATTTGCAGAATAACTGTCAGTGTTATTATAACTTGTTTCATTTCAAAGATAAATTGTATTACGAGCTTAAATGCTTGTTTTGACATTGAAATCCATATATAACTAAGGAGACAATACGACACACATAATAGTTATGGTAAACATTAAGTTTAAATGATATTGATATTCAAGAAATTTGCCTTGCTTATCTTGCATGCTTTATTCAATTATTATTGTCAATGAACAGCAAAATGACAATTAAACGAAATTTACAATTACCACAAACCTCTCTCAAATCACTTCTTGCCAAAAGTTCTGTGAAAATTTCGATTTTTTAAAGTGCAAAACCAAATAGTTTACAAAATCATTAGCAAACATATTTTGGGATTTTTTTTAATATCTTATCACTGATTAATGACAGAACATTCTAGTATGGATTTTGAGACTGAACTCTGATGATTATAGATAATGCCACCTTACTAGCTCATTTTTATTGCATGATCGAATAATTACAATGATACGGTACAACACCAACCACACACTATGTAATTTTCAACCTGGGATTTGTAATCAGTTTCGTTGCCATAAACATTAAACCATTACCTGATCACAATTGCTAACAAACGAGTTACATCTGTCTCTGTAATATACTCAATGTAACAGAAAAGCTGGTATCTTTGTGAAGAAAAGATTATATTTCACTACTGAAGTTCCAAAGGAACGTACTACTTCTCCCTTACCTGGGTTAATGATAGCTCACTTAAATAGTCCACGTGAGAATATATACACAAGATGTTGACAAACACAATTCAATAAATATTCCATAGCAATTAGTACGAACAAACTTTGCTGTACAAACGTTTCGTTAAACTTATCATCCTGTATCCAACACGCTCGCTAACATTTTACCTCACTATGAACCGTATATATTTTCCAGTTGCGAATTGCCGACAAGTGAACGTTTTTGTACTTTAGTTTTGCCAAGATCCAGACGATATATTCTATTGCGGGATATGGGTCGAGGTTACATTGCATTCATACAGCGAGGGTCAGTAGCACACGTCGGCCTTCAGCACTATGTCTGCTCATCAAATCCTTATACTTGGACTTCTAGTCATGGTGCAATACGGTTAACATATATCAGTAAATACTGACTGCTACAGTCATAATCAGACATAAATACACGATATTTTGTATGAGTCGGCAGTTTTTTTAATCTTTCAACTGCTTTGTCAACATTATTTGTGGGCCATATTTTAGTTCATATATCATTAAACATATAGCTTATGTACATTAATACAAATCGACCATAACACAACACAGAGGTTAAATGGCTTAAAGAGTCCAGAAAAAATAGCATATGCATTGTATAGTCATACCCTTGCCACAGAATTTTGTTTTATCATTCCGTGCTGTAGCCAATGGGGCTATCTTGATTGCATTACATAAACTAATTACAGTTGTAACTATTTCATGGTCGCTGCCTTGTATTTATTTTCCGTTTGGATGTCATCTGGGTGACAGATTTCTAAAAGTAATATCGAGAACAACTGCAGTGTGATTGTTGTTCAAAGATAATTTCTTAATGACATGTATTAAAATGTATTATACACGCTTCAATTGAGGTGGAATTTATATTTTTTTTCTCGAGATAAATAAACTTGGAAAGCAGAAGCTAAACATTTTGTGAGTAAAGATGGCTGAACGCAGACAGAATACATACTAAGAGCGCATGTATAGCATTGGGTTCATTGGAAATGGATACGACTTTATTTGGCTTACAAACCCTTTGATTAAAAGGCAGTCTGGCCTACTGCACTGATCTTGCATGAAGTCATTCTATTCATCTTCTACAAGTGATACGTACATTTCACATCTCTATTTTGAAATATTTTCGTGTCTTTTTTTCCCTCTGTACGTTTACTTCCTGGGAGAGACTTCTGGAAATGCATAATATATGTTATCTTCAGCGACGTGTAAAGCGCTGGAGTAACGTAGCTCTACATGACGCCAAAATGACGTCATATTATTTTTCTGATATAGATTGAATTTACACGATCACATTAACTCTTGTGTTAAAGGGAGTCCATAATGCAAAATGTAAATTTTCGAGTAAATGTATAAATCAAAAACAATACTATTAGACAGAATTATACAAGTAGTCTGATTAATTTATATTAAGTGTGTCGAGATTAGAAACATATTTCGTATGCAACATATAAGGCACCTCAGTTTTGTCAAACAATCAGAGCTATACAAAGCAAAGACAGAAATCATCACAGCTACGCAAGAACTAGATATAAAATGGCAATGGATTAAATCATTAGATTTCTCTTGCATTACGTTTTTGGAAATATTTATATATAACAGCTAATTTGCCAATTCAACGTATGTTTTTGAAATCTTGAAAATAACACTATGTGCATATTGCGTTAAATGTTTAACATCACACATCACTTGGAGCACAAGTAATGAGTGTCAATGTCGGGTGGCGCAGTGTTAACGCACTCGCCTTTCACCTAGCCGACCGGGGTTCGATTCCCGGAACTGGACGTGAAAAGGTAAGGGGTCACCTGCCCGACCACGTGGGTTTTCCCCGGGTACTCCGGTTTCCTCCCACAATAAGACCCCTCGCGCGCTTACATCCGGGCCAACAAGAGTGATTATTATAAGTTGACATAACTTGTTTCGCAATTGTTGTAAAATAAATAAAGTTTATATTAATATATTCATACCTAGTTTTGCAAGAAAGATGAACAAAATAAGAAAATAAGAAAGTCAGTATTACCATTGCGTGCCGTTAAGAAAGTACCGGCAGATATAACCAAATCTGATAATTTTTAAATTGTATAGTAATTAACTATCGATTTTTTCATTCGCATGGTGGTCGAGAGAGGGATGAGATATTCCTCATTGGTGTCGAAGGCAAAATTACGCATTCGATAACATTTACTTGCTAGTTTCTGTGTGCTGAAACCTGCATGTCATAAGGGTTGTTATAGGAAGATATTAACTGCCTGTCAACCAAAATGTCTCGTTCAGTGAGTATCAGCGGTTGATAGTTTTGATGAAAATGGGTTTTGTCACACGTAATAATTTGATAAAGTCTAATACATCATCGCGTTCACGTTCACCATAATTCCTTTACTGCAAGTTTGAATTAAGATTCTGGCGACTTAAAGAATTTTCCATTGATGTTTTTGCATGTTGATTTCAGCGTACAATCAGAAACACTAAATTATTCGACGAATACTTTATGACCACACTTCCTAAAATTTTGATAATGGTCAAAAATGGATTTATATTAGGATTTGTGATTGTGAGAATTTAGTAATCATTAGAAAATGTTAACCTTATCATGTGATTTAACGTGAAAATCTGAACCGTGTAGGCACCTTTTATGTAGCATGTTATCGATATCAAAATAAGAGTCAATATCAGGTAATTAATGTAGGAACGTATTATTCGTATCAAATCATAGAAAATGTGAAACAGCCGATTTAGTGCAATTTGTATATAGGCACGATGGAAATATATACATACATATAACTAGACATCACGAAACTTTTACAAATATCACAAATAGTTACAATTTTAATCAATGCAGGTTGCATGACTGATGAAATGTTTGCTTATAGCTGCTGTTACCTAAATATGTTCGTATAATATTACCATTTTCGATGTTCCAGTACCTGACGATATGGACCAGGAATTTCCAAACACGATATATTTTGAAATGCAAGTCACACCAGAGAAAGAGACCAACAAAGCTCTGTTATGGGTTTACATCAATCCAGATGATGTCTTAGACAGGAATATGACCGAGATATATGTATATACAATTGACCCACCCGGTAAATTCAGTAAAGTTCCCACTAAACGGGAAATTGGAAGAAGAAAACGGCACAACATGAAAGCTTCAGGATGGCACCATTTTGATATACTAGATGAGGTTCAGAAATGGACCTACAGAACACATCTGAATCTTGGACTTGTGGTAGAAGCTTTGGATGAGACGGGTAGAAATCTGGTAGTACTTCCACCAACGTTTGGAGATAATGATGGATACGTAAGTCATTCTATTGTCGTTTATTGAAATGTTAAATATATTTTTCATTTATGTCATTCGTCTCTTTTCGATTGATATCATAAACCTTAATTTCAAATTTTGAATATCTACAATCCTTATATTGCCTTTTTATTGAGTTTTGATATGTTCATTCTCAAAGTGTGCTACTTTTATCTTAAACTATTCAGTTGCAGTATTGCGTTAATCTGATAATGACGCTCAATCCAATGAGTGTAATAAAACCATTCAATCTCCATAATTCTCAATAAAAACGAATGATTCCAATAATTTCAATCACCATGATAGACCTAGGGCAAAATATGACGATACAAAGGTAATATTATGGTTATATAAACTTTATGTGCTAAACAGCATTTTTGAAATAAAGTAGGTATTTTTAACTCATGAAAGATATATCTAATCCATGTGTGTGATGATCACTTGCATATACAATGCATTTTCTCCGTACGTGACAATACTTTCTAATTCCAAATTTAGGAGTGATGGAAATTCCAATCTAGTGGAAATATAGAACTAACTTATCAAGGCATAGTTTCACCGTGTTTGTGTTTTTAATTAGCTTTCTTAATTAAAAGATATGTCATAGGCTCAGATTGTATGGTTATAATATACTCCAATATACATTGTACAAAAGATAATGAAATAGCCAACCGTAACTGGCTGAAAACTTGCTTGTAAATGGACTCTATTATATCCTTATCATTGGATATCAGATGATTTGTTAGCTGTAGAACAAGGATTTGTCAAGCTATCGCTTGAGAAATTGCTTTCAACACTTTGCATATTATTTCCATATTTATTATGGATCCTTGTGTCATCCAAATAAATCTCAACGGCCCATTCAAGCTCAAGAGAGCGTATCATGATAATAACTATCTGATCGAGCGTCGTAGGTATATTAGTTGCTTAATACCTTCGACCCATTTTGTAATTGTATTAAGTATATTAAGGCAGGTGTGAAAATGCCTCGTCAGTATCCTTATATTTAACCTAAATACACAAACACAGCTGGACTAGAATACGCCCTTCAGTATGTTCCTAATCATCAAACGTAATTCAGAGAGCAAACACGTCAGCAATGTATTGAAAAAGGTCATGGGCGTTGAATAATATTGTTAGTTGTTAAACAAATCATGAATTGTGTTTGGCAAATGATTGCATCTATCGACCCTTAGTGATAAATGCACTTTAAAATACTAACAATTAAAACCCATCAATAAACATTTACCTTGTAACACACGTCATTGCTTTTTGAAAAGAGCATAATTGAAATGCATATCAAATCTACAATTTAAACAATCGATCCATTTAACTGTATTTACTTTATATTAACACCTGTTATATTTGAGATAACTAACACCTGTGATAAAATGGAGCGTTAAAACTCATATCGATTACAAAATACAAAAACGGTAAAAGATGACAGAAAAAAATTAAATAAAGTAAATCAAGTAAATAAACTTGCTGAAATAGAGGTCATTCTTCCAATTATGATTTTATCAATATCACTTTCCTTCGTGACTTTTTATTTATCTTTTCATTCATCAAAGTAAACTGTTCATTCATTTCAGGAACCTATGCTGGATCTGCGCACCTCTCTGAGGAAGTCAACACGGTCTAAGAGATCTTCCGAGCTCTACTGTGACCAAAGAGAGGAAACAGCTTGCTGTAGATACCCTCTAGAGGTTGATTTTGTCGCGTTTGGATGGGACTTTGTTATAGCACCCTTAACATATGCTGCTTACTACTGTGCAGGAGAATGTAAGGGCGAACAATTGGACGATACACTACATGCTCATGTCATCCAACAAGCACCGTCCCCAACCTTGAGTCAGCCAGCGTCAGCTCTTAGCAACATCGGTCCATGCTGCACTCCGACAAAAATGTCCGACTTAAATATGCTTTTCTTCGACCATAACTCCAACATAGCATTAACGCGATTGCCCAGGATGAAAGTAGACAGATGTGGATGTGCGTAAGTGAAGGATAACCCGTTAGAAAGAAAGAGACAGGATGGTCATGTATCTGCGAAATAGTAAAGGATGTTTGTTTGATTGGGATGATGGAAACTATTTGTCTTTCAACCATCTTTCTCCTCGTGATTGTAGTGCTGGTGCAACTAAACATATAAAACCGGCTTTGAGATACAGAAATGATTGTTTTACAAATAAGTAGAGAAAGAGACGACTGAATAGGGCAGATAGTACCAAGTATATAAACATTACCATTTGCTGACTTTACAGAGCAAGGTGTAATATATAAACACGAAATCCATAGGATGGCATCGTGTTGAGAACGCATCACCTTAAAGGTTATTGAGACGCTACTGTTTATATTATATTGTTGTCTTTTGGTGCTTTTAGAGATAAACAATGCATCACGTGGTGCTACGTCATACATTTGCGTCTTTCCTGTCGATCTCATTATGTACGTCATTTCCGTCATAGTCGCTAAAGCGACAGCTCTATCTGCCATATTATTTAAGTGTGTACTCTTATCACCAAGATATATAGTTCATACCAAACTGTGCTATAATTGCAGAGCTTTTAAAATCTCTATGTATTGTGTTCTATGTGTGTCGTTCCCATTTCAATGTTACTGTCATTGTGTTACTCTCAAATGTTCTTTGTTAATTGCATAGATGTTACCTTGTCAAATAGACAATTTTACAAATTCTTGAAATATATTTTGTAGTATCTGTATGAAATGCATATAGATATTAATATTAATCTAATTACAGATAAATGGTTGTATTTCAAATATATCAATTTGGTTAATTGTATTGATAATGACCATTGTTTATAAATGAAATAATTATGAGTAAGTTTTAATCTTTATGAAGTATAGAAAATATTTTGGAGTTTAACTCTGAAGTGGTATTGTGTTACAACCATTCTAAATGGTTAAGATTATATATCAAAGCATAATATAATTGTACATTTGATGTATAGTATAGTTCAGTTAACGAGAACGAATTAATCCGTGACATCAATTTATATGATCAAGAGCAAATATGTTTAGATATACAATTAATCAAATCTTAGTTTGAAATAATAAAAACATTTAAAAGTGGAATCGTAACCATGCGGTAAAAGAAAATATCATAAATAACGAATTATTGAGTTGAATAGTGATACAATATATGTATATATTATTAGATACAATTACATGAAAACTTATGCTATTTCTTTCATTCGACGCTGTTATTCGTCTCATTGTGTATTTTTTGTTTCACTTGTCCCATAATTTAGAAACTTATTGAACAACGTCAAATGCAAATGATTTGGACATTGCTTTAGTACATTCGAACCCCAACTTAGTCATACCTATCTTGTTTCTAGCTGACTTAACGGTCAGCAGTGTGACCGTATACTGTACCATGACATTGATTTAAATCAGCAGTATGTCAATTCGTGTCGTTTCATTCGTAGTCGGTGCATTGGTATTGAACCTATTTAAATGTGATGACAAAGATTCGTCATTTCGGTTCAATCACCAAAAATAACGTTGGAAGCTTATACCTTAACGAAACAGCATAATTGCTGTGATTACAAATATAACTTGTATATATGGCAAAGCACGGAGTGCTAAAATATCTGACTCAATTTTAAAATGATGTAATTTTGTTAGCAATCCAGCGAAGCATTAGGGTAGTAGCACCACATATGTAGATAATATTTCTTGACATGATTCATGCTTCTTTTGCATTCCAAAATATCATAGCTATATGTGATTGACAAACAAGTAGATTATAATAATACATTAGCATTCAATCACAGCGTTAAACGTTTTGTGTCAGACGCCATAATAATTAGAGACCAAATGTTCTATGTTCAATTACGAGAAATGTTTTATTGTTGAGAATGCGGAGTGCCTTCTGTGATGTATTGACATCGGAGATCTGTGATAGACAAACTCATTAAATGTGAAAATTTCAATCTCGACTTTGTTGTTTATATTACTCGGAGTCACGCTAATCACTACAGAAGAATTAGCGTAAAAGTTTGATCTGCTTTGTAAATAGGACCACATAGGCCTTTCACTGGGGTAGAAAACCAATAATTTTTATATACATGATATTGATATGTGTTGCAATGCTGTGATATGTGTTGGAATAATGTGATATGTGTTGCAATGCTGTGATATCAAGTAAACTAACACACGCAATTCAGCACTGCATTCAACTTCGTCTAGAGATTATCGAATGATTTCATATAATTATTCAATGTATAAAAAAAAATTAGTTTGAAGTCATGGTCTTTATCTATGGCGTATATTTGTGACTAGAATAGTCAGAATAGGTTATGCGTCATGCGTTTATATTAGACCATCACAGCGAATGCTAAAAGTAGGACCAACATGGCGAAAGTTTGGGCCATTAGTTTTTTTTCATTGTGTTTGGGTTTTTAATCTTTTATCTAAATAATATGTTGAATTTTTAAATGTTCAGACTTAGACATCGAATTGTATTTAATGAAACATGATATGAATAGTCTACTAAGAGCAAAATATGACGTTACAACTATAATATGACTAACTTGAACATGATATAACGACAGATTTACTATCGAATCCCTGGCTACTTTATATATAAGATAAAAGAATACTTTTTATATGTAGAATTAAAATAACAGTGTTATATGCAGCAGCTGTCATGGCGTATGTTTCAACACTGCTTCAACATAACCGGTATTGTTATAAACGAAATAATCCCTATTGTCCTAAAATGACAGGGCTCAATTTTAATTGTCACGATAACCTCCAAATACAAATGACCTAAAGAGATCTTGCCAATAACCTGAAAACGAAAAAAAGATCCCAAGAAATAAGTGTACCTAAAAAAGATAACAATTATCAAAGAGATGAAGCTTTAGTTTTTCGAAATTTATGAACCACGTATGATATGTAGTACGCACCCTTTGAGTATGGTATGACAAATCAAAGGCGACAGTTAGCTACATTTGCATTTGGCTACTGTAAAGTTTAGTTATTCAATGGATCATTTTTTGGGGGATTCATAAAAAAAAAAAATACACAAGGCATACATGTTTTGAGGAAGCCAAGGAATAGACTAATTTTATAAGCTCAATTTTCGAGGCATTCATTTTTCGTGGATTGAATCCATCTAAGAAATAGTAAAACATAAAATCCTCCGGAAAAAAATCTTCACTGTATTGGAAAGGATTGGTTTGAAGTATCAAAACATTAAGCACATCCTGATAAACAATGACATTATTACGAATTTTTTCACAAAAGGACACTTAAGTAAATTTAGAAGCAGATATAGCATTGAAAAAAATTGAATGCAATATATAGCATTAAAAGGTACAATTTTGAAGCTAAGAATAAGTATAGAAATTTCATCAAGGTAAAGTAGGTTTAGCGTAACCTCTCATGCCATGTTTTAATTAATTTTAAAATCCCCATGACAAAGAACATACACAGGCATTTGATACTCTTTTGAACCCATCCTATATTGGAAATCATGAATTTTTTTAATCATGGTCATAAACATTTCCATCTAAATTAATGAAAATGATTTCGATCAGCTTTGATTTCCTTTATATCGTCTAGTAACAGTTCAGGCTCTACGCAACACTAATATTTGCAGTTTAATTCATTGTTTGAAGTACTGTATGCAATTTTAGATTTATATTGAAAGATAATACTCATTTGTGTCTTTTGTACAATCTCTCGAATGTTTTTCAGGACCACTGACAGGCCAATCACATTTTACGTTTGTTTAATGAAAGGAATACTTTTTTAATATGAAGCTTTTGTTCAGATGTTAAGCTATTAAGTTCGTACAAGTTACATCTAAATTGAGATCATCCTAAATACACGGTATTAAGAAAAAGACGCTTGCTCTAACGGAACATCTCGTTTTATCCTTCTTGTATACTCTTTCATGAGTCTCCGTCAGTTTGTATAGTAATAGGACGTTAATATATCCTTTTGGTCATTTTAATTTGTATATGCGAGAGTTCTGACATAAGACTTCTCTTTTTTTCGTTTCCTTTTGAAACTTTCTTGTCAAATCTTTTCCTATTCTAAATCAACTTTTACTGAAGGGAAACAAAAATATATGTAATCAAATATACTAATAACCAAAAGAAAATAAATGTTATTGATAACACCAACTACTTTATTTAGAACTCAGTCTGAATTTGATGCTAAGATACTTTCATATTTAGGTCAGATATGAAAATGTGTTCAAAATACATTTCCTAGCATACCTTATAAACTTGTTGATTAAAACATTAACGAAACAAATATGTTTTCTATCAGATATTACAGAACGCATATCTTACATACTCTTACACAATAGCTATGACATCAGGCCCTTGTCCCCTGAAGGCCGTATCACGAATAATGCATCGGCGGCTTATCATATGTGACGTCAGCATTGATCTTAAATCATAGTGATATTGTAACATATTTAACATTGTCAATCATCAGATATACGTCATAGCGGGACGAAATTCACACGCTATACTCCTTGCCACAAATAACATATATAACACTAAAGTATACATATTTTGTGTATCTCAATACCAACACATTTAGATTCACCACGCTGCCAGTAATTTCCATTTCAGTGGACCACAAACAGCTGATCGTTACTGGCACATGCCAATCAAAACATATAAAGATACAGGGGGCAATATCATTGCGATTAGCACTTAACAATTAGAAGGCCTGCTTAGAATAATTCTTAGCGGGAGCTTCTTCAAACGGAATCGACATTTAATTATTTACTAGAGCAACAACGACTACACAGCAGATTTTCCAGTGTCAGCGATTGAATCACAAGTAAAACGGATTAATTCACATGGTGCTTCACATTACGACATGAAAGCAAACACATGTTAAGAATCTGACACCCGAAGTGTGGAACAAGTAGGGCAAACTGAAGTAGTCTAGCTACTATGGGTTAGTTTGAGATATGCTCTCAATACGCTTGTATTGGGTTTGAAATCAGAGTAAAATTTATATACACTCTGATGTTGTTAACACTTCCTCGCACTTGTTTACTTTCAGCAAACAACATTTTATAGTTTAAACTGCCAAGAGACCATGTCAAACTGAACGTAAAATCTGCTACACTAGCACTTCTCTAATTGACCTTCCACACATACTGGAAACATTACTATTATTTAACAAAAATCTACTATTACAGAAACTTTACAACAGTGTGCTACCATACCAATGGAAAATATATTTATTGAAAAGTCAGCATATCAACAAAGTTGAACAGAAGCACTTTGGACAATGTCAAAGGAAATTAGAAAGGGGCATAACTCCCTCAAAACCTTAGAATAACAACGACTTAAAAGACACTGTAAATTGCTTGTTATAACTTATTTATCGTAACACTAGAGACGAGCTCGTGTCACTTACTGGCTATCGCAAATAACAATATCGTATAATAAATAGTTATAATTGTCTTGTATTCATTAAAAAAATTAACGGAAACAGAAAAGACATCAAACGGAAAGGAATGTCTCGTATACCGTGCCATGTATAGCTGAAAATAGTTGAAAACAGGCGTGTGATCAAACAGAAAGCTGATTAAAGGCTTTTGATCAAAATGACAGCTGATTAGAGGCTTGTGATTAAAATGACTGTTGATAATAGGCTTGTGATTGAAAGGACTGTTAATTATTGGCTTGTGATCGAAAGGACAGATGACGATGGGTTTTGATCAAATTGACAGCTGTTGATAAACTTGTAATGATGCTAGGTATTGTTTTTTTTATCATTAAATGGACAACAGATGATGGTCTTGTGATCAAATGGTCCGGCGACGATAAGCTCATGACCAAAAGGAGAATTGATGACAGGCGTATGATCATAAGGACAATGGTGATATGCTCTTGACCAAAAGGGGAGCTTATGACACGTTTATCATCAAAACGAAGCAACTTTAGGCTCATGACCTGAAGGAGAGCCGATGTTAGGTTTGTGATTAATAGAACAGCTGATGATAGACTCGCGAGGAAAAGAACTGATGATAAGTTCGCCTAAAAGTGATTTGCGAACACGTGGAGTAATAATCTTGATAAGATTTTATTTATGAGTGTAATTATATTGGCGATATGTAGCGTTTTATAGTGGGGTCAGACCCCAGGGCCAATTCTTACATCATGATTGTGTTTATCTCTTAAAGCCTGTCATTGCTACATATGGTTAAAAGTGGATATCTCATCAGTTTTAAAGATATAAGAAGAACCCCAAGTCATATGGGGATGGGGCCAGACCCTAGTGCCAATTCTTACATCACGATTGCGTGTATATCTTTATGCCAAGCATTGCCGTGCATGGTTATGGGATGGGGATCTAAACTGATTCAAACATATTTCCCCAACTGAGCCCCTCCCCTCCTGCCATAGGGGGCAGAGATTCACCATTTATACAAAATTAATTCCCACTTCACCTAAACATAATTTACACCAAACTTGGGCAAAATTCAATTAATCCTACATGAGGATTAGGAAATTAAGACCTTGGAATATTTCTTCTCTTGGGCCTCGCCCCTCCAGCCCCAGGTAATCGAGACCCATGGATTGTACAAATTGATTCCTCTTCACCTAAACATGATTCAAAGTAAATTGGGACAACATCCAATCTTTCCTTCAGGAGAAGTAGGATTTTAAAGCATTTGCTCTGTTTCCTCTTTAGGGCCCCGTCTCTCCCGCGCCAGGGGGCTGCGATCCACCATCTATACAAAATGATTTTTCTTGACGCAAAGATGCTTCTGACCAAGTTTGGGCAAAATCAAACCATTCCTACAAGAGGAGTACGATTTCATAGATTTTGCTCCTTTCCAACATTGGCCCCGCCCCTCACGCCTAAGGGGCCGAGATCCTCCGTTTATATAAAATTGAATCTTCACCCAAAGACTCTTCTTACTAAATTTGGGCGAAATTCATTCCTACAGGAGGAATAGGATTTTAAAGGACTTGCCAAATTTCCCCTTCTGGACCCAACCCTCTGGCCCTGGGGAGTGGGCGGGACACACCATTTATACACAAAACTGTTCCCTTTTCCCTAAAGATGCTTCTAACAAAATATGGTCAAAATCCCCTTAGTCTTTCATGACTAGAAGATGAACCGTCGAAAAAAATAAGACAAACTCTTAGTATTAGAAACAACTGTAACAACATGAGTTGAACATAAACAAAACAAAATTGATCAGAGTGATATTGTGTTATTAACTGAATCGCAAACAGTACAACAAGTATGAATATCAACGTTAAAACAGTCTACTTAGCGAATATCTGCTACGTTATATCTGGACGTGCTTGCTTGAAGGCCTCCTCCGTAGACAATCTCTTCATCACATAATCGTATTCTTTTAGCTTTGGTAAGACAATAGCAATGTATCCCTCAGTATGTGGCTGGAATAAAAAGACATAGATGGAATGAGAATACGAAAAATTAGAATATTGGTTTGAAAATAAGAACAACATAGTTTTTTGTATACGTTAGATCGGTGACAATATTCACAAAGAAATGCTTGTCGATTATGTGTAAAGCGCTATGAAAGGGATGCTTTTGTTGTATTTTTTTGGCAGTTTCATCAAAATCCTAAGAAGAGGATACATCTTATTTCGTGCTATGATTCACATCTATTATTCATATCCGACATGTGAATCTAAATTTAGTTGTGGTAACGCGCCACGCACGCATCGTGCATACATCGTGCACACACATTCACTATACAGTATCAAGCACAATAGTGCGGTAGTATATTTTGTGCAGTTTGGTAAAAATGGTTGGCTTATATTACAGATTGCAAATAAACGGAAAACTCACGTAGTTATGGCGAAATAGCGATCATGGGCATATTAAGGTTGATTGGTGATTACGAAAGTCTCTTTTCGACTGGAACCTGCATGAATTAGTCTTATCTAATAATTTCACACACTGTACTGTAGCATGTGGTGTGGTTCGGGCAACTAAAATTACACATGCACCTTTATATAGGTATATTCGTCCCGGATCCGTACCGGCTAAGTATCCCGTCTAACAAACACAACACTTATCTGAGTATATATTTTTGGTTATAAGATGAAAGAAAAACGAAAACAATACAGAAGTAATGAAAATATCATTTTCTCCTTAAGTCAGGTGCGGCACTTTGTAAACAAAAGACTTCAAATTTTGAGTGTATATAAATATTATTAGTCCGTTTTAATAGATCTATATGTGTCTAACATGTACATTATATTAATGGCTTCATTAGAAAAAAAATCTTGGTTTTACTATTATGTATTTAAAAAAAAAAGAATAAACCCTATCCCACACTTATCTACAAGTCATTTCAAAATTCAACCACAACAGAATCGTGCACACATCGTGTTACGTAGTGCGATCCCACAGCTGTATATATATTTTTATATATAAAGAAGCATAATGAGTATTGCTGAATCAATACACTTCCCCTCCCGACCCCCGCAAGCTAGAGCGCTGACACTGATTATCTCCGAAAAAGTTACAATGACATTGACCTTGACCCAACGACCCTGATATTTTGATGCATTATAAGTGTGTGAAGTTTGATGAGAATTCCTTAAGGAATGGAGTCGCTGGAGCGCTGACAAAACTTGTACAGACGCAGGGACGGACGGAAAAGAAAATATTAGTAACCTCAGATCTCATGGGTACGGGACTAACAGAGGTGCACTCTCTTATCGATCCATGAATTTCTTTTATTCGTTTATGCAATTAGTTTATTCAATCAAAGAACAGTATTTTAGTTTTAATAGATTGACAATATATTTGTAGATTAAACACCGGGATAACGACATCAAGTTTTCGCTGATAGCAGCTGATGGAATGTTGTTTTAACGTACATGAAGCGAGTATGCCTGTCCTACATTCAGAAAGCTACAAAACCATACATCTGCCAGGAGGTTAGCATAACCCCGATACCAAGGCCAGTAATAATCAAATCATTTCATTTACACCACTTCCGTGTGTTCTCACCACATGCCCTGACCTATAAAGCATGGATATACCTAATTCAGAAAAATTAGGATTCCCAATGTTTAGTCGATAAAAAAACATAAAAATATCCATAACATTAATATACATATATGTATTTATCTTACAGCATTGGTGAAACAAATTAATAGCTTATAGTGATAGTAAAATCATATCAATTATGTATTAAAAAAGTATATTGATGATTGTTCATTGGAGACAAACAAAATATACCGTTTTGTTTTCTTGTTTCCCTTTGTTTGTTTTTTTTTTCATGAAAACGTTGGTCCAGTTAAATTACACTTGCTTAAATTGGAGTTGAAACACGCTTCTATTGTACATTAAGTCTTGTTTGTGATTTCCTGATTTGCTCCGATTTGTTTTCAGCGTACTTACAATTTCTTCCATACATGTTATGATTCAATTAAACGGATGTTTATTAATAAGCATATCGTTCAAATACCCTAAATCGCCTAATCAGCCTTCATAAAAGGTTTATCTAATCGATTAACGGTAATGTTTTGTTAGTATACTAGTGTAGTACATTGTGTTCTATATGTCCTTCCAATACTACTGATAACAATCTAGTCTACAACTGGTTTCTTCAATTTAAATACTACTACTAATAATAAAAGAAAACTTGGCAAGTATGCCCTGTTCGTAACTGGTATGTTCTCAGAAAGTAGTAAAGGTGACCTTGATCTTAATGTAAGACTATTCTAATATTTGGCCTTTGTATCAACTTTAATCAAAATTCTAATGATAAATGAGGTGATTGGATTGAAGACATCGATATGAGATGATGCAGGGCTTTACACGGTAAAATAAGACGGACAAAGCATATCCGTCCCTCTCCCAACTCATTAGATGATGTATGTGCAATAAAGCAGGAAACAAAAAGCAGCTATGTAGCTTCGTTATTTTAATTTGTTCGATTATTCCGGATATTTAGCATACCATAGCTTGAAACACGCACATAGGCATCAATTACTTGGTGTCTGTTCCCGATAACACAAATAATAATCAATTTTCAATTCGACATGTTGAGCTATCTTTTCCTATCTCGACACGAATTCTAGGCAGCTCACAGATGGTATCAAACCTGCTAATTGCAGTAATCATTATTTTATTTATAGACAGCTATTTACCAAACAGCTGATTCTACAGCGTTTTCTATATATTCGTGAGGAAGGCTATACGTAGAGCACGCGTTAGACAGCCCTATGACATCGATAACCTCTTCACCTTCTAATCTTCATTCCGAAACAGCATGACACGATACATTCGCAGCTCTATCATATGGGTGCTTTTCTTGGCCACTGATTCGCATGTGTCGGAGTGTATCTCTCTAACCTCCTACAGGTGTGTGTAGCTTCCATTCGCACTCCATAAATTTGATAGGAAAATGCCTTCAACTCCTAACATACAGCAGGCATTAACATCAATGAGAAAATACGCATTTCCTTCGCATTGCATCGTTACAAATGGTTCTCGTCAAAGGCATTTATAAAACCCTGTAATTACGTTATCTTTGAAAGCAATTAGACATGATGAATCTCTCGTCGACTCAAATCTAAATAACGAACGGTGAATCTTAAGTGGATCCTACCGCGATGACATTTGTTAACACACAGTGGAATTTAACGACTTCTAGTTGGAAATCCCATCACTTCAAAATCACACAATGCTTGCAACAGAACAAGATTTACTGCACGGAGAGTACACCAGTACTATTGATAGCTTACACAGTGACAGATGATGATATACTCTACCCAATTACACTTTAATAGTGGATAAAAAGGAAATGTAGTTATACTTCCTGCATGGTTCATATACGATATAAAAAGTAGTTTTGTAGTATTACAATATTATATTACCATCAAATGATTTCAAGATTTTATTTTTCTTTGTTTGATAAAATCTAACATAATATTCTTCAAAACTAATGTCAATCGACACATTTTCGGCCACAGGAACTCGCCAGACTTACATAATGTATATATATCTTGGCCACCAGGTATATGATGTTGACTTTCAAAATGTCTTTTTCAAAGCAAATACATACATTGAACATATATTTTACTTGAACTTACATTGTTATTATGAAATCATCTGCCTGCATCGTAGACTTAAATACGATATAAAAAAATATTCGATTGAAGAAAAAGTTGTAGGTAAAACAAAAACCGCGTGGGAATTTTTTTCCTCAATTTTCTTTCTTGCTCACCAAATACCTAAATTCGTGGTAAGTGAAATAAAAGAGTACAAAAGGAATATTATGAATTAGCTTTATCGAAAAGAATTGAATATGGAAAGGATAATAATAAATCAAAATGTCAAGAGAGAACTTCATGTCATGATGATGAAACTAATGAAGTTTGAAAGAAATTAATTAAAATCTGAGAAAGGTGATATCCGGACAAGATTAATATAATGAAAAAAAACAAAGGGCATTTATACTTCCAAACAAAAGCGAATCAAATTGCTGTTCAGGAAAACGCAATAGTATGTCGTGGTGATTAAGCCTTCGCAGTTTGAAAGAAATCGATTGAAACCTGAGAGAGACGATCTTCGGGCAAGAGCAATACTAAGAAAACATTAAGGGCAGTAACTCTCCGAAATACAGTCGAATCAAACTGATGTTCTGGAAAACACTAACTCCCTGTCACAGTGATTGGTCCTATTAAGTTTGAAAGGAACAGGTTTAAAACTGAGATAAGAGATCTCTGGACAATACAGTGACTCTTTCAGATATGATCATAACAAATTGTCGTTCGGAAAAACACAGCTTCATGTCACGGCCGATCGAGGGGAGGGGATCTCTGGACAAATAAAGGTTTCGACGGACGGCAGGATTGACGGATGAACGGACAACGCAATATCATTATACGGAAGGAAGCTAAAACAACCATTGTAAAAGCTACTATAGTTTAAATCAATTGAGTCAAGTTTATGTGTGAGTGACATCAGTGATAACAATACGCTCTAACCTATCCAATGTTACAGACATGTTTTCCTGTTTCAGCGTTTTGTGTGCGGTATAGCTAGAAATCATATTAAAGACATAACCCTATCAAGATACCGATTAATCTGATTTTTAGTCAAGAAAATGAACCGACACATTTAAGTACATCCACCAGCATCGAAATGCTACATTTAGAACGCGAGTACTTTAATAAAAAGTTGGTTCACCCCTATTATCTTATTCACCTTCTTATCAATTATACGTGATGAAGTTGTTTCTCTAGTACTTACATTTACGTTTTTGTTCTTGTAACGTACTTAAATCAATGTCTTCTACCGTTAACGAAACGTATTTTTATAGAAGTATTGACACGTAGATTCGACATAAATGTCACATAGTAGCAATATATACAACTCAGCTTGCAAGCTTCATCTACATTAACTTCTCTACTTCAAGTTAGCAATTATTGGATATTAACGTCATCTGTCAAAAAAAGAACGCACATCTTTACAGATGTTGAAGTATTACGGTAGGCATAGAACTAGGTTTCACAGAAATGTAAATGTGGTGCTTCGTTCTCCATTGCTGATGAAACAACTAATCAATAAACTAATTATGACATTATAATGAGGATGACGTGACAGTTACATTGCAGACGAGGAATCTAATTGAACAAAAAACACACATAAACTAATTGGTAAAATTACTAAAATGGTGCAATTCCATGAAAAGGTTCGTCTAAATGACTATCAACACGATTTACGACACGAGGGACGTTTTAAAGTCAAACATATGTATTCAAACATTATCAATATACAGATCACAATTAGCATACTACCTGGTTATAGTTGAATACCTAGCGTGGTCAGCCATATCTAACTAAGCGTTACTCTCAATAACTGGATGGCAACGATAGAAACATATACATAGCTTATTCGTAACAATTGCAAATGTATGTATTCGTCTTTACCTTGATATCGTAACGGTTCTGTTTACCAAGATTAACATCCCGGGAAATTACTGAGTAGAAAACACAATACCCAGAGTGGATTTTATTTTATTATATTTTTTATTTTATTTCATTTTTTTTTTTTTTTTTTTTTGAGACTGCAAAGGTAGCCTTTTTTACTTTCCAATAACGTCATGTTTGCTTTATTAAAACCTCCATTATAACTTATTAAGACGAACAAATAAGGAAATGGTTGACGAATCTCAATCTCTTTATTACATATAGTGAAATAAAATTGTATTTTATTTGTTTATGTTGTTATCTATCTCAAGCTTCCAAGTTATAGTTCAGACTTATGGAGCAGATTGAAACCCTTCAGCTGATTCAGACATAATGGTAGTGTTCAGTTTCGTGTAAAAATCTTCGAGATCGAGATAAATAGCAAATATAATGGGGACAGGTTTTTTCTCTTATTTTACCCCGACATTACAATTCATCATTTCAGATATTTCATTTCCATTTTCATTACAAACGTTAGTAATGCATATAAATTGAAAATTACTTAAAGCAGTTTCCTACTTATATTACTTTGCCTAACTTTTTTTCGTATCCCAAGTCTCCAAACCAAATCAAATGCCTTTCTGAAATCCATAGATAAACATTTTTTTTCAATTAAAAACAACGAATGAAAGTTAAGGTATTTTGAATTAACAAATTGTCAGTGATAGAATGATTTTTCCTGAAGCCAGTCCAACTTTTAAGACTGATAAGTCATTTTGCTAAATATGTCGATAAGTATTGAAGTAAAAACTCTACCAATTATTTTATCCTGTAAGTATCAAAATTCCCTTTACAGCCATATACAGGATTAATAACATCTACCAAAAATCAGGCAGGTAACATGTGTTAGATATAGCATTAAATAACTTAAAATACAAAGATTGAAATATGTCTACAGTAGATTTTAAAAACTCATCCAGGATTCTAATCTGAAGCATTATCATAACTAAAATAAGAAAGTTTAATTATTTCACTTTTCATAATTTCTCCTTTAAAAAAGTCATCAAATCTTCCATGAATGGGTAATAGTAGCGTCATAGATTTCATTAGAGTTACCTCCCTTGTTCAGCTCTTCGCGATATCTAATTTCTGTCCCTTACTATTACCATCAATTTCACTGAGAACGTCGAGGCCTTCCTTAATTATGTTTCCATTTTCTATTGATGGATTTTATCAGATTTATTTTAAGTCCTCCTGTACTCTATGCCGGTATTTTTAAGAGTAATTTTGTTGTGTGATTTTTATCGGCATTGTAACTACGTTTAGCTTTATGAAAATCTAGTCGCTTAATGGCATTCCCTTGTAAATCGAGGTTTGCTAGTAGTACATATTCTGTTGGTTTGATGAAAAACCTTTTTTCCTTAAAAAAAATCGCTGACTGCATTTACTACATATATTAGTTCGTCGTCTGTGACTAAATTATATGGTTTCCCCGAAACCAGGACCAATATTTCAACATTTCTTTCGGGTTACCAATATCTTCATTACAAAGGTTAATACCTTATCATTATTCCATTTCGTATAGTAACGTGTGGGCGAATGCTTACTTCCACCATTCAGATTGTTCGCTTCTCTTATTTCCAAACAGAATTCAAGTCTACAATGACCATGTGGAATTAAAGGTTTAAAATCGAAAATTTCAAAACCGGCGAGTTCTTCAAAAAGGTCTAATGATAATAAAATATAGTCAATTACAGCTGTATCATTACAAGTTGTTTTACCAACTTAACAGTCCTTTTCAGATGGATTTGTATTATCATTTTCACTGGGTGTATGTACCATGTAACCGTGGTACAACCGATACGGATGCCTGAGCGTTATCTTTCGCTACGCTTACTTTTCTATTCTTTTCACAAAAAAATTCAACAGGCCAAAGAATAATACATCACTCATGGAGATCGTAACTACCTTGTGTGTGCGTAATATTGTTTGACCCGCAAATATAAAACCAGAGAGGCTTATGTATCAAAGATGTCTCTGATAAAAGTCGTAAAACGATTATGGGATAAATTCCTTCTTGTAATTGGTTTTATCCCTATTAAATCAACATTTAACAACAACAAAGAATAAGATGACGCTGTTCTAAAGTATAAAATACAATACACACGTGTACCGTCGGCGATCGTGGAAAATTTAATTCTCCATTGCTCAATCAATTTTTAAAATATGAACATAAATCTTAGAAAAATGGTGCATTATCATATCTACGATGACGCTTACTATACTAATAAGTTTTCAGAAGAGTCTTGCTAAGGCATCTGTACGTCGTAGTTAGGTATATGTACGATGTAAACAAAGGTGTATGTACGATCTGTACTAAGTACGATGTACACTAAGGTTTTTGTACGATGTATACTAAGGTTTCTGTACGATGTACACTAAGGTTTCTTTACGATGTATACTAAGGTTTCTGTACGGTCTGTACTAAGGTTTCTGTACGATGTACACTAAGGTTTCTGTACGATGTATACTAAGGTTTCTGATCGATGTATTCTAAGGTCTAGGTACGATGTACATTAAGGTCTAAGTACGATGTACATTAAGGTGTCTGTACGGTCTGTACTAAGGTATCTTTACGATGTATACTAGGTATCTGTTCAAAGGTGACATACATATGTAACTATCTCTAAGTAGGGTTTCATGTTTGTTGTTTTTCTGTATGTTTTATGCATCAATTACAATGCGGTAAAGTCCCAATATGATATAAGCACATAGGAACCTAACTACAAGTGACAAACAACACAAATATAAACACGAAAATAACACTTAGAAGCCGAACGCATTATCCTCAACGGCATAGATTGCTGTTTGGTGACATTTTGATGCATCAAGTAAATATCTCCGAAAAAAACGTTGTAAAATCATAAAAGCGCTTTGCTAAAGACACCCTTTCATGTATTTTTTCTAGATGTTGAGTTCACACTTCAAAAGCATCCGTATCTGTACAACGTTAAATAATTATAGCATTTATGGTTTTGCGTAACTAGAGACCAGAATTCACGGTGACACGGCACGAATGTGGGAAATCCACGGAATGCAGAAAGAGCATCGCCAAAGTCAACAGTAAACACCCTTCACGTCAAGGAAGCGAGGGAACATCGCTAAACTCGCTAGGCTTCAGGTTTAGTCTTCATCAATGTCAATACGAACAGCTGATACAGAGTGTGAAACGACTTAGTGTCAATGAGTTAATTATCAGCAAGGCTATAGTGATAGCTTGGATTTATATCCTTGTGGACATTTAACACTAAAAATGCAAATATGTTTTATTTGTTTATTTGTTTTGGACACTCTTAAATGAACGAATGAAGTTTTTTATATACACTTACGAAATGAACATGGAATACGACCATTCTCTGAATTCACAGATTCTATTTCCATATCTAAGCACATTAATGTCTTGGTTGGGTAACACTGGTATCACTCCAATATCCTGACACTTCTAAAGATATTTTTCCTACACTCGGAACATTAACATGCATTACGGTCATACCTAATTACGGCGCGTGGATATCCGACCAAGTTACCAAGCTCTGACAATAATTGTTTTGGAATCTCATCCATCAGGAGATGGGAGTAGAATAACCAGTTCTCTTAACCACGTTTGATTAGTTTTTTTTCAAATTCAGCTGCGCTGATCACTTCGTTGATATGAATATTTCTATTTCAAATAACGCGTTTTCCCCCCCTTCGACCTTTACCGGTCGAAGGCCTCGGCAGTACTGTTAAATGCTGTTCTTTATACAAAAATTAATCATGTTTTATGCACAATCTTTTTCACAAAGCACCTACTGCTTAAAGTGTTAAATAAATCCTACCTAGGTGGTTGTGACTTCGGTTTCAAATGGTCTGTTACGTCAAAAAGCGGAAACTGATTATCTAATTTTTTAAATTATTTTTATTCCTTTTTTTTACGTTTGATAATATCCGAAATTGATTAACACGTATTTTCAAGGAGGTTTGTAAGGCAGTTTGCATAGCGAAAACAGAATCAATCGGTTGTAATTAACGGACTCCTAAACGGATTTCCCTCTGGGAATTCATACACTACTGCCGTTCGATTCCCCATAAATCTCGTATAGAAGTGACGCAATAACGGACCACTAACAAATTAATTTATACACAAGGGTTCAGATTAGGAGGGTATTTGTTTCGCGAACATATCACAACTACACCGCTAGATCTGAGATAGCAAATGCATAAATATCATGCATTTCTATTTCACAGTTTCTATATATGCACACTGTATATCAGTAAGATGCCTGCAAAACTTGAAGAAATGTAATAGACAGTAAAATTTTATCTCCCAATGATAGCAATATCATCCCAAAGCTTACACATTTTGCGACAAACAAGGAGAACAATTAGATTTCTGTTGTTTCATTGCGATGCATATCATGCTTGTGAATTCAGGGTTGACCTACTGCACTTCCTGGCGGTTTAATATTCAAACACTTGACAGATTCTACCGGAAGATCTTCAGAGAATCGAAAAATGTACTGTACCACGTTCAGTCCAAACCAGGATAGCAGCAAAAGATATATTACAAGAAGTGAATCATTAAACAAAAGTGAAATATTTTATATCGTACCTTTTCTGTCAACAAACATGGAGAATGAACTAGATTCTCGTTTATCTCTATCAGCTGTGCCGGGAGACCCGCAGGAAATATGTAGTTTTCTCCGTCTTCACATTCAATTTTACACAGTTCTGAGGCCGTCTTCAGCCACTGTGCCCCCTAATTGCAAAATGAAAAAGAAAAGATAATACTAATATACAAATATATCCTTGACAGATTAAATAACAAATTTACATTTTGATATAGAAACAAATCAAATAATTACTTTTTTCAGAGTTCATTGAGTATCTGTGAAATCGAGATATCAGGCGCTGAAAATTATCAGATCGCTTAAAATCATTAGCAACAATACACAGCGAAAATGCTATGCAGCAAAACGCGCAAGGTCAGCTGGGGCATTGTTAATTAATGGCTATAATACTAACAAAGAATAATTTTATGTCTGTATTTTATTGTACATACGCCCTGCTTTTAAAGGATATCCTTGATCTATAATCGCTCAAAAGCCCTGTACATGTGGATTTTATTGTGATCATTTGTAAAATGTGGGTCACCGTCATCAACAGAATGGCCTTCTGGAAAAAGCATAATTTGTTTTCATTTCCTCCCATTATCAATTATTTGAAACAAACCGCAGTGTGGCAACAATTAGGGACTGATGAATGTATTAGAAATAGCCGCACACACGGAGAAGAAATCTAAAGTGCATTCGTTAGTTTTAATGTATGATATAATATAATGAAACACTTTGATTGCATGATAGCGGTATAATACAATCGTCTTTCAGTGACTTTGCAATTTAGAAGCATCTCAGCTACAAAGTGTCGATTATGTATAGACCTTAATTAGTTTGACCTATGACGCAGGTAGGCTTTACATTAATCAATCTCGTTACCAAATAACTGAAGATATAACTGAAGAAGTTACAAGGTTAAGTGATAATAATAACTAGCAAGACAGCAAGTCTAGGCACACTGATGAAAGTGATCTGCTTTCTTAAGACTAAGTCCAGAGGCATTAATGAAGTCACAATTAGTCTAGCTGTACTAGTAAGGATGTTCCTCTACATAACAGTCAGCAAACAATAAATACTAGTATATAAACAAAAACTTGATTTAAATACAAAATCAATAAAGCGAGGGTAAGTATGAAAAAAGGAAAATTTACCACGGACTCCTGGAAATATAAAGACCAAGTAGGCCGAACGGGCGATCGTCTGCTGTTTCATCGACGACACCCACCATACAAATACTGGCTAATTCAAGTAAGAAATGTCATTCTTACACAAGAACAGTTTACACAACGTTATCATCACGCATTCTAACGAGCATGGAACACAATTAACTTCATATCCCATAGGCAAACACAAGAGACCGAAATGACGACCATAAAACTTCCTCATAACAATCAAATTGCATATCTCAAAACTGTTTTGGATGTTAATCTGTTGGCTGACAACATCTGTACCTGGTATTACGAACAAGTCTTTTAATGCCGAATCAAAAGCGAGATGTAAGCACCGTAGGTTTGGGAAGTGTGTGTCTTTCTATCTAGACAGAGAAACTTAAAATAGGGAAATCAAAATAATCATATTTAATGGAAATTTTTCTTCCTGGATGTGTTATTATTGACATGAATATATAAAAAGTGAAATTGAGTAAGTATGGTGTGTAGTTCCTGTTTTGATCAGTTCTTCGAGACTAACAAATAGTTAACGATCTAGACTTCGGCTATTTTACTTATGAAAGTTCAAATTCACAAAGTAAGCCGTTCCTTCATTCTGGACAGGATAGTGTATAGAATAGAAAACCGTAATGATTTTGAAGACGTTTTCCAAGAGCTTGTCTTCAATATTAGCCATTGTCAATGGAGTTTAACGCCCCTGCGAATCTTCTATCAAGAACCAGCTAGAATAAACTGCGATAAAACGAGGATTTCTGTGAAGTTTAAGAATCCTTTAGGAGAGGGAGGTCCATATTCTTTTAACTAATCGTTTATTTGCGTGATTGTAATACTGAAGCATGATGAGCTGATGTATTTTATCTCTGTACGGATTGGATAATATAGGTAAGGTTCCATGGTTATCGCCATACAAGAGGTCTATTGTTACTGACGGAATTGATTTTTCTATATCACAGGAAGTCTAAACGTACAAGTGAACTTGATCTATTAAAATAACGCTTAATCAAGCGTAAAAGTCAAAGACATGTCGACAGAATCTTAACTCTAATTCGAATACAGGGATACCATGACAAACCAGTGGAGCTGATCAGCCCACATACCGTGCAGCCAGAAATTTTAGCGGTCGTAATACTTGGCGACATGAACAATTTGATATTTAGCCATTAAGGAAAAGACTGACATTTTTATTTTGTGTCCATAACGATTATTATACATATTTATACTTATATCTTACTAAAAGAATCTTGAGATTTTCACAACATCGTCACGATATTCCCACATGTCTGTTTAAAGCGGAAATTTTTAAATGCTGCACGAGACTATCTGAGCGAGCGACCGCGAACAATCATTGTCTGCCTTACTAAAGTTACGTATCACAGAAAGAAGTTTGTTCAATTTAAAAAAAAAACTGTTTCTTATCAATCTCCATTGAATCCTTAAAATCATTAGTCAGAGAATTCCGTTCTGATACCCGAGAAACAAAACAATTAGTGCGGGAATGCGAGGCGATCATGGGCTATATTTAGAGGCCAAACAATGACGTAACATGAGTCGATTGGGCTTTAGGATATGGTCAGTTTTCCAAGATAAAATGTATTGAAAATACCGATATTATCAATTACAATGTACATCACTGTCACTCGCATCAACTTAAAACTACTCTTAGCCTATCAGATATAATAGAAAGTGGCAACATGTCTTTTTAATCTACGTGTTAACTTAATGGCTATTAATATTATCTGAATAGAAACTAGCGTTAAAATAACTTGCTCTACGGAAACATTAAGCCTTAGAGTATCAGTGATTTTAATCTACTACATAACAGTCAACCGTGGTACTAGTACATTTGGTCTATCTACATACAGTAACAATAAACACAAGGTTACCTCTGAAGTTCATACTTCTTCTCTACACTAAGTCAAGAAGTATTAATAAAATTCTTATATCTTCGTCAAAGTCTAAGGGACTTTGACCTTGATCTGATCACATAATCATTAGTATAAGGGCACTAGTGAAGTTAATCTAACTACATAACAGTTAGTCGACAGATACTACTGATGTGGATCTGTCTACCTAACAGTTAGTCTAGAGATACTAATGAAGTGGATCTGTCTACATAACAGTTAGTCTAGAAATACTACTGATGTGGATCTGTCTACATAACAATTAGTCTAGAAATACTAGTGAATTGGATCTGTCTACCTAACAGTTAGTCTAGAAATACTACTGATGTGGATCTGTCTACCTAATAGTTAGTCGACAGATACCAGTGATGTGGATCTGTCTACATAACAGTTAGTCTAGAAAACCAGTAATGTGGATCTGTCTACAGATGTGGATCTGTCAACTTAAGAGTTTGTCTACAGTTAGAGTGAAGCTGATCGGTCTACATAACAGTAAGTCTAGAGATACTAATGAAGAGGATCTGTCTACATAACAATTAGTCTAGAAAGATAATTGAAAATCCTCAGTAGAAATTAGAAAATGACTTTCTAGTAATAAATGAGCATCAGAAGGAAATTTTAATATTGATATGATTGCCTGAGATCAATGCAATATGCATGACTTCAATCAGGACTACCATGTAACATGAAGAGTTTGATGTGTAGAAACATTCCCCTATCATTTTTTCCTATAAAACTCAGGAATTCATATCTTCATGAATTCATAGGGATTATGATGCACATTATCAAATCATTTGATTATTGATTCTTTGTTCAACTGGATATTACTGATATTTCCTCTTTGGTTTTGTTGTTTGTCCTGTTATAATGATTTTTATCATTAAGAGGTTCAATGGGCTTGCTTTGCACATCTGGTTATCAATGTTGGTTAATCAGAAGAAGTTATGTAAAGGTTTTGACAAATTTGACCCTTGTGACTTTGAATATCTGTCAAAGTCATTTCTCTTTGAAAAAATTGTCAGGCTTCATTAAGGGACCAACACAGGTAAGACAGAATCATTATTATTTTGGTTTTGCTCATGCAAAAGATAAGGCTTGAAAATATTTTCTGTTCATTTTGTTTTCCTTTAAGAAAGCGACATCTGATTTACATGGTATGTGTCATTGATGAATCAGAAGACATCATTTTAGAACACTTGGTCTCAATATCCTTTGACCCTTTTAAGGGTCTCTGTGCAAGTCTTTCTTTTCTAATTAAGTCTGCCCTGGTTTCATTGATTTTGCAGAAATCTTAAAGTCCAATTCCTCAAAACTTGGCCAGTACATTAAGATCCCATATGTAATGAGTCAATGAAAAAAGTAATTCTTTAATAAAAACAATGATATCTAAAGCCCCTATCTAATACAAAATTTCTAAACCCTGTCACCAAAAACACAACTTTCTCTACTATTTACCCAACACTCCTGATTAAAGTGCCTGCTATTATCCTTACCTTTTTGCCTTTGCCCGACACCTTATTGTCCAATCTGTTGGCCTCACTGACATCAAAACTGACAGAGGTCACTTTCTTTTTCTTTGCTACAACAGGATGACTGGGTGCAAGGGTAATGATGCATACTCTACAAGAAAACAGTTATGGAAAATCCATGATATTCTTTAAAAGCTTGGTCCCTTTTCAAAATAACAGAATCTTAATACACACTATATTTTCGTCCATATTTCCGTTTATCGTTGACAAATAATTTCAGTCAAATGGTCAATGATCAATGTGTTCACGGAAATTTAAATATTTCCTTTTTAACATGTTTAAACATGTATATTTTATTATAGTTCAAATATGTAAGATACATGTACAAAACTCACTAGTTCCACTATCTCATATGGATTAGTGAATGTAATGTTAAATAAGCAAAGTGATTTATTGCATCATCCAAGCACAAAAAATATATAACAAAACATGTTGAAAGAAAATATGAACAGAGGACTGTTGACTGCAAAGGAAAAAAAGAAAAACCAACAATCAAAACTTAGAGTCCATTTCTTTTGAAATCAGTATCATGATAAGCTGATCATAATCTATGTGAAAAGTTATACTTAAGCAATATGTTGAGCAAGAAATAATAAAAAAAAAGCAATAATTGTCATCATCTTTACATGAAATTCTTATCAAATCTCACAAACTGTAAAATCATATATATGTTTGTAGAGGTGATAGTTGTGTGTATTTAGTGAATTAATCCCTGAATCAGTTACCAATTAAAGATATGCTTATGAGAATTATTTATCCATGACATCATGTGACCACCATAACTGTTTCTTTTTTAAACAATGACTTCCATGCCCCAGGAAAATATATAACAGTAATGCTACATGTTGTATAGTTACTAACAGTATTTTATAGTTTCTTAGACACAACATCATGCTAACTAATTATAAAGTTGTACATTTGTTTCAAAACTCTTACAAATATATATATATACATCATACATAACAAAGAGCCTTATCCATTAAAAACAAATTACTGCACAACATGTTTCAATATAACCTCCTGCAACTGTAATGGACTGTTGAATTTACTGGTTTTAAAATCCAACCTGAATATATTCACCTATAGCTAAAACCATTACTGATTAAAATCATACAAAATTGACATAATCAAAACTGGCATTAAGCATCTTTTTGAAAGACTGTTTACATGTTTGTCAATTAGGCATTCAAACAAACTCTGAAAAATAGAAAGTAATCTGCATCATCTAAGTATCAGATTACTACAGTATAAACTGACATCCGGCGAACAGAACTGGTTAAATTCAAAACTGTAAATGTTTATTTTACAGAGGATGGAAATAAACACATCTTGGATATCAAATGGCAGCTGATCCAAAAAAGAAGAATTATTTTCATGTACATCTTGAGACTTACTCTGGTAAACTTTAGTGATCTTAGATTTCACAACATTAAAAAGTAAATATAGAAAACAAACATTACCAAACAGATTTAAAAATAGGTTTCATCTTCAACATATATCAAATCAACCACAAATACAGACAACACTTTGTGACCAAACAATTGTGCCTTTGTTCCTGATCGTTTTAACTACATCTAAATTTCAAATGCAGACACAGAACTAAGAAGGCTGAAATATGTACTCACAAGAGGTGTTTTGAAATAAATAAAAGCAATAAACAGATAATAAAAAATATGAGAGCAAATACACTGAGCAACATCACTTTCAAGAGGCTATAATATTTTTAACTTCAAAGAACTCAAAATTGTCTTTATTCCATAAATTGTTGGAGTGAGTTTTAGTAATGATCTTGATCCTCAGTGCTTGCAAATGATTTATAGCATAAACTATGTCTCATCAAAATTGAATGTGTTTTGCATTCAGGGACCTATAAAATTATGGCCCTATCCTCACTCTTGTCTCTTTCCTACTATGAAATAATCATTTCAACTTTCAACCCTACCCATTCCTTACCATAAAATTATGGGCCCATCCCTCATTCATGTCACTTCCCTACCATAAAATAAATCAAATAAAAATATTGCCCCACTTGGTACCTTTGAACTCTTTCACTTCTCCACCATGAAATTATGGCCTCCATCCCTTAATACATTTCTCAACACCTAGAAGCAGATATATAAAGCAAATATTTCTCCATTTTTCATGTAGGTTTCCTTTGAAATGATATGCCATATGCTACAGGCTTACCTGTTTGAGTGTGCCAATACGCATACATCCTGGTCTTCAGTTTTTCCTGTGCAAGGAAGAAAACATCTCTTTTTAATTCACTTTGGAATGTAATATCATTTTCACTTCTTATTATGTGTAATTAGAATAAGATTTTCTTGAAAAGTAATAACTTGTATTACGTTTAAAATTGCAATTAAAAGTGATCTATTTCATTTTAGATATAAAACCAAAAATAAGAAATTACATCTTGTTCCTGAAGTATGTGAAAAAAATGTATGATGTTTTTAAACACCATATCTTTCATGTACATGTGAAATTGCCTTATAGTGTATTGTCCCATCATCATTGAGATCAGCCACAATATATCCAAACATACATGAAGGTAATATAATAAATTAAGATTAAAACAAATAGAAGAAATACTTAGAAAGGCGGATTCTGGATTTATTTGCATGGTATTAATTTTTTTGTTTTCTCCCAAGATCCAGTATCTAATGAAAGTTACCGTGCTGACTACAGTTCAAGGGAAACAACTCTTATAAAACTAAAAAGTCATTGACATTCTGTACGTTAATACGAAAATACGTTTCAATTTACAAATAACAGTAATTGAATCCCTGGTCCTAAACATAAGCAGCATAACAGTTATCATTTCACATCTTAACACGCATGTAATGTGAGGGAAATATCTTCTCTATTATGATAGTGTTGTTTCCCCCATTTTGTTTTTCCAGGGACGTACGATACAGAATTAGTATTATACGTCCCTGGTTTTTCTTTTCAGGTTTGGTATACATCTAAGATAATAAATATGATACAGTGGGGTCAACTTTCTGAATGGAGAATGTACATAAACTTCAACAGTTACACAGGTTTATATGTTATGTAAATCCTTCGGCTATCGGAGGTAGCAGACGACAGACATCATCTATCCACTAATGGATGGGGACAGATGTATGCAATTCAATGCTGAATATACTATGCTGATAAAAACACTTTCAAAAACTTATAGAACCAGTTAGAATTACCTATCTTGTATTTTCGTTTATAATATCGGTCTGTGACAGACAAACGTTCCTTTACTTTCTCTTCCTTTCCCATGCTGTGTTCCATGGCGGCCATCTTTTAACTTCTGGTCCTTCATACGTTTGTAACGAACGTCACAGCATGGACAATGATTCGAGCTATAAACGCAGACATGAATATTTCCGGAACAAAATAATTCGCTGCTTACAACAGACACAAATCACATTTTGTTTCAGTCATGTTTATAACTTTGAATTGCTCGTATAAAAGCATACAGGTCCGCTGGTTTGGAAGAAACTACCTAGAGTACACGGGAAAACAACTTACATGCAAAGCTCACTACGACTCCATCATTAAAACCAATACTACAACTCCTCGCCCCTTTCCTTTTACAGAAATATTTCAGTAGATATATACCTATGTAATTCAAAATGTCAAGGTTATGACTTCACGCGCATATAACATTATTTATTCTCGTAAATGTCTTAAAAACTTTATATATATATATGTATATATATATATACTACAACATCTGTTAATCCAGATTGGAATTAGTATTAAACAATTTATGTAGATCCTATTATCATAGAGAACTTGAAATGATACATTGTCTATCACTTGTTTTATTTTGTTAACGTTATAGAATCCAAAGACGACATCTCCTCCCTGTTACCAGTACTCTTAATCTGGATACTGGCGTTCTACTGTTTGGAAACGATAAGTTGGTGTTTTATATCGAAATTACACGTTTTAGAAACTCGCAGAAGTTCACCAAATCCCCAGGGGAAAAAGAGATAAAAAAATATGATATAAACAGATCAGATTGTTTATCGTGTACGGTCTTTTTGTGGTATTCTTACAACTTTGTCTTACCATATGCCTCCCCGTTCGCTGTCAGTTCACTACCATTTCTTCATCGTCGTCTGATATTATTTAGTTATGGTTTAAGGTAGCAATGCCGCTTCCTGCATCGCGCAATGAAGATGTAGCTAGGATTAGTAAAAGACATAAGTACTTAGCCAGCATATTATGTTATACAGTTATAGTTTTATCATGTGACTGACGCTGTCATTTGCCATTGTCGGAATATACCCCTCTCACACACATATATATATATTGCTTTATTTGGCACTCTCGCAGTGACGAAAACCAGCTGTTATAGACGTGACCTGTGTTGCATGTAACTGGACCGAATTGCATTCTGCTTTACTGAGATAGATAGCATTTTCATGTAATTAACTGTTTAGATAATCGATGCTGTATGTTGTACAAATATTTACTAAAGAAAGCTCATACAGATACTGACATATCCGTTGAAGTTTGGAACTTAATGTCCACACGGACCAATCATTTTAATGTACGTCATCAGGTATATTGTTAAGAGTATCGTCAACGCCAGGTAAACCAAGCTTGAGCAACAAAGTTTCGCAGTTTCTGTAGTCTAAATTTTCAATAAATGATTCAGGATAAATAGTAAACACAGCCGGTGTCTTAAACTATACACTGCATTTTGGATTGGAACAGAAAGGAAAAAGTGGCGAGCTTCTATTTTTAAGGCATTTACCATGTATTCTTAAGTTATGGTAGGGTAAACGAATTTCAATAGAATCTTGATTCAATCTTAAATTCAACGCGACAAGGTGAAGTATTATCAACAAAAGAAACATTTACATTGGGGACTCGTGAAAAAGTACACGGACTGGACAATGTGTTCCGGAAGGGTAAGCGTCTTTTGCTTTATCAACGACACCCGTCACAATGATAATTGGGAGGTGTCGGGACATAATATGGCACATTCAACTGACATTTTTTTGTAAACAGATGGGAATAATGTCGCTGTTGGGCAAGGACCATCTTTTTGATGCCACCTACATGTTCACATGGGTAATTTTATCTGAAAATTAAAAATCCGTATCAAATACTGTTTGTAGTAACCAGAGATAATCACCATGGCCAGACAACTGACGCCAAACTCTCGATTCGGTGATTTAATTGAGAGGCGAGTAAGCTATATAATGTACACCGAATCAGGGGCCTAACAATATAGCTATATCACAAAATCATTTCCAAATTCATGTTGAACTGAATACTGTAAATTGAAATCAGTCGCATATGATGTAACATAATTGTAATCGATATTTTCTTTATTCAAGGATGCTACAGATCAAATTTGAACATTAGCCTGTAACTCATCTATTTCTCCAAAAGGGTCCCATCCCCCTGGTCATGGAGGGCTCACCCCACCTTCTATACAAGATAACGCCTCCTTCACTGACGATGCTTCACGTCTACTAACTCAAGGTGAGCGATTTTTTACGGTAGATTATACAGCGGCATATCCGTTATGTAGATAAGAAAAAATCCAAAATGTATGTCTCTGATCAGTAAATTTAACATTTCTTCGTTACAAATATATGATTTTAAAAATTTTAGATGAAAATTAGTTTTTAAAGTTGAAATTCAAATACGAATCTCTTTCGTAGTCTTACCAAACTTTTAGCAAAACGATTATTTTGACAACTTCAATGTGAAATAAAAGCAATGTTATGTTTAAATCTCCAAATGTATGCCTCTGACTATCAAGTATAGTAACTTTCCAACACATTGATATAAGTTTGACAAACCTTGTTAAAAATCAGTTGTGTCATTTTTAGGTGAAAATTGCACATAATTTCAGTTCGCAGTCCCAAGCTGTACAGGTAAACATGGCATCAATGTACAGGTATCGATGAGTCATTAGACGGACTGTTGTTTATATATAGTTAATAATCATATTGCTTTCTGATCAAAGTACATTTGATATCTTCGAAATAGATTATTTCATATGTAATTAACGAAATGAATAATAAAATAGAAATGACATTTACACACAGCGGCAAAGCTGTGACCAAAACATAGCTCTCAGTTTGTGAATAAGCTACATGTACTATTCTTTTGTATTATAATGATTTAAGAAGTATGTTAAGGTGTAGTGCTAAATCACCCAACATCATAATTTTATTTATCTATATATGTTTTAGGGTTGAAGGAAGTCAAACTTAATTATTCAGTATTATTCATCAATACAGTTTAATATCTGTATCATGTGAATATAGGTTGTGAGTAACACAGGTAAATCTAAGGTAATAATCCAGGTACGAAAAATAAACTTATATGAAACAGTATATAGTTGCCTTGCTATTGTTTCCTAAAACAACATCATGCTGTTGTTATAAACGATGGCTCTCGGAGGGAACCTCCTCTATACATACCGTTCGTATAAACCATTGGTGTGAATATATACTGACCGATTCATTTAAAGTAATAAAACCAATAATGACGTATCATGCAAGCATTATTGAAGAAGTGTACAATGTATAGATTATGTTGACGTTGATACTTACATGCACAATCATTTTAACGATGCAGCCATGATTACAACAGAGACATTAATTCTTGATTTTGTTTTATCTGTGTTCAGAATGCTTTAAGGTACTTTGGGGAATTCGAAATTTATTCCATATCCCACTTTAAAGAAGATACAGTCAAGTGCACACACATTTGTACGTATACCTACATAAATATGTAGGGGAGATATTGTGTAACTTGAGTAAGATCATTTTAATTGACAATTCATTATATACCGTGACTATTTTTATCCCCTTCCATGAATACAGAGTAAATATTTTCTCACAATATTTCCACTTACGCTACTGGATTTTGGAACAGCCCCCCAACAAAGGCTCTGTACTCCCCTTTCTTACTTTGGAACCCGTTATCATATCCTTGTTCCGGCCCTGTATACATGTACCTACAACTATATTACTTAAATACATTTTTTACCTCCTCGAAGGCATGGCTTGCGCCTGTGACGTTTCTTGTCTGATATAAAAATGTTACTCAATTAAACACTGAAACACAATGCTGACAGAAAACAATATTTTATTCATAAACGAGTAACTGAAAATATGAAGATTTGCACATATCTAGCTTGCATCACAACAATGTGACATATAAATAATGGTGACATGCGCGATAGTGCAGCAACATAGGTAAATATGAAATGCATTGTAATTGATGGAGGCGTTTTAAAATATTGCTTCTATCAAGAATAGAAATAAAACACGGAATTTTTATCACAGAGATCAACTCAGTCTTCTGGAAAACATACGAGTTACCTCCCTTCCCATACATGATATGCCAGGATAACGGTCCACGTGTACAAGAATGCGTAAAACAAAATACAATATTTTACTGCATACGATTTTGATCTTTCAAAGCCGTATAAAGAAGCTGGGTTTTGAGACTGAAATTATCATCAGTTAAAGTAGTGCACATATGACTAAGTTTTGGCATTTTATTTTCAGTTATATAAGTGTATTTGTTTAAAATATATTTAAAGCAATATACATATTCTTTTAGTGAATAATCTGCAGAGCAGCGCAAATACGGATAAACTGACAAGGCTTTGTAGTTACGGCTACTTACAAAAAAGTACATGTATAATATATATTTACTACTCCACTAAAAAGCCCAAAGGACGTGTCATATAATCAGAAAGCATGCCATAGTTATCAATAAAATATAACGAGACGCGTCATATAGGTTAACGATTCCAATGATAGATCTAGAGAAATCGGGTTTCAGAAATATTCGATCCATCCCGGGAATTTCGGAACCCCTCTTAGATTATAGTGTCATTGTAGCACCATTCATGTACATTTAACCAAGACGGTATAAAGTTATGATACAAAACCAACACACTGAATGCAAATATGGATGTATGAACTGACACACAGTAATCGAAATACTGTTTTGTTTTCTCACTCACATTATTGAGAGACTGAATTATTACATAACCCCTCAAATGCCCTTTTTGCGGTATTTTTTTTTTTTTTTTTTTACTTTAGATTATCCCTATATTGAAATTAAAGTTCCAGGTTAATATGAAAATTTTCAGTGCAAATTAATCATCACCAGGCCGTTTCTAATACGAGTTAAGATTGGATCAAAATGACGGCTTACGACGCAATTAAAATACCTATCGACATTATTACATAGATGTACGCATACCTAAATCAACCTGTATGCTATCAACGCCCCATTCCATTTTCGTACTCGGCATATATATATATATATATATATCGGTACAGTTCACAAAAAGGCAGTAGAAACTGACATTATGAATTTGTATACATTATTACATGAATTGTGAAAATTATTTATCAAACAATGGGGTTCTTGCATCCCCCCCATCTGAATTTTGACATTACTATGAATCAATCTGTTTTTCCTGTATCATAACAAGTTGTAGAATAAGGAAACCGTTGCATGATGCAGTTTAACCCATTGTTTGGCTCTATTGTATCTGATTCTATATTTTTATTGAAAGGTGCTATCAATTACAACTTGTGTGTATGCGACTGTCTCAGTCACAGGGAAGTCGTTGAGTTCTTTGGGATTTAACTTTGATAAATCATTGTAAACGTGAACCTCGTCTCTCTCCCACATCCATATTTATTTTTATTGATCTAAATTTGTTTCTGAAATCACATACTTGAACGACATTCTGCTGACCTTTGAGACAGGTAAGCAAGATTTGAATGTCCGGATCTATAATTAGACGACTTAGTATTAGTCAATCGGAACACCATGGCCGATTCCAGGTCGTCTTGAAAGGTACTGTAATCAGGCGAAGTGTTCCGAATGAGAAATAGTGTAAAACGATTTACAAGATATCAAAGTGTATTGGGCATCCACAGATGATCGATTTGAATGTAAATTGCAATTATTGACAAAAGAATTTCTTAATTGTATAATCACACATACTGAGTTCATTAATGTCTTTATTTTACAATGTTTGGACGGCTCTAAACTTTACATTATATTACATTGGTATATGTCGCATCCGGACATTGTATTTTACACAGTTGCAAAAGAAGAAAGTATGCGAAAAATGTTGTTGTTTTTGTTATTGTTGCTGATGTTGTTGTTGTTGTTGTTGTTGTTGTTGTTGTTGTTGATGATGATGATGATGATGATGATGATGATGATGATGATGATGATGATGATGTCTTAAATTTTGTTTTGGAATTTATTTCTTTATCATAATTATTTCAATGAACGCTTCATAATCTTCATTTTCTAGTGGATTTATTTCCACGAATTCTTTAACAGTTACCTTCCTACATTTGTACATATTGAAGTGGATACTCATTTCATGAACCACGGAACTTTATTTCAATAATAAATTACGGATCATTCTATTTCAAATACACTAATTCCTGCTAACGAACACCTGCTTAATGCCCTTGAAAACATTTAAAGAATAGGTGACACTTTCCGAAGAGACATCTGTGAGGCATAGAAAAGACATATATGAAATTGAGTCTTAAAGCTATTCTTGACGGACACATATTTTGTTATCAAGGATGAAATAAAACAGCTTAATGTTTGTTCTTTTACACACGTGACGTCATTACATAATTACTTATGACGTAAAAATGGGCATCGTTACACATATAAAAGGTTGAAAACACCGACGTTAAACAGCGGGTACATGGTACGAGTAATTATATATGTAGCATTATCCCAATGAATATTCAAAGTAAATTGGCACCAATGCACTATGAACTCTTATAAGACCTGTGTTGTTTAAATTTTTATGTACCATATCCATGCTATGGTAGACAATATTATATACAACAATTGTGTGTTGTTTTAATGGCGGTACGTTTCATTGACCTCAACTTGGACTATACCTCATCTGATATAAACTGTATACCAATATCAATGTTATCTATTTGACCAGAATATCAACAACACAATTACATACATGTGCACGATGTATGTCTGTAGTATCCACTGAATTGTAGTTAAAACTACAGCAAAACCGTACATGCACTAAATATGCCAGACTCATCCTCGCAGCTGCAACGAAGGGCAGGCATTGACATGCGTCAAGCATTAGTTTGGCAACGTAAAAGAACTTACATAAGATACATAATATTCCTAAACATTTGTATTCTTGTGACCGCAGTAAGATATGGTATATCAGCCACTTTCAAAAGTCAAATGAACATCTATAAAGCTCTACTCAGGAATTGTATGTAGTTCTGTGATGAACTGACTTAGGATCTTAAGATCATCTTCGGCAGACCAAATTCTTAATACCGTTTATCGTCATCATAAGAGACAGAAGTCTACCGTGTCTGTATCACATATACCTCGTACTGTTTCAGTACACAGAAGCCCTATCCTTACATATAACGTCTTTCCATTGTATCACAGTCGGCATCATTGTCTCTCATTGCAAAGCACGCAACGTCTTTGCAAAACGGATTCTATAAACAAGAATTCAGGATATGACACACGCCCTTGATTTTTGTGCCTGTCTAGCTTTCGCTACAAATCTCGCTACCTGTAGGGCGGTGCCCATACTGTTCTTGCCTTGCACAATGTCTCCGTTCATAGTACGATACCCGTTTGGAGTGTTCGATTGCAAGTTCCTACTCGGTAAACACTGAAGAAATTCGACACTTTCTTCATATTCCGGATCTGCTATCGACAAAACTGTGAAGCTACCGTCTACAGCGCCTATCACGACAGTTTCACCCTCTGCTGTGCTTACCATTGCTTTGACTTCAGCATGTGCTTTAAAATTGGCAACCATTTTCCCATCGGACACACGGAACACCCTTATTGTACGGTGCCCAGAGTGATAGTATACAACATGTCGATCATTCTGTGTAAACATTACATCTATGCTGAACACTCCCTCAGCCACTCGTGGAATGAATGTCCGTACCGTCTTCCCAGTTTTCAGTTCTAAGAGTTGTAATCCTCCCCTGTTCGGGGCATACAACCCAAACTTTCCATTTTTCATTACCATACCATTCCATCTATTCACTGACCTTGGAACAGTCTTTTTCTTTAGGTCAATGACATTTCCTTTTTCTTCATCTACAAGTACAATTTGGTGAGGATCATGCCTCATCGCTCTCATGGATTGCACAGGCTTATAGTTATTATACTTGAGTCCGAGATTATACAGATGAGTGCCTGACTTGGCGTGGTAGACACCAAGCACATCGCCGCTTTTATCTGTAGCGAGTACCGCGAAGAAAGATCCGTCTATAGTCAGTACTCCCGGTTTTAACACTCTGAGATTGTACTCGAATGTGTAGACTGGCTCACCTTCAGGGAACGTGTAGGTGACCACCTTTCCCTTATTGAACCCTTCCTTTGCCAAAGCAATTACACGTGTGTCACCTTCATTCAATAGGAGTTGCTGAATATCCTTGTGAGGAATTACTTTCGAAGCTGATTCTTGTGATACTTCCCAGATGAGAAGTTTTCCTGATTCAGCAGCTGCCACATACTTTCCATCTCTTGTTATAACAGCCAATGATACCACAGACTTTGTCTCAAGAGACAACTCAAGTTTTCCTGTTCCAAGATTCCACACACCTATGCAGTTCCTACTCGTTGTAACACCGTAATGCGTTTCCGATGCAAGATCGATGGTTTCGATCGGTTTTTCCATTCGGTCAATGGAATGAACATCTTCCAGGATGTTGTCGAAGTTCCAGACTTTGATAGTTTTGTCGATGGAAGACGAAATAACTTTATTACAGCCTGAACTAACTGCTCGTAACGATATGATTCTACCGAAATGGGCATCAAGAACTTTCACCATATTCCCTTGCTTAGTGTCCCACACATACATATTCTTCCTAACACCGGCCACAACAAAGTGGTTGTGTTTTGTAAACACTACCAAAGTACTAAGTTGGTTTTTGGTAGGAATATTGCGGGTTCCCGGGGGTAGCTTGAGTTGAACAAGTGCATCCGTTTTAAGATTCCAAAGTTTGTACCCAAGTGCAATTGTTGCCACCAGGTAGTTTTCATCCTCCGAAAGTGTCAATGCGAACACAATGTCGAAATTATCCCCTAGAGTGCGATTATAACGCCATACACTATCCTCCCGTTCGTAGACTGCCACAGCATTGTCGCTGATTTCAATGCACGTGTAAAGGATATTCTTTTCTTTGTTTATCGCAATGCCACTGTGAAACTCAAAAGGCTTGATTGATTGATCTTGAACCTCAAGAGCCATTTCCGTATCATTTTCAGTACCGGACTTGCATATGAGATAAGTTTTGTCATCATTGCCGAGATCTACGGCAAGAAGGGGCATCTTGAGAGGCGTGTCATGTTTAGATATCAGCTCCCCGCGGGTGTCATATAAATACCATTCCTGACTAGTCCAGATGGCCACATGTGCGTTGGACATGGAGGTTCCAATGATTGAATCGGTCTTCCCGTTCATAACGGGTGTGATTATTCTGTAATCACCGGTCATAATGGTGCATATTACAACCTGATTATTGTTTGTGAAACTAGCAGCGTACTTGTCATTTTCACAAATCGAAAGATTTGACATTATGCCGTTTATTCCCGGTACAACATTTCTGAACACTTCTCCGTTAAGCAAATCCCATATTATGAATTTGTTCGACACAGATACAAGGTAGCGGCCGTTTGAGGTCGTACCAATACCAAAAGGAGCAAATGGATGTCCTTCTAAAGAGTATTGAAGCGGCCCACCTGGCGTATGGAGGCAATGGTGGGCTGGAACCAGGGAACAGTCCTCTAAACCATCACTATCGCACTGCTGAATCAAACTTCGGATGTTTGTGTTTTGCTGGTAGTATGGAAGCAGGCGTCCAATGATCTGAGGTCCAAGCATGTCTGGATAGTGGCTGAGGATGGAACTGGACAGACGAATGGCATCTGCAATGAGTTTAACATCCTTTTGGTAAACGTGTTCCAAGAGATCTTCAAAATCTGCCAGGACAGACTGCAAAGGCATCGAACTGAGTTTTGCATGAAGCCACTTGTAGTTGAATAAAACGGTTGCGTAGAGATCCTCGTACTGATGAGATCGTATCAAGTGATAAGGTAACTCACTTAATTTTCTAAGATTGTAGCGTGTGACAGTACCATCTGATGAAAATACTAGTCGCTGAATAGGAACCTTCCTGTCACTCTCTCCTTTCATCTCGTCAAGTTTGAACATACGACGTTGGCCCTCTGTGTACTCGAATGGTTTAGGAACTCCGCCACCCCAGATTCCAAGGAAATACTCAGAAAGGTTTGCATGGACGGTACTGACGAAGTTTAGATTTCTAAAATACCTCTCCTTCGCGGCCTCTATAAATTGTCGGTGGTACCAACCAACTACATTGACACCGTCAGCCTCCCTCTCGCTGAGATATCCTGGGAGATCGCTCCTAATTCTTGTCCAGAGTAAGGGTGGGATCCTTCGTACAGGCGGAAGATGATATTGGTATACATCATTCAGAACCTTTTCATCCAGGGAAAGCAGATCTTCCAACTCGGATTCTGACACACCACTTTTCGCAGCAGTAATGTATCCAAATGCGTGTGCCACTAACGTTTTCCCGTGCTGAATCTCGATTCTTTCATACAGCTTCATAATGCTGTCATGTATCGTGAACTGAAGGACGGTGGTATTTGGCTTTGTATATGATTTCCATGTGCATATCTGATCAAATACAAGTTTTACAAAGAGTGGAAGATTGCACTTCGTGAAGGCTTCATTGACTAAGTCCCATTGCGATTCAGTGATGGCTTTATTTGCATTCTTTAACCAGAACTTCAAAATAGTTCCACTTAAGTTTTCTCCCAAGGGAAGCACTGCGACATAGTTCTCCTCTGGTTCAATCATGATACGGATAGTATCCAGTAGGCCGTAGAGTCGTGGTAAAGTTGATAAAATCATTTTTACATTAGGCGGCAGCTGAGCTGGAAGCCATGCAAGCTGGTGTGCACCATCCGAACCTGACAACTGATCAAGTGAATCCAAGATCAGTACCAATGGTTTCTCCTCTGTTGCTAAAGTAAGAAGTGTCTTAAAATGATGTATCAACGGTGCTAGTTCATCTGGGATCTCGTCCATCGGCGAATCATATAAAACACATATTTGCTTGCACAGACTGGTCAACAACGGAATAATGGTTGAACTGTTAGGCGTTGTACCGAGAAATCGGATGACTAGCATTGGTTCTCTCTCCTCAGGAAACCATGATTTTATCTGAAATTATGACACATTAGCCATGATTAGTTCGAGAAAATGGAAAAATGTACTTCTTGAAAACTAATATCCTTTCAATGTTTTCTTGGGTATCAATGGTTATCGTTTTGGTCACAAGTATAAAGTGCATAGATATACATATACTTAATCATGAATCGTTAAACATTTGACTCTACAAAAGTATTTGCTGAATTCACATAAGTCCAGGTTTTCATCCTACTAGAAATGGATTTAAATCAACGACTAAGTGGCAAATTCGGCACAGGATACATCCGCTATTATAGACATAATTGATATGATGGAAATGAGAGTTTCCAATACAAAATAACTGTAGTGAGAATAATTGTTTACCTGGCTTGCACCTTTGGCAGTCAAAGAAGTCTTTCCGCATCCACTTTCTCCATGTAGAACAAACGGCCTATTTGAAGGACCGACAATGTGTTCTTCTATCTTCTTCACAATATCTTCGCGTCCTTGAAACACTTTACAATACTTTGTGCACGCGTGAAGGTGTTGTAGTGCCTCTGTAAACACAGGATCACTAGACAATCGTTCATGCTTTGCCATAGCATTGTCCACCAGCATGGCAATGGAGGTATGAAAGTGATTCGTAAAGTTTTCTAAGTATTCCTTGTGCGTATCTTTGTCAATTCCTTCTCGTCCCCATTCTACTTTGAAACGAACTAAATTACTTTCTGGCATTTTCTTTGTTAATTTTTCATCACGAAGTACTTGAAGAAGCTTTTGAGCCTCCCCATCTATGTTTCGGGCAGCAAAGTCTACGAATTTGTAGGCAAAACGGTACATTGTTGGGTTGATATTGGCGATTTCTCTGACGTATGCAAGACAATGGTCTTGTACATTATTGGCTTTCAGGATACCACGTTCAACTTCCCTCTCAGTTACTGTAAGATAAAGCGATATTATGAGAAACTACATTCAATAATATTTCACCTCAAAATTACGAAATAACATACAGTTTATGATACCATTTTACGTAGAGCATAATTTGATGCGATCAAATGTTTGCATGGCAGTACTGAGGAAATGATTAGGTTTCAAGAAAATGTAAATGATACCAACCTGCTAAGCTACCATTGTACTACTCACAATGTAATTAGAAAATAAAAAGAATCGAATAGAACAAGTCCATTACTATGTACACTACTTGCTAACTTCAAAACTGCGAAATTAATATAAACGATTTAAGATGTATAAAAAGAGTAAACTAATTTGCAACATTTTCTTATGATGATAATGTACCTGACATGAAGTAGTTGTGCATCTGTTCTCGGTCAAGCTTTTTTGTGATGAAAAGTACTTGAGCGGCCTTCCTCATTATCCTTTGTAGCTTAAGAAATGTTTCCCACCATGTGTTTTGATCAAGTTCCTGCAGCCGCTGATGTCTCTGAAAAAAAAATATATCCACAAAATTACAAAAAGGTTATAATTCTTTGCAGTAGTTAATCTAATGATATTTTCTGGATACTGAAGTATCTCCGGGGATATAAAATAGATGACTATGAACAAATGCGAGTATTGGTAAGAAAATTTAGAATGAAAGGCAAACCTCAAAGAATAGCATCTTCCAACGTACTGAATCACCAGGTCAACTAATTTGCTAGTGGAAAAGATGCGTATATTTATACATCAACTTTGGAAATGAAATTAATAATCAATCCTTATATGTTAGATAATAAAAATAATATGGCACGAAGTTTTAAGCCAAATGTTTTTATATAGTGTGGACTATAATTATGTATCTACTAAGTATCTCCCATAATGTTTAGCGTGCACTTAACTTAGCGATGTCTTTGTGAATTATATATGGGTGTTATCTGTATTGAGATATGAGATGGTATAACTTAAATAGTATGTTATCGTTTTAGAGTTTATCATACTACTATTTGAGACTGAAATTCATGACCGCGTGTGTCGCTATTGCACGCGAGATAATCTAACTAATCATTTACATAGTGAAAATAATTACACATACAGATAAAGATCTTTGTAATTACCTCCTGACGCATATTGTAAATGATGACATTTGATCTACAAAGACGAAAAAAAGGAAATATCTTTATTCTAGCAATTAACTGATTACAGCGACTGTCTGTCGCTTTTCATTTTCACTCAAATAAACGAAAAAAAACAGGTACATGTATACATCATTAAATGATTGAACAAGTTATTGACATTTCTCAAATTAGAATCTATGACGCAAATGCGTGTCTGTATATCTATTAGAGATGTATTTTATCAATACAGCGCGGTATGAATAGACACCGGTTGCTTTTTTAATATGCATGACGTAAATGTTTAAATAAATGACAAAAAATATCCTTGTCGTCTTGACCAACACTTTGTGTCAATGTACCGTCGACTGACAACAGTTGTATTCCATATCATATAACATCACACATTTGAACACAATTTTATAAAATATTTAATTTTAAAGGTTTTAAATAATATCGAACTATACTATTACAATTGATTATGCCATTACCAACTAAAAGCTGGTCTAATCACTTTCAGTTACTGACCAGAAACAAACACACCGTTGCCAACCGATCATGTCCCATCGATTATGGTATTCTTTGAAACAAGTAAAATATTAAAGGATTTTTTCCTTTATTTAACCATAGCTGTGTTAATTATAAACCATTAACCGTTCGAATCTATACCGACATCAAAGATAAATTTTGACTTCAGGTTTTAATCAAGAAACTTGTCATTAAAATGTGTAAGTAATGTACGTCAATACTTCAATAGAAAACTGTACTTGTTTAAGTCATCAAAACGAAATGAAAGGTTTTTTCTGGTAGTTAAATGAGATTCTAAGATCCTGTATATAAAAAAAATGTATTAAAATAAGAAATTAAAAAAAAACATGCATGATCTGAAAGTTTCCAAAAATTATATTAAATGAACAGCCAGGGTCGTTTTCAACAAATATGAGGCACGTCGCATGTTATTCAGTGCTGTCACAGTAAGGCATTTTGCCCAAGGACATAACTGCGACAATATGGACTGGTTAGTTCATCAGCTTCCAAAGAAACACCAAGTGCCATGGATTGGAAGCATCATACCACACATCAAAATAATGAAAGACAGTAAATTTATTTGCATAAATACACTTTCAGGTATAACCTCATCAAACAGAAAAAAAAATATGTCAAGCATGTTCAAGTCTCAAAATATTACCAATAAATACAAAAAGTGTGAAGAGAGGAGGGGTTAGTCCGCTTTATAGAAAATATGACCCATGATTACTTTTTACCCTCGATGATGAATAGCAAACTTATTATGAAGTTTTTAAATCTAATTGATTTCGAATAGACTGTTTCATCGAGTGTAAACAAGATTCACGTCATGGACATATTTTAAGGACGTCACTTTCAACCTACATAGCAAAAGAGCTCCTGTTTGGTTCAATACACATTATGTAAACGTTACACTGACGTGTCCAAACATAGTTGTATATCATACAACGCGACAATTTCATTAACTGGTGCATCACCAAGTTAATCGATAATCATTCCTACCTCGCAGTGCCTAATAAATTAAATGCACATGAATGGGATAGTTTATCCCCAGTAACTTTGAAGAATATGGTAGATGAACACGGTTTTACCACAACTAGAGCAGAAATTATTCTGTATACCTGTTTTGACTGTTGTTTCTATCTATTTTATTGACGGGTTTTCAGGTCAGTTATCTTTGATTGCATGCATATCTAACAAGGGAGGTGAACCAATTATACAATCTGATGTTCACATTCTATGGTTCAACAATAGTGTGTTACAATTACGTTGAAAAATCCATTTGCAGATCTCTGCGACAAGAAATGCGTCACGAAACCGTTTTACTGCAGATACATCCACAGCAGAACAGAGCAAATGTTAGGAACCTCTGGCGAACAAATTTTCGCATGAACTTGTTAATTTTCGCCTTGTACTAGTTTAATCAAATCGCACATTTTATTTTCTCTTTAATGGGAAAAGGACGAAACTATCATACCTTGTTGTTAAAGTTGGTGAGTATGGAGCTAATAGGCTGCAGGACATACACAGCTGGTACCGTGTTTTCGTCTTTCATATACCACTTATCAAGGACCTCGATTTCGTCCTTCACAGACTTGACGCACTCACGGATCATTTCGAACTCAGTTGCTACGATGAATGTTGGTAGGGGACGATATCCGTACTTCTGTCCGAGAAAAACCTGTAACAGAAAATAAAAGAATACTGATATTCCCCCATAAAATCACTATTCCAAAACGAAATTGATTAAACGGTGAGTTATGAATAAAGGAGAACATTTCTAAATTTCTTAAGCAAAAATAAAGGATTACTTTTTTTCGTTTGTGAAAGGTTGTATACTGAAATTGTCAATACCGAATACATATTGGCCAACTATTTTAAATGGAAGAGTTGTAATGATATATATAAGTATATCGATTCCAACGAATACATTGAAGAGCTTATAATGAATTAAGTTATAGATTCGAAGATCTAAATCATGAACTCCGTCAATTATTTATTTTATTTTGTTTCTTAAGTGTTGTTTTTGGATTTTTTTTTCTGTTCTCAAAATGCCGAAAAACAGAATCCATTCTCAAAATGATGAAAAACATAATTGCCCAAAAATTACTGCCTTGACATTACAAAACTTAAGGTCATTAAATAACGGGCCATTTTATTTGACATGATAGCATTATCTGTGCATAAAATCTTTCGAAATTAAGACATATCACCATTTCACATTTGATTAAAGACAATGGCATTGATAAGTTACAGTTAAAGTGTCTACTGCCCTATCTGACCTTACGAAGACATTAACCGACTAAACCAAACTTCTGACTTGAGGGCATGGATCACGAAAAGACAATGATGGAATATTTGATACCAATTAAAGTCGGGGTTACTCGGTGCTTCCTCTGACTCTAACTATTCCAGTATTTATATCTTCATATTAGTTATGATTGATTGGCAATGCTGATCCCAATCTAATATCTCCCTGACATGGCAGGTTCGACGCCACTCACAACGGTATTAGAATATGCACCAATTATCATATCACGTCTACTTTACTAACCAGTAACTGCTGTACAGTAAACATGTAAGGCCAAAATGAATAAATTTGCTGATGATTATTTCAAAATATATCAATGTTTGTTTCAAATGCCCAAAAAGTGACCATGAAATTAGTGAATTTAATGTACAGTTCAATATTTTTCCAGACACTTAATAGCGTTTTTCACTGAATATCATCGTTTTCATTTGTTGTTAACATTAAAGGTATGTGTGATAACACAAAATAACAGCTACAAAACGTGGATATTTTATATGAAGATATATGAAACAAGAATGGCATGGAAATATCCCAAATTAATTTGACACAATTTTGATCATGTAGCGAAAGGGATCATTGAATAAAACATTCAATTCAAATAAATACCAGATTTAATTATGAGACTCCTTTATTTATTTATTTATTTTTATTTCTCCTTAAATGAACCTTGTAAGAGGTTTGTTAGAACTGACATAAAAATAGTCGCGTTATTCTTTAAAACTTATGCATATAAGATTATAAGTGGAGAACCTTTTTTTTCCTATCAGAACTTTAAGTGTAAGAGGGTTTTACTTTGTCTTCAGTCAACATTTGCGACGTTTTACAATTACCACAACTTAGTTTGTCTATGAAATAATGATATATACTTGTTGCCATTCATTATCAAAGGATTTCATTTGGGAAAAAATGAAATATGGTGATGATCATTTTTATAGATAATGTCATAAAGTTAGTCACCACTAGATATCCGAATGAGGTGAATAACAGTCATAAACTCATAGAACAAATGATAAAGAATGAAGTTATATATATGGCTATAAATATGGGTGTTTAAATTAGACCACGAAACTTCCATAATTTATTTAATTTAATAGGACTGCGTTTTGAATAATGGTATGTTCCAATTCCATTGCAATTTGACAGCTTAACAAAAACAGTATTCCAATCTCACTGTAAACTCTACGATGTAATGAATGGAATATCAACCACGAATGATTGACCCCTGAATTATTGATTCTGCTCGCAATAGAATTAGTAAAAACGTAAATAGATATTTCTTTGTCTACATGATGAAAAATTAGTAATGCATGATGTACAGTACCATTAACTGTCAACAACCATTGATTTCATTATTGTGAGGATGATGCGTTGCTATAGCACATCGTTTTCATAACACAGTCGTTTGTTTCTCTACTATTGTGATTAGCAGGAAATACTACAAGATATTTTCTATATTCTTGGGCTACATCCCTTCCACAATTAATACACATATTCATGAATAGAAACGAATGATATATTTGCATTATAAACAACTACTTAAATGGAGCTAGGGCCAGATATTCTTAAATACCGTCAAGTGTAACTAACCTAATCATATTCAATTAAAGTTATCGGAATTGAAATCACTATATGATAACACTCTATCTAGTGCCATGCAAATAAAATACAAAGAGAATATTTTCTATGAAAATGGCACAAGGAGAAAGATGTATTCATTAAAAAACGAAAACAGCAAAAAAGCTGATATATTGGTATTTGATTTGAACGTTTATAAACAGAATCCATAATTAAAACACTCGAGTCTAAGTTACAATTTTGAAAATTGTTGAATTACGGTGCTAGTGAAACTCCTATCGTATAGAAAGGCACTGTTCATTTTTGTAGCTTTTGTACAACAGCAAAAACAAATGCTAGCTAACTACCTCATCATTTTTGTTCGTTTTTTCATAGACATAGATATTACATTACAATACCTGAAAGAAATACGTCTTATTCACTTATTCAATGAAAAGTATGTCCTATGTGTTCATTTTACATGTAATAAATAATCTGTTATCATATGCATTAAAATTTGTATTTGTTAATGGATATTGTGGCTCTGAAATACAGTATGCCGATTTTATCTAAGTTTAACACAAAATATTAAACCCAGCCCAGAGGCGATTTAACATTAACACAGAACTATTCAATGGTAACACTTGGGTCTATATATGCACTCTCTGTCGCGGACAATGCATAATTATTCAAATGAAGGATTAAATGGAAACATTCCCCCTGACATGTGCGTAAATTGAAGTCTATAGTCCCATCTTTGTAATATTACAGGCTTCTGTCTAATCCCTTTATTGCAGATGAATGATAATTTCACCTTTGACCAATTCATACCTGCTTACGTCATTAACCGGAAGATGTTTCCCCGCACGTAGATACTATGTATTGATTGGCTAGATGACAAGTTATTTATTATACCTAACCAAAGGATGTTGATCTATTTTACAATTGAGTCTAATGGAAATGGCAAGTTTCTAGCACCTATGTATGGGCTTATCTTAATGTCTGGTTCATAGAAATTATCAAGCTCATTGATTTTATATCATAAGCCCGCGTGGAGTTACCACAGTCGCTTTGTAATGAGTTTAGTCAGCTTGAACGTTTAATTAATAGTAATTTTCTAACGATATTTTCATTGATTTAACTATTGACTTCTTTTACATATACATCAATCACATGACATTCAAACTAGGACTACCAGGAGAACACCGACCCCATTACTTAAAGTCCTATTAAATACATGGATTCAATAAATAATGTTTGGACTATTCATACCTAATCACTTAACGCTGAGATAGATAACTCAGTCGTCACCTCTTTGTGGCTTTCCTTTATTACCAAATAACTACATTTGATTGAATCTGTGTTTCTGTAATTTCCAAACAATTTCCATTTGTGATACTTTCAGCCAACACCGTTGTCATGTTCAATTGCTTTTGTGTGGGCGGAAGTAACCCCTTCATTTAATCAATACCACGAGAAGAACTCTTCATGCAGATTTACCTTCCATGGCTATATTGCAGGCCAGACCATCAACACGCACTGATCAGCTGTATTATAACTACCCATGTCTCTTTAATCTCATGACATGGTCTTTGATTTCGTAAAGTTTTAGTTGGTAATAAAAGTGTGCATGGATATTAAAAGCAGTAATAAATCGTCGACCTATTTTGGTGGCTTTGAACATTAACTATAAATCATAAAGTCTTCTGCGAAGATCCTTATTGGATGAAATGTACAAACAGTTAGATAGAAGTGAGAATTTCCTTTTTATTCATAATATTGCAGGAAAAGAATTACTCAGAAATTTCATTTAACTATCGTAAAAGCCTTATGTTCGGTTTTGAAAGTTTTTATAAATAACATAGCAATACCTCCTAAGACTTAAAACAACGAGCCCTTAGTATCATGGCCAGGTCTGGATGAAGGAAACAGATGTGGGATGTAGGTTTATTCTTTGTTTGGATATGCAGTATATCACTCTAAATTTCTAGAAAAAGTTGCTAATCTTGTGTGTCCGCTGTAGGTCTATACTGATTACGAACTCCTTCTGAAGGAACGGTATCAAAATGAATCTGTACTCAAACCCGGAAACCTTAACTTACTAACGCTTAAGAGATACTCTATCTACGGTTAGATGCTGTTAGCAATATACCAGGGTGACAATCCTTGTTAAGAACAAGACGAGAAGAGATTACATCGATTCTGTTTCGAAACGATATTTGTTGATGAAAGGAATTGCTTTTTTGTCATCCTTCCTCTTTCCTTAGGAACACTCGCGTAGCATACAGTATATACCAATTAGGCCCACCATATCATGCACGTGTTTCCAGATGAATGCCGATATGGTATACCTACTCAAGCGTTAATGCGCTGTAGAAAAGGCAAGAATGGATGCGGAAGGTTGCGTTATCATTTCAGATCAAAGACAATATATAATTCATCCGTATTCAGTGACACTGAAGGTAGATTTAAAGTGATCAATTGCTTCAGACGGATATACATTAGTAATCCCATAGAGAAAGATTGTCAATAGAACAAACTTAAATGATATAGAATAAATGTATTATTGGGATTGTATAGTTTGCTTAAGAATCAAAATAACACGCAATATCAGGTATTTTATGATATATATCCTGTTGGGTTTTGATATTAAAATGCTTTGAAGTATGAACGGGCATGTTGTTCATGGTCTCGCAAAAGCCATCTGAAGTCAATCTTGATTTTGAAATTAACAAATTTATATAGTAGAAAGTATTGTTAGTCATGCAAAGGAAGATAATGGAAGATGCTGGACTTTACCCAAATTTAACTACAGAACCCTGAGCATATTCTTCAAATATGATGAAAGCAAGTCAGACGCCGTTCCAATTAAGAAACAAAAACGTTGCTTAGTAGACTAGATAATGGATGTCGTATGAACTCTGTGATGGCGTAAACTATGGATGTTGTGAGAAGGTTCTCTATCGTTGATGCCTTTTCTGTTATAATACAATTGTTTCGATGATACTACTATAAAATTAATATTTTCACGTCAGAATATAAAGGTTTACTTACCACAAAGTTTGGACCTATAGAGAGACGCTGACAATTGTCAATTTCTTGCATACATAACTGTGTGGTCATATGATCATCTGTGGCTTCATCTCGCACTCCCCATCTCATATCCACCACCTACATAGACACAAAAACAGGTTCTTTGAGTTATTGAATACTAGTATGAGCTATTGCTTGTCAAAAGTTTATCATTCAACACTTCCAATTTTCAGGCACTCAAAACAAAATATACTTATATAAGAAATGAAACTAGTCAGAGAAAAAAATAATAAATTGATATGTTATTTTTTGAAAATACGAGAGACCCATTGCATGCCATCTGATGTATACAAATTACGAAATGTATTTATTATGAGGCTGCTGTACCTCCCCGTCTCGATTTGACTTTACTTTTGATAACTTGATTTACGTTAGTCGCCTCCTAGGCTTCAAAATTTAGATCCTTAGCATCACTGACGAGTCGTAGTAGGACGAAACAGCTATATGTGACTCTACATTATAAAAATGTGCTATTGTACAATCCACTTAGACGTCATTGTCTAGCCAAAACACCTTGATTAATCAGATATAGGGTAATATAATGAATCAGCTGATTCGTACATCTAAGACCCGTTAATGATGACATTGTTAGAAAATTTGAATCCTATGAGGCAACTATTGAAAATCCACATTGGTTTAATTCCGTGTTGAAAACCAGATGGAAAGCTGCACTTAACCCAATATTCAGTGATTTTTGTACTTTTGAATGCTTTCAAAACAAACATCAAGTGCGTGTTTACTGAGAAATGATGTGACATCAACAACACTGCAATGCTTCTTAATGACCATTGACGTAATTTGATGCACGTAAATATGTGTTGGATGTTACATTTTATATTTTTTATGCTTCCTACGACATATTCTAGTATCAACCAACTGTTATAATACAGCTCTAGAGGAAAAGATTTTAGTCACACTCCATTCTATTGGTGTGGATATTTTATTTATATTGGTAAGATTTTTTTTATCTATATCCACTTCATGTCAAGAGAATATCTATGGGAAATAATGCTACCTATGGGCGTTGGCATATTGTACTTGAACTGAAGTGTGGTAGCCTCGACATGTTAGAATGAAACTCCAATCGGTCAATTCATACTAACTATGGGCTTACCGGTGATGCGCCAAGCAGAGATCCGTAAGAACGAATTTTTTATGGACTTTGCTTTATTTCCCGTCTTGAGAAAGACCCGTATGCTCGATTGATTGCGATAACGCTCAAAATTAAGTTCAAAAGCAAATATGTTTCAAAGTGAGTCGTTTGTAGGTGTAGGAAGATTGTTTTAAGAAGACATTAGATAAAGTTTCTTGCGGTCACACGACTGACACATTGTGTATAATTCATCTGCTGTGCTAGTAACAAATTAGATAGCTATATGAAACAAATCACATATTATCATGCACAATGAGACAATATTCCACCTACTGCTGAAACTGAAACGGTCAATATGTATCAGAAAACATTAGGACGCACTATTACCAGGTTTCATGCATCTAATGAAAACCGTCCATCTATCAAGCTTCCTTTGTGTGTTTGACTAAATGGCCCTGGATGATTACTCCGTCCTGAGGATGGCCGTCACTTACTCTAGACATTAAAGAAACGGATGTCTCAAAAACTCATAATTACATTGTATGGGCTAATTACAAACAAGGAATATAAAACATAATTGAAAATAAGGTATTGAACTCATTCTATAGCAAATTATCACGCTGATAATGGCATATATATTCAGTTTGGTTTAAACGGGCATAACCCGTCTTGTGTACAATATTTATTAACATGTGATCACTTCGATATACAAATTTGACTTTAACATAAAAAGCAGTTGTTGCGTGACAGAATATCATTTTGGAAGTCAAAATAAAAGTGACACGTCATTACAAACCGGAAATTACCCTGCCATTTTTAAACACAACCAATGGAAGCAGTCCCGTTTTTAACGGGCATTATGCAATTAAACACAGTATGGTTGCGTTGTAAAAAGTCACGGTAGTTAATGACGAATTATTAGGATACGTCCGAATGATTTAAAGCGTCCGCGTCTTTTAGACGATTATTAAGTTGTTAAATATGGGTTGCAATGATAAAGCGTCTAACTGAAGTCGATAAAAGCAATGATGCTATTTTACATCCGCATTGAAAACCCGACTTCCGGCACGAAGTGTAAATGTTGGCTATCACTGTCAATAGTTGACAGAGTTATGGCCATGTCTAGTGTGGCAAGATATCGCGTCTGTGACGTCATTAGATGTTGTATTTCAAACACTCTCTCGCCATTAATGATTTCAGTAATTGACCGATTTACTCAGAAAACGGTCAATAATGTGAATGTTTCTTGGCCACAGTTTTCGGTTACTTAACATTGACTGTTATGGTTGATCCTTAAAATGCAAGATGTAAATATTGCACGTCTATTCTTTTAAAAAATGCAACAAATAAATTGCAACCAAATGCCCGAAGCCTGCACTGAACATTATGCTAGAATTCTTTTGCAGGACATTTCCTTATTGTTGTAAATTAAAACACGGGTGCACTTTAGATAAAAGCCAGCTTTAGACTAAGTAGTCGTTTCATTTCTGTCGTTGGTAGAAATTATAAATTTAAATCACCTTTCATGACAGAGTTTGAATTATGCCTATTTGAAAAAGGTTTTTTTGTGGGAACATTAGAGACTGAAATCCAAACTTCATCAGATCAGATAATCTCTACTAAATACTGAAAAAAATCAAAGTATTATATAGTCGTGTCTGAAAATTGTACAAAAGAAACACAATTGAATTACACCATTTAATACCGGTACAGAATTACAAAAAGTGGAGTCAAACAATGTATTAAAATGTTTCACACAGCTGTTACTCCTTTGACTCGTCAATAATGTTACGGGCTTGAATGTTGTAATCTAAAAGGCGACTAAGGAAACTTCACGATGATCGAAATAAATGACAAAATCCAGATAGACTGGTGCAATAGACACATCATTAAGTTAATGTCGTCATTGTCATATATCTGATAATTTCAGGATTTGATTATCACGCCAGCAGCTAGGAAGCAACTGGATGTATCACGACAGCTTTAAAGTGGAATACTGTATCATTTCAGTTAGAAACCAGCTACACATAGGAAACGACTGGCTGTATCATTTAAGTTATAAAACGCTTCCCTGTATCACACCAGCTACAGCTAATAAACGTTGTGTTTCATAATATTAGCTAGGAAGTCACTTGCTGTGTTTTTTCAGGTAGGATATGTGTGTGTTTGTTTTGAAACGACTGATAATGCCTGTTACGATGACAATATAAATTAATAATATATGTTCTACATCAAAGAGTGACTGATTCCTTGTGGAACTAATTAGTCTTCTTCAAGTGTTTATTCCATATACATCACATAGAACACAGGGTTTATAGTTCAATTCCCATCCTAGGTAATATCTATTAAGCTTACTAATTGACTATAAAGACTACAATTAGAACGCCTATTTACCTTCTAATGTTTCACCAACTTAATAATTTATATGCAAATATTTATATACCTAATTTACATGTACAAACTCGAAACTACAGCGACCCGTACATGGGTGGTCAGTATTCTACTTTTACCATAATCAACAATAAATGTTACAGCTATAAATAAAACATTGACGAAATAAAAAAAAATAACTTAAACACGTATGCAGGTTACAGGATACATATATCAATAGATATCTACAGTTTCAGGCCGATTTTGAAAATTGTCGACACCTCGTGAGAGTTTCATTTCGATAAGCACAGTAATCAAAACTCTAACGGGATCGTGGGACGGCAGCAATTTTCAAATATGTGCTTAAAGTTGTTGTTGGAGCAAATAACTGGATATATTTATCTATCGTCATTTAATGAATTTTACATGTTTTTCTATTTCCTATAATCCATGCATGGGGTCGCGGTGGTCAAGTTGTTAAGGCCTCTGAGCGCCTTCATCACTAGCCTTCTGCCTCGGTGTCACGGGTTCGAAGCCTACGTGGGAGCTGGCCGAGGAAAACAAGTGGTTAAGGCCTCTGAGCGTCTTCATCACTCGCCTTCTGCCTCGGGGTCACGGGTTCGAAGCCTACGTGGGAGCTGGCCGAGGAAAACAAGAAGTTAAGGCTTCTGAGCGTCTTTATAACTAGCATCCACTTTTGAATCGCGAGTTGATTGGACATCAAGCAACAATTAGTCTGTATGCCACAGTTTAATTCTTCTTAGTAATGGCCTTTGCTCAAAACATATACACCGTAAAAATTCCACGGGTCAAATATTTCGCGATCGAATTATATATCAACGAATTCATATTTCGCGATCTGGACGTGAAAGGACATTTTACACACATGTGTCTCATTATTTCACGGACTAAATTTTCGGGGTCACTTTACTGTACCGCGAAATAGTGAAAATATCATCCCGCAAAAAATAACCGGCTATATATAAAAGTAATTGATTTTTGTTGATATTTTCACGAATCCTCTTTAAGCTTGCGTCAGTTAAGAGTAAAGATGACAAAAACTTCCAGCGAATAAAGTATCAAAAACATGAATATGCCATGCTAGATTAAGTATAAACACATCTAATACCGGAAATTGAATTTCTTAACTAACAATTGATCTCCGAGAGGGTAATCCGGAATCAATCCAGAAAAGATGCACGTGACCTGTGAAATGAGGTCAGTTCCGGTTTACCATTGTTCTTTTAATGAAACAGGGATCATTTTAATGGACTTGGATGATTGAACACTTAGACATCGTTACTAGTAAATTGATTCATGAATTTAACATCACCAATAAACACAATATATCGAGAATTACGTTTGTTTCTTTGTGTATTAGCTATATTGCATCGTGTGGGGATGAATACTCCAATAAACTTATTTCATGTAGCCATTCCGTGATTGCAATTATTATAAACATTCATAATGCGACACATAAAATGTACTCGTTAATTGTCAAACACCCACATAGCATTCACTTTAGCCATAACCTCCAGTCGAAGAGGCGTCTACGTTCAGACTAATGCTTCACATGGGAATCGTATTGTAAAAATTGCAGTGAATAGAAAAACGTAAAATTTTAACAATCAAATTTCCCCTTACACAAATTCTGCGCGTCAGCACTTTTAAAGAAAAATAGGTGGTACCTTACAAAAACCAACAAGAGGATATTGTTATTTCGGAAACAACATATTGAAAGATCAAATATTATAGAAGAGCAATATTTGAAATGAGCTAATATTAAGAGTAAAAACCCTTTAAAATTCAGAGAAAGACCAAGGGCTCGAACGGGTAGGGCGTCTTTTGCTCCACTGATGGAACCAAATGTGTACAAGTAAGTCACATCCAGTAAATGCCACGTTCTCTTAATGTGGATCTGGTAACTAACAACGAATCAACAAGCCAAAACAGCATATGATTAACATTTACAGATAAATAAAAACAAAACATTTTAATATAAATAATGAAAAAAATTATGCATTGAAGCAAATAATAAAAAGATGAAACATTTTTAAAATAAAATAAAAGTGATTTAAATTTGACATCTCATGGTTTGTTTATTTCAGGAACAATAGTTGTAATAATAATAATAAAAAAAAACAACAGATGTTCAACATTATTTCATTGACATTAAGTCCTGACCTGTCATAGTAAATCATTTACAAATTAATCGGAGTTTCAGTACGATTGCCGACGTGATTTGATTTGTTGTCAAAATAAGGATCAAACTTATGGGTAGCCATGAAACAGTGTCATTAGGACACCCGTAGTGATTCGACATCGCGAGTCCTGTTTAATCCCCATATAGAACGAGATAGCGCCTACCGTAATAGCTTCGACTTACTGCTAACTGGGACATCACTTATCGTTTAGTAGTATTCTATTTAATTTTAGTCGGTGGAAAATGAAGCGTTGATCCGACAAAGCCATTTATCTCAAATTTTCTTAGCTACCTACTAACACATCTCAATTTGTCGCGGTGGAATCGCAGATAAACATTAAATACATAACAATGGCGGCACTTCTGATCAACATGATTTATGAGGCTATGGAATCCCTCTTCACTCGACGCTGCCAATTTTAGTTTTCAATCGGGCGCTTTCTCGTGAGGAAAGTTTAGTTGTAGCACTAAGGAGTCATCTGCTTAACACACGGTAGAATATTTCAAAATAATAAATACCAAAGTACGACCGACGTGTTAGAAATGTTTGGTTAAGATTTTCGTTAGACCGATTCAATTATCAAGCATTTTGTCGATCAATATGTCTGGATCAAACTGATGCTTGAAATCTCCCACAGGCTGGGACGGAAACATGTTTGTTATCAGCCGATAAGTAGGTTAGAAAGGTGAGCTATTCTAAGCATGGTTATGTTGACATAAAACAAGTCGTGTACGGGTTATCATAGTAAAATAAAAAGAAAAATGTTTAAAATATTCCAGGAAATCGTGATGAGGTGGTAACATATCTATCATCTGTTGAATTTATTTCAAATAAGTGTTTTATTATTTATAAGCGCAACAGTATACAACGCAACAATATTCAAAAACATAATTTATTTATTTATTTCAACAAAGGAAGAAACTAAATAACACATGTTTTTTTCTATAGGAATGAACTTTCAAACAAAGTTTATCGATTAACATAAATGAACTTTGAAACTGATATCAAAGTCAGGTGTAAACACATTAGTGTATATTTATTTTGGCATAACAAAGTACATATGATTAAAAGTATCAGAACAAAATTTAAACAGTATCTTGTGTAAATACTCAAAAAATGAAATATCATATCTATATGATCGTTTATCAATTTCAGTTGTAATTTGCATTTTCTGAGCAGAGGGATTGGTGCTATCTCGTTGGTACGAAAATCTAAGCGAATTGTACTCAAAAAGACAAGGAAAATTCCACCGACTTCCTGACATAAATAATTTGATATCATACTGTTTTAATACTTCAAGTGTAATAGGTTTACGTTTTGAAAACTTTCAGTGTGTAATGTAAGATAAAATCATAAAAAAACTAAACTGAAAACATAATATTGTACCTTTGGTATAAATTACCATTATGAAAATATGTTCACATATGACTCAAAACCTTTCCGGAACTCGAATGACGTCACTGTCCTTGCGGCCAACAGACTGCGTAGATTTAAGTACACATGCCGTTAAAGGTTTAAAATAGGGTAACTTGATAAGTTATCTGTCTTTTGTTTCTTTTGAGTACAACTTTCATATCCTTCCACGTCAATTGTCCGATAACACCATAGGCATGCGGAACTATATCATAATCGCGTGTTAGAATCCATGATTCTGTTAGTACAATGGGAAACATGTAATTTGAACAGGTGTATGAAGTGTTTGATAACCCATATGTTTAATACTAACAACACGTACGTGCTTGGGAAAGATTTAAATTCCACGTAAATATGAAATAACACGTCACGTCGCGTGGCTTTGAAATAATACATGGCCAATTGATTAGAAAATTGGGTTCAACTCAGCGGATTAATTCTTTTAGATCGGCTTAACTGTGCACTATAATACAAAATGTTTATCGATGATAACACGGCCTTGTACTGGAGTGGAATGTTTGCACCAATCAAGTTTATCACAGTACAATATCTGCACCAAGTTATAGCATATATTGATTAAGATTTCCATAACAATGTCGCACTATACGATTATTTGCACTAAAATGAGGTCAGGGGTAAATTTGAAGACTTTCGGTATAGTTGTAAAACATCTTTTATCTATTTATTTATTTTAAACTGGAAGCTACATTTCTAATGTTTTTATTGACTTCAAGCTTTTCGAGGCGATACTTTTCAGGCAATGTGTATTATTATGATAACATTTACTATGAACATGAAAATGATAACTTGGGCACAGCGACTACAAGAATTTTATGGAGGATGAAATACTAAGTTTTTGTAAAATGCCATACACTACAAAAATACGAGTGCATTTGTACCATATCACTGTCATTTATCGTCTAAAAACAACAAGAAAACATTAACATGTAAACATAATCCCAAACTCAATAAAACTAATGCAAAATATAAGCAAAAGAACATTATATGGAGACTCCTGAAAAAAAAAAAGATACGACCAAGTGTTCCGAAAGAGTAAGTGTCTTCTGCTTCATCAGCCAAGCACCCAATGTAAATCATAAAAATCGGTTATAGTGGATAAAAAATTATATCGAATCAGGTAATAATTTATGTTATCTGTTAATATGACAACCTGACAAATGTGATTTTCTTTCTAAAGCGAACAGAGAATCACTCGTAAATTATAGAGAAGGTTTGACGAAGAGGTTCAAAACACGTTTAGGTTAATCTGACAAAGATGAGTTATGTCATAAGCAAGGGCAACCCATCGGAATTTCTGTTAGTTCAGTCAGGCGAAATACTACATTTAGTAAATATTGTGAATTGTAGTATTTGTGAAACAATGTATCTGTTATATAGGGCTGTATAAAAGGATGAGCATTGAAGTATTTGTGTGTTTATTCACCTTTAAGGCTGTGAGTACATAGCTGTATAATTATGTATATCTTGTGCTATTTTATCCGTTAGGCTATACACTTGAATACAGTGGATATTGTCTATCCCCAAGGCTGTTTGATGGAATACACAGAAATTCATTTATCTACAAGGCTGTTAAATTGAATACTCAGGGGTTCATTTACCTACAAGGCTGTTTGATGGAATACTCAGGACTTCATTTATTTACAAAGCTGTTAAATTGAATATATGAAAGTGAATTTATCCACAAGACTGTACATTTGAGCACCCTGGCCTTTATGATAAAGTAAATTTGAGTCAATTTATCCACAAGGTGGACAATGAAGTCCTAATGATATTTATCATGTAAGGCTATACAATTGTGTACCGTTCAGGACGTATCGATTACTTCTCAGTGTAAACAAGTTATTCTATTATCGATACGGTTAGGTAGCTGATTAGACATGTCATTGGTCTCCTTTCATAAAACACATATGAATATTGCTTTCTGATATTGTCGGACGATTCAATATACAATTTTTACGTGCACTACAAATTCTAAAAGTCATTTTATTGGGTGTGGGGGTAATATTGTACATATATACTAAAGATTTTGCATGTATATATATATATAGGGAGAGAGAGATCAAAATTGGATGAACATTCCAAATAGGTATCGTTTTATTATCGCTTTGTTTATTTACTTAGTATATTGATGTGGAAATATGTACGATTCTTTATCTAGAAATATTACCAAAAAAGGCAAATCGATACACTCGGATCGATATTAATTCAAATAAATTTATAACCATAATAAGTATCGATGGCCAAACACTAAAATCATTGTGTCTCAGGTTTACCACCTACATTTATTTTTTTCTAACTAGGAATACGTTAATAAAAGTATATAGAAGAGGCGATTTGTTTTATAATATTTTAATGTCATTTTGTACATGATTTTTGGAGAAGTTATGTGAATCAACAGTTCAGAGAAACCAAAAGTTCGAGTTGTACTGGATCTTAAAATGACCTGTTAATGAAAAAAAACAACATGTGAACTCAATCATAATCCTAACTGAAATTCAAGAAAACTATGGCAAAATAAGATTTAAAGAAAAAGACTGCGTGAAAAAGTACAAGGAGAATAACTCCAGGTGTTCCGGAAGAGTATGCGTCTTCTACTTCATTGACAACACCAGTATTAGTAGCATAACATATATAAGAGAAATAATGATAATGAAATTTCGTATATATTTGCCAATTTATTACATATATATTGATCATCTCGCTGTATCATTTTGCATTGTCAAATTACTAATTTCAATACGAGTTGTCACAAAAAATTTCAAATGATTGTTTGGATCTACTGTATATAATTCTAAGCTTGTTTTCGAAAAAGGTTCCTATCATTTTTTACACTATACAAATATTTAATGGGCCGTGGAACGTTAGATATGTTACTGAATGATCATATATTTTCGTGGGGCTCAAATTTCGTAGTTTTAAATTTTCGTTGTCATTTGATTTCGTGTATAAATCTTGCTCAGGAAATCTACTAGTGCTTAAGTCGATGTCAATTTTTATCTCCATTATTTCGTTGACAAAAAATTCGTGCTTTAAGAGTTAACAAGACGAAAACAAAACTCTCATGAGAAATAACAGTTCAACAGTGCGTCATAACACGTCGGTGCTTGCCAGGTAGTTTTCATAATTATCGTTAGGTCATTAGGTTTGTCTTTCGTCCGTTTTTTGCGTTCTTTTTATACTTCGTAACTTTTATCAAGCGACAGTAAGTTAACAATGAAAATCTACATTAGCAATTGTCATATCCGTGAAATGATGTGACAACAGATCACCGAGACTTTTAAACATACGAGATCAGCTTTCTCAGATAACACAGTCGCAATTATTTCCATGTTTCATGTGACAAACAGGATGTACATATTATATAAATAGATTATAATTATGTTCAGTCTGCCCGTAATTCAACACAATCATCATCTGTAATTGGTTTTGCCAACCGTCTGTCCGTGAACTGACATATCTGTAAATTGTCTCAGACAAGTTATTTGTCATTTACCTGAAAACGATTAAAAACTGACTGATTCTCAGTAAGTAAATTATATGACACCACCACAGGTATAGTGATGTACAACATCGAATTACCCATAATTATATATGTTTAACCCAAATTAAAAACAAAGAAATACCTTCACAATTTACGCAAGTTTAAACTGATCTAATTAGTTTTCACATATGCAGGTACAAATGAGTCTATCAAGAGCTTTTCATCCTAAATATGTTATAAGGAGTTAATTACAGGGTGATAAATATGAATATGTGTCATACTAGCTTACTTCTATTTGCTTCTCTGTGTGTTGTCTTTATTTAAATAAAATGTTGATCAAAATTAATAAAGCTTTAACTAAAATGCGTTTCAATAAGCGAAAACAATGTTTCCTATTCGTTAGCTATCTGTGCTGTGATGTTTTATATGTGTTTACTTTAAATAAAGTTAACAGTTGGTAATATTCGCGGAAAATTTCTTTTCGCTATAGTCGAGGTCATTAAAGACAGTGCGGAATTAAATACCAAGAAAAAAATTCACAGTGAAACAAAATCTTAGAAAATACATATTACATGCCTTAAATATGAATACCAATATCTAGACATGTGCGACATTCTATCCCAGTTAAGTTGCCTGTACCGAGAAACAGCGAAATATTAATCATCGAAATTGAACAGCTTTGCCGTATCAAAAGTTAAACTAATATGACAAAAGTTCTTAGATGAATTATAGTTTACAATACAATTTTCTAGACCATTGAAAGCTCTGTGACTACAAAATTAAATCGTTATGTATTAGTTTTAGCCTTTTTCGGATACATGCCAATAACAACAGCTATGCGCTTGTAAAAACATTGGTAGTGGCGACAGTGTCAGAATAGCACCTTCTGGTATTGTAATCGAAGGCATAAAGACAAGAATGTCAAATAAGTTTAACCACGATCAACCTTATCATCAATATACAACATATTTAGCCTGACAATCCCATCAAGGGATTAAATTGATTTGTGTAAGATCTAACGATAGTATTATCGTTGCTGTATCCGAAGTAAACAGTTATTGCTTCTGATATTGGGCGTCTATCATCCTTGTATGTAATTAAAGGACAGATTCGACAGGTCAAACTTATATGGTATATATAAGGATTTGTCAAAATCCCTTTGATACTAGATAGGTCTGAAAGGTAACGAAGCCTATTAGGGTCATTTACCACATAAATGTCTGGCGTAACTACGAGAGAATTTATTGGTTACTATGACACAGTCTCCTATACCTAGAAAATAGAGAATTCAGTCGTATTGTCTTATCATATTCCTTTCATATTTTCCTTATATGTCGTAACTTTAGATACCTATTCATAACACGATATAAATACATATTTCCATACATTTTAAATGACGCGTAATTGAATACCAAATTTCGATATAGATTGAAGATTAGATACAAAATAACTCAGTAATAACTTTGACTTCATCATACAGACATTCTATTCTCCTAGGACTCGTCAGTGATGCTACATCATACAACTGTTTCGTCCTTCTAGGACTCGTCAGTGATGCTACATCATACAGCTGTTTCGTCCTTCTAGGACTTGTCAGTGATGCTACATCTTACAGTTGTTTCGTTCTAGGACTCGTCAGCGATGCTACATCATACCGCTGTTTCGTCCATCTAGGACTCGTCAGTGATGCTACATCATACAGCTGTTTCGTCCTTCTAGGACTCGTCAGTGATGCTACATCATACAGCTGTTTCGTCCTTCTAGGACTCGTCAGTGATGCTACATCATACAGCTGTTTCGTCCTTCTAGGACTCGTCAGTGATGCTACATCATACAGCTGTTTCGTCCTTCTAGGACTCGTCAGTGATGCTACATCATACAGCTGTTTCGTCCATCTAGGACTCGTTAGTGATGCTAAAATCCTATAATATTGAAATCTACGAGACGACGTAGGAAAATCAAAATTGACCGAAATTTATGTTTAATAGTAGAAGGGAAGTTGCACTGTCTTCTTTATTGAATATGTTTAATAATTTTCAATTCTAGATTTCAAAAAAAAAACAAAACAAAAAAAACGTTAAGCACATGCATATTACAAATCGTGCAATTATTCAGGTTTACAAGAACATGTTTTTTTTTTCATAACTACGGTTTTTCAATCACATATTCTATGTACGACTTTTTTGATATTTTGTTCTTTGTGTTCAGAAGACGACAGTCACATCGGTGCATCAAATAGAAATGTTTGATAAGTCAGAGGAACGTGAGGTAGGTTCATGTTTTCACTTCCATTTGGATTTATTCTGAGGATTTGAGAAAATCCTGCCCTCTCTACATATAATTGGTATGTTGATATTTTCACCAAATATTGATCTAAACATTCAATTCTCCCTTACTACACATGAAAATCACGTGTACACTGTAGTTGATTTCCAGGTGTACATGTTACCGCCTCAGGTAATATCCTAAACCGGAGACCACATTATAAGTTTGGAACAGGAAGATTCAGTGATATTGTACTATTAAATTAAACATCAAAATTATAAACATGATGGATGTAATATGGATGATTTTGAGTTTTCCATCGCGGATATATAAAAGACTCCATATCAAAGGGAAAGACAATAAAAACACGTAACAGGTGTCAATTTTAGGTCACATTTCAGTCTTTAACATGTTCTCTACTGATATACCGTCCCTTGTGATCCCAATGTCCAGACGGTATGGTACGTACGTCAGAATTATAGACTTCACAAATACAGGTTATAGAAAAGCACTGCATTATGACTCTATTCTTATACATCTGCATGACTCGACTTCTTACTAAATTGTCTCTGGCATATGCTGTTACCAAGGTAGGGCGAGAGATTTGTTTAGATTGTCAGCCCATCAAAATCTAAGTAAACAAAACGGTCCCACTAGGTCAACAAAATGTCATCCACGCTATCTCTATAACGTACCGCTTTGTAGCTCTTGTCTCGCGGAACATATCCTCCTTTATCAGAAATTTTAATTACATTTATATAGATATGTAATAGCTAGGACCAAACTGTGAGTAGGCTCTCATCCGAATATATCCTCCTTCAAATAATTGCATTTAGTGTCGTGTCATAGGTATATACGCGACATTCCGTTTCACACTGTACCATGTCTATATCCTGTTAAAGACGTCCTGATTCTGTTGTATGTCTTGAGTATCCAATGTATTCACGGATCGTCTGTGACCGATATCTAAAATGTTTTTAATCTCTCATTGAATTTTCCTTAGAAGAAATATCTTTACCACATATAGGTATCTAACGCGCAACTTTTTACAGTTAAAACATACACAATATATACATTGTTAAGTCTAAAAATTTTAAAAAAAAATTTAAAAAAAAAACGAATTTAAAAGCATTTCTTCGATAACAACAGGTGAGGCAATATCAACATCAATATTTAGTTAATATACTTTAGTCTTCTATTTCTCTGAACGAAATTCTCTGTCAGCGTATCAAGTGTACGTTTGACAATGAAACTAAATTACCGAAAATATTTACAATGAATTATTAGTCAATTTGACACTCGTTCAAATATTTACAAAATACCTGTATGTAATCACTTGAATTCGGCTTCAGCAAGTTTACCTACTCAGGTATAAACAGTGTAAGGCTAATTGAAAAAGAAAACCGACTCCTTTGTAACCGCATTGAATGGATGTTAAACGGAACAAACAGTTAGCATGAGTATGAGTAGCCACATGCACTTGAAAAGCTTCGGTAGATATCATTTACAATAGATGTTTGTGACTCATAATTTCTTTCTAAAACCTTTTCCCAATTTTTCGTCCTATCAGCTTGTTTTTGTGCAATTCTAAACACACATTTACCATGGTTAGAATTCATCCTTCAGATAAATGTTTTTCTCCTACATGTGAATAGAATAGTCAGCTGTTGAACTGTAGGTGATTTTAAAACTCATCCTCAAATTGAAATGTTCGTAAGCGTCCCGTTACTGTTACTACATACTTTTCTTAAATTCAGGTAGGGTACATATTATTTTAGTACAGGTGGATTTCGTCAGAACTTTTTATCAATGCAACAAAAATGTATTTATGATGAAAAACACGAAATTTAAGACTTCCGAAAATATCTAATTTTACAGTACACAATATTAATTCTTTTTAATGATTAAGACAAGGTTAGAAATCGCTATCTTTTGAAAAATATATTACCAACAGGATGCCTCTGTAATACCTTACCCATACTACCTATCTTGGTCTGTAATCGTACAGATGCTGCTTGTTTGAATATATCTTCGGAATAGATGTACTGATACGGAAACAAAAATGAACATCAAGCGAAAGTATCAGAAAATGCTACTAGCGTGAGAAATGGGTCAACCGACAAAAATAAATGAACTCAGTTTTAGGTCATTGCCAAATACATTTTCCTTCCCCCTCTTTTTTTCTATGAGGAGTTCAATTTTACCGTATTTTCGAAGATGGATATAATAAAAAAAATCTCGACAAATCATATATATAGAAAACCATGAGAAAATCTGTGCCATTTAAGAGGGGGGGGGGAAACTTACAATATCGAATTCGAAAGTTACAGAACAAATCACCTTATGGCGATTAACTTTGTTAAAGAAAACCCACCTGTATTCGTCTGCTAGCTTCCATTACCTTCCTAGACAAACCAAGGAGATCTAATTATATGATAAATTTTTATACCTAATCCTCAGCTGCATCTTAGGTTGAAAATTTAGGTCCTTTAACATCACTGACGAGTCCTCGAAGGACGAAACACCTGTTTGCTGCAGTTTGATTCATGGTTTCAATCTACTATATCTTACTGAAATTTGGATCATCAGGTGTCATTGAATTGTGTGCCTTTTTATAACCATCGAGATTGTAGGAGGGAGACACTGCTGGTGGACTTGCATGCCACATTTTAATTCACTCAAATAGTGGAACGGTTCAGAATGTACATGTACATGACGTTCTAAAATTATCAGAGATATGAAATTTACAAAATTCGCCAAATTATGGAGCTAATGCACCTCTCGTCTAGATTTTGACATGTCTTTCAGTCATTTCGGATTTTTCTCAGTCAGTTCTTATCTAAATATTAGGCCCTAAGCGTCACTAGCAAGTCCTAGAAGGACGAAACAGCTGTATGGTGCAGTCATTTCATCGGTTGGCTCTTACTGTATTTTTTCAATTTGTATGAAAATGTACTATTCAATAATGTGTCTTTTGTACAGTCTTCATATTCTAAAGACAGGAAGCCAGTCGGATATAAATTACTCACAGAATTACTCTACCATCGGTGAGTGTGTCATTAAGAAAACAAACTTACTATATGTGGTGTGGTATACATAATTTACAAGTCGGTGATACAGCTGATGTCCCACGATACACAATTTGAACTTTATACTTTTACCAATCTACCATAGTTATTTTGTTCAAACATGCCTATCATTAATAAGCTATAAGCTTATGTGGGCCGGATCGTTTATTCATATAAAAAAAGAAATGGGACCCAGAAGCTAAATATTGATATCGTTGTGAATACTTTCTTCACTATTTATACAGAGTTCTGACATTCATCAACTTAAGACTTAAAATGTCGCTAAAACGTCAGAATCATTTGGTCTTGAATAAAACACGACCTTAACAAGGTACGTTCTCCCAGTGCAGCTTCTGTTTATCATCTCTATTATACTGCTTTTTACAAATTTTGAGACAGGAACCTTGCTAATGCCCTACTAATGTCCCGAATCACTTGCAAGGAACAAGGACGAGTAGAAGTATTTTATTTCCTCTTCTCACCTTCAAAATATGACTTCAAAGACATCGTTATTCCGGTTGTATCTAGCAGTGTTTCAAAGCGATGTTGATAAGTAAAAAACAACTTTTATGTACTCGGTAAACAACTGTTTAATCACCGGACTTGAAATTACTCGATACAGCATTTGCATTCTTTGGATCAATATTCCTGTCGCCGAATTTGTGATAAATGATTACAACATAATGTGTTTATTGTCAGTTGAGTTAAAATCAATAGAATTGTACTGTATTGAGTGTGGTTCAAGAGGAATTTACTCGAAATCATTGTTTAGACAACAGGTACGTAACAATACATATCTGCATTTTTTTAATAGAAACGTTTCTAATATTCATAGTTTCTTCTCTAAAATATCAGTACGCTAACTTTATGAGAAATGAATGGCGTGTAGTGTATTCAGTAGATATTTAAAGTGCACCAGAGCCTGTATCCTCAACCTATGGTGTTTACATGTCGCAACTGATTCGATATTCAACGACTGAATATCGAGGTTTAGTGGTATGCACGTTGAAGTTGGACGTGCTTGATGCTCGTTAATTTGCAAGTTGGTTCCATTGTTCTCATTTGAGAACGTGACATTACTTACTTGGATTGACCAAGGTTAAAATGGAGGGAGTTGTCGGTAAAACAAAAGACATTTGCTCTTCCGGAACACCTGGTCTTATTTTCCTTTTACTTTTTTGGGAGTCTCCGTGTAAATCTTTCCTTTCATACCCTGATATCAGTGAAGTTGAGTTTGGATTAAGATTCGGTACTTTCTTTCCTGATTTTGATAAAAATTAGAGGAAGTTTAACGTCATAACGTTCCCAATGGAAATAATTTGTATACATGTATATGATATGAAGTTTGATGCTCGGTAGTTTGCCTTGTGATTCCATCACTGTACCCTCATGCTCACGCGAGAACGTGACAACACATATTTGGATTGGCCCAAGATTTTAATGGCTGGTGTCGTCGATGAACCAAAAGACGCTTACTTTTCCAGAACACCTGGTTTTATTTTCCCTGTACTTTTTCAGGAATCCCCGTCTGGATTTTTCGTTCATATTTTCCTTAGTTTTATCGAATTTGAGTTTAAATCAATATTTCGTTGACATATCGGTATTTTCATTGTTGGCATTCCAATAAAGCAATACGCCATTATCATTATCTAGATAATGAAACTTCGATATTGTAAACAATACACTGTATTAGAAATATACGCTGCCTACAGTGTTTGTGAACGATCGTGGAGTATACGATCGGCAATTACTGTTGAACACTAACTCAGATGAAAACAAAAACGTCAAATATTTTTAATCCATGACGAAAATTAATATTCAGAAAATGTAAAATGGCAGATTTGGTAAAAGTCCCTTTAAAACTGGAAGTATTTTGCTCCAACGTGAGGCATTTATTTATATCTTATATATATATATATGTACATATTGTCGATACCTACTGAATCGTTAAGAGGTGGGTCTATACATTCGCAAGGCCTAACTAAAGCAGTCAATAGTGGTTAAGGACCCCCGCGTAGTAATACACATTACAAATTATTCAGCGGAAAATTAAAATTGCTGATGATATAATTTTCATTTATTCGGATGGTCGTGTCGATCAAAAAGCGATGAATGTTTATAAATCAATACTGTAATGAAAACGCATTCAAAAGTCCCTTGGTACACATATTAAGCAAGATGCAACGATAACATACAACGTGTTATCTACTTAGTTTATTTCCTATGAAACACTGCCGTTACGGTACGTGTATGTACAATATGTTAACAGAGTGCTTTCAACAGTGTCTGAATTTCGCTGTTTTTTGCTATAACATGGCTTGGCGAATATTAATCTTTTGAGAAAGAGACACGATGCATTGTTTTCTTTCTTCAATGGCGAAAACACGACATGGCTAAAATGCCGATTTTTTATCCCAAATAATAAAATTTGCGCGTGACGACATTAAAATGGTATACGATGTTCGACATACAGCAATGAAATATTTTGATTTGAAATAAATCAGCTATGTCAATAATGAGAATGACCATAAGCGTAATTCAAAGTATGTTTACATTTTGAATAAACCACGTGACTATCTACCTGAGAAGAGGAGAATATACAACAATAAACTCGATAGCGACAAATACGGACACATTAAGTTGGATAAACCCTTTTTTCAAAACATAAAATATGGAAATATCGCTACAAAACAAGATGAAAAAACAGACAACTGTTGCAATGTAATCGATAGAAAATTGAGAGGATAATTAAACATGTTGTAAATAAAAACGTTATTTTAATTTTAAGTATTGGTAACTTGTAAATCATATGTCTCTATTTATAAGTGTCATCTGCTACTCCTCTCTGCCCATGGTAACATTGTAAACAATGATAATAATACAATATGATCCGTCAGGGATGCTAATCATTTATCTGCGTTGTTCGTGTCCCCTTGTCTGCGTTGTTCGTATCCCTTGGGATCGCACGATCTAGACAAGTCTTTGTCATCATTTAAATGTTTGAATTAATTATATTTATCAGTGGAGTAAATAATTTACGGCACTTCGGTTTATGGAGAACTTCTCTGTCTCTCTCTAAAGTTATAATAGCCCGGTTAGTTTGTTCCATAAGTAAAACTTAACTCAAGAATTTGGTAATTTGATGATTATGCTTTCTGATTTTTTTAAAATTCTATATTTAGTAATTTTGATAATGTTTTATAGATATGACACATTCTGGTCGCGCTTTTGGCGAAGGTTAAAGTAGTCTTCGCATTGTCCCGTAAAGATAACGGAGCTCTGTCGAATTTATACGTTGTAGTTCGGGGTTTGTCGGACCCAAATATGTATCCTAGTATTAGCCTGTAAAGGGTTAGATTAGAAACATTTATTTAGTGGAACCCTATGTGAATTCGTCAACATTGTGAAATAAATTTCTGTTTATTTATTGATAAGGCGCGGCGACTGTACTCTGTACCCTTAATCCCCATCCCGTACCGGCACCATGTCCCCGGGAGTGTGCACAGGTCGCCTACAAATCTAGGTCACCCGATCCTAAATACATATCGGGAACCCAAAACCAAAACAGACCTCATGGGGGGTCAGGTAACCTCGGTTAAATTGTCTAGGTGTGCTTCACGTCATCAAGCTGCTGGAGCCCAATAACACTATATTCATAAAAACATACACACATTGCGTGTATGAATGTCATAATGAGATTTATATCAATCCGTCAAGGCAATCTAACACTACTATATATATATATATACATCAAACTTTAATGCATTTTCAAGGAAAGGAAAGGAAACACAAAACGGAAAATCAATTGTGCTTATGCAACGATAATAGCGTGTGTATGATGAAGATAGATAATTTGCATGATATTTGATACTTGACGTTGTAAGTTGTCAAGGTTCGATGGTTCCGATATGGAGAACTGCGGTATTATGCATGTTTTGTTTATCAAAAAACTCCACAACCAGTCCTATCCTGGATATCATTGTGGCTTGTGACTTATAAGCTATCATCAATCAATATCTGGCAAAACAATCTATTTCAAATAACTTGCGTGTTTCACATCAGTAAACAAACAATAGAGAGTTCTAGTATTCGTGTTATACATCACTGTGATGTCAAAAAATACATAACAGTCATTTAATGTCCAAAGGATATTCAAAACTTTTCAACAGCGTTTGGCGCACAATAACGAATATCGTATCTTCAACGGAAAATTTGATTTGACCTGCAAAGTTACGTTTTCTGGTGCAGTTTATTAATTAATTTCATTAATTAAAATCAAATTTATCTTAAATTGACATTAATTGATACAAAAATGTAAATGTTTAAAGGAAGGGTGGATATAAAATAATTGATTCAAATATCTCTGTTGATATCTCTGTAGATATTTTTGTTTGCTGTTTGTAATCGCCTAGTGAACAACCAGCCGTTTTGAGACGGAGTCTCTATATGGTAATTGGTGGCTACGTCACTGATCGTCATACGGGAGTCTCGACGCATGCTTCCCAAGATCATTGGGTTATTGAGTTTTGCTCTATGACAAATATATGACAACAAAGAAGGGTTCATGGTCTAGGGTCCCAAAGGAACGTCAACTGTTCCCAATCAGAAAACCATCCTTGGCTATCGATGATACCGTTATTTAAGATTGCCGACATCGATGCTGTATAGATGGAATTATCTTGGCCCATAAAATAGTACAATATCTTTGTAAACACAGCAAACGATTGATTTAATGTAACTTGATAATAAATATAGGTATATATTTCTTATTGTCTAAATCAATAGCTAAATAAGATATATGATGGACGTCACAACAATGAAACTCACCTGGAATTCCAATCCATATCTTTCTCGAAGATATTCCTTTAATTTCGGATAAACATTTTCCATGAGCGCATTTCTCTCGATGGTTGTGTCTGTAAGAAAAGAAATTCAGAATAACCTATACAGCTTCATGCTAAATTTCCTGCTGGTATGGTAGGACAGACAAAGAAAACAATTGCGTAAAAGCTGGACTTCTTATCCCTGGGTGTAGATGTCAAAAAAGTTGTTATTCAGACCTCGATAGTGATAAAATAAACTGTACAAGAAAAGAAAGACAAACATCGATACAATGCAGAATAAACATCGGAAGGAAAACATCATTGGCTTCATTACAACATCGGTCATGAAAAGTCGATATAATACAAGGACTAGGGTTTAGGATGAAAATCTTGCGATCTATAGGTGTTTGTTTTTATTTATTTGTTTGTTTGGTGCGTTACGTCCGCGTAACAACCAGAATCATAGGAGAGCGAGTTTCTAAGTAAACAACAACTAAAATTTCATTGTTTATCTGATTTGAAGCCTTACGGCTCATAAGCTTTCATAACAACATATAATTGATACGTAAGTAATATAAAATACAAAGACATTATATCATTATGTGTAAAACTTGTGTGTCGTATTTAGTTGGTATAAATACTCTGTCATTATTATGTACAAGATAGACAAATTAACGGAAGATGGACAGCTCTTGTATAGTTACTTTATATAAAGGCAAGGAAAGAGAGAGTTAAAAGGAAAGCAAGTGTTGCAAAAGAGAACATGTTAACTTTGGTCTCTCTTGCGTCCCAAGGAGGAGGGCAGAGAAGAAAGCCCTCGACTCTGCAGGGACGAGAGGCTCGCAATTAGACGCAATAGACTCTTTTGATACACGGGTATAGGATAATACAGGATAAGTGAATATTACAAACAAGTACAAAACACTTGGTGATTCTCTCCTTCCTCTCTACACATTCATGTAACGTTGTTTTTATGTTTTGTATACAATGGAAAGAATTTGTTGAACATTTACGTCTTTCAAGTACAGTGTGAATTTATATAAAATGTATTTCAAAATTAAATGATTTACAGTTTTTTTAACCACAGGGAGGAAATAATGAGGAATAGAGTAACTATTGTGTTTTAAACCCTAATTATCACGAAATGATACCATAAATCCAGTAATACTGGGAAAATATATATCTTCTGTGTCTATTGATTTCACTGTCATTTTTACTATCTTGTAAACATATTAAAATTGACCAGAGTTTCTCTCACAAATTCAATAAAATTTGATGTAAAATTTGAAAATGCCATAAGTAAGTGTACCTAAGTGTAACCTCTGGACCGTATGTTTATTTGTTTACGTATTCTCTTCTTTTACGGAAAACATATATTTACATAATGTGTTTGCCTTTGATATATAGGTATCCTTTATAATCCCTGGTGCAATTTAAGTTGTTTACTTCAAGTACTTTACGAGATGTGCAATAACAACGAAAAATACATAAGAAAATCCAATAACAGTTGGAGCGGAGCTTTCTGAAACACGTCTCCGTATAGAACGTCAATGTAGGTCCCGATACTTTTCAATATACAACAGTTCACAGCCGAATTCTTCAGCCCTTTAGGTCACTCTATTCACGTAAATTGAATTATGATACCTGTATTTTCTATTGGGTTTAAGTTTCGGTATATACGTAATACATACATTGTATATTCTAGATATCAGAATTCTTGTTTGACAATATGGTGTCATGGTATTTTTCATCGTAACTACTTGACATATAATATAAAACCAATTTCGTTACGTTTGACTGGTCGTTCTTTATTTCCTCCTTAAGCAGAACGGACGTCAACGAGTCTATGCCTTTATACGTTTCTCATCATTATTGATAATACATCCGTATCAATCAATATATATTAATTATCCCTAAATATATTGTAAATATATAGGATTTATGTGGGACCTTTAACTACTTGCCTACAATATCAACCAGATGATATCTAAATGTGATTTCAACTGTTGATTCAATAGAGATGAAGGCACAATATACGAGAGCAGTCTTCTAAAAGACGTTAAGGTATGTACTTTATACCATGCGACTCTGACGACAGAGCAAGGTCTAGTGGGTTTTCAACCTAACGTCAACTTTCTACTACATTTTTGTCTATAGTGAAGTGGCCATATGGTTTGGTATGAAGGTATCCGACCCCACATGGGTGCTAACGTTATATGATACAACTTCCGTGGTAACTGACCTGACCTCGATCGAGATACCATGAAGACGTGTAACTGGTGAGGTTTAGATTATACAATTTAGAACAGCAATGCCTCTATCGGGAATATGTATAGGAAGGAGCGTGAGATAGCCCTAGATTGACAAAGATGAAACGAAACCTTCAAAAGAAAGAATTGTGTTCCAACTAGGACGAATACGAACCAGTGCTGGAGCCGAAAGAGAAAATAATGACCACTGTATGTCATTCGAAGTGACTAATCGACATCATCGGGGACATTAAACAGATCATTATAGCTCTGCTGCCCCTATTGCAACACTAGGAATGTTATTATGGCAGGTGGTGTCTCCCTAAACACCTGTTCTTAGATGACCTTAGCTATCTGTGTCCCCAGACATACGTCCTCATATGACCGTTGCCGTCTGGAAGACGTAAAACTTTAACACACAAACAATTCTACTGTTTTCTATTTTGTTGAAATCATGGTATATTCCCTTGTTCTCGCTTTCTCCGAAATTATTAATGTTCTGGCTTTTTACGCTTACATGCTGTTGTAAAAGGTTTTTTTTATTGTATCGTAAATAATTTGATATTCTGAAAGCATAACTGTACTGGAGTTACATCAATGGTTGTCACGTATTTTGGTCCCCCGTCTGTCAGCGTATTATCTCCTCTGGACAAGTAAAAATGTAGGTTAGACAAACCAAACATAATCAAATTATTGGCAGCTAATATCATGCTTATGCAAACGAGGCTGTGCCACACTCGGTCATAATACAAAGCAAATATTGAATTTTGAAAAGAATGTTATTGTTAATCGATATTAAATGGAAGAATTGCAGACTAGGGTATGGGATCTAACGCGAACTTGGGGTAGATAACGCAGAAATGCTTTGTTTTATGGACTGTTTCTGATAACGATAGTAGCCAAAACCGGATGTTTGACACGCGTGACAAAGATAAAAGTAGGAGATGGTCCGATTTCTCCGGTCGTGTGGTTCTATATTTATCCCGATGTTGTTCAGATAAAAATACTATTCTGTCTCGTATATTGCTGACATGATATTGCTCAATATGTTTGTGTGTCTTTTGTCAATAAATAATTTCATATTTGATAGATGTATGTCACCTTCCAATCATTGAGCCATATCGGATAGGAATGTGTGTTTCATTCATGATCCGTTCTAGATGCAAGACTACCTGACTTTAGGAATAACATACACCTACACTGGCTGTTACCCAACAGAATGACGTATATTACGATATCATGTCCATATTTCAGCTCATCTGTACGAAAACTACCACACAGAGCAAAAACAAACAAGAAAACCAATCGATGCTAATATATAGTCGAGTTTCGAATTCAGATCCTGTTCAAGTCAATATGGTTGAAAAACATATGTTATCCAAAGCTCAGTCAGTGTTTAACGAATTAATTGCAACACTTTATTTTCTTTCCAAAATTATCAGACATTTGTATACGATATATGTTTAATTTGAACCTAGGAGAGTCGAATTATACCCTTTAAATCAAACTTATTCTACATAGATTGGCATCCTTTCCTCATTCCAAAACGGATAAACACACAACTTTATGCAGTATCCTGTTGTTTATCAGTGTATGTAACAGCTCTGAACTTGAATTTCCTCATTGCTCCATTACTTGTGATATATTATATTTGATGAGATGTGAGGCATGAAAATTAGCTGAATGAACTAATTATGGCGTGACATCAAAGGTCAAAAGAACGTAACCTTTCGATTTCGGAGTAAAAATCTTGGCAGATTAGAGGAAAGTAAAATTAGAAAGTTAGTTATTCTTATTCCGGGTAGCGAATAATTGTCTAATGTTACCTTGCTAAGGGCATAGTTTCTCTGACATACTCTGTATTAATTATACTGAGAAAAAGAACTGTTTCATTACACCTCATGATTGTGTATTGAAACTCCTGGTTTTCCTGGGCAAGACTTATACACTAAATCAAACGCCAACGAAAATGCACAATACTATAAAATCACGAAATTTGAGCACCACGAAAATATACAATTCAACAGTATATCGATCTTAAATTCAGATAATTCGTCTTTTAACTATTTATAAAAGAGCTGTGGATCCTAACGAATGTAGCAATCGAAATCATTTTGGTGGTGTAATTGTCAGTAAGTAATTGATTACCTAGTTATTACCCGATTATATATTGCCGTTGTTAAGGCGCAGTTTTGTTGTGAAATATACACTATACCTATCATTATAGAAATATGATAAATCTAACGTAATATTCCCCATATGATCCACGCCGATAACTCGTCAGGTAATCTGACAAACACACAAACAAGACTTCGACAATAATACAGGCTTAAGTTCACTTGACATGTATTCAATTAACGTCTAGTGTGATTGTACATACTAGTATACCGAAGTGTTCATACAAGAATAAAAAACGTAATTTACCGTAAGGCTTTCAACCCTAAAAGTCTGGTTAGATTAACAAGCTAAATATGCATACATGTTGTCAAGGAATATGCTCAAATTTCTTTTCTTGTGAATATTTCTTTCAGCATTTTTAATTATTTGTTTATTTATTTATTAGTTAATCTTGAACATGTTTTGACCAGTTTGTATCACCAGAAAACATCCAAAATAATCCATTAAGCTATCAGTGTATCCACTGAAGATGTTTTTGCTGGTTGAAATCATTAAATTTTAGATATCAACTTTGTTGATAAAACCATTAGCTGGTTTTTAAACCATATGAAAGGATATAAAATTATATATATATATATATTACTGCCTAGCAAAATTTGTGGAATTTAAAGTTATCAATATCCATTTACAATAGGTTCTAATTAGTTTGCAAGAAAATACTAATTAGTTACGAGAAAGTTATACGATCGGGTTAAAACCACTTAATTATAGTCGCGAGCTAATTAATTTACTAATTAAAGTTTACGTGTTTTGTTCCGACCGACAGAAATCAATACTACATACTATTATAGAGCTTTCTCTTCTTCCATCATTGAATTTTATATTAGTTATATGTGTCCATTGTATTCACGTTCATAGCCACTATTAAGGTGAACCATTTAGCTCTTCAAGTATAAGCAATGCGAAACAAGGAACGATCCTATAAGCAAGACGGTTCCACAAACTACAGCGTATTTTATATACAATTAGGTAGAAGTTCAAACTTGATATAAACCGGGGTTTTATATCAGTATTGACTTTAACGTCACAAGGTATAGTTAGATACACATTATGTTAAAAAGGCGTGCCGCTGTCTTCAGTTATATTCTGCAAAATATTTGAGAGAAAAAAAATCACAGGATATTTCAAAACTCAATAATTGATTTTATTTCAATTAAAGTATTTAAAACGGACCGAGTATATGTAATATCGGTTTTATTTGGAATCTAATGAACCGATCCTTTCGATGATATAAATTCATCTGTGAAACATATTTTAGTTGTAAGAAAATGTTGTCTGAATGTGAGACCTCTATATACTAAAGTCTGAATTCATCAATTTGATTTATTACATACAGAAAATATTTTGTAGTATCGTGAATGGATAATGTTAACCTGTTATATATAAAAATAAATCTGTATGTTATATTATAGTTTTGAATAATTTCATTTGCAAGCGTTTAGTTGTTATGATACATTGTAGGTAAACCTCAAAAGTCCGGATACACGGAGATGGGTGTAGCTATCATTTCGAAGGTGTCAGTAAATCGGTAGGAAATTTATTCTAAATAGCAAAACACACGTTAAGTTGACAATACGCCGAAATTGTCGGTTGTCGATTTTTGTTTTCTTTTTCTTGTTCGGGATAAAAACCAAAGACGAACTCTTTAAATCTATACCTTTAAACGCCAATGTGAATGGTTTTATTTAAGTGGTGAAATATGAAATCGTCTCTTTTCATATTTCTTATGTAAAGAACAAAATATCATACCATGTTTTTTCTTACGTAGGTCATTTTTAAATCATTTTATCTTAATCTAAAGCGGGTACGTTCATTAGCAGAGGAGTATTCTGTGGTGTCACAGATCAAGAATATGGAGCACTAAAGCTTGAAATACCATTAACCAATTATCACTTACCTGTAAATGTAGAACTAGTAAATATACGGACGATTTTGGAACTCAGAGCCGGTAAATTTCCGAGGCACCCGGACAGTACCCTCTGCAGTTTCTCCTGTTCTTCAGGGGGTAGCTCACCTGCCTGACCCCCGGGCTCAGGGGCAGTACCCTCAGGAGGATTTGCCCCCTCCATAAGCTTAAATCCTGTCACACTTTAAATTCTTGAAATGTAGTATCCACGCATTTGAACACAAAAGAGCATCTGCTTACATATAAATCACACCATTTTGACCATGTGTTTATATCCGGTTTCCAGCTATAATCCGGGTATTTCCAGAAGACAATTTACGGGGATATGAGCATTTTCCTAGCTTTTCTTCAGTGCCTCTGTGGAAAAAATGAAACAGAACTTTTCATCGAAGCCACGTTACTTTTGTAAACTAAAGCGTAACGTATGTTATGTGTACCAGGTTATTTCTCAGGTAAAATATATACAGGTGAGATTTCTGTTGGTACGCCGTGTTACCTACCCATATCATAGGTACATACAGGGTAATGTGTCCGACTTGGTGTGGGGATTAAATCCGAGGCCAACACTTGCCAACCCTTCTGTTTGTTTGTGTTTGTATAAGGGAAATGTATGGTACACTAGAACCTCACTGATTGATTCAGGGACTTTTAAAGACATGCAGTCAAATTGTTCATACACCGATCTTTGAAGGTCTAAATTTAAAAACCGAAAACTTCATGTTATATTTTAACTCCGCTAACAATATAACAACATTCCTCATTGTAACATTTAAAATAAATTTTCTAATTTAATTAATTTGATAGAATTAATTTCAAATTCATTAGACCTAGTATGGACACCTTAGTGATCTTTTAACTCGACGGTTTACTGAGAACACTGAAACTAAAGCGGGTTTCAAATCATTTAACATAATTACATGACCATGAATTTTGAATCCCCTCCCCCCACTCCTAAGTAAATAAATAAAATATCATGTTGTTGTTGGATTTAAGTTACGTGCATCCTGACTTTTCCATACCGTTAAAAACACCGTTAATCAATTACATGATCAAATATTGATATTCATATGAAATTCCTGAAAAAAAATCAACAAAGTCAATTATTTCCACCGCGGTGTCCGCTTGTAGCAAAACCAAACACACATTTCCGGTGTAAATTTCCTACTTTGAAAAATGACTAAATTGGTGACAACATGAACTAAGGATACAATTACACTTATTTCTGAGGCTGTTAAATGTTAACTAAATATACTGGGGTTTACAGACAATGTCATGTCGAAATGTAGCTAAATACAACGTAAAGGAAAAAATACATGTATCAATTTACATGTGTTGAAAACACAGGGGATTAATAAATAAAATAAAATATATATGTATGATAATATGATGATATGTTCCTATATATATTACATGTTGGCTGTCCGTCTAAAATGTTCATGGAGTTTTACCATTCTCGCTTCTGATTACCAAATATTGTTGTGATGTATTTAATTTACCTCTATTCCAGTGCCTTCTTTTACACGTTTAAGCTTAACGTACTTGATCTGACAATGAAGATAATTAATCCACTTTTACGAGATTGAGCGGGTCGCTCGAGTCGCCCTGACAGGTCATGACCTGACCCGTGACACTGAAGTCAATGACTTTAACCTGTCCTTAATTATACTATTGGTAGTACTGGTAGGTGCGGGGATTTAAATGTCAAAAGCCCGTTAGCAAACCAAGAGTTATCGTTCCTCACACAAGTGATAAGTTAAAGAGATATCTTACAATAAATACACTCCATTTCACTGTAAACAAAATGACAACTCGATAACACACGCCAAACATATAAATCACACTTCGATACAAACTTTATTGGGTCCCATATTTAATTACACGACAAAGAAACAGACGAAGCGCAAAGAAATTGGACCCGGAAACAAGTAAGAATAGCTTACATTTATACGTTTCCAGATAAGTATTTCATTGACCAATGGGTGTTAGTTTATTTAATGAGTAACACGGAACGAATCATAAATAAATGTACATGCATGATACAATAGCATATTTTTCATTTATCTAGGAGGAACGGTAAAGAGGTATAAACTAGAGGTAAACGGAGGGAGGGGGAGGGGGATGGGGGAGGAAAGTTACCCGTACCAATGAGGAACGAGAAAGGAATATGAGGTACTAGTGTATTGAATTTGGAATTGAATTTTGTGTTCTCCTTATAATAATGTATGTTAGGTTTATCCCAATTATTTTAAAGAACATGATAATTAAAACGTACACGATCCTTGCATTTTTTTAATTGATTTGTGACCTGTTATCATATATGGAGAAAATAAATAATAAAAGGGAAAATATCTTATGGATTGCCTCCCTTTTCATAATGAATTTGAAAACTGTACTCGATTAATCATGATTTAGGTTAGATTTAGTTAGCCCAGTTTCAGCAAGGTTACATTAAAATCGGTTGAAAGCTAAACAATGGTATGTGCACTTTAAAAAATTCACAAACGACATCCCGTCTGAATAAAAAATTAAACGTTGGCGATTTCACTTCAACGCGAACTAGAATATAGCTATTGTTTTATCTAGTCTTGTCTAATGTAAACAATATGGCTGTACCGATCCTGCCATTGTCCATATCCTTGTGTATAAACAATATGGATTTATATGTCAACGGTATCCGATAGTATTTTGTCCGACAACCTCTCTATCTACGTACTGTTTAAATGTCAGTCTGGTGATAGTAAGAGACGGGACGCAGGGGTGACAAGTCATGATTTCGTGTAAAAAAAGATACCGTTTTCATTGTTTATGTCTCCACTCCCCCTCCCCCGCCACTTTTCATACATTCACATTGATTTTCAAATCAAACCAAAGACATTTCCACAGGCAATATTTTTATAATATACGTACCGGACCATGTTGGTAGTGAGAAAAACAAACGAATTTACCCGTTTAAAAACCTATACAGACATCTTGTATATAAGTTTGCACGTGTAATATATACAAACACACGTGTCGCTATAGCCATGTGTGTACTTACCAATAATAGCCCGAATATGTTTGTCCGATTAGAAAATATCCTTATCAACGTAATACAGATGTATTCCGTTCTTCCCTAAATTACTGAAGGAGTGTTTCTCTCTGTACATCCTCACACAGAAATGTCCGTATGTGTTTTTTTTTTTTTTTTTTCTTTAACCGTAGTGACAGCTCTCTTACTTCAGTGGTGAACTATTCAGCGCGGTTGTGACGACAAAATGAATACATATCTAGCGGCCTGGTCTGCCACACTGCCGCACTTGCCTTCTAACGACCCAGCTCACATACCTGTACCAGTAATTACAGGTCCGATCAATAATTTTCTCGCGATCGCTTACAACCTTTATTAATAGTTATTTTCAGTTGACTGGACCATGCGACATCATTTGTGTTGTGCCAAAGCGACCCGCTTGTACAATTTATGCATTGAGAAATTTTGATGAGATAAGCATAAAGATATGTGCATTACCGTTAGACTAAATTATTATTTATGTATATCGGCCGTGAAATGGTTATTTTTAAAGTGGATGAGGCAAAGTCGATATCGGCATTAAAAAAAGCGCTTTGGCGATGGGATGGTGTCTAGTAAAATGAACGAATTTGGCATCTAAAACTATAAAGTCTAGAAAATGAGGTGAAACAGATACAAACACAGAAATACACGGCGACCTCCTGCATGTGTATTGTTTTAATCTGGTATGTGTATTTTTTTCAAGTTCTTATGTCTTCAAAACCGACTCATTCATTTTTTCGAAAATCTACCTTTTTGTGTCAGCACGTTTGATGTTTTCTTTGTTTTATTTTTGCATTTTCAACAGCAATGGTAATTACATTGCTTCAAGTACGTTCAAAACTACCGAGAAAAACTGAGTGTTCTTTTTTCTCAAAATACAACCCATTATATCAACTACCATAAATACATACAATCTGTATGCTGGAGTAAAAACCTACTTGCTATCGGTGCTGGCTGGTCGAGGTTAGTTAAGAGAAATATTCACCAACACAATAAATAATTTAATACTAGTTCGTTATTAAGGTGTTGTTTTGTGGGAGAGGGGAGTTGGGAAAGGGACAGCAGGTTATCGGCTTGTGAACAGCTTGAGTCATTTAGCAACCGTTTTTCTTTTGTAGTATAGTTGATACATTTATGTAGATGTGCTCATTAAAGAACACGAGGCGGCACACCGCATGAAAATTGAAGTAATTCGGAGCTGACAGTCTGACCTAGGACAAAACTAAAGGACGACCTGTTTCTAAACGATTCCTAAGAAACACAAACTAACCAAGGTTTAAATCGAACCACACATCTCGGATCTATTCCTTAGGTTGCAAAGAGTAGCCCTCACCTAGAGGAATTATTGTTTTATTAAACGTAGTTGTCTTGTTTCTGGCTGCAATGCAAAGGAAAAAAAAGAGGAAACAAAAAAAAAACAAACCAACCCCCTACCCCCCAAAAAATTCCTGATTTTTTAAAAATTTTCTTCAATGAATAAGAAAATCGTCTCTATGAATGGAGTTTATTTGATTAAAAACACAATTTACGTTCATTTTGTCATATAATGACAACATAAAAAAAACTATTACCATTTATTTCTATGGTCGAGGTGGGATTCAAAATGTGAGTAAAGGGAGGTAACTCATATATAATGGCTCTAGCTCAAGTTTTCTACAGTGTACGTCTCCGCCTTTTATTTGAGGGGGTCGGGCTATAGTGCTACCGTCCCGTTGTCGCGTCCAGGTCACAATTAACGTCATCATGACAACTTCTCAACAGAATTGGCGACCTCGACGGACGTGGATCATATTACCCCATAGTATCATATCATCATCATCGGATCAGATTCTGGTCTTATACATGCAGGGACATTAATATCTTATAGATATTGTCTAGTACACACCAGAAGAACACTGATCATGAGATCACGTAAAATTGACTTTTGTGTGATATTGTATGACTGCGTTGTTATAAACAGTTCTGTCCTTGGCGTCGTCGCCTAGCGGTTCTGGAACGTTGATCATAGTGAATTAATGTTTCAGCTAATAAAATCGCATAAGTTATTTGGATAATGTGTAGAATAAATTGGATGTTGGAATATATGGCGATATGATCACTGCGTTTTATTTTCTTCTATTTCCGCAATATATAATTCAAACGAGAACATCTACCGCTATTTGTGTGTTGGACGCCCGCTGTTAATACTTAAACGCTTGTTTGGTCTATAATATCTACTGCCATCATATTCTTATTTCATGCACTGGTTCTGTTTTTAAAACAAACAGATTCTCTACGATTTCTCTCAAAATAAATACTTTTAAAATCTATAAATATAACTCAGTTATCATCGAGCTGTATGTGGCCATATCTGATGATTGATTAAATGTGAACCATTAATAAAGAACAGATAAATTTCGATAGTTCAGTGAGTTCATATAAATGTAACTGTAGTCATCTACAAATTGATTGTTTTCGGATGAACACTTCAGCAGTTAATTTTTTTGACGATGTATCGCGTTTCAAATGATTAATTTCACCTTGTCTCTATATATTTCCGGGTTTACCATGGGGCATAGGTAAAAATCAATAGACAGAGTCTAGATAATGTTTTAGAGAGCATCCGATTGGAGTAATAAACGGGACGTAATGACGCGTGTCATTGGTGCCATAGCAAGTGATATTTATCATCACAATGACGCAAATCGGAGTTTTATAGTGTCCGTATCACTGAATGTGTTTCTATGACAATTTTTTATGGATTCTTTTTACGCCATTTAAAAACATAGTTGGATATCCATTTTACATCTGGAAAGTCTCGTTTTCAGCGGAGTTCGTGCCCCAACCAAGGTTCTCGATAAAGTTTTTTCTTGATGTTCAAAAACGTGGCCCGCACAGACTGAGATCATTGAAAGGTGCATGCTTGTTTGATCAATATTTATACGATATATTAATATGTTTAGGCAGAAATCTGCAACACTATCAAATCCTCGATACACCAGGGGTTATGATCAATTTCGCTCTCTGTGGCCCTGGAAAATGTCATGACAAAATTCAAGGTTTCGTGTGCGACACCTTGTGGGAAAAACCAAAAGACTAGTTTGATCCTTTGATGTACATTCAACGAATCTCAGGGTTGCACAACTGTACATTGTAATGGCTTTGAAGTAGGGTGTCGCTCCTTTTACATACTACTTATGGAACCATAATGTATTTACCGCAAATTCAATTCTACTACCAAGTATGCTGTTAACACAAACAAAACTACAATATACATTGAAAATATTCTCACAGTTTTCAATAAAAACGGACAAAATTATTAATGAATTAAATAGACGATCTTATAACACAACCAGTAGAAGGTTAGAGTTTGACGTCTCGATGACTACACGGCCACCATCATCTTATAACACAACCAGCAGAAGATCAGAGAGTGACGTCTCGATGATTACACCGTCACCTTCATCTTATAACACAACCAGTAGAAAATTTGAGTGTGACGTTTCGATGACTACACGGTCACCTTCACCACACAAATGACCAGTGTGAAGTGTACTAGCACTGACGTACGTAGTGTACGAGATGGTACGGAATCAAGGAATCGACCAACTTTTTCAGCTGTACTATAATCCTATGTACACTAAGGTCGAAAATAGTGTGACGAGATGGTAAAAAGAGAATAGACAAAAAAAAAATAGTCATCAACTGTTGACAATTTTAATTATCGGAAAAGGAAAACAATGTAATAGATTTCTACTACTGGTAGATCCCACTGGAAAACAACATTTTGTTTCGCGGTTCAAAGTGTTATCCTTTTGTCATAACTTGTCTAAACAAATCGATGTTTACTTAGTTGAGTTTTTTTTTCAGAAAATACCATCGATTTCCGAAAATTACCTGGAGACTCCCTCTGCACACATAAAATTAATTTATCACAAATATTAAGGGTTTTGAAAAGTCGACATAAATTACTAAATAATTGAATGCAAACACAAATATTTTGGTCTGTAAGGATTTTTTTCTTTACAAAATTGCAAACAATTGATAAGAACCAAACAGTCAAAATATACAAGTGCAACTGTAGATGTATATCACATGGAAGTCAGCATCTCCTCTAGATATCCTTTCCCACATGTTGAGATAAAAGAGTGAGAGTGAGAGAGACTGTGCATATTTGCTGTCAACACCTTCAATTTCACAAAATGCATAATACAATATTAAAAGATACATACAGTGCTTACTTTGGCTGTGACAGTATAATCGAAAAATACTAAATTTCATAGGAACATCCCGTTGCATAAATAAATCAACTAAGTAAGTTTATGGATATTCAAGACATGTCATATCTGCCTACACTACGTGACGAGACATTCGCTACTGTGTTACCCTGGTGTAATTGTCTGCAGATCCACCGTCTATAGGCTGAGGTAGGTACAATAATAACTGTCGCAATAACAAAAAGTTGTGATTATAAAACGGTAAGTCAAAGTTTGGTTATTGTTGAAATTATCACTGTTAAAACACAATGTAAACGAAAATAATAAATAAAAACACTATCTTATATTAAAAATATGTTAAACTTTTAATAAATTGATAGTGCCTTTTTAACAACATACATAAACCCATTAAATGCTTTTTAGAATGATAGTTATCAAGTATTTAGCTATTGACTCCATAAAATGCGCTGCATTGTATACACGAGTGCAAAATTTACATCTAGAAAACCTTACATACTCAAGAAGAAGTATCGTTAATGCTACAACAAATGACATATTTATTACTCTATTTTCATCCGATAAATTTTATCAACTTTATTCAACAGTTGCTTTACAAGATAAATGTGATTTTGAATACATCTTTGATTTATGATAGTAAGATGACGGCTGAAATGGCTAGTAAACCGACATACATCCAGGTATCTGACACTGCAGAAAAAACGTACCCAGATGACAATGCAAAAGAGATGGTTGTCACGGTTACCATCAATGATGGCGATACGTTTCCAGAAACGGAAAGACAAAGTGCAGAAAGGCAAAGGTTTTCCGAATGTATAACATCTTACAAAGCACCGGTTACCAAGGCGACGAAAGTCATCATTGCAGGATTATTTCTAGCATATGTTGGATATTCTATGACAGTAGAATTTGGATCTGAAAATTCTTTAAGACTTCTTATTGGTACAATATTGTGGTATCTCCTCATCTCGTGGAATCTGCTGAAGAAGTGGAACTGGTTTGCGAACATCTATTCTGATATACAGCAACTAAAATGCCAAGGAAGAATTCAGCTGAAAGTAAGAAAATATATCAGATGGTAAGTACAAACAAATAAGTCGTAAATAAATTAATACATAAAACATAGATAACAATAAAGCATTTTATAAAGTCCTTTGTTAACAAATATTTAGAAGTGGCGGGAATCGTCTATTATACCACAGACGCTTACCCTTCTAGAACGCCTGGTCTTATCATCTTCTTCATTTTCATCAGAAGTCTCCCTATAAACATAAAAAATGATAAAACTGACTTAAGTCACAATTATCGCAATCGAAATAAAAAAATAAAATGTACCACATCCTAAAAGTTATACGTAAAATTGGATTTATGATATTTGTAATTCGTATTAAGTTGTTGGTCCACCTTCTCCCCCAAGTTGTTTGTCCAGTGACTAGTACTAAGTGAGTTGTCATGTCAACGATGATATCGGCAAATAGGCCATAATTTCGGGACCGCCATTATCATATGTGGGTCTCATTGTTGTTCGTTATATATTAGAAAGATATTAAACGACAACAACTTGTACAGTTACAAGGAAGTCTGTCTTCTCTTTTTGTAGTCTATCGATGTCTGCCACAAATAGGACGCTCGCTAACATACTCTGTTTTGTTCAGAAGCTTCATTAATCGAGATTTTGCAGAATTGTCAACATCAAAACATGCAGCTACTTGCATGTATGCCATACCACTATGAATCATTCCAGAAGACTGCCATTTTTCAGCGTTTCTCAATTTTCAACGTGTCTTTTTTTTTTTTTAATGCAGGTATGGTTTACAAGTAGTACACGTGTAAACGCTGTCCTAGGTGGCTAAGTAAACTTATATTTTGTTAGCGCACGCGATATTCCAGTATAATTCGGACTATCGTTAGGTTGGATGTGTCGTTTGTTGGCAAAGGAGACACTGCAAGGAATACTACAAGGTTTTTTTTAAAACAGTTTTGATGAAAATTTTCATCACAGAATTGACAGTTCCTAACTTCAGGACAAATGTATATGATTGATTCCAATTTTCTAAAGCTTCATTGGAATGCTTCCTTCATATTCCTGAAAATCGTATATAATATCTCATTCTGTAATACTGATTTGCAGTTCCACTTTACTATTTACGTTACAGTGCCAATAACGTGTAGCCAGGTAGTTCTTTCACTCGTTGCTGCCACTATCACTCTACATGTATTAAATATTTCATAAAATAAAAACGCTTTAAACAAAATAATCAAGATATTTAAATCTTTAAAACAGGGGTCTTTACATCGCCATGCTTGTGGTGATCGGGTCTATGGTAGGCACGGCTGTAGCGAGGGGTAACTTCCGGAATCTGGTGTCATTTGGAGGACTGGTTGTCTTTTTATTACTGTTGTATATAACATCACTGGACCGAGCCAATGTAAGAAGAGTTATGTGATAGACAGCCTCGGGGTCATGGGGTTTTAGAACTGTAAGATGAAATATACGTTTTTACGGGGAAATATTTTAATTTGCATCATGGATAAAATAGAAAAATTAACTGATGCATTTCTGCTCTGTTTGAAGCATACTTTGCATTATATATTCCATAATAAAGTGTTTTAAATTCAGGTATAGATATCACTCTGCATAAAGGTTACATCACATATGCTTATTTGTGAAAAGAATTTTCAAAGGAAAAATCAGAAAACATTAATAACCCGAACAAGACTTTACATCTTAAACTGAACTTGGAAATTTAATGTTTTCCCATAGGATTCAAGAGTGGAATAAAACATCATCAAGACTTCAGCAGAGTTATCGTTTTTATGATAAATCGCCTGTTGCCTTTTTTAATGAAAATGTCCTTCACTATCGGTTTCAGATAGCCTGGCACAGTGTATTTTGGGGATTCGGAATACAGTTCACACTAGCCATTCTAGTGCTGTACACAACCGTCGGGAAAGATTCTGTCATGTGGTGCAGCACTCGGCTTAGTGAATTACTTGATCATTCTAAAAAGGGGTCAGAATTCATCTTCGGCAAAAATTACCCACAGTTCTTTTTTGCTTTTGGAGTGAGTTATTTTTCTACAATACCACAATAAACAAAGTTACAAAATATTTGCATATGTTGTGAGTTCGCATCAATATGTTGCCGAAAGGGAAAAGCCGTCTCTTTAGGGAAATACATTTCCACGATTTCATACTTTTCGTGATTCAATCACTTTTACTATATATTCCAAAAAAATCGTGTCATTTCTTTGTTTTCTTGGTCTATAAATCAGTTAAAATAAATTAATGCCATATGTCCACAATCCTGTCAATTGTCGAAATTCATGATGGGGGCCCGTGAATTTTTTAAATCAATGATCAACACAAAGTACGAGAATTCTCAAAGATTTTAACAATTTAATGTGTTGCAGATTTTACCGAAGGTCATATTCTTTGTTTCCACTGTGAGGGTGTTGACCTATTTAGGGGTCCTTAGATTCATCAACAGAAATCTTGGTTCCCTACTAGCGTTTTGTACAGGAACAAGTAACCCGGAGTCGATATGCGCTGCCGCCAACATATTTGTAGGAGGGGTAAGTGTTAATGATATAAGCCGGAGTATAAAACAGTTTAATGTGTGTAAAGGGTTTGGGTAAATAAGTAGATGTAATAATATTTGTAGGAGAGATAAATATCAACGATATTTGTAGGAGGGGTAAATACCAATGATATTTGTAGGAAGGGTAAATATCAACGATATTTGTAGGAGAGGTAAATATCAACGGTATTTGTAGGAGGCGTAAATACCAACGATATTTGTAGGAGAGGTAAATACCAACGATATTTGTAGGAGAGGTAAATACTAAAGACATTTATAGGAGAGGTAAATACTAAAGACATTTGAAGGAGAGGTAAATACCAACGATATTTATAGGAGAGGTAAATACCAACGATATTTGTAGGAGAGGTAAATACTAAAGACATTTATAGGAGAGGTAAATACTAAAGACATTTGAAGGAGAGGTAAATACCAACGATATTTGTAGGAGAGGTAAATACCAATGATATTTGTAGGAGAGGTAAATATCAACGATATTTATAGGAGAGGTAAATACCAACGATATTTGTAGGAGAGGTAAATATCAACGATATTTATAGGAGAGGTAAATACCAACGATATTTGTAGGAGAGGTAAATATCAACGATATTTATAGGAGAGGTAAATATCAACGATATTTATAGGAGAGGTAAATACCAACGATATTTGTAGGAGAGGTAAATATCAACGATATTTATAGGAGAGGTAAATACCAACGATATTTGTAGGAGAGGTAAATACCAACGATATTTGTAGGAGAGGTAAATACTAAAGACATTTGTAGGAGAGGTAAATACTAAAGACATTTGTAGGAGAGGTAAATACTAAAGACATTTGTAGGAGAGGTAAATACTAAAGACATTTGTAGGAGAGGTAAATACTAAAGACATTTGTAGGAGAGGTAAATACTAAAGACATTTATAGGAGAGGTAAATATCAACGATATTTATAGGAGAGGTAAATACAAACGATATTTGTAGGAGAGGTAAATAAAAAAGATATTTATAGGAGAGGTAAATACCAACGATATTTGTAGGAGAGGTAAATACCAACGATATTTGTAGGAGAGGAAAATACAAAAGACATTTGTAGGAGAGGTAAATACTAAAGACATTTGGAGGAGAGGTAAATACTAAAGACATTTGGAGGAGAGGTAAATACTAAAGACATTTGGAGGAGAGGTAAATACTAAAGACATTTATAGGAGAGGTAAATATCAACGATATTTATAGGAGAGGTAAATACCAACGATATTTGTAGGAGAGGTAAATATCAACGATATTTATAGGAGAGGTAAATACCAACGATATTTGTAGGAGAGGTAAATACCAACGATATTTGTAGGAGAGGTAAATATCAACGATATTTATAGGAGAGGTAAATACCAACGATATTTGTAGGAGAGGTAAATACCAACGATATTTGTAGGAGAGGTAAATACTAAAGACATTTGTAGGAGAGGTAAATACTAAAGACATTTGTAGGAGAGGTAAATACTAAAGACATTTGTAGGAGAGGTAAATACTAAAGACATTTGTAGGAGAGGTAAATACTAAAGACATTTATAGGAGAGGTAAATATCAACGATATTTATAGGAGAGGTAAATACCAACGATATTTGTAGGAGAGGTAAATATCAACGATATTTATAGGAGAGGTAAATACCAACGATATTTTTAGGAGAGGTAAATACCAACGATATTTGTAGGAGAGGTAAATACCAACGATATTTGTAGGAGAGGTAAATACCAACGATATTTGTAGGAGAGGTAAATACTAAAGACATTTATAGGAGAGGTAAATACTAAAGACATTTATAGGAGAGGTAAATACCAACGATATTTGTAGGAGAGGTAAATACTAAAGACATTTATAGGAGAGGTAAATACCAACGATATTTGTAGGAGAGGTAAATACTAAAGAAATTTATAGGAGAGGTAAATACCGACGATATTTGTAGGAGAGGTAAATACTAAAGACATTTATAGGAGAGGTAAATACCAACGATATTTGTAGGAGAGGTAAATACTAAAGACATTTATAGGAGAGGTAAATACCAACGATATTTGTAGGAGAGGTAAATACTAAAGACATTTATAGGAGAGGTAAATACCAACGATATTTGTAGGAGAGGTAAATACTAAAGACATTTATAGGAGAGGTAAATACCAACGATATTTGTAGGAGAGGTAAATACTAAAGACATTTATAGGAGAGGTAAATACCAACGATATTTGTAGGAGAGGTAAATACTAAAGACATTTATAGGAGAGGTAAATACCAACGATATTTGTAGGAGAGGTAAATACTAAAGACATTTATAGGAGAGGTAAATACCAACGATATTTGTAGGAGAGGTAAATACTAAAGACATTTATAGGAGAGGTAAATACCAACGATATTTGTAGGAGAGGTAAATACTAAAGACATTTATAGGAGAGGTAAATACCGACGATATTTGTAGGAGAGGTAAATACTAAAGACATTTATAGGAGAGGTAAATACCAACGATATTTGTAGGAGAGGTAAATACTAAAGACATTTATAGGAGAGGTAAATACCAACGATATTTGTAGGAGAGGTAAATACTAAAGACATTTATAGGAGAGGTAAATACCAACGATATTTGTAGGAGAGGTAAATACTAAAGACATTTATAGGAGAGGTAAATACCAACGATATTTGTAGGAGAGGTAAATACTAAAGACATTTATAGGAGAGGTAAATACCAACGATATTTGTAGGAGAGGTAAATACTAAAGACATTTGGAGGAGAGGTAAATTATATCGACATTTGTAGGAGAGGTTTTGTTACAATTAAAGGTATATATTTACAGCCTTTTGGGCTATCTGGGACATTTGGGCTAAAACATATCCTATTTTCATTATATTTTATAGATAATCTTTTTTGTCAATTTTGTCAGGGACAAGCCATACTTTTTATAAAAGAGTACCTTAACTACCTGAGCGAACCGGAGATATTCTGTGTGTTTGTGGGAGATGTTGCCTCTATCGGTGGTGGCGCAGTGGTGCTGTATTCAGGATATGGGGTTAGTATCTCCTTCACCTCTATCGGTGGTTGGTCACTGGTGCTTTACGTGGGGCATGTGGGTAAATATCTGACTCACTGCTATCGGTGGTGAGACAGAGTTGCTTTACTCGGGGTTTGTGGTAAATATCTGACTCACTGCTATCGGTGGTGAGACAGAGCTGCTTTACTCGGGGTTTGTGGTAAATATCTGACTCACTGCTATCGGTGGGGAGACACAATTGCTTTATTCTGGGTTAGTGGTAAATATCTGACTCACTGCTATCGGTGGTGAGACAGTGTTGCTTTACTCGGGGTTTGTGGTAAATATCCGACTCACTGCTATCGGTGGTGAGACAGAGTTGCTTTACTCTGGGTTAGTGGTAAATATCTGACTCACTGCTATCGGTGGTGGGACAGTGTTGCTTTACTCGGGGTTTGTGGTAAATATCTGACTCACTGCTATCGGTGGTGAGACAGAGTTGCTTTACTCTGGGTTAGTGGTAAATGTCTGACTCACTGCTATCGGTGGTGAGACATAGTTGCTTTACTCTGGGTTAGTGGTAAATATCTTACCTCACTTCTATCGGCGGTTGGACCGTGTTGCTATATTCGTTGTTTTTGGGATAAGAACCTAACTCGCCTCTATCGATGCGAAGACCGCTATTTGACTGGGAGTTCGATGATACCAATGAAATGATAATTTCCATATATTGAACATATCAACATATTCGTTACCATAGCAATAAAGTAACGCATGGCTATTAACTTTGGTATTGAAATTGTCAGTGATAAACTACTATCATTGCTCTTTGTCCTGTCATTAAAGGTGCCAGTAAGATATCTCATATCAGCTTCTGTGTTGTCTGCCCCTGCTGCCTTGGCTGCTGCTAAGTTGAACTACCCGAGTTCGCCATCCTGGTCATTAACAGGAGATAATGGTAAAAAGGACGAAATTGAAAGGTAAGTTGTCTTATTTTGAACAAGTACCTGCATAAAGTACATTTTGAGATAGGATTTTTCAAATGTGGGTTACAACGACGTCAAGATAATATATTTTAGCGTAAATTACAAATTGCTTACGTCACGTCACGTAGAATTACATGTACAACGGACGTACCTTTACATCTCCACAAGACGTTTTTTCTTGGAAGCCTATTAGTTTATATGACAATTCATATACATGTATATTTTAGTAATAATTACAGCTGCCTTTATAATTCATTCTGGATCACGGGGAACCTGACCTGCAGTCTTTAATCTAGTTAGTAATAATTGAGATTTGTTTAATTTGTTTTTTGGATAGTTTCCAGAACAATGTTTGGTCAACTTTTTCCACCGATCTTCAAAATTTGCTACAACGTCCTGCAAACTCGATACTCCAGGGTTACGATCAATTTCGCTCTCTGCATCCCTGGAACATGTCATGGCAAAATTAAAAGGTTTTGTGTGTGACACATTGTGGACAAAACGAAAAGACTAGTTTGATATTTTGGAAGCTGCGAAAAAAAGGATTTCGACATTTCATATCTTCTTAAACGTTGCGAGAATAAAACACTCGAAAATTCAGAGTCTTTTGGAGATGATACGCAAATTAACGTTTATATTTAATATATTTCAACATCATTTACTAACGAATGCAAAGCTCTCTAAGAAAGGTCTATTTTTATTTGTTTATTTTGCAGAACGGAATCAAATGTACTGCACGCTTTGTCACTTGGTGCAAGACAAGGGTTAAGATTCGTGTCAAGTATTGCGGTGAACATATTGGTTCTCTTGGCGGTATTGGATTTAACTGATACTTCTCTACAATGGTTCGGAGCCAGGGCTGGATTGGAAAACTTTAATTTTGAAGTAAGGTATATGCGTACTGTAATGTAATTAACTTTCATTGGGATTTTATTTTCATAATTTTCATAAAATTTATCAATATCTTTAATCCACAAATCCATGTAAGCACGAAACGACAAAAAGTGGAAAATTCAAAGTGATTTTAATGCCAGTTGAAGTCATGGGTATTATTTATAAACGAAAACAAATGTCAACTAAACATGATTTTTTTTTTATTTCACAACCAAAACGTCAGTTTGACGTTGACGTAGCGCAATACATGGACGAGTATATAAAACTACCAATGTTCTTGATTTTTTATTGCATACTCTTGATTCATGGAATAAATAGCCACATTACATATAGTTCATACGTTTGGACATCTCTGCTGTTCAAGCACATTTGATATATCAAGAATTTGAAAATATATATATATATATATTTACATATTCTGCCATGAAATGTCTTGTATTTACTCATGGCTATCATTTTGTCCTTCTTTCATAATTCGATTTCTACTCAAAGAATGGTGAAATATGATATTGAACATTTATAATGAGAAAATGCAAATCAAGCACTCAGTTGGTTCTAGTCACTGATTAACGGTATAACCATTGAAATCTAAAGCATTCTAGAAACCCATTTTTTCAGTGCAGTTTGGGAATATTGAACTGATTTTGATTTGTACTTGTCCTGTTATCGCAACTCCATCTGTTAATCATTTTTGAGCGTCATCCTAGATCAGCTAATGCCTTACACAATCTGATCTATGCTCATCTGAAAAGCCATAGGAAGCTCTAAACATTGTATTTCTAGTTGGTCGTCGGAGGGAGCACAATTGTCGTACCCAAGTACCTAGTCCATTATCAATTATATCATGACCAAAAGCAACTTAAATGTCTGAAGCAATTCTTTCTTCTTGCAGAGTATTTCATCATATCTATTTTATCCTTTTGCTTTCCTGATGGGCGTGGATGTGCAGGATTGTTTCAGAGTCGCGAATCTACTTGGTTTAAGGAGCCTGATTGATTTATCCATATCCTATATAAGAATTGGCGAATACTTTCGGAACAAAGAAGTCTTTACCGAGTATTCATCATTATTCAATGACACCGTGTTCTATCAAGACTCGTATGACATATTTTTACCCCAGTGGAACCAAACTCTCGTTCGAGGCATTTTATCGGTAAGTTTATTTTTTTCATGCCAGGTTTTTATAATAACAATTTGGCGACATCCCACCTACAGAGGAGGATGAAGAACCAGCATGTAGATCCAATATAGCTATAAGACTTATTTGGTCAAACGTGTTTTTTCATTGGGTAGAAATATCCAATTCCGCGTTTTATTTTTATTCTGTGTATATCATCATACAATTGTTTTTTGCTTGTTTGATTTTTTTACATTTTGCCAGTTCGACTATAACTATAAACTTGTCTCTTAGTTGTTCGTCTTTGCTTTTAACAAAATACTTCTGTATCTCAAAATTAGAAAAATAAAGATAGTTATTTCAGTGGAAACTTGCTTTACGGGTATTGCAATAAGAAACAAGTTAATAGACAATCATGAAATGCGCAATATGCAACATATTCTTTATGATTTTCTTGCTACAACACCACTGACTGATCTTTTTGTTGAATAACCATCGTTGTCATAACCGAGCGCAAATTTCGCCATTTTGTGTCAAACTTGTAATATCTTATTTAATCATTGTCATATTTCCAAATAAAAGATCAACAATGACGAGTACTTTAATGACGCGCGGGTTATATCTTCCCGAAGCTATATAAATGACAAAAATAGCAACATACAAGAGAGAGGTGAAAACAGCTGTTATCCAGTATAGTTTAGGACAGGAAACCTAATGATAATCCCATTTCAGGTTTACTTTAATGATATCATAAAAAACGATATGAATGTACAATACGTTAGGATACAGCATCATTGATCATTACTGTTATTTTTCAGGACCGTTCCGAGGTGATCACTGCCTATGCTTTGTGTGGATTTGCCTCGTTATCGTCGCTTGGTATTAGCATTGGTTCAATATCGGTACTGGCTCCGTCATACATTGGTGCTGTCACAAAGCTCGCCCCTCGGGCTGTTATTGTCGGCACCATAGCTTGCTACTTCACTGCATGTGTTGCTGGTAGGTTTCTTCTATAAACCTGAAACATAATGTTTTTAAATGTGCTGAACCTAATCGTCTTTCTTTCAGTAGCCAATTTACAAAACCGTACACATGGACTAGTAATATATTAATCCTAATCTAATATCTTACGGGCAATAGATAGGCGCACTATAATTGTTTTATGTAACTGTTACATAGTATTTCCTAAAACTTAAATATACCAAAGATTTACAAAAGACACTCAAATGAATAGCACATTTGAAACAAATTTAGAGGTAGATACAATAGAGCCAAGCAATGAATTAAACTGCATCCCAAAATAGTTTGGTTCTTCTATGATTCATCAGTGTTGCTAAGTGCCTTAATATTAAAGCATAGAGGGCGACTGAAAAAAATCAAAAGAAAAGTTAAATGTTATAGATGGGGAAGTGCACTGGTCCCATTATTTCATGTATATATCAATTTTCATATAACTGACAATTTTAGAACAACATCAGGTACATTTCCATATTCTGAACCATGCCACGACAAAGCTTTGAATAAAAGTCCACCAGCAGAGTCAACAGCCTGTTATCTCGAAAATTGTGCAAACGAATAGTGCCTTTTGATACAAATTCAGAGTTAGATACAGTAGAAATAAGAGATAATAACAAAATGTAAAAAAATCTTAGTTTAACTTCAAATCCGCCGATAAATTTGACAAAAAATATGATTTACACTGAGACCCCTAGAAGAAATGGATAATCTTTTGCATGTATATTGCTATTAATAACTTTCACTTCTACGAAACGTATTTGAAAATTACTCAAGGATGTTTGAATTCTATAATGCAGACCAATATGGTAATTATTATGATTTTGTAAACACAGCATTTTATTTAATAATTGTAATAGGGTGATCGGTAGGTGAAAAGGTAAAGGGTCACCTGCCCGACTTCGTGGGTTTTCCCCGGGTACTCCGGTTTCCGCCCACAAGTAGACACCTCGCGCGCTTACATCCGGGCCAACAATAGTGTTTAATATTAGTTGAAATAACTTGTTTCGCAATCGTTATAAAATAAATGAAGTTTACGTGTATAATAGCAATACAGCAATGTTGTGTCTTCTGTTTCTACAGGTATGATATACCAGGCAAACTAGCGACACCAGCTTCCTCAAAGAAAATATCCAGCAGACAGTCAAAATGAAAGAAATCCCTTACTGCCTTAACGACCACCTTCGTAACGACAGTGTATCCAGGGACGCAGGTACAATGCGTTCGTTATTTGCAGTAATCTATTACATTTCTGTAAAGGGAAGCTATACTCTCCAGCAAAAGCAGCTATACTTCTAGTATATACTTTAATTAATAGAACTTTGAATAAATAGTCTTACACTACACAAACTATTCCAAGCGCAATCATCTGATTTGGAGCCAGACTGCCATCGCCCTAGATCCAAAGCTGATATGTGACACTTTTGAATATCATGTTTTTTCTTCGTAAAAACAGCAAAGGATATGTATTAATGAATCATAATTCAAATGCCTATTCGATGAAAGTTGGCCAAAATTTTAACAAAATAATATTTGCCTGTCTCTAAAACATAAGGAAAATAAGACCAGGTGTTCCGGATATGTTAATATTTGTCAGTCAAACAAAGTTATGTCACGTTTCTAAATGAGAATAAGGGAAACAACAGCGGAACCATCAGGCATACTTACCGTTCAGCTTCACATTGCACAAAGAAATACAATATTTCTCAATGTCATTATTTTGACGAGCATCAACGTGCATCTCTTAAAACCATGTGGCGTGGGTTTGTTTGTCGGTTGCCTGTATCTTGCATTTGGACAAAACCCTCGAACATCGAATCAACTGTCACATGTATCTTTGATTTTTAATTCTTGTGGGCATATACTATGGACATTGTCAATAAATATCTCGTTACTTAATGACAAGACTTCGACAACAAAAGTGAAAGTGAAGGACGCAAGGTCCTAAGCACTTTTGGTCAAAAGACAAAAATGCTTTGGTTTTTTTTTCAAATCCGTATAGCACTTACTGAGTAAGCAGTACCGCTATAAAAAGATCTTTGATTTGATGGCACTAACGGTGGTAGTGAGAAGTTTTGGTAAATATTTTGTTGAAGATCCAGCCATTCTTGAATGAAAATGTTCTTTATATGGACCCTTGTGATGCTAGGAATCAGAAACAAACCACTTATCGTCAATAGTCAATCTACGTGAATGCTAAATTGAGGCAGGATAAGTCAGTTATTCTTTTGTTTTAGGAAAATGAATAATTGGTAGGTAGTATTTCATCGGTTATAAAGGAAACCTAGTTCTTTTGTAGGCTGAAACAAGGATCATGTTCTTGGATTTCCTACCTTTAGGCATAATAACATATCTGTAAATCGTTAAGTGTGAAGAGGATCAATAATTACGTACTTTCGTTTTGTTTTCATTTTAGATTTCAATATGCTTATTTTTAAAGTCGATAGACCGATGAAAGTGAATCCACCGAAGTATGCTCTTAGAGTTTAACCTTTTTGAGTGATGCTTTAATTGACAGTTACTATGTCCCAGCTGGACTATAGGTGAAGGAAGAGGTAGAACACGAGCACGCTGAAAGAGGAGTCAATTTAAAGTCATCTACATTCAGTTACTGCAGTTTTTGCTTTTGTTTGGATGAATGTGCTTTGAGTGACTGAAGGAAATTACAGTGGTACATTTATTTCTACATTCGAAGTAATGAACTTTTTTTATGTAAAAAATTACCGATGTTAATATTAGCCACTCTATAATTATCAAGACCTCGGCTTCCTTAAATTGGTAATTTACTAAAGAATTGCAGCTACCCTACAGACAGGTTTAAGACATTTTCTTGTCACATCATCAATGATTTTATATAGTCTCCATGCTAATTGCTTTAACAATAGCTTTTAACAAAGCGAAAAGTGTTAAAATATCATTTGATAAAGTAATTGTCGATGTCTTGAGTAAACGGAAAATGTAATACAAATATAGCTAATATATACTGCAGATGCTTTAGTACCAAACAGGCTAACGATACATAGACATTGCTCCAATTAAACCGATAACATTTCTATTAATGAATCTTTTTGCACAATAAACCAGTATAACGTGCAAGCAAGCTTTGATTTGTAAATGATAAAGAAATTAAGTTAATGTTTTGCTGTTTTATTCAGCTGTGACTTTCAGACAGATTATTACTTGAATAAAATAGCGAAATTTACATTACCACAAACGCCATAAGGACCGCGAGAAATAGGAAAGGGAATGTGTGTTCATTGGTAAAATATGCGTATTTTGTAATAGAGCCCACTTGTCTGAAGCAGACCATGGACAGGCGACATTAAAAGAGCTTTATCTGCTCTGAATATTTTTTGTTTATGATTATGCTGACATGTTGGTAATTTCAAAGCTTTATATATCCATCTGATGTGAGATATACTTGATATACGCCAATATGATTTTTAAATAAAAAAAGTTTTCAAATTCAATGGACTCTGATAAGTATCTACTTGCTTTTATAAATAGTTTTTGAAAATTGTTGAAGAAAATATTTCTTCTCTTCTCACCGGGAATATTGTTTGTTAAAATTAAAAATATGTAAGACAGTGGAGAGTATTTTGGAACATTTTCTTGGGAATGTCAATAGAATAGAAGTTCTTATAACACAACCTATAGAAAATTAGAGTGTGACGTTTCGATAAATACACGGTCATCTTCATCAGATAAATGACCAGTGTTGAGCATACTAACACTGACGTACGTAATGTGCGAGATGGTACGGAATCGACCAACTTTTTCGGCTGTACTATAATCCTATGTACACTAAGGTCGAAAACAGTGTGACGAGATGGTAAACAGATAATAGACCAAAAATACATCAAATGGTAACTATGCACTGTAGTCAATTCGGCCCTAGATGAGCGAGGTTCTGTGGCCCACCTCTTTCCGATGAAGTACTGGTCCGCTGCGGCATATCTAGATGGCTTCCTGAACTCCAATCTTCTACTGGTTGTGTTATAAGAACCTCTGTTCTACAGTCGAGAGACTAATTTGAAAATGCATACATGTCTTGTTACGTGTTCAATGACATAATGATTGCTGGTTTGACCGGTAAAAATTCCTGTTATACCCGTTTCATCGCAAGAGAGCATATGCAAGTTTTAGGGAACAACACGGCTCGAAATCATTCTGAAACTACATCCTCGTTTGATATTCTTTTAAATCCCACTTAAAATATTTTTTTAAATCTTACTTTTACCTTACATTGTATGCTTTATATGAAGACAAGAAAAAAACGACAAATGTGCAATATCATAGCCGATGCAAGATGACAAAATATAAGAATCCTTGTGTTGTAAATTGAACTGTCATCTCCGTAGTCGCCATTAACTCCCCTCTCTCTCTCTCTCTTTCTTTTCGTATGTTAGTTGATCTGTCATCCCCGTAGTCGCCATTAACTCCTCTCTCTCTCTCTTTCTTTTCGTGTGTTAGTTGATCTGTCATCCCCGTAGTCTCCATGAAATCCCCTCTCTCGAATCCCTTTATTGTAAGTTGATCTGTCATCCTCGCAATTTTCGTTAACTCACATCTCTCGAATTCCCGTGTTATTCCGTATTACATTGCCAGTCGCTTTCACATCATCTTTTCTGTCGTTTGTGTCCTCAATACTCACAATACTTTGTTATGGGGTTGTCGATGTCATGGCAGCTGATTTGCCTAAATATTGCGAACTGAAAGATGAATTAATAAAGCGTTCATCTTCTTGAACAGAAATAACAAAAATCACAGAAAACAATGATCAAGGAACAATGCTGTGTGACGAGATGCTAAAACGATTATAAAAAGATGTAAAAAAAAATTAGAGTGGTGTTTCATTGTTTAATGAATGTCATTTCGGGTCATGTCTGGAGAAAAAACAAATGATTAAAGTGTTAAAGGTAATACGAGGCCAGGAGACCGTACGTGGTTTTGAATTTTCCTATGTTTAAACATGTAAGCCAGACACCTGTTTTATGCTGGAGGTCACATGATAATGCTAAAACGCTATGCAAGTCACGCATGATATATACTGGGAGTTGACACCTCGAAGTTCATTTCCATGGGTACTCGTTTTCTATATACACACGGGGGTTTCTTTTTAACCTGGCACAGGAGTTTTTTCACCCGGCGCAGAGCTATTGGAAAGCCAGTCAATCCACGGTAGGTACGTAAAGGATTTCAGAGTAACTTGCTGTAAGATTTATATCTTGTATGATCCTTATATATATATATATATGTGTATATATATATATATATATATATATATATATATATATATATATATATATATTTACTCTTTTTTATGCTTCAAAATTAACATGTAACATAGTCAAAACTTACTTGCCATTTTATGAATAAGAAACTGAGAAAATCTAAAGCAAAAAGCTCAACCACCTGTAGTCACATACGTGTGATTGTTGTTGTTGTTGTTTTTTTATCATTGGTTAATCAACTTTTAATGCAATTATTCTGATCATTTTTACCTAACAACCTTCCTATCCGCGTTGTAAATATTGCAGGTTTGAGCAATGGTTATATTCCATTTTCAACTAAAATAAAAAAAAGATCGCACAACGATAAATCTCGTTCTAGGTCTTCTGATACTGACACTCTGCTGTGTCTAGTACACGGCAAACTTCAAGTGGGTGAAATAGAATTTATTCTATTCTCGCTTGAAGGTCCTGAGATTATGATAAAGAAAAGTTTTTTATATCTATTACCATTTTTCTAAAGAGTTGAAACGAATCGTTATGGACTTTGATCGTTAGGCAGTATATCATAAATTATTAACAATCCCGTGGGAAAAAAAAACATAAAATCTCTCTTTATCTTGGTAGGTTCAGTTCTCAACAAATATTGGTGAATATTACAAGTATGAGGGAAAGGATTATTCATTTATCTATCTTATATTTCAAACCAACATTTTACTTTAGGAGGTAGAACCAAAAAGAAATGAACTGAGATTGAACTTACAAAAAATATGATAACCTACCGAAAAGCTTTAAGCTGATAAGTTTTGCTGAGAATCAACCAGTGAGGGTGATATGGTAGGGTGAAGTAATATAGTATTTAATGTTTAACGTTTATTTACGTTTTGAATCGTATATATTGACACACAAAAACAAATCATTGCTAAAAAATATTGTAGACTAGTGTTTTTTCAAGGATATGTCCTTGACTAAAAAGGACACCTTACCATACAGACATTAACTCATTCACCCATGCGCAGCTTGAGTGCACTTGCCGAATTAAATGCCTAAGCCCCAGTCATTCAAAGATCAAAAAAAGATTATTTTTGCAATTGTGGTATAAGTGACCCTAACTTTTGACCTATAATTGAAAAGCAGCGTACGATATTAAATAACTGAAGGGAACATACCTTTTTTTCACCAATAAACAAGCCAGAGTTTATGACATTTTGGTATTCGTGTGCTGACGTGATAATTGTGAAAAATATCCATTGTCGCTATTTGAACGATTGCTGACTTGTCCAAAAAGAAAGAGAATGTCATTTTTTTATAATCTTTTTTTTTTAGTTTACTTTTCTTCAGAGTCTAACTTTGTTACACATTCACACGAACTTATCCAGATCATGGATAGGGAGGGGAGGTTAACTGAAGTCTATTTAAAAACGAAGACTCGGGAGGTAAAGACGGACTTCTACGATTCCTGGAGCAAGCAGTATGAAGAGGTAATTTATATTTTATGTCTGGAGCCTTACAATCGCACATATGCTTGTTATAAAAACATCGGTTGTTTTCTAAGCTTGTTTTGAGATTGACTTTCGTATAATATATATAAAATCTTAATACGTGATTTATGAAACTAGTGTGAGAGTCCTTTTATTATTCAAGCAAGCCTTTGCCAAGCTTAAATAACAAAACAAAAATATCAAAATATAATGGCGTGTTTCATAAATAACATATCAAATGGAATCATAACGATTGTAGAAACATAAGTTTACTAAGCCAAACTTGAAGTTATTTCGACTTTTACCTATGTTGTCTATCATTACGTCATAACATACTCTGCAATTGCGTTGCGTCATTTCACACCCTGCCTTAAAAAAAATGTTATATTTTCACATACATGTCTAATACACAAAGGTAATTTCACATCACTAGGCAACCATGTGATAAGTCATAAACAAAATGTAACTGTCCTATTGAATATATTTCTGAGATTTAGCAATTCATTCGGGTTTGGTTTATTTTTTTATCCATGGAAAAGGACATGGAATCTGTAGAATATCGTGGCCCAGCTGTTGTAGCAAGCGTACTGGCTAAATTATACTCCAAGGGTCGGCAGGATGTCCATATACTGGATGTTGCGGCAGGCACGGGTTTAGTTGGCGTAGAGGTATGCATCTTTGACAATAACATATTTAAATTTTTTCAATCTTTAACGATATTCTAAAAACAGTCGACTACCCGGTACCACACGAGTTACCACGAACAACGAATTAATACTCTTAGAATATTTAAGATCATACGGAAATGACTTCAGTGTATGTAAAGGGCTTGATAGAATAATGTGTAATGAAACAAAATGCACTTCCTGTTCCGGAACACCTGGTCCTATCTTCCTTGTATTTTTTCAATGTCCCGGTGTAATTCATATTTAGAAATGAGATTCTAATGACATCTTAGTATTCTCTTTGTTGTTTATTTAACAGATACAAAAATACGTCTACTATGCGTACTTAGAATATACATGGAAATATGTTCTAAAAATAATGATAATAAGGTCTGTAGAGCCAGATTGTACGTTTGTTTTTCATTTTTATATTTTTCTGTTTAAGCTAGCCAAAGAAGGGTTTATCAAAATAGATGCATTAGATCCGTCCAAGGGAATGCTAGATGAAGCAAAAACAAAGGGTGTTTACCAAGCTATGATATGTTCATATTTTGACGGAAACGAACAAGACATTGCACCAAGTAAGATTTTTGTGGAAAAAAATCACAAATCTTAACAAACGTTTTCAGGTTTCATATGCAATGAAAACAACAACTGATATGAAAATCGCTACCACATGATAAATTAGAAATATATTGTTTATATTTCATTTTGCAGATTTAATTCAATATTGTATTGTTCTGTCAACGTCTGTTTAGTAAGATCAAGCACATTTCCAGTTGAACTTGTCTACAGAGGCCACTCTGATAAATGAAGAGATAAAGGTACAAGGAATTGCGTTACAAAACGGAACCAAAACGTGGCCGTTATAAACAGGTTACCTTTGTATAAAGATGAACTTGAATACAGGTTTTAAGACATTGTAATTACCTGATAGAATGAGGTTATAAGAAAGAAACATCACGCCTGATACTGAAGTATAATTCTTGTAAAGAAAGAATTTTCGATGTTTAAATTGTGCAGGCTTACCAAAAGCTTTGAACAAAGAAGCAAAATCAAACCTTTTCATGGGGTTAAATTTTCACAAAAATGTTGACATTTCGTTGTTGATAAATAGTATTCACGAAATCCCCCTGTTCTACGATATTACATATAATTCAAAGCATATGAATTCGTTGATGAAGAGCCACTAAATATACGAAAATTAATTGATACTGCTGTAACATTGTTGTTTTCTGATGGTTATTTTTTCGCTGTAGCAATATTTCGGGAAAATGTGAATAGTAGAACACCCAAAAAGAGCAATATCTCTTTTTTTCCTTAACTTTTCAGAATATCGTGGAAATATGTTTTACTTATTCCTGTCAAAACATATTCAATGCTAAATCAACAATAGCATATCTATATTTTATTTTCAATAGACACCTATGAAGCCATAGTCGTTTGTGGAGCTTGTAACAACAGCCATCTTCCACGTGAATGTTTGTGGGAAGTCGTGCGGCTACTTAAACCAGGTACATGTAACGGTTGGATAAAAACCGGGTTTATATTTCCCGGTTGAATGTATAAACAGTATCAAAATTCTTTACCGAAATTTTTTTTATTAATTCGGTACGCCAGTTACCTCTGTGGTAAATGTTTTTGCTATTGGCGTAAGATAATGAAAATATAGTTAAACTTAAACCTGATAGTGCTGCAAATATATTAAATGAAAACTTTTCGTATTAAAGTTTGGTTCCGCATGATAAAATTACTTAAATCCCAAGACTCCACTCGCATACTTAGTTTTGTACACATATCCTTTCTTAGATCGCGTATCTTTAAACGCCCACTGTTCAACTTCTGTACTTACTGTTAGAAATATCAACAAATGTATATAATCTATGTTCATTTATTGCAGGTGGATATTTTGTGATGGCCACGCGCCCATCCCTGTTGGAAACAGCTGAAGACTACAAGGGGAATTTTGACCTTTTGATGGATGAGATCGAAAATCAGGGAATATGGAAAAGAAATGCCAAAGAGATTGTGCCTAATTACCACAAAAATAAGCAGGGCATTATATTTGTATATCAACTTAAGTAACGAAAGGAGTCTAGAAAAGTACGACATTGGTAAAGTTGGTTGATAAAAACCATGTTTAGCTTTTTTATCTGTTTTTCTGCAATAAAGCATCTTGAAATGATAGACAAGGATTTCGATATATGTCTTTGTGACGACTACGTATCTCGTGAGGACGATTAAAAGCCTCGTTGTGACTACTCAGTATCTCGTTTGGTTAATTATATATCTCGTGACGCCTCAGTATTTCAACAGGTTAATCAAATATCTCGGTGTGACGACACTATATCTTGTAAGAAGAATTAGATATCTCATTGTGGCTAGCAGTATCTCGTTAAGATGATTAAATATCTCGATATGACGACTTATTTTCTTATCAGGTTAATATAATAGCTCGGTCAGTATCTCGTTATATCCTTGTAACGACTCATTATTTCGTTAGAACTATAAAATATCTCGATGTGACTACACAGTATCTCGTTAAGATGAATAAATATCTCGTTGTGACGACTCAGTATCTCGATAGGTACTAAATCTTTCTTTTTAACTCAGTATCTCGTTATGATAATTTGATGCCTTGTTGTAACGACTTGCTTAGGGTTGAGAAGACTCAATATCATGATGACCGTATGTCTCGATATTTCGATACCATAGTATACTTACCGCAAAAATATGACACATTTACATTTGGTAAAACTGGCAATTTTATTGGAAACAATTTGCCCATATATAAAATAACAAGAAAAATAAGAGAAATGTATCTGAAGTGAATTATCCCTTCTCCGATCTCAATGTTATCCCAATCACCACATTAAAATAATTCCCATTCTAGACAAGGCGTGAACCTCTTCAGCCGCCTGCACCCTAGTATGGTTAAATACAGCACAAAAGACACCAGTGATTAGCACTTTGTTATAATTAAATTCATACTTCGACACAAAAATGCCAAATAATGAAGTTAGTTGTATCATTCTGCTATTTCGTCCTAGCACTCATTATCAGTTAAACTTAGGGTACAATTGATGAAATCCAACCGAGAGTTAAGAAATTTTTTAAAATATCACATGAAATGTTAAAATCATGTTACTTAAAAAAACATATTTAAAAAAAATATGATTTATACATAACAGATACTTAAATATACTTAAATAAAGGACAATTCATTAACACAACATACAGTCTCTTTTATAGATAAATATATCAAACATATAAAGCATGTAAATTCTATCATATGTGCATTCATTAAAAGCCAAGCGTACAGTTACTATTGCATGCAACATTTGTCCCCTGCTGTTAATTTATTTTTTTCTCAGCAACATAGACCTTGATAGCAATGGACAGATATCTCATTTTAACAATAGAAAGCCTTCTTTTCAAAAATCAGTGACTTGACAGGAAAGACGCACAAATAAGAAAATAACGCGAAAAAACGTTATATGCACTGATTAATAGCGTATGAAGTTTTAATCAAGTTTGTCGTCCCCAATTCAATTAGGTGATTATCTGGAAAACAAACTAAAACAAAGTCAGAAAGGACCATGCTTTTTGTCTGACCATAAAGGGTAAATTTAACCATTCTAGTTACACTGTCAGTATAAACATGAAGAGGATGTAAAATTTGACTTTGACCTTTAGAACATTGGTCAGTTGACTACTTGTGTTATTCTGACAAACTATACTTCTCACATCTTTGATGCGGGGCCTTAAAATGTCTTTTGTAGTAAGTTACCTTCACAGCCTGAACAGTTGACCTTTTGACCCCTAACTCAATCCCACTCTATATACTTTCTAATATTATTAGATTGCATCAAGTATCAATACAATCAGCCAACCCTCTCACAAGTTATCACCTTGGTGACAAAATATGACGATAAATATCTTTTTTTAGTATCAGTGACCTTTGTAGTTGATATGTTGTCCCTAACTCAATCCCACTATATTTCTTCATAAGCTAACAGTTTATAAAGTTTCAATCAAATCCATTGATCCTTTCTCAATTTGTCAGCTGGAAACCAAAATGTGATGAAAAATATCTATTTTTAGCAACAGTGACTTTTCGACCCCAAACCCAATCCCATTTTTTATTACCCCTTAACCTAACTATGAATAAAGTTTCATTGAAGCCCATCCACTTTTCTGAAGTAATCGTCTGGAAACCAACATCCGACCAGACGGAAACAAACACTTCAGTCCCCTATGATTTCACAGGCAAGGGATTAATAACAAGCAAATGCTGACATGTGATTCAAACTTAACCGTGAAAATGTACAGAGAGAACAAGACGAGTTGTCCTGGAAGACTTCGTGTGAACTGCTTCATCGACGACACCCGTCATGTATACCGTGGTTACTCCAAGTTTGTATTGTCACATTTCCCAAATGAAAACTGTTAATTGTGCTCTCACAATTATGATAATTTTGTTCGTTGTTATTAATGATTTAACTTCCTGTTAATTTCTGTTATGATTCCGAGGTTACCCATCCTGGTATATCATACCTGTAGAAAAAACAGGACAAAGTTAAGAGTATTTTTCATAGTTTATACTATGTAGCTTACATTTTTATGCAATAATACTGCGATTGGAAACCAACATGTTGACATGCATAAATTTCTACCAATATGATCTTACTTGACGATTCGATGATGTTAACCTTCTACATGTAAGCTATCAGAAGAAACGTGTTAAAGCATGATTGTAATTAAGTCGGTCGTCCGGATTATACATGTGTAAAGCATTTGGATCAGATCTCGTTATATTAAGTTTTTAGGAAAAACATTTCGCAATTGTTCAACCTCACTTACCTTATGTAAAAATCAATTGTTATTTCAATTTTGTTTGAGAATAACAGTGTTTTTCTTTATACACTACAATTTTCCAGAATCCATGAATAATGAATAAAAACAAAATAAAGAATGCTTCACAAAAATATACCCTCATCCCTAGATCAAGTGTCAAGTGTAGCATTTAACATTGCATACCATCCAGAGCAGCTGTGACAATGTGTCTTGTCCAAACAAACAACCAATACATCATGCTCCTATAAATATCCCGACTGAAGTGAAAATGTCCAACTCTCTTAAGACTAAGACTAAGTCTGTCAGTAAGAACCCCTCTTTAAGGAAAACTTACCTGCAACACAAGCAGTGAAGTAGCAAGCTATAGTACTGACTATCATAGCCCTTGGAGCGAGTCTTGTGACCTGGCCGATAAATCTCGGAGCCAACACAGATATGGACCCAAAGGAAATACCAAGGGACGATAGCGATGCGTTTCCACACAAAGCGTAGGCAGCGATCACCTCAGAACGATCCTACAACACGAAAGTCATAGCCATACGATTATTCCAAACACACATATAAATGGTACTTTAACATAAAAATTAGATACAGTGTAGCAAATCAAGACTGCAATGCAGCATACACCTTCTAGGACTATTAATGCCAAGATCTTAGTTGTTGAAATAAAGGAGGCGTTCTAGAAAAACCAACATTGCTTGAAATCAATGCCAATATCCAGAAGATGCCGCGATACCAGCTGTTTCAATTTATTTACTTTCTTTTCAATATTGAATTATTTCAAGGAGCATCAAGTGCATATGTTTATTCTGAATCAAGTCTAACGAGTTAAAGCGTGACATGTATGTTACGTCAAACCTGCGGGGCTGAAATCTAACAAGTGTGTCTACTACCTGTAACCCCGAATAATAGAACAAAAGGCAACCAGGCGAATAGTACTTTTCAAAATAAATTTTAAGTAAGAATTATTAAATTATACTGCACCACATAACTATTTCGGTCTGGCTCTAGGAATCACCAGTAGTGACAAGAAACTTTAGTGCTGAAATCTACGGGGCGACTAAGGAAAATAAGAAATTGCCGAAATGAAAACCAAAAGACTGGTAACGTGTTGTGCAGTTAATGGTTGATTGTCGTTAATAGATAAAAAATAATCATTTTGTTTAAAGCGACATTTTCCTCCCCCTGTTACGTACATGACGAAAATGAAACACTGTTTTGGATCCACAAATGAAATGATTCAATTTCAGACTAATACAATGTACCAACGCGAAAATATCCACGAATATTTCATATCACGCTTTAAATATAAAAACCCAACGTATGTTACATGATGCCCAGTTTATGAACAAGTAACAACGAATATCTTATGGAAGACACTATATGTAAATATACTCAAGAATATTTCATGTCACACAGTATATATTAAAAAATACCCACGAATATTTCATTTCACACAGTATGTGTAAAAATACCCACGAATATTCCACGTCACACAGTATATATTTCAAACATATCCATAAAAATATTTCATATAACAAATTGCATTTGTGTGTTGCTTTTAACAATATCAGAAACACTGAGTTACCGCTCAAAGCCGAACTGAACCACTTACCGATAACACTCCTTTAACAAGAGTTCGGTTCCACTGAGGTAAAAATACATCATACGAGTCTTCATAGAACACGGTGTCATTGAATAATGATGAATATTCATTATAGACTTCTTTATTCCGAACATATTCTCCCATTTGCATATATGATATGGCTAAACTAATCAGGTTCCTTAAACCAAGTAGGTTCGCAACTCTGAAACAATCTTGCAGATCCACACCAATCAGAAAAGCAAATGGATAAAACAGGTATGAGGAAATATTCTGCAGAAAGGAAAAAAAAAGAACTATGATTTTTCTAACGTATGATTTTTTTTTCTTTTTTTTTTTTTTTTTTTTTTTCACTTGAATGTTGAATGGAACTATTTTGCGAAAGGCGTTAAATAGGCTTTGATTTATTATAATATGTTAAGTTTCAGGGCACCTTTTTGTGGTTTATGCTAACCACGAAAATAGCGAAAAACAGAACGCCACGAAAAGAACGTCATTGACGGATTGTGTATTGCATTGTTGCAACTCTTTATGTAATAACAACGGTTAATGTAATTATTATTACATTAAGCGTTGTAATTGTTACGCTTATTGTAATAAAAACTGAATTATTACAATACGCGTATCATTTTAAAGGCTTAATGACTTTTTTTAAAAGTTAAACTAAGTGTAGCAGTCGCAACACTTGTTGAAATCATTTTATATAAAGCGTTAATATTATAATAGGTGTTCCAACATTGCATCTAACGATCAAACTTCTCAATTTTAGATATAAATATATGATCATCTATAGGTTATGTTACAATTTATATATATATATATATAGGATCTCATTCAAGATTCCATTTTATATGTGAATTTAGGAAACGAGCCAAAGCATTTTTTTATATTATAAGGAGTCATTGATGAGCTAAAAAGAGAAGAATTCTATAAAACACATCTCAAATGAAAATCTATTTTATCCGATTTTTCAGAGAAGGAATAGTCCGGTCTGTCCTATATATATGGTCTCAATGCCATCTGTGAATGTTTGACATTATTTCATTATTACAGCTATACCACACATGTACAATATACAAAATATACATAAACATGACATTAGTATATTGAATGACAAAACGACGATCAAGACAAAATGATAAAATGAAATAAAAAGTCAAATAATAAGACGATTTAACATATATTAAGAAAATCTATACATTGACAACCATAAGAAACATTGCTTTATTACAGCCTGCGTGCGATTCTTACTGGTTTTATCATATCAATAATATAACTTGTATCGCGTTGTACCAAAATGGGGAAAAAAGCAAATGGAATGTCTAACCTCAAAATTAAAGTTTTTCACTCCAGCCCTGGCTCCAAACCATTGTAAGGATCCATCAATTAAGTCCAACACTGATAAAAGAACCAGTAGGTTTACTGCTATACTTGACACGAATCTTAACCCTTGTTTTGCACCAACTGTCAAAGCATGCAGTATATTGGACTCCGTTCTGCGAAATAAAAAAAAGAAGACTTTTAAAGAGAAAAGAAACCCGGCTTTTCCAGAATTGAGAGTTTCAGTATATTTACATAGAAGCATCAAGCAACACAATAAAAGAAATTATTTAAATATATGATTCTGATTAAATTCAATTCACCATCAATGAATCATTAACTTAAGTTGTCAAAGGGAGGTAACTCCAGACAGCATGTATTTGAATTTAAATATCCTATATTTCGGCAAATAGACCATGTACGAAGTCTACTTGGGGTCATATCGTCTGATTGAGTCAATATGTACACACATTAGTTGTTGTATAGTGGATATGATCATTTACAAAGTACCCTTATATAAATACTTAATTGCAAGAAAAGAGGTAATAAGTATTGATATATCATATAACTGTATTTAAAGTGTGGCCTTGTACCTATCACCGGTTAGCAGCGTTTTAGCTTATGTTTGTATTTGCCAAATATCAATAACAGTCGTAATATCTCTCCAACCGTGCTGATATTAAGGCCAATATATATCGGTCCCAGATCTTTTTCAGAACTGAGGTAAAAATCTACTCTATGAAAACAAATAATTACAAATGACGAAAGTTTTAACAAATTGGCAGGCCTTGACAACCGAGATTAATATTAAACTGCGTATCTTTCGGTACGTAAGCCTCGTACAATGTCCAGGCGTGGTCAGATCATCTGGACGTGTTCGATGCTTGTTAGTTTGCCTGTTGGTTCCGTTGTTGTATACCGTGTTCTTATTTGAGAATATGACATTTTTACTTTAATTGATCAAGGTTTACATGGCGGTTGTTGTCAATGAAACAGAAGACGCTTACTCTTCCGTAACACTTGGTAAAATATAATTCCCTCAACGCAGAGATACATCCTTATCGTTCAAAATTCGTTATGCCCGGTCTTACATAATTTTCCAACGCATTATAATGGCAGCAATTATGATATTTATTCCTTGTCCTAACCGTTTTACCTGTAAGATATTCATGCTCAAATATTTTTAGATGACATGAAATGAGTTCAGACAAGCCAATTTACCTTTTGAATTCGTCTTTTTTATCGTGATCTACAGTTAATGACAATGATGGCGAACTCGGATAGTTCAACTTAGCAGCAGCCAAGGCAGCAGGGGCAGACAACACAGAAGCTGATATGAGATACTTGACTGGAACCTTAAATGACAAGTTAAGTACAATGACAACCACACTGATATATTCAATATAAAACAATTCGTTTGTTATACATTATCATTTGACGTAGTTAAGGTAACAAGTAGGAGACATCATTATCTTCGGCATCTTATTCTCTAACTTATCTTTGTTTACCATTCATCTTTTTCAAGCGTTTGCCTCCACATGCAAGATGGCGGCCATTTTCGGACTAGAGTCATGACTTAATATAGAAATATGCGTTTGAAAAATGTACTTAATTACCGAATGTGCAGGTTGAAAGTGATTGATTGGGTAAAATAATCATGAATGTGCTTCGCCATAAAGTGATTCGGTTGAATGACTCTAGGTAAAACTGCACTTCAAGTAAACTAATATTTGATATAATGTAATAAGATTAATCTCCAACTCAAAAACACGTGGTTCTATATAATAAATATATTAATATGCCCGATAATTGGTGGCCAGTTCCAGTTTCATCCAAATCCAAAAATATAATCGAAATGAAGTGTAAATATAGTTCAGTGATATCCAGTTGAAGTTGAAGCACCACCTACAGAGGCAAGGTAAGATACTTATTCCATACCATGAGTGAAGCACCCCTGTCCCACCACCTACAGAGGCGAGGTAAGATACTTGTGCCATACCATGCGTGAAGCATCCCTGTCCCACCACCTACAGAGGCAAGGTATGATACTTGTCCCATACCATGCGTGAAGCATCCCTGTCCCACCACCGACAGAGGTGAGGTAAGATACTTATTCCATACCAAGAGTGAAGCATCCCTGACCCACCACCGACAGAGGCGAGGTAAGATACTTATTCCATACCAAGAGTGAAGCACCCCTGTCCCACCACCGACAGAGGCGAGGTTAGATACTTATTCCATACCAAGAGTGAAACACTACAGCCCAATCAATGGTGACTTGGTATTAGACTTACCCCATAACCCGCGTAAAGTACAACCGCACCACCACCAATAGATGCAATGTCTTCCACCAACACACAGAATACCTGGGACTCAGTCAGGTAATTTACGTATTCTTTGATAAACAGTATGCCTTGTCCCTGTAAGTGAGGAAATTACAATGAATATTAATCAATTAATAACAATGTTTTACAGTATATGCTACTAAAGTTCAGTCCGTCTTCCTTATTTCATATCTATTTACCCCTCGTACAAATATGGTAAGTATTTAACCTTCCTAAAATACCGTTGGTATTTACCCCTCGTACAAATTTGGTAAGTATTTAACCCTCCTAAAATACCGTTGGTATTTACCCCTCCTACAAATATCGTTGGTATTTACCCCTCGTACAGATATGGTAAGTATTTATCCCTCCTGCAAATATCGTTGGTATTTTTCCCTCCTACAAATATCGTTGATATTTACCTCTCCTACAAATATCGTTGATATTTACCCCTCCTACAAATATCGTTGATATTTATCCCTCCTACAAATATCGTTGATATTTACCCCTCCTACAAATATCGTTGGTATTTATCCCTCCTACAAATATCGTTGGTATTTACCCCTCCTACAAATATCGTTGGTATTTACCCCTCGTACAAATATGGTAAGTATTTAACCTTCCTAAAATACCGTTGGTATTTACCCCTCGTACAAATATGGTAAGTATTTAACCCTCCTAAAATACCGTTGGTATTTACCCCTCCTACAAATATCGTTGGTATTTACCCCTCGTACAGATATGGTAAGTATTTATCCCTCCTGCAAATATCGTTGGTATTTACCCCACCTACAAATATCGTTGGTATTTACCCCTCCTACAAATATCGTTGATATTTACCCCTCCTACAAATATCATTGGTATTTACCCCTCCTACAAATATCGTTGATATTTACCCCTCCTACAAATATCGTTGATATTTACCCCTCCTACAAATATCGTTGGTATTTACCCCTCGTACAAATATCGTTGATATTTACCCCTCCTAAAAATATCGTTGATATTTACTCCTCCTACAAATATCGTTGGTATTTATCCCTCCTACAAATATCGTTGGTATTTACCCCTCCTACAAATATCGGTGGTATTTATCCCTCCTACAAATATCGTTGATATTTACCTCTCCTACAAATACCGTTGATATTTACCCCACCTACAAATATCGTTGGTATTTACCCCTCCTACAAATATCGTTGGCATTTACCCCTCCTACAAATATCGTTGGTATTTACCCCTCCTACAAATATCGTTGGCATTTACCCCTCCTACAAATATCGGTGGTATTTACCTCTTCTACAAATATTATTACATCTACTTATTAACCCAAACCCTTTACACACATCATTAAACTGTTTTATACTCCGGCTTATATCATTAACACTTACCCCTCCTACAAATATGTTGGCGGCAGCGCATATTGACTCCGGGGTACTTGTTCCTGTACAAAACGCTAGCACGGAACCAAGATTCCTGTTGATGAATCTGAGAACACCTAAGTAGTCCAAAACTCTGATGATGGCAACAAAGAAGACAACTGTTGGTAAAATCTGAAACAAATTTTTTTTTTTAAGTTTTCCTTTGACAATTTCCATTACAGCAGAAAAGAGTCAAGATATTAACAGTTTACAATTACACATTCATCTATAAAGAACACAATATCAAACTGTAAAATACGTACAGATAGGAACATAATTTCAGAGACGGTATTAAAAGTAATGAATCCTTACGAAAATATAATAACACTACAAAAACGATTGTCAACAGGTTGATACAAATGAACAAAGTTCGTAGTTAAAGTTAAAATGTATCTCTCTTTTGTTTGAATATTGCAGAAAGACGACTTACACCAAAAGCAAAATTTATCTTCTGATAATCTTTGCCAAAGATGAATTCTGACCCCTTTTTAGAGTGATCAAGTAATTCACTAAGCCGAGTGCTGCACCACATGACAGAATCTTTCCCGACGGTTGTGTACAGCACTAGAATGGCTAGTGTGAACTGTATTCCGAATCCCCAAAATACACAGTGCCATGATATCTGGAACAAAAATAGACAAAGTCCGTCAGAGACGGGTCAGCTCCCCAAATAGGACAAAATTTAAATACGAAAAATAACAAAGGGCAATAACTCATAAATTATGCAAAATAGATAGATGGTTCTTATACACTGCACTTCTGATCATCAATATCATTCTACCTACGTAGTCGTATGTTGATACCATTTTGTGTTATGATCCGGACAAAATTATGACGGACAGACGGACGCCTAGACGGACTTAACGGCGGCTATATGCTCTCCCTCAGGGGAGCATAAAAATGATACATTTGACTTACACACATATTTAAAGAAAATTCTCCAGAAGATGGTAGGTTATACATGAAAATATCAACAAATGTTACACGTTAATTTTATGATGTCCTTTTATTACAAAAAAAATCACCATTTCTGAAGCCCTTTGGTACTGTACAGTATTTCGATGAATAGAGCTGAGATACTAAAACAGGTAAAACTTGGGGTTTTATGGTTGGATGAACACACAGTAGGTTTACATGTGCATTACATTGGTCACGTCACAACCACATGGACCAAATTGTGATGACCACACTTTTACAATCAGGTTACAAAATGGATGTTGTGACCGTCATATCCAACTCTTGACCAGGCAAAAATTCAACAAAAAATGAACGTGTCGTCATCATTTGTTTTATATCCTATAAATCTCACCTCAATGGCAAAGTATTTTTCTCGGCCATCTTGGATTTTCGGAACGACTTTAAAGATAGCGACAACATTAAATCTTATAGCGGGATAATGTTTGACAAGTTTCAGCCACAAGTGCACGATAAGAACTTGAGAAGAAGTTAGATATAAGAGAAACGTTAAGGGGAACATTGATCAATGCACGATGAAACATTAAAACATGTGACTTAAGGTCATCTTATTAGAAATGTTCAGAGAACTTTAGATACAATGTGGAGCATAGCTCTGAACAACTCAATCACAATATTGTTACATACATTTGATCGATCAAGCGATGTTATGTACAACAGCAACATGAAGACTATGAGTCCCCCTAGTGACACCAGGTTCCGGAAGTTACCCTTCGCTACGGACATCCCTACTATAGCCCCAATGGCTAACAACATGGCGAAATACAGACTCCTGTCAGCAGAAAACAAAAGTGATGTAACGGTTTTCTTACGGAATATGCGGACAGTTCCCACAACTAAGCGTCATTTAAACCTATTAAAAAGACATTGCATGTAAGATTAAACAACAATGAAACACACAGTTGTAACAACTCATCATTATATTAATATATGATTTCAATTTATGTTACATATAAAGTTAAAGATAATCAGCTGTGATATGTTGTTGACACTCCTTTCAAATCAAATGGGAGCCAATCATAAATGTATACGTGTTTTATAGTGCATAATTGATAAAGGAGATAATTCACAGGACATTATTTAAGTAATTTTATATTATATTATATTATATTATATTATACGTATACAGCTGATATGCTGTCTGCAGATATAGAAAATACATGGTCACTGACCATGCGTTCTATTTATCCTTCATCATTAATTGATAATTAGAAAATCAAACTTCAGCAGTTTTGTTGTTCAATCTTTGTTTACCTGTCGTTGACATTACGCTGAATTTAACCTGATGACGTGCGCCAATATAATTGCTCCGCGCAGAAATGTAGTTCTAACGGATATGACTGCGATTTTATTAATATTTGCAAATAAAAAAACATATAAATCACTTATTTCAATAGTTATTATTATCATTAAATGTAATTTCAAAGTAAATGCAAAAAAGAATTATTTCAAATTAATCCACGTGCTAAAAGTACTGTTTTCCGTCACTGTCGAATACAGCAGAAATATATGTAGATATATTCCGTCAATGGCAGTGTCAGTTGCAGGATAAATGTTTGTTTTGTAATTCTTACTTACCATCGGATATATTTTCTTATTTTAAGTTGAATTCTTCCTTGGCATTTCAGTTCATTGATATGAGCGCGGATGTTCCCAAACCATTTCCTCTTTTTTATCAGATTCCATGACAGGAATAGATACCACAATATTGTACCAATAAGAAGTCTGAAAGAATTTTCAGATCCGAATTCTACTGTCATAGAATATCCAACATATGCAAGAAATAATCCTGCAATGACAAATTTTACCACTCTGGTAGCCGGTGCTTTGAGAGATGCTATATATTTGAAGAACCTTTGCTTTTCAGTGCTTTCCCTTTCCGTTACATGTTCCGTATAGTCATCATTAATTGAAACCGTTAGAACAGTCTCTTTGTTGTCTTCCAGGTTTGATGTTCCAGCAGTGCTTGGTTCCTGAATATAAGACAGTTGATCTTATGACTGGCTACATCCATTACCACTAGATCCCAAGATACGACTAGTAAACTTGTGAATACAACAAATATATGCATTGATTTACTTTGAAAGATTTTTTTTTTAAATTGAATTGAATAATCGGTCTTTTGTGTTGGTATCGCTTAATACTTTTTCTTTCATATTATCCTGATATGTAAACGAAAGCATATCAATATGTTTCCTTACGTCATCTTCAATAGCTTAGAATTTGTATATTGATGTATAAATGATCTGTGTATATAGAATGTTTTTTTTTCTGTTCTAAATTTTTAATGAAAGTAAAATATGTTTAACAATATCATTTATCTTTAAGTTTTCGCATCAGACCTTTATCTGTATTAATGAAGGTAAAAAAAATAAATAAATAATTATTGACTCACCTTTGCGGAAAGCTGGTTCATGATTTCCTTTTAATGGCCAGAGATGTCGCTATCCTGCTATACATGTACGAAAGCGGCGATCTCTAGACAAACAGAATTTATTTTGCTCAGCAAATGTTTGAACACGGAGTCTTCAGTGAGATGTTAATTATATGAATATTTAAATCACGTACTTAATCATATATCATGAAATAGGATGCATCCCACGAAGAAGTTTTCATATGTCGATAAAATATATTTATCTATATCATTTATTTGTTTTTGGTGGAATGTGTCGAGTTATTGGTGACAAACATTAACTGAATTGTTCTCGTGTCTTTAATATAACAACCATAAAGCAGCATTGTTATCAAAATAAAGCATTTGAGTCAAAATTTTAATCATTGTGACTGTTTCAATTGCATATATTTGAGCTTATCTTAAATACAAAGTCTGTTACTGTTACTGGTTTTTAAGAAGGTACATATCCGAGGTGTGTTCTTTATTTTGCATAACCAACAAAAATTACTTTAACGCTTCAGTAAATGTCAAGTCCGGGGCGAAGGAAGCCGGATAGATGTACATTGTGGTAACAATGAGTGTGAACCCGCTATTCGAAGTATATCATTTCTTTTGCAATTTGACTTATTTTAATACGACAAAGTCATCTACATCATCCACGTATCTCGATCTTTTACTACAACAGAAACGACATGAACAGCTTTCCACCAAGCTGTATATAGCATGATGATTTCAATTTCTCTATTGTGAGTTTTCCATTTCTTGATAGCAACACCTTGCATCCCCCATGATATTCAAGGATCTGTTTCCATTATTACGATTTTCGTGAAAGAAGTCGTCAACTGACGGACAAATTTGTAACACAGGGTTTCCAAAAAATGCAGGGTTATGAAAATTATGGGGATATTTTACAGTCGTCATGATGATCTCATTAAGAAATAGTATGTATCTTTGTGAGTTAGATACAATATAGCCAAACAATGAATTAAACTGCATCATAAAACTGTCAATTCTAGATCTGGTCTGTGATGCTTAGTGCCTACCATTTGATTCCAAGGAGGCGACTGAGAGAAATCATTTTAGAACAATGTCAAGTACATGTGTACATTCTGAACCAGATCCAATGAATTAAAACGTGACATGTGGCAAACATCGAGGATTTAAAATCCACCACCAGTGTCTATCACCTGAAGTTATTTATCTGACCTAACAATTAAAGTTCAGAACTAACGCTGGAAAAAATTTATAGACACGAATAGTTTCTTGAAACGGGGTCATAATGCCGAAAGAAACAAGGTAACGCAAAACGTGACATTACTTCCACGCCCCACCTTTTAAAAGAAAGACGCACAATCATAAGTATGTTAATATTACTACAAGTTTAATTTCTATTTGTTGTTCTTAATTGTTCTATACAAAGTATTGAAATTGAGAACTTCTACTAAGTACTAACTTGATGCCTGTACAAAGTTTCTGAGTATTGGGTAATTAACTTGAACGGTTTGAGAGAACTGGTCTGAAAAAATGAACTTTGTTATTTGGCTTATCTGTTTCCATTTTAACAGAAAATCTATTGGAGAACTTCACCATAGCAAACGATACTGCTAGCTTACTAAGTGTAAAAAGGTTTGAGTAATTATCTTGAACGGTTTCAGATCACTGATCCAGAAGAACTGTTTTTATGAAGGTTATCTGTTTCAATGGTAACAGAAAAAAATAATAACTAGGGCACTAACCTAATATATACAGAAAGTTTTGTGAAGTTGAGTAGAATTGTTTCGAAGCTGTAGCATGTTTTTGACCACGTTTCCGTGTAAACAGAAAGAAAAAAAACCCATAAAACCACAATAGCAAAAGGCACAACTAGGACATAAATTTGATATATACAGAAAGTTTTGTTAAGATGAATGGTTCTTAAGTTATGACCCGGAAAAGGCCTCGAAGGGGGGGGGGGGGGGGGACGGGAAGGGGGGGGGGGGGACAGGTACGCACCAGAAGAACTTCCTCGCAAAGCGTTTCGAGGGGAAATTATAAAACGTAAGTTACAGAACACATACCTTGTCTTCAGCTTCTCATTATGCAACTGCAAGTCAAATATTGTGCACAAGAAAGAAGAACTCAATACTTATATAATTGAGACCATCAATACCTTCAGAACATAATTTTTATTTTCGCTCATTTACTTTCATGGATTATAATTTAAGGAGTATGTGCATATATCAATTGCCCATTTATTATTAAAGCACTGTACGAAAGATTTATCAGTGAATTTAATATTCAGATAGGACAAATTGTAACACATGATTTCATGAGAGGCAGATTGATGAAAATTATGGGATTTTTTTACGGCCACCATCGTAATCCAATTGAGAAATATATTTCTTTGAGCTATATAAAGCTGGATGTGTTGAAAAACACAACTAGGATATTTTCTATTAAACAACAAGAAAATTCAAACATGTAAACCAATCGTAATTCAAACACAAACCTTATTAAACGATTGAAAACCCTTAACAAAAGAAATATTTACATAAATATAAATGTAAAGACTGAAAGAGAACATGCACGTGTCTCTCTTTTGCATCATCAAAGATACCGCAGTAATTCTTGTCAAGTCAAAGTTAACAGTGTAATGTTCTAACATGTAAACACTGGTAACTACAATTAAAAAGACAGGCATTGAATTTGGAACTGATATCGATACTGCATAGTGAATGTGTTGAATTGCAAAGAAAGATTTATTTTCATACTTTACTTAAGAAATCAACTTACCTCTAAAAAGAAGTTAGTGTGTAAATCTCCGAGGCCAAATGAATGTGGTAATGATAGGTGACAACTTTACCAGTATTGAAGTTTTAAAGGAGTACAATGACGAGGATAATCAAAATAAATGATTATAAATACCGGGGTAGTCAAATACGTGTGTATGAACCACGGTAAGTGCACGTGATACCTGTGTTTGTAAAATCATAAATAGGACGAGTTTTTGCTGATTCAAGCACATAAAAGGGATCAATAATACCTTAACTGTAAGTATGCAATTCTTGACATCAAAAATTGAGTCATGTTACTGAAGCATTGAAGTAAAAACACTGTTTGAAATAAGAGGTCATAATCACCACAACAACACCAGATAACAAATACAACGTCATGTAACCTCAACCGCCGATGTGGTAGGGGTATAGTGTAGGTGACGTCAACATAGACAATTATTAAGTAAAAAACAAACAAGTGGTGGTCTGGTTATTCATTAAACTCAAATATAATGTGATAAATTATTAATTGACTGTCACGGTGTTGTTATAATACTAACCAATGGCAACCTGTTGTTTTTTTATGATATCACAGACACATATGACAGGATCGATATCACTATGATTTTTAAAACAACAAGGAAGGTATTAACCTGTCATCGAAGTTTTTATTCAAACTCAAATTCGTTGATACTGATGCAAAAATGAACATAAGAAAAAATTATATCGAAACTTTGGAAAAATGAGAATAACACCAGGTGTTCCAGGAGAGCGTCTTTTGCTTGATCGACAACACCCGCCATGAAAATATTGGTGAATTTATGAAGGTAAACAATGGAACACTCGGTATACTGACGAGCATCAACACGTCCGACTTGTTATTGCACACGGTAGTGACGTCCTACCGGCCGTAGCAGAATTATTCTGACGTTTTATAAACCTTTTATCATATTGGTCTGGAGTCCACTCCTGGAGGATATGAATAAGTCGATAGAACGTCAGAATAATTCTGACAGTGTAAAGGAATAGAATATTTGCCAGTGAGATCACTAGGACCGTAATCATAAAATTCTCTCATAATCTTCCTCAACCTGCATCTCTCAAAGCCATACGTTGTAAGTTTGTAAGTTGCCATCGTCTCGAACAAAAATCGTAATGTCGGGAACGAGCCTTTGAACGTATAGCACGATAGCATGTAAATATTATCGGTTGGGGATGCAGGGTGTTGCAATGCAGAACCACGCTTATCATACACCTTGGTGGAAAGCTGTACCTGTTTGTTCCATTGTAGGAAAAGATTGGGGTATACGCTATCGTGTCCTTGATTTCCAATACTATTAACATGGTCAATCCATGCCTTGTTATGATATTTTAAAATGAGATATCGATATCCCTAATCATAAAATTGAAAGAATTAGCGATGTGTTTATGAAGCGTTTCGTAAGCTCTTTCAGCCTCCATTGAAAACAAAAACAAGTCAGCCAAGAGAGGGGCACATTTAGTTCCCATAGGTGGTAAAGATCTTGCCTAAAAACTCAATGAAGATATTGACAACCAGAAATTCCATTTGAAATTCACTACGTAACGTGACATAGTGTAACTGTACGGAGCAAAATTTAGAACAAAGCTGTCGTCGTGGTTGTGTACTTAGGCTGGACCCTTTACAACTTTGATAAGATAGATGTTTGCTTAGCATACTTGTTCATCGTGCTCTCATTTGAAAACGTGACTGCACATTTTTCAGGTGTCTCCGTGCAAATTCATTATCCCCCCCCCTCCCCACGTATCATCGAATTTGAGTTTCGTTAACATTTGCGTTTTCTGTTTCATCACAGCCTAAACTGTCTTTACACTATAACCTTAACAAACCTTTCTAAGTTTATTAATCTGTAGTAAGGAAATAGTCAGATTCGTCGAATGGATGAAGCCTAAAATGTAAAAAAATATTGAATAAAAGGAACCAGCGATTTTTCGCTGTTAATAACAAACCCAGATGTTTTTATATTTCTAGATTGCGAATTTTCCTGGTTTTATCTATTCTATGATTAAAAAACATTTCGCGATAGTCCAAAGTGCAAAACTTTATCATTTTGTATGTCACACAGGGAAAAAAATCACGTTATGAACTTGTTTTCCCAGCGCGGAGTAAAATATCATTCGGTTTGGGGAATATTGATTGACTGCAGAATCGCCTGACTGACCTAAATCTAGGTCGGGAAGGGTTCCGATGACAGAGATCCACAATCGGACGGTAAATCAATTCATAAATTGATATTTTTATTTATTTACCGACAGTCGATACAAGTGTCACTTTTTTAATTAGAATTAAAAAATTATTTTCTATCCTGTGAATTCGAGTAACATTTGTCTGTTCCTAGAAAGTCGACTACTATTTATATACAGATTAAATCTTACACCGAGAGAAATACTAAGAGTGTTCAGCATATTTAAGTTAACGTCTATTGATGATATAATGACAATTAGCCCTGAAACAAATCAAGGAAGTAAGGACATCAATTACAAGAGGCCCATGGGCCTTAACGCTCATCTGACTATAAAGACGTGTATATGAGAGGCCGAATAGGCCTAGAATAAATTGCACAACTACTCTACAGCTTACCAAGACATTTTTGGTTACTAAAACATTTTCTGCAAACTTGAAATCATGTTCTTTGTACATGTTATTACACAAATGTTATTAATCCAAAACTGCTTATGAAAAAGAAATTTTGATATCTCAGCTCACTTAACCAAAGAGATCTTTACTATAGGTCAAGGTCAATTATTTGAACAAATCCGTAGCTTTTCATCCACTTATATCAAAGAACAAATATTAACAGTCTGGATCCGTTTGTTATTGAGAAGTCGTTTGAAAATTTCAACACATTTGACCCCTGTGACCTTTGGAAAGAGAAAATGTCATTTACATTTACCATATTGGTAAACCGACATTCCAGCATACTACGGGCCGATTTTCAGCACTCTGGTCATTTTAGCTATTGAGAAAAATCATTTAAAGATTTTACACATTCGTCCTCTGTGACATTGAAAATGTGTCAAGGTCATTCATTTTATCAAACATGATACGTGCCCAATATCAGCACAATGGGCCATTTGGTTATTTGTTGAGATGAAGTTGTTTAAATATTTCAACACATTGGACCCCTTTGACCTTAAATGTTGGTCAAAGTAATTCATCTTAACAAACTTGGTAGCCCTCTATCCCAGCATCACACTGGCCCAATATCAGCATCCAGGACCTGTTTGTTATTGAGAAGAAGTTGTTAAAGATTTTGATATATTTGACAGCTGTGACTTTGAAAGTAACTCAAGGTCATGCATTTTATCAAACTTGGTAGTTCTTCATCCCATCATGCTTCTGTCTCAAGACCATAACCTTTGGCCTTTTGGTTATTAAGAAGAAGTCATTTGAATGGAAAGTTTACATACCGTGGACAGGGCACGGCACCAAAAGGACGAAACACAATGGTTATATAGGTCATCCTGAGCCAAATGACCTAATAAATAAGATATGTTAAAACTGTCTACAATTTGGTGGGATAATGCTTTATTATTGTCATCTACATTAGATTGGGAACATATAAAGGCCATACTGAAACACTATCAATTCAAACCAGCTAGGTTCAAAACAAACTCATTGAAAACTTAAGTCTTTGGAATAGAGTGAAATATATGTTTCTTTTAATAACCTTATATCATTACAATTTAATTTGAATTACATAATTATATATGTACATTAAAATTAGAGTACATTACGTGTGCTAAACCAAGTGATAAAACCTTCTATTTCATTTCTAACAAACAATTTGTTTAGCTAGTGCAGATAAATCTCTTTTAAAGTTATGTACTAAAATTGCACATAACCCATCATGATAGGAAGCATGTTCAAAGTGTGCTTCAGATCAAATATCTCCATCAACAAACACACCACACAAGCAAGTACCATTTACAAAGCAACTGTCACGCTTTCTCTACATATATATACAGAATTTCATAGGGTTAAATCGGAAAGCTGCATTGTGGTTTTAATGGGGTTTTTTCTTGTGGAATGTAAATTTTACTTTTTTCAAACTATCAAATTCTTTGTCTCAAAAGTCACATGGTGTTGGGTAGAATGAAATTCGACAACCCCAAGGACATTTTCACCTTTGTATTGATACTTTTATATTTTTTGTATTGTTGTTTGTTTTCTTGTATCAATATTCGAGGAAGGTTTTTTTTGTGTAAAGCTGGACATTTTCCCTGGTGTTAAATTAGATCTGAAATGCATTAAAAACATACTTTCTGACATATGTTAAATTTTCATCACATCTCATTTCAAAATGAGAAAACATACTTAAGTAAAACTGTGGTGAAAACTTCACTGGAAATAGCATAGTGGGATGTAAAGGTACCTTTACTTGTCAGGAATTACTTTTTTACAGGAAGTGTTGCACATGTGATCATATTTTCTTTTTTCCAATAACAAAGAAAACGTCAAAATTTTAAAGAAATCTTTAACAATGACAACGTTATTTATTCTACTTTCTTAAACAGATAAAAGTTATGAGATAAAACAATGATAATGGAAGGCAGGTGGTGGAAGTTCATAAAATTCAGTTCCATTTGTAGTTTTAGTTCAACCTAATTATGATAACACATTTTTTATCATTCATTTTGATATTCTATTCTATTAGTTTTCCAACTGGGAAAAATCACTGCTTATGTACACCATCAAAACTTCCAGTGAAATTCATTAACTTCAAAGCAGTTGCAAATGCTGATGGAGCCAAATGCTGATAGAGCCTAATGCATGGTTGACAAAATCAGAATATTTAAAACATAGTATTATAGGACGGTATTGCTTTCAAACTAACAATAAAGCACTTCATTGATAAAATTAAAGCTGAGTTAAAATTTTTAAAATTAGGGAATCTTATGACATGATACAAAGATATATTTCTAATCATGCCTACATAAATACCTTCCAGAGCAGGTCTCCTGTTCATACCCTTTCACATCATTTAGACTGTTTTGAAAAAAAAATGAACTTGCTTAAGTTTCCCTATGAACTTTGTCTACCAACCCACAATTCAGCCATATTTGTGGGGACTAAGGATTATCCAGCCACCAGTCAGTAACCTTTACATTAAAGTAATGATACTCTTTATGTTTCTGACTCTAAATCAGTTTACAAATTGCTTTTGAGCTTGTTATACATCTTTTATTGTTGGTCCCACAGATCATAACAAAATAATACAACTTTAGATACAGTATATGATGTTATTGGAGTTGGCAAAGAAACAAATTATTTCCCCTTATAGTTTCCCAAATTTTATACAAAATTATCTCCACTTAAAGTTTCCCAAATGTTACACAAAATTATCTCCCCTTACAATTTACTAAATATCATACAAAATTACCTCACATTAAAATGTCCAATGTTGACTCTTTATCAATATCATGACTCCATTTCTGCATTAAAACCTCATTCAATATAACACAGATTTTTTCCATCTCTTTTAAGTTGCTTTGGTTTTTTTTTACACTTAGATCACCCAAATACAAACAAAATCAACATTTAGCTTGAAAAACCTATCTACACATCAATTTTCTTCCATTTGCAGGTTACCCCAAAACAGAACCCAGTCAATCAAAATAGAAGAAACCCAATGATGATTACAACTGTTTTCAAAGGCAATCGACAGTCAGAATCATATCACTTCATCATGCTCTAAATGACATCTTAACAAAATTAATGATTAATCATCATTATCATGTGACAAGATGAAAAGGCAGAGTCTTGACACACCCATGAGCATTCTGAATCAAATATAGACTGTTTTCCTAAAATTCCCATCTGCTCTCTGTTAATCACCTCCTTTGTTTCTAATAAATTACAGAAACGGAACTATAACAATTTATCAATGAAACAAAGAATTCATTTTGAAAATTGATGAGATATAGCTTGAAAAATGTGGGTCCAGGGTACCTAAATTTCAGATACAATTACTGCTATTGAATTAATTAAAAACCAAATTTATTTTCAATCTAATACATGTCCAATGATGGGATAACAGTTATGTCATATGATCAAAGGCCGAACAGTGACAGGGACATAAAATAAACCCGGACGTAGAAAAGTATAAAAAAAAATGTGTTGAAGTATACGTGTTGATCACATGGAAAACAAAAAGATAAGAAATATTTCCATTGTATAAACAAAACAAAAGCAACATAAATAATTGATAGCACATACAAAAGAGTTAAATACTAAGCAGGTTCATAATCACAGGCTTCGCTAATTATTGTACGCAATTCGTTAACATCAAGCAATACACATACATACATAGCGAGCAAACTACAGCAAATGTACCACAGATTGAATAGTAACAGAAATCAATAAAGTCAACATAAAAATACATTGACGAGAGCTTCACAAACAAACAAGGAGGAGATCGTATAGAATACATATTGGAATTGAGCTGATTTCCTAGTGACAGAGATTTATCTGTTCAGTCTGATGAATGTAATGTAATCTGTGATATGTAATTTATCAATATCTTAATTCACCTTTGGAATAACCTTGAATTTTCCTGTGTTTTTCTTCAGTGTTTTTAAGAAAAATGCATCGACAAATCAATGAAATATACCTAGCAACACAAAATATTCACTAGTTATCAGGCAGTGGGCACCTCTGTAGAGAATAATAAAAACAGATTTTTACTTAAATAGAGTAGTATATAGATTGATCAAATTTGTTATGTCTAATTAAATCATATTTTTAAAAGTTCATACATTGACAAGAGCTTCACAAACAAACAAGGAAATATGGGGCCAGAAATTGATGAACAAAAAGCCCTAAAATTTAACAACATTGAAATACTGAGAGTGTCATACCTAACATTCAATGAGCCCATATAGCAAGCACTCATTACCCCTGGCTAAACAGGGGGGGGGTGCTAATTATAGGACAATGAACTTACATTCTTAATTAATGCAATAGAAAGGCTAATCATGGACTATTATAAGACCTCTTACCTGTTGAATATAGTCAGTGTGAAAATCTATTTCACTGCTGGCTCACCTACAGATATCTAATGCCTTCTATCATATCAAATACTTTGGATTTGATAATATTTATTATGGGGAATATGTAAATTCTGAGTAACAATGGAATTATCTGTTGGTTACAAATAAACATCTGTATAATCATTTAACAAAGAATACCCATGATGCATCATTATGGCAAGAGATGATAACACTGAATGAAGATGAAATAACCCATTAAAAATGTGTTGAGAAACAAATAATTCCCCACAGCTGTCATAGAATTCTTCATAACATATATAACAAATAACTTACACTTAAGCTAGATATGCACATGTTTTAAACTCAGACGCAACCATATCCAAGTATTCTCATTAAACTATGCACCCTTAAATTGGACCACAGTAATTTCTCTATCTTAGAGAGACGTTTTTATTACAGAATTTGGTGTAATTTTGCTACATGCAAAAAAACTATTATACTGGGACTAATTGATTGGACTAAGACAAAGATTATTTCAGAATGATGGTTTAGAGAGATTTTGTTGTGTCACACCATTTCCACAAATTCTGAGTAACCGAAACTTCACCATGTACATCCTTATCAACATGTTTAATTAGAATTGTTCTATATTTCAATATACAAGAACAGAAAATTCAATACCTTAAATACATGCATGACAACCAACAGGAGCACCAAACATAACCATTAATGTAAATAATAAATTATCATAGTACAGTTCAGTACTGAAGTACATGTATATATATATCTATATATAGCTAATTGTTTGCAAATAGTTGTATGATTGGATAAGAAGTTCCACCAAGCCACACATGGTTCCTAAAAATCTTGATAACTGTTTAAGTTGCCTGTTTTATTTTTTAAATGAATTTCATATTCAAAACCTGCAAATTAATTGACTAATGCATTGTATCCTGAGCAAATAAGTAAATTAAAAATAATTTAAATTGAAGATTTACTTTATACTTACATTACTACATAATATGTAATTTGTATATTTACTATCCGTTTACAAACTTTGCATAATAAAACAGTATGAAAGATTTTTCCAGCAGTTATCTGCGTTCTTCTAATCCGCATTGGCCATTTGCACAAAAATCTTTTATCCACCTTCATCTTCAATAAACACTTCCTTACCCTTAAAGACATGTTCATATGTTTTGAAGGTAGAATATCCCATTTCACATACACACATACTTGATAAATACTAATATCTCCATGCAAGGTTTCACAGAAATGTCCTTCTTTTTCTAATAATTATTTAAACACATATATCCATTTCATTTATACTTCGACTGCTTTTCTGTATCTGCTGATACAGCTCTGCTAACTCTGAGTGAGATACAAGCAAATTCAAACTTGAGGTGCAGTGTGTGTCAAACTGTATGCCATTAAACATCTCTGTGAGTTTTCCTTATAAGAGAGATGTATACCACAGGAGGTCAATGCTTCCAAGTGACAGAAACCCATGTCACGGTTCACATAACTATCAATGCATTGGTGAACCCATCCAGCCCTGGAAAGAAACAAAATAGAATTCAAGAAATCATATCTGGCTGTTATTAAGTAAAATATGTCAAGACAATTTCTTGTTTTGAATTACTTTTTAACAGTATACTGCTCTTAATTTCAACAAATACTTCAATCTTTCAAAAACTAATATGTGTACTATTTTACTTTTCAATATTTCAAAAACTAATACATGTACTTTTTTCCTTTCCATCTTTAAAAAACTAATACATGTACTTTTTTATTTTCTAATTTTTCATAAATGAATATATATTTCAACAAGTATTACAGTGCATGTTGTTTAACTCATTTCAAGCTGAGTAATTCAGGAATCTGAAAACTTCTAAACAATTATTCAGCAAATTATACTACTAAACTATAATAATAGATACTCATGTATATATCGTCTTGTAATCTCAAAACTATTTTTAAGAATGCTCTTTCTACTTTCTGTAAAATTTCTTTCATACACATACAGGTAATCAGAGTAAACAATACAAGTTTTCTTTGTGTACATATACAATATCAAAATTAATATTTCGTAAATATCTAAAGGAAACACAGACTGTAGACTAAATAATACCGTTCCCTGAAAAGCTGACACCAGTAATCCGTTATGGTACATTCCCTGTGTAACAGTTCGTTTACAGTTTTATATGGAAAGGTATTGTACTGTCCGACAACGTGTTAACGGTCCTATACCTCACCAGACAATTATACAGGAACTATTCCCACAGGAAAGTGACATAACAGATAGAGTACATCACAATGCTGTACAGTGACTTCTTACACACCTTTTCTCCTTCTATGTTCTTGACATTAATATAACATTTGAAATTGGAGAGAGGTCAAGCATAATATCTAAAAAATTACAGCAAAACTTTCATTTCCTACAAATGTAAATAAGTCTGAAGTTTACAATTTTAAATTAGGTATTGATGCTACTAGAGAAGATGACATCAATTTTGAGTATTATATCTAAGACTCTTTCAACAAGGGGCATCAACTCCAATCTAATTCAAATTCAAATCCTAAACTCTGCTTTGTTACTCTCCATATTATTAGGATTTGACAACATCCCAAACGGGATCATGTTCTGAAGACTTTCTCTTTATGCCAATCAACCTACTGCTTACCAATCTTGAAATTGAATGGAGGTGGTCACACAAAGTCATTTTGTTTCAACATGTCACGAATCTATGCATCAATCTGATTAAAATGCTGTTCCAATTTTTCACTCTACTGCAGAGCTTTGAGTGAAGTTCAAAGGGTGCAAAGTTCACTAGAACATGACCCCTTATGGGATGCTGTCAGACCCTAATGTGGAGAGTAATGGAGCTGGATTTAGGACCTATGTTTTAATCAGATTGGGCACAAATCTTGAAATTTTATCATTCTTGTTCATTTCACTCAATAAGATATCAGAGTCAAGTAAGTTGTCACACAGTATCAACACAAAAGATTATTGGTCAAATATCACTTTCAATTTCATCATGTGATGTACTAAAAGAAAAGGGGAGACAACATGAAAACCAGAAATAAATATCCCAAAAATACCTATGGAAAGTTCTCCATTTCTCCAAATATTCTCAAGCCAAATTCAAAAGCATGATCAATTTATTGAAGTCAGGCAGAATAATTGCAAATTAACTATCTTTCAAAACTGAATTGTATATATGTGTTACAGATATAATTTTTTAAAGAAAACCTTTTCTATTTGATGTTTTATCAATGACATATTTGATGGTAAGTACACAGAAAGTGGCAATGTGTTACCTAATTTGTAAAAAGGGCTTTTCAATAAAAGGTTGTTAACCAAGTTTGACTTTATTTAACACAGCTTAAAATGAATAAGTTTTAAAGGGAGATATTTGTTTGTTAGTTGGTTCATTGCTCCATGAACAGCAATGTCTCCTTGAAGTAGCTGATGGCTACCTCACTGAACAACACACTCAAGGCCCTTTGAATGCTATCCAGAACAACTGAAGTAAAGTATCTTGCCCAAGGATACAACCACGACAATAAAGACCAGTGTGTTTCAAAACTTCCTGAGAGTAGGATAGTACCATGGGTAGGGTGCAATTAATCTGCATGTACCTCACATCTTCAATTGGGGTTACAACAAGCAATCATGGGCCCTTGGAAAGTGTACTCAGAAATGTCAAGAACAGAGAAAATGGTGGTAGATTAGGTACTTGGTAAATGAAGCAGTAAATTGAAATTAAAGATATATTTTACTTATGTCTTGTTGTGATATGACCCCATTTCATGAAGTCCCATATAAGGGAATGTTGGTATCATGAAGCATGAAGTTCAAAATTAATATGTAAAGGGCAGCCTTCAAACAGACCGATCATTTATTTCCTTAATGAAGGGCACTTTGATACAGAAAACAAATTTAAATGTTATCAATAGTCTCCTAAATTTCCATTTGGCTTTACAAACATCAGAGTTAAACAAATGATTCACAAATTTGAATAAACTAAAAAAAAAAAAAAAAAAATTTGTTTCAATTGCTGTGAATTTTCATTTTTTTCACGTTTTTTGCAAATTTGAAATAAAGAAGATGTTTTGGCAGGAGACAGATCCCACAACACATGCATAAATAAGTAACCATAACAAAACAAACCAGTGCTCCTGTGGCCCGGGTTTACACCTATTGGACCTGTTTGAGATATACGTGTATAAGTGTCTCATGAGCAAATGTAAAAGTGCACATTAATCAATCTGATACATACAAACCTTCTTGTTTTTTTGTAAAGTCATATCAATTGAGATACAATATTTAGTCTTGTTGAGAACGACTGATAGCAGATATATGATCTTATATTGGAGGGAATACCTGAAAAAAACCTACATCTACAAACAGATAACCCTAAACTTGTCATTGGTGGAAAGCTGATGTCTTATCAACCAAATCTCCAATCCATGGGTGACAAATCTTTAGACTTTAAATTCAATACGATCCAGCAGAAAGTCTGAGAATTCTTTTTTACTTTTCTTCATCAAAATAAGATTTTTCTATCGTCTACTGTAATATTTATATATATATGTGGGAACAAAATTTTCATTTACTGACTGTTATTCTTTTTGTGTTTTGTGGATAAAGAGCGATATCATAAATCAATGAAAAAAAAACAACCACACAAAAAGTAAACATTTCACAGGTAGATTCCTTTGCAACCTACTTCAGAAGTAAGTCATTTTAATGAATATGTGTTTGATCAACACCTACACACGTCTCATAGAAGCCAGAAGAAAATCAGGCAATGAACCCTTATGCTTATATCATATTGGTTGTTTCAAACTGTGCAGACTTCGGAGTGAACTGGCAACACAAATATTAATGCAGCTCTGACAGAGTTGAAGAGTTGATCAATAAAACAACTTCAGACTTGTCCTTTATTCTTAATCAAGCTACTGTGATGTATCTTTTTTGTGGTGTCTGCTAAAGTGATGCTACTTCATTGACATAGAGGCTTCAGGATATATGCTACCTTATTATGATATATTGTTTACAAATTAGTTCCAAATACTGAAAATGGAAAGAAAAACCCAAGCAACAAATACATACTCCACCACTGCTAGAGACAGTGGGCTTTTTCTTTCTTTAATTTTTGAGGGGGGGGGGGGGTTATAGGGAGTAGGGAATGAATATATTTTATACTTGGTTTGTGCAACTTCCTTGAAGGGAGGTAACTCTCAATATTGAAAAAGTATTATATGAATTTTCTTCCATTTACTTTTGGGCTTGAGAAAATTACTTAACATGTTAATAAAAGAGAATTTTTTTAACTGTTACCAGCAGCTTTTCAGAGAAAACCTCAACCTAAGACTGATATTCAAATAAGATTCTTTATATTAAAGATACACCATTAACACAAAATAAACCATACTTATAAAGACTATCACCTTAATCAGTGTTTGTAAGGCAGACATTGAAAGGGTGTTACCTACATAGTTGGCAGCAGTGCAGTACAACATATAAACAGCTTTAAAATCTTGCTTGCAAGTGATTTGATTTGTTCTACATATTATACAGTGCATTAAAATACTGCAAAGGTTGGTATTTTTGAGGGGTTTTCTTATTATTTTGAAAATACAATTCCAAAATAAGGTACTTTGAAAACAATCTTTTTTTGTTATTAAATAGCAAAAATTTGAGCCATAGTAAAAACAACCTTGACAGTAAGAAAGTTGAATCATTATGATAGAAGATTCACATTTTTAAAAATGGTGCTTGATCTGTGCCGAGAAATCAAATGTCAAATATCAGTATTTACCTAGTTATCAGTTCTAGATAATACAATTGAAACACAATATATTGACATCAATTGATGAAATCTGTCCAATTCAATAATCAGGGGAAACATGAAACATTTTACGATATTTAAGGAATATTTTTCATCAGAACATTGTTGTTAACATTAATTTCAAAATTCTGTTAAATACACCATAGATATTAGTACTAGTAGTATTAATATGTTAAAAGCAAAAATATTTAGAATATATAATTTTCTAAGCTTTCTGTAAAATCTTCAATATTATTAGTCACTTGAGACCAAGGATCTTCAAGCTGATTGGTCACTTGACATACAAATCAACCAATGACTAACTTACAGCAGCTCTTGTGTCTTCTTTGGCTATGATCTTCCGCGTCTGATCATCCGAGAACTTGACAATGGTGCCAATTACCCGAGCCAATGTCTGAAGATAAAACAACAAATCACAAATGATAGTTTATTTTTTTCTGGATATCTATGTTATATGATAATGTCTACAGATAAATAGGGGGAAATATCAATGGGTAAAACATTATCTTAAAGTAGCTAACATGAATTGTAACTCTTTTGAAATGAAGGCAATTTTTGACATGTCGCTTGGCAACTCTGTAAACGATCAAACATGGCTACAAAGATCAAACACTATGCTGCTGTTCATTGAACTCAACATTATATCTTCTGTATTTGAATCAAATTTTAAAAGGAAAAGATTCTATAAATTGAGATAAAAAGTGATGACCCCTCTTTAATGAGGAACTAAGGAAACCACTATAGTGACAAAAATTCCATCAACATTTCATTTAATTTTGAATATGCCGTTTAAACATTTCAGAAAATATTTCAAGAGAATATTTTCAGAAGTTGAAAAAATTTTTATGCACATATCCTACAGCAATACAAGTGATTTGCCCTTGAAATCTGTATATAGATATATAGACAAGATTGGTTTAAGGAAAGGACATAACTCCCCCATAATGGCGATATGTATTATACTGATATCCCGTGATGACACTAGTAGGACACTCCATCCCATGGGTGTGTTTGTTTTATGTTATTTCACATGGTAATTTCCCAAAAAAAACATTTAAAAAACTTACCTTGGTTTCCTTGCCCATCATGTACTGGAATAAGATATTCCGAAGATACTGAAAAAATAAAAATTCAATATCAGAACTGACTTCCAAATCATGATTGCAAGTTGCACTTCAGATACCCTGTGTTTGGTTAAATTGTCAGTTCTACACATCATCAATTTGTAGCATTTGTCTAGTAAGACAGGTCAATAGGACAGAGGTATTTACAAGACAATTGACATATGGTTGTTATATTTTCTAAAGCAAGCACACATCTGAACAATTTTAACAAAAGAACTCTGAATAGAATTAGAGTTTACTTATATATCACACATTTATAAACTCTATGAAGAAAAGGAGAAAAAGATAAGAAATATCTTCTACAGTCTTTTGATTCGGTATGAAGTTATTTTCAATTTAAAATTTTTTCGAATTTTTATTGTTTTTACTAAGTCAACATAACAAGTATTTGTTTGTTTCTCGGGTAAATTGTCCCATGAACAGCCAGGGTCATTTAGAGGCAGGGTCCACTTGTAGTAGATGCAGCTACCACACTGTACAAGATATGGGAGGCTTATCACAAACTATCAACAACTATTAGGGTAAAGGGTCTCTCAAAATGACATAAACAAAACAGGACAGACCAGTCCATGTCTCAGTTTTCTGAAAAACCACCGAGGGTAGGGACTGACAACCAAATACCTAGAATCTTCACATGAGTTTACATAAGACAACACATTAACAGACATGAGTTTACATAAGACAACACATTAACAGACATGAGTTTACATAAGAACACACTAACAGACATGAGTTTACGTAAGACAACACACTAACAGACATGAGTTTACGTAAGACAACACATTAACAGACATGAGTTTACATAAGAACACACTAACAGACATGAGTTTACGTAAGACAACAAACTAACAGACATGAGTTTACGTAAGACAACACATTAACAGACATGAGTTTACATAAGAACACACTAACAGACATGAGTTTACGTAAGACAACACACTAACAGACATGAGTTTACGTAAGACAACACACAAACAGACATGAGTTTACGTAAGACAACACACTTACAGACATGAGTTTACGTAAGACAACACACTAACAGACATGAGTTTACGTAAGACAACACACTACCAGACATGAGTTTACGTAAGACAACACACTAACAGACATGAGTTTACATAAGAACACACTAACAGACATGAGTTTACGTAAGACAACACACTAACAGACATGAGTTTACATATGACAACACACTTACAGACATGAGTTTACATAAGACAACACACTAACAGACATGAGTTTACGTAAGACAACACACTACCAGACATGAGTTTACGTAAGACAACACACTAACAGACATGAGTTTACATAAGACAACACACTACCAGACATGAGTTTACGTAAGACAACACACTAACAGACATGAGTTTACATAAGACAACACACTTACAGACATGAGTTTACGTAAGACAACACACTAACAGACATGAGTTTACATATGACAACACACTTACAGACATGAGTTTACATAAGACAACACACTAACAAACATGAGTTTATGTAAGACACCACACTAACAGACATGAGTTTACATAAGACAACACACTAACAGATATGAGTTTACATAAGACAACACACTTACAGACATGAGTTTACATAAGACAACACACTAACAGACATGAGTTTACATAAGACAACACACTAACAAACATGAGTTTGCATAAGACAACACACTAACAAACATGAGTTTACATAAGACAACACACTAACAGACATGAGTTTACGTAAGACAGCAAACTAACAGACATGAGTTTACATAAGACAGCAAACTAACAGACATGAGTTTACGTAAGACAGCAAACTAACAGACATGAGTTTACGTAAGACAACAAACTAACAGACATGAGTTTAATAAGACAACACACTAACAGACATGAGTTTACGTAAGACAGCAAACTAACAGACATGAGTTTACGTAAGACAACAAACTAACAGACATGAGTTTAATAAGACAACACACTAACAGACATGAGTTTACGTAAGACAGCAAACTAACAGACATGAGTTTACGTAAGACATCACACTGACAGACATGAGTTTACATAAGACAACACACTAACAGACATGAGTTTACGTATGACAACACACTAACCACTGGGCTATTAAGGCACTTCACATCAACACACACTATTATTCTGCTAGGATGATACAAAGGAGATGGTATACATAACACTAACATACCTCTATTTGTGTCGGCTCATTTAGAAGTGGTCCATATGCAGTGCCATCTGTAGCATAGCCTGGACTGAGAGGTGGGGAGTCTAAAGATAGCTGTGCTGGTCTCTTGTCCATGGAATTTATCTGAAATCAACGATGACTTTGTAAAAACAGGAAACATGAGAAATGGCTTTAACATCTTAGTATGGTATACTTAAAGGGTTATCCATCCTTTTTTGATTACCATGTCTCTGTTATGTTCATGTGTTAGAGTTAAGTTATATGTTACCTCACATCACACATACGAGTTGTGTTAAAGTTCCGCCACTTTGATAAATTCAATTTCATGTCTCTTCAACATTTTCATATTAAACTCAAAATTAATCAAAATACTTGACTATCATTTTGCATCGATTCATGATCTGTTTCTAAATGACCAATCACAACAGATAAAGAGTCCTCTAAGGATCCAATATATCACGCCACATTTAGAAGGACTATCTTTCTAAAAGCTTCATTTTGTTGTGTAGATATTGAAAGTATTCACCATGATTGTTTTTAAATAATAACAAAATGTGAAATAATCATACCATTATAATGTAGTAGTTTTTATATTACTACATTGATTTTATCAAATGAAATTGTATTTACAGACAACAACAATTCACCATATTTACACAGCAATAGGACAATGTTTAGTAACAAGCCCACCTCTCCCCTCAACTTAAAATGTGAGATTGTCACCTTTGACATTTGGGAATATTACTGGATAAATAAAGATATAAAGAAAAGGTACAGAAACTGTATAACAATCCTATCTTCAATAAGTCAAAAAAAGTGCATTTTGGTCTCAAAGCTGGGATATCTCATTTTAGCAATGTATGATTTTTCCATTGAAAAGAAATAACTATTAATTAAATAATGTAGCCCTTTCTTCAGTAAAATATATCAGTTCATCATTCCTCCTGAAATCTTATGGCAAAAATGGCAAAACCTAGATACTGATGAGGAAAAACAAGTGACACAGTCTGATGATGATAAAATATGATACCTTTTGGTGTAGCTCTCTCTCCCTAATCCTACTCTGGGCGATCTCTCCACTCAGCTGCTGAACCTGAGCCTGAAGAACAATATATCACAAATTACAATTTATAACCAACATTTCTCTAAACCTTTATTTCATAATACTTTCTTCGGGTTGTTAATGTCATTAGAATACAAAATTTTATAACACAACCAGTAGAAAGTTTAAGTGTGATGTTTCAATGACTACATTGTCACCTTCATCTTATAAACACGGCCAGTGGAAGATTTAAGTGTGACATTTCAATGACAACACTGTCACCTTCATCAGACAAATGACCATATGTAAATAATATACACAATATACACTGTTTTTTTCAGATTAGAGGGTATACAGACGACTGCTCGACAAAGGCAATTACTTATATATTGGGTATACAGACGACTGCTTGACAAAGGGAATTACTTATATGTGGGGTATACAGACGACTGCTTGACAAAGGGAATTACTTATATGTGGGGTATACAGACGACTGCTCGACAAAGGGAATTACTTATATATGGGGTATACAGACAACTGCTTGACAAAGGGAATTACTTATATGTGGGGTATACAGACGACTGCTTTACAAAGGGAATTACTTATATATGGGGTATACAGACGACTGCTTGACAAAGGGAATTACTTATATGTGGGGTATACAGACGACTGCTTGACAAAGGGAATTACTTATATATGGGGTATACAGACGACTGCTTGACAAAGGGAATTACTTATATGTGGGGTATACAGACGACTGCTTGACAAAGGGAATTACTTATATATGGGGTATACAGACGACTGCTTGACAAAGGAAATTACTTATATATGGGGTATACAGACAACTGCTTGACAAAGGGAATTACTTATATGTGGGGTATACAGACGACTGCTTGACAAAGGGAATTACTTATATGTGGGGTATACAGACGACTGCTTGACAAAGGGAATTACTTATATGTGGGGTATACAGACGACTGCTCGACAAAGGGAATTACTTATATATGGGGTATACAGACAACTGCTTGACAAAGGGAATTACTTATATGTGGGGTATACAGACGACTGCTTTACAAAGGGAATTACTTATATGTGGGGTATACAGACGACTGCTTGACAAAGGGAATTACTTATATGTGGGGTATACAGACGACTGCTTTACAAAGGGAATTACTTATATGTGGGGTATACAGACGACTGCTTTACAAAGGGAATTACTTATATATGGGGTATACAGACGACTGCTTGACAAAGGGAATTACTTATATATGGGGTATACAGACGACTGCTTGACAAAGGGAATTACTTATATATGGGGTATACAGACGACTGCTTGACAAAGGGAATTACTTATATATGGGGTATACAGACGACTGCTTGACAAAGGGAATTACTTATATGTGGGGTATACAGACGACTGCTTTACAAAGGGAATTACTTATATATGGGGTATACAGAAGACTGCTTGACAAAGGGAATTACTTATATATAGGGTATACAGACGACTGCTTGACAAAGGGAATTACTTATATGTGGGGTATACAGACGACTGCTTGACAAAGGGAATTACTTATATGTGGGGTATACAGACGACTGCTTGACAAAGGGAATTACTTATATATGGGGTAAGTAAAATTTCCAGTGACGACTTACCGACGTCAAGACTGAGGTGACCTGATCGCCTTGTTCTAAGTATGTCTGAATGATATTGTGTTGTTTATTCATTAGAAGTTGTTTGTTGAAGTTGTGATGTGTAGTGTAGTTGTTGTGGTTATTGAGTACATCAGATGTGTTGTTGTTGTATAAAGTTGTTTTTGTTGTTGTTGTTGTTGGTCATCATTAGTGTTTGTGTATTGAAAATAAAAATTTTTGTTAGCAGAATATCTCCTTTAGTATTGAAATATATAACTGATTAATCACTCTTGTGGTTTACAAACCTGTCAAAATATTTATTTTTCACCCAAAGATGAACGAAAAACCTATTTTTGTAATAATGGGAGCAGAACACCTTTAGATTTAACTTCAAAGTTCGGTAGTACTTATTCTTCATATGAAATTAAACTAAACACAATATCTTAACATTCAGAGTGGACAAAATACTCTTATAAAATACAGGATGGAAAAGTAACACCTTGGACTTGACTTCATCGTTGATTGCTCCCAGCCAGTGAAAATTGGCAAGACAACTGGAAGTTCCAGCACAGAAATTATAGCTGAAGAAACCTGATTATCAAATGTAGACAAAATAAGGTTTTCCTACACTACATTATATAACAAAGTAGAACTATTCACTTAGTTAGCATGGGTGTATAATATGTATTGCAGTTTTAATATATGTGCATTTTAATTTCTAATATGTTGACTATATGTAAATAAGATTATATTGTAAGGCAGATCAATATGTGATTCAAAGAATCACCGTGAGAGTGGTGTTACAATGAACATATACTTATTGTACACAGACCTGCAAGTCCATGTTGGTGAGCTCGAGGTCCTGTATATCACTCTCAAGGTTTGGGTCAGAAATGTCAAAGGTCACTTTTTTGCGGACTGGTTGTGTCGGTAGCGGCCTGTCCAGTAAGGCTGTGGGTAGGGAATTCTGTTCAAGGTGTCCACGAGCTTCAGCTAATTCTAGTCTGGATAAACAATTCATACAGTATTTTTGAAACTTCATTGACCACTAAATACCAGGAAACTTTTGCAGTTAGTAGTAAATGGTGAATTTATATCTAATATTTACATTTCAAAATAATACACATGTATATTCTTATGCACAACAAATGACCTGCTGGAGTCCTTCTGTATGCAGTATACTGTAAGTGTGGAAATGTAAGCATGGGAGGAATTTACACCAAATACACGGAAGTCATTCGTCCATGTCAATTTCACCTACACGCATAAATCTGTGATGTACTACGTATATATTCAAATACGAACTAAATATGGGAAGGTACATATACATCCCCCACACCCCCCTTCTCATTATACCCGAGTGTGCACGATACCCGCCAATTTATGGTATTATGAAAATAACCTCCATGTTCAGATTGCCTGTAGAAACTATGAAATCAACGTCCCGCAAAAATAACATGTTTACAGCATTCTATCTTGAGAAGTAAATATCATTACCAGATTTGTACATGTGTGTCAGTCTGTTGGCAGAAAATATCTCACGCATGCATTTTACTTCGGACTACAAGAGCCTAAAACCAACCTCTAAATTCCTATCCCATGCGAAGATATTTATGACGTAAAGTCAATGATACCAGAAAATGTTTCAGAGATGTTGTTTAAGACCAGAGATGACCACTAAGTTGTATCATTACCTGTGTCTTTCCTTCAGTTCTCTGATGTGATTGGTCAGTTCGATGACCTGTTTCTGGAGGAGATGACCGCTAGTGTTGCCACTCTGTAGGGCACTAATAGCCAGCTGGTTGTGATGAAGCAACTCCTGGGCAGATCAAACACATCAGAAATAAAACAACATTAGAGGTCAAACACAAATCAGACGTCACACACACAATCAGAGGTCATACTGCTTATAACTGGATAAGATGCATGAATCGCATTGACCTGATAAATTATGTTTTCACTATTCATCCTGGTAAACAACACCTTCCCATTCATTATGAAAAGTCCCTACCTCCTGAAACCGATATCAAAACAAATTCATTTCTCATGTAACAGTGCCGCTGTATATGTACCTGTATAGGCTTAGCTGAATTTCTTGTGTCTTTATACGGAATCAAAACAGAAATAGATTTATAGAAAAAACATTGGGTAAAAATGTGAATATCATAACATGAAAAAAGTGAGTATAAATTATAAGATACAAACTTTATCACATGAGAAATGAATATCTTATTTTTCTTAAATGCAACCAATAAGCATTTAATTGTTTTTACTGAATCACGAATCAGTGGCTTGTCATGTAAATTTTTTTCGTTTTTATGTAAGGTATCCTACAGCATAATTGAATTCCTATAATCTAATGTCTACGGTATAAAAATGCATCTCTCTTACAAGTTAAACATACTTTACAGCATTACACTGTAGGAAGAATACTGAGGCTTCTGATATTGTAATGATTCTTTTTATATCACATTTCTCTGAGAAATATATTACATTTAGAAGTTTGTGTGGTTGTAATATCTTCTGATAATGTTAGGATTCTTTTAATATCACTTTTCTCTAAAAGATGTAGTTTTATATATAAGAGAAATGCACTGTAATATTAGATACAAGTTTTTTTTTCAAATCTTGACAAATACGAAAAGCGGGAACACGTAATTAAAAACTACATGTAAAGTAAGCACTGGTTCACAATAGAACTTCAATTACAAGTACTGCTCAACAATAACTCTCTCAAAGACTCAATAAAAAACCTCGTCTTCTTAAATAATTCTTGAATTTGAAATTGGATTTGACAAAAACATCTGTTTTGAATGAATTTCTAGAATTTTGACATAAAACCCTAGCAATGCTTTCATATAAAATACAATTTTCTTTTTTTTTTCTTTTTTTTTTCTTCAATATGAGAAAAAAAAAACCAAATGAATGAAAGTGTTCAAAGAATTAGAGAGTGCTAGGTCAGACTTTGATTGATAAAACGAAAACAAAATAATGATGTGTACCTCAGGCTCAATGACACTTGGATCACCTGCTAGCTGTAAGCTCCCGGACTACAACACGATGATGATGACATGTCATAATAAAATAATATTGAAATAATATTCATATAAACAAAATTGGTGAACGTGGAAAAAATAAAGGAGTAATGATGCATGAAGCTGATGGAAGTAAATGCTGAGTAAAACACTCATAATGTTTTCTTTTTCTTAATAAGGGGGCCAACACATCAACTTTGACTCAAGGTCCAGGATGGGCTTAATGCAAGACAAAGAAATGGTATTTGTTAAAAAAAAAATGTTAAAAAAAACTTGTCAGGTGGAAGGTCGAAAGGCTATAACAATGAACGCATATCCTGTTCGATAAAAAAAATCTTACAATTTGTTAACATTTTAATCAACAGTAATATAAATGTCTGGGCAGACTTATTTACCAGACATGGGCTTATTGTTGGATAAAATATGATGACGAGAATAATTATTCATTTCATTCTACTGATCATGATAAGATTATTTTCACTATTACTTGAAACTTCCATCAACTAATCTAAATTTTGGAAGGTAAAACAAAACATGAGGTGTTTTACAGTGAAGTAAAGTGTAGCAGTGCTGCCAGCACAAGGATAGTGGCAAGAACATTCAAATTTGTAACAAAAACAAAAAAGTGTTGGGGAATTTCAGTATACAATATATGCAGGAAAACATTCACCTTGGGCTTTTTTGCATCAAACTATCAAATTTTCAATCAGTGTTTAATTGAACTAAATTACATAAACTTGTATTTCATTATCCTATTCTAGCCCATCTTTTGATAGTGTTTAATAGGCAAAAGAGAAAAAAGGTAAAAGTTAGACTGCAGTGAAAGTTTTCCCATATACAGTATATATAATGCATACATTTCAAACTTGTACCATCAACATACAGTAATACACACAGTAAAAACTGCAATAGTCTGAATACCACTAATACTAAAACAATTTCATTGAAAAAATCAATCACAAAGCCATTGAAATCGTAACAACATTCGGTAACAATTTTGGAACTACTTGGAATATTTTTTTTTCTAAACTTTTATAAGTGTGGAAATTCCTATATTTTACAACAAAAAGATTAATTTTCAAAATGCTCTTCTGAATTTGCTAATAGATCTGACACCTCATTCTATAGTATAGATCGCTCACAAAATCCTACACAACATGTTAAAAGTAAAAAGATCAGAAACAAATTGAAGTTGTATCAAACCATTATCTTAAATAACTCATCACTTGGGCAGAATTTTGTTATTTTTGTAAATGGTATCACTACTTACCCATTAAAAATTCATTCGGACTTTAAAAACCACTAATTTATTTAAAAAATCAAAAGCAATAGGGCACCATTAACTTTATTTTGCAGGCCATTTATTTTGTATGTCATTAAAAATTTATTTCCCTTGTCTATGTGTCTTCATATAAATGTATACAATGAATTTTTTCAGCAAATATATGTCATAAATTCATAATGTGATGCTAAACATTTTCAAATTCATATTATACCCAAAAACCATTCAACCATCAAACCCATAAACATTGTCAATCTACTTAAAAGATTTCTTACTGAAATAACAAACGTTTACCAGTACATAAAGACAATCATGTGATAAAAACACCCATTTTAGGTAATACAATTAAGATCTACAATCCTGCATGAAAATATGACCAACAAGCTGACACTCATTAAAACTGCCCTCTAGAAAATAATACAACCTAAAAACAAAGACAAAAAAGATAGCTCCTTATATGGTAAATGCCTAGAAAAGTTCATATCTACAGTAAGGTGATTTCTATGTTATACAGTAACAATCAGCCTAGAATAATGACAAGCCAACCTTTCTCTCCGTGTTCCATTCCTGTGTAAGTGATTGCACTTCTTCTTTGTGGATGACCTCTTTGACCTCCATGTTTTTCTCATGATTTTGTTTCAACTTTTCCTGAAGCTCCCAAATACTGACTTCATGTTTCTGTTTTAATTCTGTAATCTCTGACTGATGTTGCTGGTTTTGTTCTAAAAGTTTTTGTTCAAGTTCACCAATTCTCGCATCTGATTCCTCTTCAGATTTCTAAATGGACAAGGTGTAGTAGGATATAGTGTTGTCAACAAGACCTGGATACTTGTTTGCAAAAATGAAGAAATTGGATATAATCACATTGCTTCATAAAAGTAAAACTAGAAAATGTTCATAAGACATAAATGATTTTTCCCAGACTAATTACTATCAATGTTTGAAGAATTTGCTGAAATTGTCAAATGTGACCTTTAACCCTTTCATCTTGACCAAAGATTACCATAATATGCTAAGGAGTAAATCTTTGTTATTTTAGTGTGAGATAAATAGGAACCAAATTTGTAGAGAGATTCTCAAGATAGGATGTGGATTCTGCATAGAATGCAACAGGACCCAACATGGATGGTGATGGATGGACAAGGGTAACGCTGTATGCCTCCCCCTCCATCCTCCTCTTTAAAATAGCAGAGACATAAAAACATCTTAGTTTTGAATGCGATAGTTGTCAACAAATTATGAAATATCATAGTAAATAAAATATATATTTTTTGCACCAAATAATGGAGCAAACCCAGGGAAAGAAAGGTAAACAGGTAGGACTAACATATAGTCAAACATCATTATCTCAACTTGGTATAACTCAAGGACCCTGTTTAACTGGAATCATTTCACCAGTCCATGCCTTATTTTACACAAAACAGTCAAACTCACTTAAATCAAATCAAAGTTTCAAATGGTCCTACCAATTTTGAGATTAAAGAGGTACAACTATTTATATTACAATCTCACAAAGAAGGCTGAATATCTGACCTTCATCTGCTCCAGCAATTGATTTCGCATCTCTTCCGTGGAATCATCTTTCTCATGGAGTTCCCGGTGTAATTCCTCCATAGCTTCTTTGTGCTCAAACATCAAGCGATTCTCCTCCCTGTTACTCTTCTCTGTGTAATTTCATAATAAATGAAATCTAAATCATTATTTCACTCTCAACAGTATTCCAAATTAAATGAATATCTCAATTTAATAAGCACACTCATCTTGGGGACTTTAACCACCAAAACAGTGCCATTAATAAAATTATCGACACTGAAAAATTCACACGAGAAATGTTGAGATATGAATCGTTGGTAAAGAAAATGCAACTTGAATTTGGAAACAAAACCAATATTTCAGCCTCATTATTTTGAATATAAATAAATAGCTGACTACTATACGAGAAAATCAGTGTAGACCACACAACCTTCTTCTGTCATAGTTTTTATCTCTAACTTTCATGAAAAAAAAATTGTGCTCACCTCTCCATGCCTTTTAACATCTGATCAAATACTCATATGACATAACATTAAATTATTCTGCTGTTCATAACAGAAAGATCTTATGACTTATAAAATGTCCGGTTTTATTATTTTAAAGTATCAATGACCTCAAGACATGTATATATTTGAAAAAAAAAATAACACCCGAAATTTTTCTTCCTTTTAAACTGCAAAATTTAACCTGAATACAACAACTTTGTACCATCTCGACAAACAGTCAATAACCTGACCTAGTCCATATTGATAAACACACTAATCTTTACAGTGGCGATTACCCTACTTGCACCAATCAACATTTTGTCTATATCTAGACAAATATACATTCTGTCTTAATTATGGACTTACCAACAGCTTCAGAAAATGTGTTTTCAAATTCACGATCCTTAGATCCCAATTTTTTTTCAAATTCTTTAACCAGCTGTTTGATTTTGGACCCATGTTCGTTCTCCTTGTCCTGGATCAACTCTCCGTAGTGCTGTTTCATCTTTTCTAATTCCATCGAGTGTTCTCTCTTTAATTGGTCCATCTCTTCCTCAGATTCAATTTTGAAACTGTGAAAATCTTTCTCGACTTTCTTACTCGTATTTTTTAACTTCTTTATCTCTGAATCACTACTTTCCTTCATAGTCCTATTTTCACTTTCTAATTTTTTCGCACGCACTGTCAATTTTTCACAATCCTGTTCTAACTGTTTTATGTTTTCTTGTAACATCTGTTCTGTAGATTGACTAGATTCGCTCAACTGTAACTGTTCATGCACGAGCAATTCACGAGATGACTGTTCTTGTGCATATAAAGTCTCTAGATGTTGCTTCTCCTTTTGTAATTGTGAAACAACATTTTCTTTTTCTGCCTTGGCAGTGTCTAATGCCTGTTGCAGGTCGAAACATTTGGACTCTGCCACAGTCAGTTTTTCACTACATTGTGATAATTTCTGATCTAGTTCCCCAACAGTGCCTTCCTTTTCCTTTGCCAAATTATCACGTTCTTCCTGAAGCTGACGTTTCATCTGGGATATGTATGCTTCAGCTTTCTTTTTATAATCTGCTACTTTCGATGAATTCTCTGCTTCTAAACTTTTTGTAATTTCTTCAATTTCTCTGGCAGACTGCTCTTTCAATTCTGTCACACTTTGATCTAATTGATTTTTCATTTCTACTTTCTCTTGCTCAAACTCATCCTGAAGTTTCCCTTTCATTTTTTTCTCCGTTTCTAAATCCTCAGACAGTTTTTGGCAGTTCTTTTTTTCGATCTCCATATCTTCCACAATTTTTACTTTGTCTACTTTTTCTAGTTCAAGTTCTTGTGCTAGTCTTTCCTTCTCACATTTCTCTCTTTCACATTCCTCGGATAGTTTCATGTTGTCCAATTCATACTGTGAATTGAGCTCACTAACTTGATCTTGGAAACTTTTTTGGAGCTCAACACTCTTGGCTTCAATATCTGCTTGTTTCTGTACAATTTCAGATTTCTCCCTTTCATGCTTATCCCTCATTTCTTCTTTCTCCTGTAACAGAGCTGAGATCCTTTTCTCTAGCCCTTGTGAAGCACCGCTTACATCAGTCAAACTTCTCTGCAAGTTTTCAAACTCTTGACGAGAACTAGCACAGCTCTCTTCAGACAAAGACAAACTTTGTTTCAGATGAGCTACATTTTTTTCTAAATCACTAACCTTAGTCTCATAGTCCACTTTTTCTTCCTTTAAAACAGAAATTGCTGTCTCATATTCCTGTGTCTTTGAACTTAACTCTTTTTCAACATGTCCTAGTTTTGTCTCCATAGCAACATACTGTTCGTCCTTTGTAGTGAGTTTACCTTGTACTTTGCCGAGTTCAGATTTGATGCTGGATAATGACTTTTCCTTCTCTTCCACTACTTTTTCCAGATCAAGTATTGCAATCCTGTTAGCACCAGAGGATTCCTGGAGTTGAAGCAGCTTTGTATTTGCCATAACAAGCTCTGAGGATATATCATCTTTCCCTGCAACTTCTCTTTGGAGTTTCTCCTCAGCAGCTTTCAAACTTGCTTGCAGTGCTTCACGTTCATTCCTAGATTTCTCAGTATGTGCTGCCATGTTTTCATCATTCTTTGTTTTAAACTCTTTCAATTTCACCTTATATGTGTTTTTCAATTCCTGAAACTTTGTTTTCCATGTTTCTTCAATTTTCTCTTTCTCTTGGACAAACTGTTTGTTCTGTTCCATGATCTTATCCTCTGCTTCCCGTACCTTTGTTTGGAGTGACGTCTGCAAGCCCTCTGTAGTCATTTTTGCTTGACTTTCAGCATCTACAAGTTGTTGCTTCAACATCTCTCTCTCTTTGCCAAAAACTGTTTCCTGAGAGTCCAGTTTTATTTTCAATTTTTCAATCTGATTTTCGTAATTCTGGATGCATTCATGAAGCTTTTCCTCCGTCTCTGTCACTTTGTTACGTAGCTGGGTTAAATTTGCCTGGAGTTCCTCATCATTGACCATCATATCTGACAATCTTTTCTCGTAATCCAACTTCATCTCTTCCATCTTGAATTCATGATCATTCTGAACTTGTTTTGACATTTCTTCAAATTTGGATTCCTTCTCTTCCAGAGCTGACTTACTGTCTTGTACCTGTTGCCTTAACTCTACCACCATCTTATCTACTAACTCTGTCTGCTTATCATTTGCAGCTTTCATTTTTTGTGTTGTTGTTTCAAGCTCATCAGTGAGAGATTGAATTTTCTCATCTTTGTTTTGAGCACTTTCGCTTAGAGCTCTCAGCATTTCTTCCATGGATTCGTTAGCTGTTTCTAATTGTGTTATTCGTTCAGCTGATTGTGTCACCACACTATCCTTTTCCTTTAATTCCTGTTCATGTTTCTCGGACACCGTGACCATTTTTTGGTTGAGTTCCTGAATATTTTGTTCCAAAGAGATTTCCCTTTCCTTGCTTTGTTTTTCAACCTCACCTAAAAGTGTCACTTTTTCTACACATTGCTGCTCCTGTAATTTCAAACTTTGACTTAAATTCACTTTTTCATTTTCCATTTCTGTCAATTTATCAGATATCTCCTGCAGTCTAGCACTTGAATCAGAACTCTCCTGTCTTAAAGATTCTATCATCTTCTCTTGTTCTGTCTGTATAACTTTCTTTTCCTCTTCTTTCTTTTGTAAAATTTCTTTCAAAGAATTTTCACCCTCCACTTTTACGCTTTCAAGTTCTGTCCGTAATTTTTCTACCTGAATTTCATAAGCACTCTTTTCAGACTCAAGTTTCTTGCTTATTTCCTCAATTTCACTTGTTAAAGATGTTTTTAGTGAACCTACGGTATCCTCATGGATCTGAGTCAGTTCCTTTACTTTCTCATCAGATGCATCTTTCTCTGACTTCACTTTCTGGTGCCATTCTTCATTCAAAGTTTGAAGTTCAGTTTTGTGTCTGCCTTCCAGCTCGAGTATTTGTTGGGCCTTTGCACTTTCCATGCTTTTCATGACATCGTCCATTCCAAGTTCCTTCTGCTTGATTAAATCAGACAAGGTATTTTGAAATTCACTTTCTTTTGTTGCTAATGTTTCCTCAAACTTTGTCTTCATTTTTTTCCTATCTTCTTTCATTTTTGTTAGTTTCTCTTCAAATTGTACTTTGAAACTCTCCTCAAGGGCTTTAACATTAGTTTTCTCTTGTTCAATCATATCCTCTAGTTCTTTGATACGAATATTGTGCTGGTTGATCAATTCATTTTTCTCTTCTTCAAATCTCATCTTTACTTCATTTTGCTTTTCCTCCACCTCCTCACGATGTTTCTGTGTTGTTTCGTCCAAATTATCCTTCAGCTCCTTTATACGTCCTTTTGCTTCCGCTCTCAGCTGATTGAATTTTTCCTTCACGCTTTTCATTTCCACCTCTTTCTCTTCAAATAATTCCTCCTTGGACTTGACAATTGCCTCCAACTCGGCTACCCTGCTTTCCAAGGACAGAGAACTGCTGGACGTCTCCTGCACTACGACTTTTGTAGCGGTCAGTTCCTCTTCTCGTACAGCTAAAATCTCGTCCTTTTCTTTCACCATGGCCTCTCTATTATCTAGATCTTCCTGTAACTTCAACACTTTCTCTTCTATGGACATTTTCTCTGCTATAATCTGTTGCTGACTTGTGTTAAACAATTCTTGTGTCTCTTTTACTTTAGTGTTTAATTCCTCATTTGTTTTCAACGATTCACTTAATGAACTTTCAAAGGTGCGGATCTTGTCCTCCAGTTGTTGGTTCTCAGCTTTTACTCTCACATACTTCTCCTCAGATTCCTTCAATATTTGGCTTTCATCCTCGGCCACATGTTGCCAATGTTGAATATTTTTCTGAGCTTCATCCAGCTGTGCTTGCAACAGCTGAAGCTCTTTCTCTTTTTCTGCAAGCTGACCTGTGATGTGTTTCAAACTGTCTTCAGATGATTCTGAAATGGCAGACATAGTATTGTTGTGTTCCTGAAGAGTGAGGTCATATTTCTCTTTCCATTCTGCTTCAATTTTCTCTTTCTCTGTCCGCAGCTGTTGTACCTGACTAAATAACTCTTTATTTGTTTTTTCTACTTTTTCCAAACTAGCTTGAGATTCTTTCAATTCCTCTTTGAAATAGGCAGACTCATTTTCCATATCAGTCTTACTTTTCTGTGTTTGTGTTTTCAGATTCTCTAAGTTTTTACGAAGCTTTTCGGATATCTCTACTTCTTGCTGTAATCTTCTTTCCAGTTCCGCTTTATTACACTCAAACTCCTCTTTCAAGGTTTTGATTCCTTCCTCTTTAGCTGTCACTTCACTTCTCAAAAGCTGAATGTTTTCCGCCAACTTTTCTGCTTGCTGATTCCGTTCCTGTAAGAGCTGCTCAAGATTGTCTTTATCAGTTTTCACCTGATTTTTGTAATATGCTTCAATCTCCTTTGCGGAACCCTGAAGTGAATCTTCGTGTAATCTTGACGTTTCCTCTAGTGCAGCTGAGTGTTGGTCAGTTAAAGTCTGAATCTTCTCCATCATTTGTTTCTGGTGAGCAGCTTCTGTGGCAATGAGTGCCTCAGAATGCTGATTCTTCAAAGTTTCCATTTCCTCGTGGAATGTCTGTCGAACTTCTGTTAATTGCCTTTCAAACATCTCACGTTGCTGATTTAGGTCTGCTGTCAGTTTTGTCAATTCTTCCTCCTTTCCTGAGATGTCCTGAAAAAAATTAAATTAAATTAAAGAATGTCAATCACAATCCATTTAATTTATGATACAAAAAAAGATTGATTTTTTTTTTTTTTTAAAAAAAGTGAAATTCTTCCTGCTGTACAAGTCTTTTTTGTTAAGAGATATATTTTTTTTCTATTGCAAGGATGGAATAAAAAATAGATATTTTGAAAAAAAAATTAATAAGAAAAAATTGCTCCATTTAAAAAAAATCCTTCAAAAGTATATCCTTATTGCTACAAGCTTTTGGTAACCAGCAAAAATTTGAACCAAAGAACAATCCTTGTTATTCACATGGAAATTGAAACCTTTGATTTTTGAAATTCAATTTCATCTGGGTAGCTAATCGGACTTGCACTTTCAATCCTTCCAGAAGACTGAAAATATTATGAAGTCTCCCTTATATACATACAATTCCAGCCCCTAAATGTAACAGAACTGATTTGAAGACTTTAGAATTATTTTCCAGATACAAAACTATAAAATTCTGAAATTCCAGCTAAAGACAAATCTATGGCTTCAGAATACTGTCTTTCTTTTCCAGTCTTCAAATTACAGGGAAAATCCTATAAAAATGGATCATTTTCAGCAATGTTTGTAAATACAGTAAAAAAGAAGGTTATTCTATATAAAACTGAAAGTAAAACTAATGTAAACATAGAGGGGTCAATTTCATTTTTGAGGTTGACACCTCAACCCCCTTAGAGATTATCCATAAATTATAAATTTCTATATCTGAAAATGTAACAAGTTAAAAATGTGGTTATAAAAGTCTTTCTATAATCACAGAAATAAGATTTCAGGATGTACAACTCCAATCATAAGAAGCAAAAGTATTCATTTTCACACGAAAGATTTCTGTGTTACCAGTCCTCAGACTTTTAAATTTCAGTTCTGTTACAAAATCATAAATTATGTGCGGAATAGAGGAGACCAAGGGCCAACATGGTCAATATAGGTCGGGTTCTTCAGTATACTGGTGGCTGGAGAATGGATAAGGTTAAGTATACAGGGATTCCACTCAAGAGTATAACAAAACAATATGTAGAAAGGAGTGTTCTCGGCATTATCCAGCTTCACGAGTTCAGTAGGTAAAATACTTATATTTCTTGAGGACAGGTTTTGCCAGGTATTGCTTGACAGGGCAAAGATACAATGTACAATGTCCTGTATACTGGGAAACTTTCACCATAGTTTTAGTTTCATTTCCATGCCCTATACACAAAGGTAAAAACAAATTCCAAGGGCAAAAGTTTCCCATGATACCTACATTAATTCATTCAATGACACTCAAATTATGGGTTATATCAAATTCAGTCATCTTATTCACAATAATTTCCAATTCGAGAACTATGACTTCTGGTGTCTGTATTTTCAGTACCAACTGCAAAATCAAGACAAGAATAAAAGCATTCCTAAGATACCTGTTTGAGCTGGTTGACCTCAGCCTCCAGCTGATCCTTAATGTTATCTTGTTGGGAGAGAGCAGCAATCCTCTGTAGATCTTTTTCCTCATTGCTAAGTTTCATCTCCTCCTCTTTCTCCACCAGACGACGATGGATCTGCTTTTGTAACTCACTTAGTTCATGGTCCTTTTCTTGTACCTGTGTCAAGGTCATTCTTTTGTTTTAATTGATTTCATAAATAACTTCAATAGGTTTTAAATATCATTTATACACGTTGTGAATATTAATTAGACATTTTCTTATTTCTTATAGTGCACTAACATTAGTTTAATTATTGCTGTTGTGCAATTTTTGTCTACACGTATATATCAATACACTAGGTATTGTTTGATGTAACAATGTGGGGGGCGGGGGATGGGGAGTCAAAGAGAGGCAGCCATTTGGTTGAGCCTTTTTCAACTCAGGTGTCCAAATTATGACATCACAAACAATTTCTGAATGGTATAAGCAATGAAAAACTGTCCAGGATATATTACACAAGTGACATATACACAAAAATAGGCAAATTCACTGGATGTCAGACAAATTATGTGATAAATAATATTACAACGTTGTCAGAGTTACGACAAAGTCAAACCTTCTTTGTTGTGATACTGCGTAGTACCCATCATTTTATATAAGGAAAGTTACCTTGGAGGTGAGGATTTCCTGGTGAAGACGAGTTTGTTCTTCCATCTGTTTATGCCAGTAGTCATCTCTCTCCTGTCTGACACTCTCCACTGAGGCAGACACTTTCTTCTCTGTCTCTTCCTAAAACAGAAAAAAGTCCTTAAAAGGATTGTAACAACTCTTCCAAGGATGATAATTTTAAATTGTTGTGAATTAGAAAATGTCTTACCTGAATTCATCATCAATGTTTGACCAATATCAATGAAAATATATTTACTGTGACCTTGACCTTCAAAACACAAACTTATTCAAGGTCTTCTTAAAGTTTCCTTTTGTATTAAGGGTTTTTTTTAATATATAAAGACAGAACACAATGTAACAGATTACAGAAATGGTTTACATCAATTACCCCTCCCCCCTCCCTCTCCCCCAAATCTTCTCCCCCCAATCTCCCATCCAATTAAATTATTCAACGGTGTGACTGAAAAATGTTCTATTTTGGTTTTATTTTTCAAATTTTTGTACCTGCAGACAGGTAACTGCAGCAGCTTTGGCCCGTGACAGTTCCTGTATAAGATTCTCTTTCTCATCCTCAACTGCCTTCTCAGTCTGTTGTACTCTTTCCTCCATCTCCACAGACACTTTCCTTTTTTCCTCCTTCAGCTTTTTAATTATTTCTCTTGATTTTTCCAGATTGTCTTGCACTAAAAAAAAGCAAGAATTTTAAAGATATTACAGTAATTTTGTACAAGCTTGGGACGTTTCTGTCAACAAGCAACTTGTTTCTGTTATGTCTTGTTTATTCATTATAATTATTTTAGGCAGGTGGAAGGGTTAAGCAGTAAAGCCTTTCAACTAGGTGATTTTCAAGATAGGATATGAAAAGGTATATGGAGTCATCTGCCTGACCAAGTGGTAATTTCTTGATATTTTGGCTTCCTCATTCAACAAGAACCCTCATGTGCATCCATCCAGGTCAACAAGAGTGTTATCTACACCATGAATGTACTTGTTTTACTACTGTTGTTAAAAATTACAAGTTCAAACAGTATCAATATTGGGTTTGTTAAACCTACTAAATCTATGATTTGATTACACATCCAAATAACTCAATAAAATGTAAAGCAATGATGATGGTTCAGCTAGAGATACAGATAGCCTCAACTGCACCTGCTGTACAGCTTCCAGATAGTAATTACCTTGTTTTTCCAGTTTCTCCGTCTTCTCCCCGAGAGACTTATTTTCTACTTGAAGAACTTGACATTGATGGCGTATATCTGCTAGCTCTTGATCCTTCAGTTCTATCTCTTCATGGACCTGTTTCTTGACCTCTGCAATGGCGAGCTCACGGTCAGTCTCCAATTGCTCTATAACTCTTCGTGCCTCCTTCATTTGGTTCTGCAGTTTGGCAATAGCCTCAGGATTGGCAGATACCTGTAAATACAATTGTATATTAACATAACAGTTTTAAAACCAATTATTCAAACAGTATGTCAGATCTAAAATGAATTATACTAAAGTATCAAAAACATGTTTTTAAACCTTGACCATGGTTGTATACAAGCCAAAGACTTAAAAGCAATATAAAATCATACCACAAAATAACACTGTAAAATCGTAAATTTTTCTTGGGGATTTATTTTCAATAAAGTTGTGGGTACTCTATATCCATGTATTTATATGTCAACAAAATAATAAACAAATTAATGTTGCAATTGATTATAATACTAGCAGACTTGGTGGGCAAGATTTGACCACAAAATCCAGTGCCAACGAAAGTTGTATTTTTTTGTAAATCAAAAAATTTGACCCCAACAAAAATATATGATTTAACAGCAATCATTTTCAGTGAAATTACTTCAATATTCATCTGGAAAAAAATGACAATTGATTTTCTCATGAAGGTTTTTTTTCAGTTACTCTGAATCATGAATCAATTTAAAAACTGACCCGGAGTTTCTCTGTCTCCCTGTTTTTTTCCTCGACTTGTTTTTGGAGATGTTCCTTTTCCGATGCTAATTGCACAGCTTTTTCTTTATTGGCCTTGATTGTTTCCTTACAGCGATTCAACAGTCCCTCAAGTCTCTTCACCTAATGGGAAATACATAATTTATGTATCTAGTCCTTCAGAATTGACATGTAATAAAATAATACTATATATATCCTACAAAAGCCTTGCCCAAAGTCAGGGCCTATCACAACAAGACAATGATGTAGCATTTGTTATCACTTTTTGAATTTGAATAGATATGGATGGGACCAGAATAAAAGTGAGTCACTAAGCAGATAGACTAACTATACATGAAAGTAATTTATATTGACATACTGTATTTTCAATTTTGCTTTTACTAGAATAATTCTCATCAATCTCAAGAAGTCTTCAGCAATCAAAAGCAGATTAATATTGCATATGCATGTGTTCAAATCAAGCCAGGAATTTTCTTGTCAGAGCTATCCTACCTTGACTAAAACAAATGGTCTGGAGGAATAAGCTGTGATAATATTGAAGATATTTTTTTTCTTACCTTTTCTGTTAGTGTTTTGACATCTCCATCATCCCCTTTAACACCATCTGAAGGTGTTGAAGAGTTGGGCACAGATTTTGGCCTTTCCTTCGGTTCTAGTTTCTTAAGTAGTTCTGGTGACAATTCTTTACCTTCCTTCAGAAGACGCACCTACACCAAAAATAAAATGTTTCAACTTAATTTGGACTACTTTATGTTTTTGCAGTTTTTTCCTTTCACTCACAATGAGAGTGTAATATTTATGTTACAATACAAAACGTATACATTTTTTATTTGAAAAGCAAATCTAACACAATGAAATAATGAAAATTTTATTCAAGAGCAAAAATAATGAAGGTTGATTGTTCCTTGTATAGTGTTCATCATTATTATCAAGACAAAAGGTATTTTTTTCAACAAAAAGAGGTGTGCCCTGGTACACCTACCAGCTGATAAAAAAAGGGCAGTCAGAGACATGTTATGCTCCCCAAATGGGACAAAAATTAAGTATGAAAAATACCAAAGAGCAATAAGAGAGTTATGATTCTTGTGCACTGCCCTCCTTCTCTTTGAAGTTTCATGTTTATACCTCATACAGTTTTAGTGTAATGCTCTGGACAAAATTTAAGTATGAAAAATAACAAAGGGCAATAACTCCTAAATTATGCAAAAGAGAGTGACAGTTCTTGTGCACTGCACTTCTTCTTGCTGTGATTTATCTGCCTATGAAGTTACATGTTGATACCTCTCAGCTAGTTTAAAAGTATCTTAGATTCACTTAAAGTTGACAAAGCAATCAATTGGTATCAGTATACCTGAGTTTGGAAGACTTTCATATGTTCATCTTTTTCCTCTAACATCAATCTGTAATTTTCCTCTAAGTCACGCTTAGCCATCACATCTAACTGAATCTGCTCCTTCAGTTCAGAGATTCTTCTAAATGCCCGATCCTGAGTTTGTGTTAATGTATTCTGAAAAATGAATGATGTTTTAACTGATCAAAAAAAACATTAAAACATGGATATCAATTATTTCATTTTACTTAATAGATCTAATGGTTATAATTTGATGGCATATTTTAAATATATATCATGATAAAAGATAAAGGAATGAAAGTAACAATAACAGTAAAACTATCCAGGTTTTATGTTTAATGTATATGCACAGTGATAAATCTACATACAAGTCCAAAGTCCAGTACTCATAGAATTGTGATGGAACTCAAAGAATTTCTGGATGTACTGTAGTTTATTATTTTGGGACTCACAATTATTTTTAGCATTTTAGCAAATCAATGATCAACATGTTATGTGCTAAATTATATACCTTAAGTTTGTCTTTTTCTTGGCTCAAGTCTTTGTATACATTGGCAAGCTGTAAAAAATATATGGAAAATCATTCTTTTAATTATTGTATCACACAAAAATCCAAACTAATTCTTCTCCCAAAATATCTAAAATGTATGAAATTTCCATTAGATTTCAAATTATATTACCTTCTTTCAAAAGTGAAATTTCACAAAATTATATAAAGCTAGTTTAACTAAAATGGAAATCAATCACTCCATCAATTAACATTTTTGATAACAATATAAAGACAAATCTGTTGGCATTTTTGTCATCCTTTTTCTAATTTTGAGGGAACACAAAAAAATTCTACACTTAGTTAGCAAATTAAAAAAAAATTTAGTTTATTGAAAACACCACATTGTTTGATGGAGTCAACTCACCTCCATAAATTTACTTTTATATCTGACAGACCGACGTTCAAACTTTCGGACGACCATGTATAAGTCCTCCTTTGAGTATGCATCCAGGTTTGAGGTTTCCTCAACCTCACTCTCAATATCTGAAGGCATCTGGTAATAGTGTTGTGATGCAACACTAGTGTTGAAGAAACTACTGTCACTGGTTACTGAACTGATAGACGAGGTACGTGATCGCGACATCCTGGGTGTGTCATCGTTCCCGGGGAGAGAAGATAAGGCAGAAGTGAACTAAAATGGAAGGACAAGCATTGATCAAAATGAGAAACTAATGGATAGCAAGACAGCAGATAATAATCACTCTCCCAATATTTTGAAATTGTAAGACAAGGAGTTCATCAAAAGGTTTTGGGGGTGGTCTAATAGACCACTGCCCAAGGAAGTGTTGGTGGTCCTTCCATCTATTTGGTGGCCTCTGGCCATAGGACCATTGCTAGCATAAATCAATGTTGAAAATTACATAACAAAAATATTGTCAAACTCACAATTCAAAAGATCAAATCACTGTTTTCCTTTGATTTCGTTTCTCTTTTTTTGATGATAATCAATTCAAATACCTCAAATTTGATGTTTTTGATTCATTTATAAGTTTCGAACACACTTGTTTGACATGCATTAAAGATTTGGTCTTACATTCATTGTTTGAAAAGCAACATTTTGAATATTGTAATTTCATTAATGCTGTATTTATCATATTTCAGAAACTATAAAGACGTTAACGAAACTCCCTACACAAGTGTCTATGACTGTCATTAAAAAAAAAACCATAACCATAGCAACCAAGGTAATCATATCAACCAAAAACTTCATCAGTTGACATAAAACCATATTTACTAATACTTACATCTGTCGTAGAATTATCTGGGGTATCCTGCAGTGGAATATCAACCAGCTGTCCCACAGCCACATTACTGGGTGTGGCCCCCAATGGCATAACACCATCTGCTGCCATCTCGTGAGAATTGTTGACATTCTGGTCTTTTATTGGTGTACTCTCTGCTATAGGCTGGGGATTCTGTGAAATGTCCTCCTACAACAACAACGGTATAGTCATCAAACAATGGTGATAAATTTTACCAATTACAATTATCATTTGCAAGCATCATGACAAAATTTCTTAAAATACTGCATGGTAATGCTAGAAAATGTTTCCAATGGTAGGTGACTAGAAGTTAAGCAAGATAGCAAGTGATTCATACAATATCAAATCTACGGCTATACTCTACTGTTGCTGACATTGATACTATGGTGTGTAACTAGTGTAAAAGTTTGGTAATAATGTTTGAGGTGGGATTATGTGTGAACTACTTTTAGCTTACATTTCCAAAATTGATGATTCTGCAAAAAGGGGGCTTATTTGTGGACAAAGGTCTGTTTGAGTATACGGTATCTTGAACTATTTTCATCTGCCCCTACATAGTTATCAGTGAATATTTGTTCTGTTAGAAAGGTCACATCAAACAGACTTTGACAGCTTACTAAAACGATGGCAAATGTGTCTGTAATGTTGTTGCTGGAAACCTGATTGTTTGAAGAAAAAAAATAATTATAAAGTAATCAAGCACATTAATAATGCCTACAATAATACGGGAGAAATGTGTGAACCCCTAAGAAGATAGAAATGCAACATAGCTTTGTCCCCCCTGCAATCTGTGTAAAATTACATGTATAAGCAACACTGATAATCTATTTAAAGTTGCATCTAGTCTGATTTGACTGAAAAGGTGTAAGCAGGTGTCATCATTGTTTTTATACTTTTGGATAATTATCCGGTCTTTAGCTACTCCTATTCTCTGCATGCAGTATAATAGAGCCTACTCATACATTAAGCCAAATAGAAAACACATTCTGTTCTGGTAACCCCACTTTCATGTAGAACGTGATGTATTATGCATACAATGATATGCCTATACATTAAGCCAAATAAAAAATACTCCTATTCTGGTAACCCCACTTTTCATGTAGAACGAGATGTACTTGACAAACTGGTCATAATCACGATGAAAGAGACACATTATGATTACGTGCTAGCCCTTCTAAGCAGACTAACACGTATACGTACTTCATGCAATGCTCTGCAGGAATCGTTATTTTAAAGACTATAGAACATTACTTTCACTTTTATCGAAGACAATTACATTTATCAGAATCGGCCTAGAAGAAACTTGACGTTTTCTCTGTAGTGAGAATGTAACTAAAAACTGGTAATGAATACGACACGAGGACAAAACGAGATCGAACACCGATAGTGAAAGTTGGAGTGTGATGCCAATGTCAACACACGAACACCTGTTGTAATTTCGAGATCGATACAGTGCGATTTTGACATTACCTTTGATACAGCAGCGAGGGCACCTTTCAGGGGAGTCTGAGCAACCCCTTGTTCGATTTTTGTTCGTAATTTCTTGAACATAGCTGCAATGTTTTGGTTAGAAGTTACATCCCTCCGGCTTTCATTTCTTCTGTCATGCGCATGTTCACTTCGGACACGTTTGCTAATCTTGGTCTTTGAGATGTTTGAAATATGACAAGTTGCCGGGAGTTTTTGAAAACAGTACATTTTTCACACATTTTACACCCATTCCTGGTGAAAAATATCTTTTGGATTTCGCCAAGTAATACATATTTATTAATAACGGAAATGAAAACATAGAGGGAAATATATGGCATCAACACACGAAACATCAGTTCTTTTAATTACCAATGGTACATGATAATTGGCCTAGCATTTGTCCGAAGGGTTTTGAATATCCGATATTGTATTTTGCCTTGGACGCGGCGTAGATAGATAGCTAAGAACCCTTCGGACTACATATATATACTAGACTAGTTTGAGTGTTTACTACACATGGAGAAGAATCCATAATATTGATTTTTCCGCTTTATCTTGACACGACACAAAATGGCAGTTACATGTATGTTTATGAAAACTCACCCTATTTAACTCCTGCTAGCAATAGCGTGTGACATGTATCCCAAGAAGGGCGACAAAACTTTCTGCTCTACCATATGGCAACCGTTTGAAGAAGCTGGTGTCCTAACACTATTGAATATGAGACTTTACAAAACTATATACAATTTACATGATAAAAAAAATACCGTTAGAGTATTTGGCCATCAGATAGGAGACAGACAGCTCACAACAGCTACAAAATAAATACTGCAGGTATCCGCAAATACTCTTAGACCCAGAATTGTCGATGTGTGAAACAGGATTATCTTAGTTATATGTGCGATACGCCTCTCCTTTCTATTCTATCAAACACTGTCTGTGCTTGCCATCTTAACATCTCATGTTCTAATTCTGGTTGTTACCAAGTCCTTATATATATTTGATTATTTTACAAACTGATTACGCTATATATACTAATTACATTATATACTGATTACACTATATATACTGATTACACTATATACTGATTACACTATATATACTGATTACACTATATACTGATTTAACTACATACTGATTTAACTATATATACTGATTACACTATATACACTGATTACACTATATATATTACACTATATACAGATTACACTATATACTGATTACACTATATATACTGATTACACTATATACTGATTTATATACTTTCACATATACTGATTTATATACTATATATATACTGATTACACTATATATACTATATACACTAGATATACTGATTACACTAGATACTGATTTCACTATATACTGATTACGCTATATATACTAATAACATTATAAACTGATTACGCTATATATACTAATTACACTATATATACTGATTACACTATATATACTGATTACAATATTTATACTTATTACACTGTAAGCTTCGCAGCTATGATAAATTTCCCTTAAATGGAAAGCATTGGTATACAAAATGTAGTTTGTGTGTAAACAGATCAGTTTAGGAGATTAATTCAATACAGATCAGATATAGCTTTTATCAGTCGACTAACTTAATTATGTCTTTTAAATTGAACAAGCACGCACAATAGGATACATACATGGAGTCCCATTACTCAGATATGAAAAAAACGTCATTAACCATACTGATCTACTAGAGTTACTTCCCTTCACACCTTACAGCATGTAAAATAATGTGACCACGTCGAAATCTGTTTTACGATTTCAAAATCACTTGCCTCGTTTAGAACGGAGCTGAGGGAGACAGAATAATTGATTTAAGTTTCACCAGAATGCTCTTTATACATAATAAAATAACACGCTCGTCATCTTTATATCCTGGGTATAATTGAGGGGGTAAAAATTAATCATTATATATTGTGTATCAGTGTACAGAAAAACACTATACGTAATTATCTTTTTTGTCTTGGTCGTAGTCGTGACCAAGACAAAATCAAAATCGCAGTACGATATACATCAGAACACATTCTGTAGTTGTACAGTACTAGTAGAATGGATTGTCACTTGTGACAGTAAAAATAAACAATGATTGCTATGACAACGGGCGCTGATGCTGTAAGATTGATTTTTCCTTCTCCAGAACGTAGGGTAATACGGTTTCATTTGATGCTAATCATCGTTGGTAACCATGCAACGTTCGATTGCACTCCCGCTTTTTTTTTACTGCAGACAGTACGTGAAGGAATGTAACGAGGCTAATAATTAGGCGTGTGGCGCATTTCAGAGTGGACCTACATATAATGTATATCGAAAGAGAAAATAATGTCTGTAATTGAAATTTTTAAAAATTCGATAAACTAGTTACATAATGTATGAATCTTCGTTTTTGAGTTTTGTCGGTACTTCACTCAAGGACCAGACATGCATATAACACATCCCGTGACACCCATATTTACTGGTAATTAAACGATTTCTAAAATCGTTCAGTTATTGGTGTGTATATATAGCAATCAAATAAATTCCGTGATGTTGATCGTAAAGCCACTGATGTTTTCACCAGGACACACACAAACACAGCAAATCTCTTCGAAGTAAATTTCAATACAGGTACACTGCATCAGATTTTTTTTAAGTGTTTTAATAGATTATTTCCAGGGTGGCATTGAATCATTATCAAAAGTAGTTAACATTATCATCTAAAGAAATCCGAAACCCCTGTACCTGGAGCTACAACAACGACCAAGTCAAAACGGAACCGTTAATTCTTAAGCTAACCACCCTGTATCAATGATACACACGGGCATGAAATCATTTGAAACTTTTCAATAGTATATTTTCGTTCAGGCTAATCTCTTGTACTTACAGGACCCTGAATGGTGTCTTTAATTTGCACTCGGATATCGAAATTACAGACGATCAGGGGATTGCCTACATCTGTATTACGATTTAGTATATATAAATACGTATGAAAGTGAGGAAAGGGGCAAAATTTAATACACAAACCATGCATCTTCACATAGAAAAGGTAAATATAAACATTGTGAATATATATAAGATCTTACACGACTTTTCATTTATAATTATGATCTGTGGCTTGTGAAAGAAGACTCTTTTTTTTATTAAATGCTCGTTAAGTTGGAAAAAGAAACCACAACTATAGTTTCATAAATTACATACAATATAAAATGGAAATGAATTTCTTGTCATATTATCGACAATTTTGGCAAATACTGCAGGAAACGTTACTTTTCTATGCCAAACTCGTATATCTATTGTCTGCGTTGTGACATAATATGTCACATACTTACATAGTACTTTATCTAATCCTAAGAATAGAATACATGACATGAGGTAATAGTCGGGAATACTACTCTACGATTACCAATCAAACAGCAAACACGGGGTAAATAAATATAACACATCTCATCTAAACAAACCCATCCGATATTATACTGTTTTAATGAAGATTATTATCATAACTGGATTAAAGACTTAAATTAATTTCAATATATTGTTCAATACAATATTCACCTGTATATAAATAGAGGATAATACAAGAGTGACGATTTAATATGAGTTTCATAATATCGTGGTTTATGATGATTTTTTTGTGTCATGAGCATTACGGCGAGTTGTATATCAGTTTAGTTGGCAGGTTTATTATATTGGCACAAGTGTAAGATTCTATTTATCATGACGTACCCGTAAAATAAACGAAAAAAAATCAAAACAAATTCCTTAAAAGACAGGCCTATTTCGCTGCGGGCGGGACGTAAGTTTTTCTTCACTACTGAAACAATCACGTGACGTCATAAAGACGTGACTTATTTATGATATCAAAATAGTGTTATCACGCACGTGTCTTACGGTATGTAGTTATAATTATAATAAATGTATTAACCGGTATACTTTTTTTAAAGTTCCGAAATTGATATCAGAAAATTAAAAAAAAACAAAAAACAACAATATTACAGATCACGTTTCGCTCTTCCACTTACTCTCACACAAGATGGAGTTGTACAAGTATTCACTATTGGTTTCTTTTGTCATGTCATTAGCGATATATAATAAAACTTTGAAATTAATGCACATTCTTATCATACATCTCTATTTAGACGAGCCATCAACCTTACTGTTTGACATGTACATTATAACACAGTACAACGCTTGCGTTAGCAAGGCGCGTATTGCTACAGCATCAGCAGCACATATTGATCAAGGTCAAAGTTCATTGCACGTTTCGATTGATGGAGCATGTCCGGAAGTGAAGAAAAATATTGCGAAACTGAAACGAAGGGCTGCTTACAATTACATAAGACACTTCAAACGCCTATCTTGGAGGAATATGATTACAATATACAATATCCAGTTTGTGACATGGATTATTTCCCTGATAGAAATTATCCAACAGGTAAATCTCACGTTTGATAATCGACTTTTGTCATCCTCATATTTTTTGTGTACGGTACTTGTGGATTTGGAATGATGAATTGAGCTCTTTCATTTTAGACGAATTTTGTAAATAACAGAAGAATAAGCCTTATCGTAATATCCATATTCTTCATTTTAAAAGTACATTACTAAAATTCGCGTAGTAGGCTTATTTATTGGGCTTTACGTAAATTGTTTTGTTTCATTTGCATTAATTGATATCAAGAATTTGAATCAAAAACGTGATTTGTTTTTACCACCAACCATATTAGATAATGATAGACTACTTCTATGTCCACACTGTGTTATATATACAAGTTGGGTTGTTGAGAAACTTGGTCTAAATCCCTTTATGATATAGTAGCGAGGTCATAATGAGTTAATAGACATAGTTTGCTGATCGTCCTGGTATACCTGTATACATATCATGTACATACTACTGCCACAGACTTAGATATATTAAAGTCCGTGCTACTGTGTAGTAATAAGGCCTATTTCTAAGTCTGGTGTTAAAGCATTAGACCTACAGCACCAGTTAATATAGCATAATGAATTATTTGTCTCTTTAGTATCATATTTGTCATTTGATTTATGCAGGGACGTATATGTCTGTCATATACGTCCCTGATTTATGATACATGTAATTTTGCTTAAAAAAACATCAACATGTATTTGCGTACCAGGAACAGAGAGATAAGAAGCAAGGCCCAGTGACTTCTCTGGTTTTAGCTTTTGTTTGTTCACTGAGCCATGAACTCGCCAAAGTCCCCACTTGTTATTTGTTATCTGATAATTTTATTTATCCAATCACTGCTAATTAAGATGCATATAGGTAGTTAGTGAGGACATAGCACTGACCAGCCTGACCAGAGCCAATACTGACCAGCCTGACCAGAGCCAATTTGTCAAGCAGTGGGAAGTGAATATCATTTTCATAACAAAAGCAATACTAATAAATTACAGTGACAAAACTTACATAAATCAATCAGATTATTAACTCAGTTCCTTAATGTCATTTATATATTGAAAAATGATATCCTCAGTATTTTAGCCAAAAAGTGCTAACACAATGTAGGATGGCATTTTTTGTTGTAAATAAATTAAATGGATTAAATTGCCAGCTTTAAAATATCATAATTAACAGAGAGTACACATTTTTGATAGATATTTAAGTGTTATATATTTTTTTCAGTTTTGAAATGAAAATCTAACCATTTAGTCCCTTTAAACATTAATTTTGTTTTATAAATGTCATAAGTTCACAGGAATAATTTGTCACCAAAATTAGAATAAGCAATTTGAAAATTATTAAGCTTTCCACTAACATTTTTTTTTTTTTTAAAAAAGATAGTTACGTATTTTTGGAGAAAAATGGTTTCTTAACACAGCAGTCTTATTAGCTCAGAGTGCTTTTCTATAGCATTACAGAGATATATATAGGCAGTTACTTTCCCCTGTTGATACTTATTCCTAGTTGCATTCATTGATTTTCATTTGTTCATAAATTTGTTATGTTGTGCTGTCCAGACAGAGGGTAAGGGGGGTACCTGATCAATCTCAGAATAACCATATGTGTTTCTATTTAGATTTGAATACATGTATATGTATGTTATCAATCAGGAAAATTAACTGCAGATTATTTGACTCAAAACTTTTTGATCCGGTCCGTTAAATTGGCTGCCTATTATACTTAAATATATCATAAATTTCTGTCAAAGTCTATCAAATCACCTTGAATCATGATCATTATAAGCTAGATATCATTTAGTTAAAGCAGTATTTATTTGATAGGTTGAAAATATTACACTGTATATATAATATGTGTGGGACTGAACAAAACAAAATGCATGCTCTAAAGCTGAAGCATAATATTTACTCCTTTCCCAAGTTTCTGAAAAGAAATTACCTTAACATGTATTCAATATGACAAGCAGAGAAATTGATTACAACTAAACAACTTCTAATAATTACTAACCAATTACTGGAAATCATGATGTAACTGTATCTAACGTTCCTGGAATAGATACTGTTTGCAAAAAGAAATAATCTTTATGTAACAATTTTATAATATAAACATATATGCTTGAAGTTATTATGAATTTATCAGATGGATTTTTTTTTTTTTTTGGCTACTGCACTTCTCAAGCTTGATTTTAACATTTCTTTCTGTCAATTTTTATATTGTAATCACTAGTTTTTAGTTACGTTCTTGCTTCAGGGCAATTTAGACTCTAATTACCATACAGTTGTATGATGTATTTCAATTAGATATTTAGCTCTACTGATAATCAGATCCTGAACTTGAATGTTACTATTCACATATGTCTTTTGTTAATCTTGACACGTGTTGATTGAAGTTGCCAACATATAGTGTTTTCAAATTTGGTTTAGATAAATTCAATCAGCACTCACTTGGAATAACAATGGTATGGGTTATTAATTCAATTAGGACAGTTAATTATACCAGGTATCAATGCAGGCCTATTGGGCCACTTGTTATATATTGATTAATGATTTTCATTCTATAATCCACAGGTCTCGGCCGACACACAGTACTGTAGTGATACGGGAGAAAGGTGAGAAATTTAATATTAACTATTATCATTTTATTTTGATGATATGATGTACAGAATTCAATTATATCTACCTGGTATACATGTGTATCTAGAGTTTGTTACATACAGGAACCTTAAAATGGCATAAAAAAAGCTGTTAAATGATACAACAGACTGTGTTGGAGGGTATAATATTTTAATCTTTTATCTGTTACTATATATATAGTCACTGTAATTTTTTTTTATGTCGTGAATGCTACATATCACTTGGACAGCAGAACAACCACAAAACAGAGTATACAGTATATAAAACCCAGTTAAGTACTGGTCGTAGTGTAGGGCTTGACTAGAGATCTAGAGGATTTCACTACAGCTTGACTATGAGTTGTTGAGTGTACATGTGAGACATTTACATTTCATCCATACAAAGGAAAACCTCATATTAATGTACATTCAAAATCAGCACAGGCTGTAAAATTCAACCATCAAGGCAAGGATCCCAATTCACTCATTTATTCATAAACAATCATTATTGATAATCAAAAGTTCGCTTAGGACGAAAAAAAATGTTAGAGATAATATATTACATGGATTGTTTTGATGCCTCTGAAACGGTATTATCATCTTATCATCTTCTGACCATGCAATTTCTTGAAATATAGAAACTTTGCTTGTGCATTAAATGGCAAATCTGACATGTTCTCAATATTTCTGAAATTTTCACTATATACACTTCAGACTTCAAAACTGACAACTTATTACTATTTACACCATTTTTGAGGGAATACTGGCCCTTGTCAAACCCCAACAAAATTGACTAAAATAAAATCTAATTTTACCTTTACCAGTTCTTGATTTTCCTGAATTTTTCAACAAATATTCTTGATATAAAGGGCCAAATAATGTATAAAGATTTTTGGTGCACTCAAACTGGAAGAAAGTACATGCTTCAGTTCTTTGAAAAATTGTCAAAAAAAATCATACTTTTCCATTTCAAACGAAATGAATTTTTTTTTCAATTTTGCAATATTTTGATACATATTTACCACCATGTTGTAAAACTGATCCCTGTAAATCAAGCAGTATATCATTTGGTAATATAAGCTGGAGCTTAACAGGATAGTGTAACTAGTATGGCAGATTTTATTTGTACATAGGATCATGGTTGACCTCTTCTAGCGGTAATTAGGAGGAAGAGGTGAGGTCCCCAATGCAATTCTTAGCAAGCCTAGATACATCAAAATAAATAATGAGTTTATACTTGACTTATGCCTCATGATTCAATGGGGAACAAAAGGCTGAAACAACACACTCTGTTCTGACTGGTCCTCCTCAGCTTCTCCTATGTCCTTCCAGCGGCCTTTGTCTCGGCATCAATGCTCCTCCACCAAGTCTGCTTCAGTTGATCCACTTTCCACTTCCCTTGTGGATTCTAGTCCAGGGCCTGCTTGGTGACATTGGATGTGGGCTTTTGTAGCATGTGGCCTATCCAACCCCATTCTCACTTTTTGATGTCTGTCTCTGTTGGGGCTTGTGTTGTCATGTCCCAAAGTTGTTTGTTGAAGACAACCTCTGGCCACCTGATATTCAGGATGTATCTAAGACTTTTGTTGGTGAATGTCTGTAGTTTATGGGTGCTGGTCTTCATTACTTGTCACATTTCTGAACCTTAGAGTAGGACAAACTACACATTGGTGTTGAAGATCAGGATCTGGAGCGGAGTGAGAGGACTATTAATCTCCAGATTGGTTGAAGGATGTTGAAGGCATGTCTTGCTTTGTTTGTTTTGCTGTTGATGTCTTCGTTTGCCCTGTCTTTACTGACTACGCTGCCCAGGTAGAGGTAGACAACTTGCCAACTTCCTTGGTGTTTTTTTGGTGTAGTTGCACTGGATCCTGTTGCTTGTTGTTCACCCTCATGAACTCTGTCTTCCCAATGTTGATTTGGAGCCTAGTCTTCTCAGCTTCTTCTGCTACATGATATAGCTTATTCTGCGATCTTTGCTGCTTGTGGGAGAGAAGGCTGATAACGTCTCTGAAGTCCAGATCTTGCAGCTGCTTCTTGAAGGTCTCCGGCCTACTGTAGACTCAGCTTACCAAGTCATTCACCATCAGGAAGATTGTCAGTGAGGATAAGGGTAGGCAACCATAACAAACACCATTTTGTACGATGAAAGGTTCTCTCAGTTTCCCGTCATGGATCACTTAACAGGTGTTGTCTTCGTACATTTGTTAAATGATCGCGACAAACATTCAAGGGTAGCCATAGTGGTACGTCAGTCTCCAGATTACACCTGACGCTGTCAAATGCCGTCTGAAAATCGACACAGACTGTGTACAGGAGGGTCTGCCACTCTAGGGACTGCTCGATGATGATATGCATGATTGCGACATGGCTTGAATGAGCGATCTTGTCCGAAGCCTACATGTTCATCCTGGAGTGTCTAAGGCAGTCTTCAGCCTCTAAAGAATGTTTCTTCTCAATAACAGCAGCATAATTCCCCGCCAGTTGTTGCAGGATAACAGATCTCCTTTCTTCGGTAGTTTTACTAAGTGTCCATGCTTCCAGTCTTCTGGCACTTGCTCCTGTTCCCAAATCTTGCTAAGGAATGGGTGCAGCATCTCAGTCAAAGTCGGGCCTGCTGCCTTGCCTGGCTTGAGTGACTTGATGGCCTTGGCGATCTCTGTCTTGCTAGCGGGTTGATGTTGATATCTAGGACCTGGGTCGTCAGTGGGATGTCTGATGGGGCAGGTAGTGCTGGTGTGTTGAGTGTTTCCTTGAAGTGCTCTACCCATCTTGCTTTCTGGTCTTCTTCACTTAGGATGGTGTTTGATGAGGGGGTATTGATTGCTGTATTTCCAGAGAGTGTCCTGGAGATTTCATATAGCCTCTTCATGTTTTGTTGGCCTGCAGCATTCTCAGCCTCAATGTAGCTTCTTTCGTCCTTTCTTGCACTTTGCTTAACTTAGAGTTTCATCTCACGGTAGTGTGCCTATAGATCATCTTTCTCTGCTTGGTCTTGCATCTGATTGATCTGGTCTTTCAGACGTTTCTCATCTTCTTGCCCGGGGCTGTCTTGCACATTGTCTTTCAGGTCTCACATAGACTGTGCCATTGTTCTTCTACTGTTTCTTTTGGTAGTAAGGCAACTACACTGAATTGAATCTGTCTTGAATTCTTCTGTTTTGACATTCTCTTTCAGGCAGTGTACATTGAACTTGTGTGGTGGTCTTTCTGCCTGGTTGTTGTAGGCTTTCAGCTTGGTCTTCAGTACTGCAACAACCAGGTGGTGGTCTGATACTGCATCCGCACCAAGCTTCACCCTGATATGGTGCAGGCTCCTTCTCCACTTTCTGTCAATTGTGATGTGATCAATCTGGTTCTCCATCTTGCCATCAAATGAAATTAACATTGTCTTACGGATGGTCTTGTGTGGAAACAGGGTGCCTCCAATGACCAGGTCATTAAAGGTGGAGAACTCTTTGAACAATTTGCCATTTTCGTTCTGCTCTCCAGTGCCATGTCTGCCCAAGATGAGATCTCTGTTTGTGTTGTTGGTGCCTACTTTAGGGTTCAGGTCTCCCATGAGGGTTTTCAAGTTTCTTTTGGGTTTTTTGTCTACAACTAGTTGGATTTGCTTGTAGAAGTTTTGATGTCTGCCACATTGGTAAAGACTTAGCACTTTAAGATGGTGACTATCCTGCCCTTTGAGTTGAATCTTGCCATGAGAATCGTTAGTTACACAGGTTCCAAGGACAGTAGTACCTGCATTGCCTCCGGTGTCAGCAGCAGCAACAGCAGACTCTATGGATATGTGGTTGGCCTTCTCCTGTCAAGAGTAGATGATGATGTCTCTACTTACTAACTTACTAGACTTGTCCTTTCTGTTCCTGTCCTTCTAGTCTCACATAGGCCTAGTGTTTTCAGGTTGTATCTGTGCATCAAACTAATACACTCTTTCTGGTTGCATATTGGGTTCTGATGGTCCAGGTCCCTATCCTGGTCTTGGCTTTGGTCTTCAGAAGAGTTGTCGGCACACTGGCTTCCCGCAGGCTTTCATCAGCTCTTCTCATGAGCTCTACTCGAGAGGACTCCTTCTCTGAATAGTATACAAGCTGGAATATACCGCTTAATTGATGGCTAGGTAAAGAGAATTTCTCTTGCCTTAAATTTGACCGTGATCAGTTTAGCTGGAGACAGAAGTAAGCCTAGAGGTTTTGATCTGTCTAACATACATGACATCATCTATTATTTCTAAAACGACATGTTTTTTTCCATTGCTTACAATATCTGCTATACCTATATTTACTTTAGCCTTTCAGAGTAAATTAGAGTCATTCTCCCTTTTATGAATCCCGCGATCTGAGTGGTGTGATGACATTTTAGTCCTTCTGCATTAAATATATGCTCCTTGCTGTCATTTGACAACTTACAAGTCATCAGCATTGTTATAGATACAAATGGCTTCAAAATTTGCCCTCTATATTATGCTGGCTGTCCACATTTGCTTTGTACGTTTTAAACATGTCAAATATGTATTATATACTCACTGACTATCATAAGTTTTTTTTTTTATATTGAGCAGACAAATTAAGTCAAATTCTTTTGTTAACATCATTTATATGCTTTTTATTTGTTTTAATGTCTATAAACTGAAACACATGTAGATCTCAATTCAACTTGACAAATATTAATTGTCTTTTCTGAGAGTGAACAATTCCTGGTATCACCCTCAACAGAAGTTAATAGCTGTTTCTAATTACAGTGCATGCAGTTGTATTACATTAAACCAGGTTTATATTTATAATAAGTGTTAATTTCAGTCTCTATAAATATCTCTCTAGTAGTAACTGTTGAGGATTACTCTGTAAATATCTGTCTAGTAGCGGCCAAGGATTAATTTATACCTCTACAGATCATAATAATTCTTGATTCACATAAACTATAATTATACATCATCTGGTATAATGACGTTGCCATGGGAACATATGTATACATTTCCAATATACAATTACCTGGTACTGACATTTATATAAGAAAGTGTATATTGGCAAACATCAATGGCAACTGTTAATAAAACCATAGATTTAAATTATCATCCTCTGATCCTTATTTATTACAGATGTGATTATCCTAAGACTTGTTGTCCCAGTGGGTGTTGCTATGGCATCAACAACAATCACGATCACCATGCCTACTCGTTTAGAGTTTCGTTTTACAACCTCTGGTACTTTTGGTAGGTATTTTTGTCTGTTTTATCATAATTTGTTTGTGTCGATGAACTTGATGTCACAATAAATATACTGTATATATTATTTGTCAATAAGCATGTGTCTGTTAATATACTCACAAATATATCACATATTACATCAAATAAAATGACCATTAAATGTTAGTTCATAGCCCTCCCTCACTCTGACTTGTAAGGTTATTGTACAATAAACCTTAAAGAGGTGACCACATATTTCAACCTTAATCACATAATCTGCCTGTTTTTTAGTGAATTTACACATGTTCTATTTTTATGTATTTGTCACTTCTGTAATATATTCTGAAGTGTTTTTCTTTGATTACACCAGTCAGAAATCTATTGTGATGGCATACAGGCAATGACATTACGTCATTAACCGGAAATGGCACTGTAAAATGGCTGCTCCATATTTTGTTTTAAAACCTGTCAAATGTAACTTTGGGAAATCTGCTGAATTATATATATAGATCAGAAAGTGTGTAGCAAGCCCGTTAGGTAAACAAAGCAAATCTTTTTAAATCCTCCTTGATTACAAATGACAGGATTTTATCTAGGAATTTGATTTAAAACATTTTTTGGTAAAGGGGACTCAATTTTGTATAAACGAAGGGCTAAGAACCGCTTGGGCCAAATGGGCAGGGTTAAGTAGGTGAAATCGATGAAATAGAGAAAACACTGAGAAGTCAATCTTCTGTTGTGATGAAGGTAAATTTTTACAGATTTTGTTGTGAAGCATAATAGGACGGAGAGGATTTAATTTTGTATAAATCCAAGATCTGACTTTCAATAAGGGAAATATTTAAAATCCTTCCCCTTCTATTTGTGACCAAACGAAAGCTGGTGAATAATGCAGGGAGTTTGGGCCTCGTGTGGTAGTATTATTGACAGCTAAAAATTTGAATTTAATAATAAACATGTATATGAATTTCAAGTATGTCTCCATTGATTCTCTCTGCAGATAAACCTCGGCAGGGCGCTGAGTATTTAGATATGGTTATGGATTTGATTTTTAGGGTGGTAGTGCTAACACATTTGTCTATCACCTAGTTGTCAGAGATTCTATTCCTCGAAAGGACATGTAAAGGTATACGGGTCAGCTGCCTGACTACATGGGCTTTCCTGTCCATTATCTTCCCACAGTAAACCCCTCCTGTGCTTTAGACTTATTAGGTTATGTGAGTGATGTATGAGAGTGGTGCACAAGATTCCATCATCTGGATTATATGATAATGTAGTGCATCCAGATGAACAATAAACTATATAATCATCTACATTATGATTTTGTATAAATTCAAAACTAACAACCAGTTGTGATAAGGTAACCCCCTCCCCCCTCCCCTAACCATAGTAGAATGTCTCATACCCGAACTACTCAGATATAGCATAATTGTTTGGTTATGCAAACCTTGGGATATGCTGATTTTTAATCAATGCGAACGAGAAAAACATGAATAAAATTTATATCACAGCTGGTAAGAATTAGGCGATAGTACAAAAATTCAGATATTTAAAGTTTGAATTGTTTATTTGCTGGTTATCTCCCCTTGGACAGCCATTCTGAGCTACAACTTGGAAACCATTCCTCTCAACAACTTTCAAACTTTCTGTGTATATAATAGAGATTATAGAATGTAATATTAACATATATATATATATGATTGGGTGTCTTTCTTTTAAGCGGTGGTGTGCAGGGGATAATGTCGCACCTTGCATTATGTTGTTGCATAACATTAGTCAAGACAGCCACCAAATTCTGTAAAAACTCACATAACTTTCTTGGGTTTTCTGGAGAAATTACAGGTCCAAAATGGGGAATGTGCACATTATTTAGCTATAGGATAAAAAGATCAAAGGCTTTTTATTTATCAGCAATGACGATAGATACTTGCTGTGTAAATTAATGAAAACTATCCACTTCAACATCATTATTCCTCGAGGCTCAATAAGTGATGTATATATATTTACTTACAGTACTTACAACAAACAAAAAAATGATAAATAATTATAATTACAAACTAACAAATATCCACAACTATAACTTCTATATAGGTTCAGTTAGAAAATCAAGATGGCCTCTCAAAAAAAAAATGATGAAAAAAGATATATACGGTAATTCAGATCCCACTGAAAACTATTTTGTAATGAGAAGATATAGGTATGTTAAACTGTGATTTCACAAAGCAAAAGAGAACTTAAAATAGGTTTATATTAACAACAAGACCTCTTGGTCTAATTAATACATATACAAAAGACTACAAGCTGTGTATTGTCATTTAGGATTTATATTAAAACTCTGCATGTGGCCTCACCATTTAACAGCTTCTCATATGAAATCTTGTATGATAATTGTGAATAATTTCTGCTTCGTAGATCTGTCAGTTCATTGTCAACATGCTTCTGTATTCAACTTGTCAAATAAGAAAACAAATTATACTGTTAAAGAAAAAAGGCTTTTTTGGTCTAGATTGATTTAAAACTTAAAGTTGTGCAAATGTTTCCAATCTCTGATTGGCCCCGAGGTACAAATGTGGTCATAAAGTGGTTAAAGTTATAACTTCTTTAAAACCTGGAAATGTCAAACTAAAACTTTCTTCATGGCTTGGAATGTAATAAAATACTTTTTTTATGAAAAGACTATGTCATTGCAGTGTTTTATTTGATATATGAATGCCACATCATCGGCGATGTGACTGTAATTTAACCCCAGTTTTTCTTGTTCCCATCATGAGGAAAGGGTAAAGTTTACAAATATTTACCTACCAAGTAACACTTCTGGTTAAAGACTTTTTAATTTTCTGAATTTGAAAGTGATATTACAATTACAAATTTTAGGTAGGTATTTTTATAGTACATTGTATGTAAATTCATATGCTAATATTGCTATAACTCCATGTCCATGATGGGGTGCCTGTATTAGCAGATCTGTAAAATTACTACCAAATATTTGTCTTACGTTAAGCGTTTTACTTACTACAGTTGCTTTATTTTTTGCGTCCTGATTAAGGCTTGTGATTTAATTTCCCACAATGGTATCTCTAGCAGTACACAGGAATGCATTTTCTTACAATTTTTTTAATTCACTATAAAACATTTGTTTAAAATGTTATTTAATTTCCCTCAATCTCAATATCTAAGTGTTTAACAAGATTATATCCCCCACAAATAATGAAAAGGGAAATTTTTCACTGTAGTGTAACTTTTGTCTGTTTCATCCTTTTATCAATTAAGTGAATAGAAATCATTGGGCAAAGTTTGAAGTGAAAATTGAAAGACAAAAGGTATACATTTATGTTGTGCTATTAGGGTTAATACGACATTGGGCGAAGACTTTAGTGTAACTTTTGTCTGTTTCATCCTTTTATCAATTAAGTGAATAGAAATCATTGGGTAAAGTTTGAAGTGAAAATTGAAAGACAAAAGTTATACATTTATGTTGTTGTTCTGTTATCAACATTGGGCGAAGCCTTTTGTCCGTTTAATTTTTATGAATTAAGCATATGGCATAAAGTTTGAATTGTAATTGAAAATATTAAATGTATTTTATTGTGCTGTCAGGGTGAATACAACACTGGGCGAAGGCAAATTTTGTGAGGGCAAATGTTTTCCCTGTGTAGTGTAGAGTTATCTACAATAGAATATTTCTGGATAAAAAATATACATACATTGATTACAGGTTCATTGTACTGTTCGTCCTCATGTCATGTTTTGGTGGCTGTGGGTATTATAAACAGAGGCAGAGATTTGCGAGGTCACGTGGTGTGTGTGCAGTGACTGTGACCTCACAGCTGGGACATAACTCGCGCCAGACAAGCACCTTAAGGAGTGGAATCAATGTCAATCCCTCCCATATCCCAGCCTCACATTCCAACTTTGGTTACACTGGTAGTGGAGATGTCAGATCAGGAGTGACTATGCAACCTCCAGCTTATTCCGAGGTAAGATATTACTACTTCTGTAACACAACTAAGGAAACAAAGCAATCTACAGCATAGAGAGATTGAAGCCACTGCAATTTAAACCTGGCTTAGAATATAAGTACAGTGCATTAAAATTGTCCCAGGTAGCCATCCTTATCACCGTTTATTTCATATTGAGCTTACCATTTGTCCCTTGTTAGGACTTTGTATGGAAATATTTCTGTTCTCTAGTAAGTACAGTGCTTGTCCAATTGTCTGTCTGCACTTTCCTTTCCGAACGCAGAAATCCATGGCAAACTTTCTGAAATTTCACATGATGTTGAACTGTGATATGCAAAAGTGCAATAGGGGTTTAAAGAGTTTCTAATGTCAAGGTCTCTGTTGTAGAAAATAGAGCTAAGTGTCAAGGTCAAATAATATATACTTTCATTGGAAAAGATATTTTAATGAGATTATGGACCAGAGAGATCAAAATTAAAAAAAAAAAAACATGAGACACTTAGATGCCAATGTCAACATTCTGATTTTTGACTGATAGATATATTTACAAGTCTTAAGATAATGAAAAAGATAGTAAGAATTACAAGGTAGAGGCCACACGACTTTGATTTTTCTCAGTATTTATATCATTTAAAATATATCCAGGCTGTCATGAGAGGTAAGCAATAATACTTATCTTTGAAACTTTTTGATATAGCTCTTATGTTTAGAGTCATACACATTGTGGGGCCCTTTCTGACTTACCAGTTCTGTAGTTGTCATTTTAAAATATTCAAACAAATCGGTGACTCTAAACATTATAGGAATATTGATTTATATTCAGGGTTATTTGGGACTCTAGAAGTAATATGTATATTGATTTATATTCAAACATATATGGGACTCTAAAAGTTATAGGGATATTGAGAATTTGACTCCAAACTAAGTTTACAGGATCAATTTCAACCCACCAAACAGATGTTTTCCCCACTTATGTACATAAGTGGGTTACATAGTAATCATTTGATGTATTCCTCTGTCATTGCTTGATAACTTTGTGTACAACATATCTCATGGACCTCATTGACAGATTAGTTTATTTAAACAATAGCATCACCCCACCAAGGTCTACCTGCATAGATGTTGGTTTTAATTAGTCAAGGTCAAAGGTCAGAGGTCACCTGCATAAACCAATAGATTTAGATTAGAAGAAAATATGGGGGAATGGGGAAGATATAGGAGTCCTTGCTCACTGTTTTAATTTCATTGTTTGCAGGTGATGATGCAGCCCGAGTTATACCCTACTCACAAATCAGAATTAGTGTTACCACCTTATCCAGGCACTCAACATATTGTATCTACAAACAGCTCAGGTCAGTGTATAAAGCTGTCTACTTACACATAAGCTTCTAGTGAAGAACAGATTGACCTAAAGCTTATGAAGGGTAAAACATAGTATACAATATAAGTTGTACTTGTGAACGTTTTTAGAAGTTTATACACAACATAAGAAACGCCATAGTTAAGGTTTACATACTATTTATTATTTAAAACACTACATAACAAGATTTGTCATAAGAATTACATTTGGCTCTTCTTTGGGGCTACTCACCATGTGTATACCTTATAAAAACATTCACATAACACCTTAACTTCCTAATAATTTAACCTGATCCGAAACTTAAATAATAACATGTTATTATCCGAATGAACATGTAAAATTTAGTTATTATCTAAATGGGAAAAGAATTTCCTGGAATTCTATTGGCCAAACGAATGAATTTTTGCTATGTGTACAGCAACAATGAGTGAGAGTTCCCCATTTAGATAATAAGCCATTGTTTAATTTTACATTTTGTTAATAAATTTCCATAAAATGGAAAGGAAAAGATTTCTTTTAAAAAAATGCTGAAAGTATGATCTTATTTTCAAGAAATGCTATGACATTTAACTCTTTAAGTTTGTAATTTTAAGTGGAATTTTTAATCTCTTTTATAACATAAACACAATAATAGCTGTGTGAAGGTGTTTTACAGAACAAAATTATATTTCATATGTTGCTTGTGTTCCTATTGTCATCTTCTTGTTCATTTTTTCTATAGGAGGTACCGATTCTACCAGCAGTGGCCTTCCCCAGCCCCCACCGTACTCTTTATTTCAATCATCCAATCAGGGATCACCAAATCAGGAAATTCATTCACCAACAGCCAATCAGAATGCAGATTACAGCACACATCAGCCACAGAATCTCCCTGTCAATCAGTAATGATTCAACCAAAATATTTCATTGGAAATTTTTGTCACAGTGTTGCTTTTTCATTCATTTTATATTTGAGGTCTTTTTGTATAAAAAGGATAAATCATTTGTAATCTTTCATGGAAACCTTTTTTTTTTATTTAAAGAAATTTACATAAGTGAAATTTTGAAAAAATCTGTTCCTTGACCTTATGCATGATTAACAAGTTTTACTTATTCTAGATATTTCTCAAGACTATGTACTTGTCTGACATCTCCAGCTTAATTCTAACATATTCACAATTCCCCTATATGTGTGCTTCAACAACAGAAAAGTCTTACTCCACCTACCACCAAAAAATTTAAACTTGATAAATTTAAATAAAGTCCTATGAAGTACTGTAATGTGGGTATAATTCAAACCATATTATCAGTATGATCGAAATCTGTATACCCAAAAGAACAATTCATCTCAACCAGGTGAATATGGGAATAGAAGAATCTATTAAACTGAGGTGATTTTTGCTGAGGTTAAGGGTTGAGGGAATTAACACCTGAGGTGAGGCTCGACATGTTAATAGATCTTCGTATTCACCTAAAAATGGTCAGTAATTGTTTTATTATGTGATGACAATCCACGCTTCTGTAATTGCAGCCCACTACCAATAGGGTATTTGGACTGTTATATTCACCTTGCATGCACAGATTCTGTCTGTTTTGGTGCAGGATCACATATATCTTTAGGTCTATGAAAGGTGTTTTCACCAATTAGCATGAAGGAAAATTGACAGGCATATAAAAATGTATTTCTTTCTCTGGCATGGGGAAACTTTGACCTCTTTCTGTTTTAAATTCTGCAAATGAAGTGAATGCATGCACAGTGTAGGTACAACTGTTTGTAAGATCATCTGTCCTGCAATTCATGGAGTTTCAACATACCTCTCATTACGAAATTAATAACGATCAGTCTTAAAAGACATAAATACAATTTTAAATGTTTCTAAAATACTGATTAAATATTTCCAGGAGTTATTTAAAAAGCACCCACAGAGTATCTATTTTCAAAACATTTGGCTTTACATGAAGGTCAGTTACATCAGTACAGATGGAAGCAGCATCTTGCAAGTTAAAGGGACTGTTGTGCCATATGAGCAGAAAATTGAAGTAATGAAAAAATGTGTCCCACGTAGAGTGAACTATTGCGGTACAAGTCTGTGGACAGTAATATTATGTAGTTTATTTCATTGATCCTGATTTGATTCGTGATCTTAGTGCCTGACTTCAGCCTATTTTGTAATGCATATTGATTCATTCACTTGGTACTTGATGTATGAACAGTTTCATATTTTTGTGAATTGTAATTAGAATCAGAAATCCAGAAACTTAATATTTGCAATTCTTAAATTTGCAATCTTTAACCTTTTATTTTCTTTTTTACATTTTGTATGTTAATATTAAGTACTGAACATGTACAGAATTTTGATAATTAGTAATATTTATATAAAAAGGGTAGTGATATGTTAACAGTTTATAGATTAGAAAAAAAAAATTATGATCAAATTTTTTTTTTCTCTTGTTATGTGAATAGTAATGCTTATGCTGTTTCCTCAATTTGAAAACCAGAACTCTCTGGCTATCACAAAGTGGAAGGTTTAAGTTCCCTTCATCTCCTTTATTCAATATCTTAGTTATAAGAACTTGATTCATGAAAAAAAAAAATACTAGGTAACCAGAATTACATGGAAGCTTAAAATTGAGAATATTTTGTAATTTTATAATGTAACTTAAAATCTAAAAGCTGAAAATATTAAACTTTTGGCAAAGTTTGTATACATGTACACTAATTTCATTTGTTTATCTATTTTTAATTTTTAAGAAGTGTTCAGTTGAAATTGTATTTTTTCTGATGCTTAGAAATTTATATCAAATTTTTTATATTCAATACTCATAATAATATTAGGTCTTAAGTAATCATTCAGAGCTTCAAGGATTAGAAATTGACTTCGTGGATACCGATATGTGTTCACCAATTTTTTTTCTTCTTAATTAAGGTTTTAATGATGTTTGAATTTTATATTATTTATTCAGAATCTAGTCAACAATTTTGCAATTTGATTGTCGAAATATTAATTATTTACATTGAATGTAAAGTCAGAGCATTGCTTAGAAGTGTATATACACTTGTTACCATGTGCAATTTGAATTCCATGTTTAATCAGATTTACGTATAAATATGTCACAACGTTGAAACTTTTCACAAACTCATTGAAATTTGATTTGAATTTTTTTTATTACTTTGTAGTAATTATAAAAGTGAAGTTCATATATTTTATGTGAGATAACTGTAGGGGAGAGAATTTGTTGTACTATGCTGTAATCAGTGATAATGTCAGAGATTTAGTAGCATAGGCTTCTTACAGTAGTTTTCTATCAAAACATGTAAGTATTCATTCCTACTAAGAGCTCAAAACTGGTCTCTATTTTTTTTTTTTTTTTTTTAACAATCTCGAGATGGTTGGTTGTATCACCTAAATTCAACAATTACTGTGCTTTAACGTCTTCAAATGTTATGATATGATGTGTTCAAACTTAGTATAGAAGGCAGCACTTCAGACAAAAAATATATGTAATGGATTTTATTTTTAATATCTGGAGTTTGAAACCAAAATTCAGAAGTGGAGATGGCCTTTACTAGATAAATTAAGCTGGAGACTCCAGTCCAAAATTACAGACGTGACAGATAGGAGTTTTCACTGACTAGAGTCATTTTTCCAGGAAAGAACAAAAAAAATACTGACTACAAGACTGATGTATTTATTGCATAGCTAGACATTTTATGAATCAGAGTTTGATTTATGCTGATCTTAAAACCATATACTTCTATAGAGATCTATATCCAAAATGTTAGTTTTTTCAGAGAGTAGATGATTGTGAATAGAATGATTTTGTTGGCTAAGCTTTGGTAAACATGAAGTAAAAATGTACACAGTAGGTAGGCATATATCATGTATTTACCATAATCAGTAGTATAGGCTGTCTTTTGTGCAGGGGTTAGGGAGGGGGTTAGTTCTCTTTAGCCAATCTGTATATTGTTGCTAGTATTTTCCTGTGTTACATATTCTACAGCAAGCAAAAATAATCAGAACTTGTCCTCAGGTGTCAAGAGGTTACAGGGATGCCTGTGGGGCGACTAATGAGTAATCTGGAGACCCATCATGGTTACCAATGTCAATTCCTCGGCTGGGAATCAAATCTATAATCTCTGGCTCAACAGATCAAGCTAAAAAACAGTTCTCCTTACCTGATTGGTTTTCCTAGGATTTTCCTGGGTTACAAGAGAATGATTTTAAAACAAATCTAAATATATACCAGTAAGAATTTAGTGACTGTGTATGGACAAAATGTCATGTATATTCCAGTGATCAAACAGAATGAGTTCGAATGTGTAAACAGTCGTGGTTTGTTGTATGTTGTGGTTGTATTATTCTTAACTTCTATGTAATTACTAGTCATTTTTTACGGAGTTTCTTTGAACTTTACCTAAAACTTAATAATAAGTTGAATCTTGTGTAATATTTTTCTTTCAATGGTCATATTTCATCACACTGAGAGACTGCAATTCATTACAATACTGTACATGAAGTCTGAATATAAAACTTGAGGTTTGAATACAAAACTTGAGGTCCGAATACAAGACTTGAGGTCCGAATATGAAACTTAGGGTCTGCATACTGAGGTCAGAAAACAAGGCTGGGGTTAGAATATGAGACCTGAGAGTAGAATACAAACAAGCATTAAGGTCAAAATACTAGACTTGAGATTAGATTACAAAAGTTGATATCAGAATACTAGACTTGAGGTAAGAAATTTAGATTTAAGATCAAAATAGGAAACTTAAAAGAGTGTTGATATCACAAAAGTTTTTTTTCTGAATACTAGATGTTAGATCAGAATAGAAGACTTGCGATTAATACAGTATTAGGTTGGTCAGAATACTAGACTTGAGGTCAGAATGATGAACTTTAGATCAAAATAGGAGACTTGTGGTTCATATTGTATTATATATAAGGCCAGAATATTAAATTTAGATAAAGATACTAGACTTGGGGTCAGAATACTAGACTAGATCATAATAGAAGACATGAAGTGACAGTACTAGACTTTTGGTTAGAGTAGGAGACTTGTGGTTTATAATTTATTAGACATCCGATCACAATACTAGACTATAGATAAAAAGACTAGACTTGAAGTAAGAATACTAGACTTTAAGTCAGAATAGAATAGTTGTGGTTAATAGAGTATTAGACTTGAGGTAAGAATATTGGATTGGAGTGAAATATAAGTAAGATTCCAGTGTAGTTGACAAGAAACTTGATCTACTAAGGTAGTAAATACAGTCGTAAATAAACAGAATATTTAGGGTAAAATACCACAAAAACTGAAAACCTTCTACAAATTGGAAAAAAGAAATGATTTTGGTTGTAACAGATACCGGTGGCTTGCTACCTCTTACTACAATATAGGCATGGACATGCATTGCCAAAGTTTTCTCCGACTCCTTCACCTGAAGTTGGATGTTTTAATGGCTTGTCTACAACAAAGAGACAATCAGGTTCAACTCAAGCTAGAATGGCCAACTGATGAGATAGTTATCACCATACACAGAAATATACCTAGTTAATGTCAACCTGTCTACAATTGTCTGGTGATATCCATACTAAAACGTGCTCAAAACGTAACTATGCACATAACTTATATCATCATTTTTAACAGACCTTAGATATCTGCCTTTAATAAACAAAAAATGTCAAATGAAATGGAATCACTGTAAATAATGATAGCAGGAATTTACTCAAGCTGTTTGCATACTGATTATATTGATGAAATAGGATTGTGTATATTACCGTTTTCTGTTTTACGTATAATGTAGCAACACAGACTTAAATGTATCTTTATCTATGTCTGTTGTAGCAATTATTGTTGAATTCATTATCACAATAATTTACCAAAAAGTGATTTTGTGCCAGAATTTCCATTAGCAACCAATTAAGTGCATTTGTCCCATATACATGCCTGCAAATGCATGAAGCTTTGAATTCGATTTTTTTTCTTTCAATCATATTTTCAAAGAATCTCACAAAATTAATTAATCATATCTAAAGGTTGTGACATTCCACTTAATTTTTTTAATAGATTTTTCGTTTTTTTGTCTTTTTACCAGTGATTTGATATCGGTTGTTTCTTTCATCGATTCATGAGAGATTTTTTAACAAATCTGATCGAATTTTAAAAAATCTTTCCAAACATATTATTAATAGTATGGATAATGAGTTATTGTACAGATATTGTGCACTTTTATCCATAACAAAACTTGCATTTACTCAAATGAATTTTCCTCAAATGATTCAATATTTTCAAAACCTCAATAATATTCATAAAATATATTAATTGTATTAGAAGCTCTGTTTTTATTTGTAAGTTGTATGTTAGTTTGATATGAAAAATGTACTGTGTATCATTTGCTTGTTGTACACTAATATTTATTCATGAATTGAAACATTTCTGCAACTGGACTTTGTTCAAGTTTAATACAACTGTGGTAAATTGGCATTTCATGTAGGTGTGACCAACTCTGGATAATAAAACAATTGTACTGAGACCTACCCAAAAGCCACCCAGTCAATAAGCCACCCATGGCCGATAATTTTAGGTGGGCGGTTATTTTAGGTTAAAAAAAATTTGTTTTCATAAAAGTTTTAAGGTATGTCAAATTTCCAGATGCTTTCACAAGTTGGGGAGTGGACAAATGTCACCGCGATCCAGGATTGCTGGAAGCTAATAATTATGCATTGTGAACGTTGAAACTTTGATCCATGCTATCTTTTGTGTTTATTCTCTTGTATTACACTAACATCATAATAGATGCCTACCTGTCATGTTAATTGTCTTTTCTCACAGCCTTTGTACACTGATCTACTTTTAAATAAGTTGTATAAGAACTAGTTGCTTGAAGAATTTAGTGGTATCTTACAGGGACTAAATGGTTCAATTCCCTATGTCACAACGATATAAAAAAGCGTTATAACTTCTATTATTATATTCAGTTTTCTTGAAATCATAGTCAGCTTGTATGATATATAAGTACCGATTGCCATATCATTTAAGTATATTTGTGATAATTATATACATTTTGATTTGAAAAGTCACTCATTTACCTGGTATACACTTAACGATCTTTTATAGTTTGTAAATGTATTGTTTTATTTTTATTTATTGTGTGTAAATAATAATAAATATCAAATGTCAATTTGTTTGTGATGTTTATTTATGCGAATCAGCAAAGAAGACTTTTTTGTTAAACTGTTCAATCATTCCCTCAGCGCACATTAACGATTGTGCTGGGACTATTAACGTTAGTAACTCCGCTTATATTGAAGCAGTAAGATTACGGCACAATAAAGGTTACTATGTAACGTAATCCAAACGCCTGAAGATGGCCACAAGGCCGGAAAAAGTTAGCGGCGATTTCATACGATTTTATTTCACATGTTAATGTTTTGATTATATATATATTTCAAAATTATTTTTCTTTTAAAAAAAAATGATAAAAGGTAATAAACACAGGGACAGAAACATTATCAAATAAATTCCATCACCAACCCCGAATAATTATTTACAATGCCCAAAAGCCTAAAATATCAAAAATGAAATAAAACTCAATTTTTCACTATAAAAATATTACTAGCATCATCTGGTCTCAATTTCAAGAAAGTTCGAGATATCGGGTCTGCCTCTATGTGTCGCGACACAATTTCTTTGTTAAATTTATTAAAAAGAACAAGAAGTTTTCACCAGTACAATAATGACGTATGTTTTTATAGGAACTAGCTGATAGTGCTGAAATATTTTCTTGGAAACCGTGCCATTTTTTTTTTTTTTTAATTTAAAAACGCTTGAATTTTGTTACAGTTTGTCGAAACGACAAAACGAAATAACGAAATGGCAGAAATCAGCCACAATAAATTTCCGGACAATATTGGCATGCTGGGATTTTTTTTTCAATCTACTACTTTTTTGTTGAATCTAAAGTACCCACGGAATAAACGAAAATAAATCCCATAAAACTTATGATTTTACATAACTGCATCGGTTAAATTTTTGAATGTGAAAAAGTGAAGTAATTTTCATATCAAAGAAGTACATCTAGAATCATCCGTTTAGTGTATTGTATTGAGTCATATATAAATTAACTGAAATTGAATTTCTTTTCCTACATTTCATGAAATTTCTTTTCTTACTCATCGTCAACCAGTGTGCAACGACATTGAAAAGTGCAAAAAAATTACCTCAAATTAACGTCTTTCTTATGAGAAATGATTTATGTAAGCATTTTCATCGTAAAATTAAATAAGCAATTTTTGGTTGATTTACTCCTTGTGTAAATCTTAATGTTCGATATCAATAAGTAAGAAATGCAAGGCTTGCAATTTTTATCGCTGGTCAGAGATGCGTAAGCTATATCTCGTGCAATTTGCCTCTCACGAAAGATGCACGTGACGATCTTTCTATAACACCACGTGCCTCTTGATTTGTTACGTAGATGGTCGGAGTTTCTCGGCCAAGTCAGACCAGTAGGCCTCGAGATCAGGAGAAAGTTAGTCGAACACGCGGACTTGACCAATTCTTTTGGTTTTTATTTTAAAGTTGAACACCAATATTGAGAAGAAATTTCAAAGGTAAGTATCTATTGTTTGTAGCATTTGTTTCATAATTGATTTTGCTTTTTAAGTTTTTCTTTATCACGTGATTTCTTATTTTTCGTTATCATATGTATTTTATTATATTTAGGTGTAAATGTAATTCCTAAGGTTCCTTTCTGGTAACTAATTGGTATTCTTGTTCATTTGTTTTTCGCAAATTTATTTTTTCCCTTTTATATGAGCCTTCATAATTAATTTTCATCCCGGATATTTTGGCCAGTTTCCTGCTTTGTATTTATAAATGTATTTTCCGGAAATCTTAGTATCCATCTCCTTTAGCTCAACTACATAACCAGTCTCCAATTTGCCACATTTGGATAATGTCTATATTTTACTTGTATTGTAATTTGTACAATGTATTATGTTGTGACTTTTGAACAAGACGCCAAAGAATAAAGAAATTATTTTCGACACTTTTTAAGAATTTTCGTTGTTTTAAGTTTGTTATGGCGTCAGATATATGTGACGACGGTGCCACAAAAAGAAAAGCTTATTCCCTGGTAGCACCCCTGTCACAAAACCAACATATACTCCAGTTACCAGTTCCCCTTCCCGCGAGATATGCATGTATGACAAGCATTCACGCTTATCTCGTGACAAAAACGCGTCGCATATGCAAATTTTGACCCAATCACGTTTTTAGTTCTATCATTAGATGGCGGGCTTTTCAATTCGTCCTTCGTCCGTCCATTGAACCGCCGGTTAACAATTCATTTTATCGTTTTATCGTCAGAAATTCTGGATTGATCATGCTCAGATTTCGTATGTAGGTTTCCTGTAATCCCTAGTTGTGCTCATTTGATTTTGGGACTGTTCAAAAAGATGGCCGACCGCAACCATCTTGAATTTGAAAGTTTAAAAAAATATCGCTATTTCTTAGAAGTATTTTCAAACTTCATAATCAAGGGCAAAAACAGGAAGATGAGAAGGGAAAGCATCCATCTATTTTAAGAACAAATAAAGATCAAGCTTTGGTGGGCGACATTGTACGATTTGAAAGTATTCTAAATGAACATCGAATCCAAGATAGTCGTGGTTGTTTCAAAGTTTTATCATGGGACTTATTCCAGGTGAGACCCTTAACATCTCTGATAGCTCTAGAGGACATTTAGCTCTACTGTATCGAAGTAAACATTTGCATTCAAAGGTGTTATTCACTTGTCTTTGGTACAGATGGTACAGATGGTACAGATGTACATTGTATCATTGTACAACCACCAATTATAATCCGTGGTCTTCATTCTCTTTACAGGTGTCCCACTACTATGATTTTTAAAAAATAAATCTTAACTTATGAAATAAATTGTGGGTGTGATTTTAATCTTTTTTCGGGGTTTGTCTTAATTTTTAGTCATGTTTTTGAGGGAAATTATCTTGGTGGCACTAGTCTGCTCCCTAACATACTCGCATTCCACCAGAAGGAAAGAGGTCATAGATCTAGAACAGGCCATTGAAGAACTTGTACGGTTCGTCAATGATGAAGCGCATAAAAGCCATCTGGAGAATCAGGAGTTGAGAAAACGTCAAATGAGTAAGTTGGATTTTTGTCTTTCATATTTTTAAATCCGTATCGGATTAATTGACCCCAATGATTAAATTTAAAAAGAAAGGAGCGTCGTTTTGATGCTTGTTCGCACTGTGAACATCCAGGGTAAGCTTATATGCCCTGCAGAGCAATTGCAATAGACTATATTTATATTAATTTACCATTAACCCAGATCGGTCAGTTTCTTCGTCAGAAACAAACTTGTGGGAGAGCTTAAACCACGTTCTGGTTGTCATGACAATTTAATTGTGGGCAGCTATAGCTAAGTCGGTTAGAACAATCGGAGGTGCGTGGTTTGAAGCTCACTATCTATGTTGGTTTGTTTCAAAGGGGTTTGTAGTTTGTTTCTCGGGAAGTTGAGATCTGTCTGTGCTGCAGTGGTCGTCGTAAGGTACTCTGAAAAGACTAAAGTTGGCATGCGACGGAGCAGTTGCATGTTCAGCAACCAGCTACGTCAACGAGACTCGTCCTCAAAATGGCACCGTCTTTCACATAGCTGTAGAGCCGACGAACAATGTAATTAAACTGACTTGATAATGATTTACAATTATCTAACACGTAGGAAGTACAAAAAGTGGACGGATGATGCAGCAGATGAAATGGATATCTCCAGAGCTTAGAACCAAAGAGGAGGCAGCGGTCAAATCGCTGCATGCCACAAAGAATCTTATGGAATTGTAAGTAGGGGACGTTTTGTTTGTTAGAAAGGTAGCGGTACTATCTACAATTACCTGAACTGTTTAAATATTTTGTTTGGTTTCTAGAAGCTTCAGAATAATTTTCAAATAACGTACCAAAATTATTTTGATACCAAGTATCGAGATTTCAATCTATATAGTTTGTCTCGTTTCTTTCATTTGCGAATTTGTACATCAATAAACTTTGCAATATAATTCAAGACGGTTTGAAGGAAATCAACTGCTCTCGAGAATGTGAGTTATTGAAATTGAATCGTGTAACTGTGTTAAAATGTGAACTTTTTTTTCCTCTCGTTTTTAATAACAGGACTGGTTTGTCATTGCGTGAAATACAGGACTCCAAGGAAATAATGTCAGAATGGAAGAAGCAGACGACAGCATGCCCCACCAATCAAATCAATTGTTCTGATGCGAGTAATACTTTCCGGTCTGCTAATGGGTTATGTAACAATTTAGTCCATCCTGGGTATGGATCAGCTGGTTCGGCACAGTCTAGATTTTTACCTCCAGAATATGGTGATGGTAAGTTCTCATGTTATTTCCCCTTTTTTAGACCGTTAAAATAGATACAAAACAAACAAAAACAAAAAAACAAAAAAAAACAAGATAAAACCGATACAGAAATCCATCATTCTACAACTATTGTAAAAAACGCCTTGTTCTTGCTTCAAGCTTTTAGTGGTACAATGTACCGTCAAAATTAGAAGCACAGAAAAAAGTCTTTACAGTATAGAGTTTCAAAGTCTTCAAAATTCTGAAGACTGCTTTCAGGGATGAAAATTAAACAAAAAACGTGAATTCTTGAAATTTTGACATTTTCAGGTGTTGGTTCTCCCAGGACTTTGGGTAAAAATGGTCAACTACTGCCAAGTCCTCGGGAAATCAGCAACAAGGTTTTCAAATCTGAAAAGGAGAAGATAGAATCTGAGGTTTCACTCATGGTAATGGCTTGGGGACAATTTTTGGACCATGATATCACACTCACGCCAGCAAGCTCGGGTAATGCAAAAACTATTAACTTGAAACACTATTGCAATGCTGATCAATATCCCGATTCATCATCTATTCTCCGCAACAAATTGTAGTCTACCAGTACAGTACTTTGTTAATCGAGAAAACTGTGGGATTTTTTCAAAATTTGATCCTACATATTTATCCACGAAAGAAAACGCAGGTCCTGATTCTGAATAACACTTTTGATTTTAGGATCTGAAGGAGCAGTGACGGATTGTTGCAATTCCACCTCCGAACTGTAAGTAAGATATATATTCAATACCTATGTCGGTATTAAAACATGCATTACCTCTGAAGTTAGCATCCTCCTGAATGACCTTGACCCTGTCCTTGCTCTTAAGTAAACATGCTCTTGAATGACCTTGGCCCTTTTCTGGCTTTGAGGTAATCAGCCCTTTTAAAGGACTTAGTGCTGTTCAACCTCTGAAGTTGTATCCTTGAATGACCTTGACTCTGTCCTGCATCTGAAGTATGCAGTTCTCTTAATGGTCTTGTCCTTTATAACCTTAGCCTACTTCTGTCTTGCTCTGAACAATTGTAAGGGTGAAAAATAACTTAAACACTTTAAATGTTTAACATGTGAACTATTGGAGGACAAAGTTTATATTGTAAAAGTGTTTTAAGATCCATTGATCATGATGTAATAAACAGTAATTATCTGACCTACAAACATGATTCTTTTTTCAGACCAGAGTGTTTCCCAATCACCATCCCATCCAATGATGCCCATTTCACCAACACAGACTGTATGGAATTTGTACGGTCAGCGGCCATCACGGATACATGTTCACCAAGTAAGTAAATAAAAAATATGACTTTAGGACTATATAACAACATAGTGGCCCTACCTCCATTTTAAAATTTTATTCTAAAAGAAATGTAAATTGTTGTTCATTGGACATTTTCAGTGAAATGTTTAGGTGCAAAATAGTTATATGGGAGATAACTCTAACATAATTATTAGGTTGTTTACAGGATTTATTTAATTTAAATTTGATCAATTTGTAACAAATCTGTTGTACTTTCAGACCACCGTGAACAGTTCAATGCTATCACAGCTTTTATTGATGGATCCAATGTGTATGGTTCGTCCATTAACCAGATGAATGGTCTGAGATCTTTCAACAATGGTAAAATGATCAGCAAAATTAACAATATTTCTCAATGTCTCCGGTTTTTGACTGGGTTACCTCGATGAGTCTCATTTCCAAGAATTTGAAAATTGTCAGAGTTAAATTCTGGAACAAAATGGACATTGGTAAAAATTATCTTTATCATTTTAACATGAAAAATTGAATTTAAGCCCAATTTAATATACATACCATAATTCAGTTTAGTTTACAGTATCAGAGGTATTGCACAAACATGATTGATTTAAGTAACATAATATATTTTTCAAACTTAAGATCTTCACTTCTGACCATGCATTAATATCCATTGCATCTTAATTTGCCTCTTTTTCTGTTCTAGTGTAATGCTTTTAGATGACTGATTTTCCTGACCTCATGCATGTATATCTATATATAGACAGAAAGCTGTTAAAAGTCTTAAAATATATTTTTGTAAATGCTTATCTATGTTCTCTGGCAACAGAGCATCTATTGAAACCCAATGATTAATTATTTTAGTTGTAAAATCTGGGAAGAAATTTGCAGGTAGGAAGAAATTCAAAAGGCCCTCTCAACTCCAGATATTGATACGTCATAATGCAAAACTTACATGAAGCATGAATTTAAAATCTTGAATTTAAGATATAGGTCAAATGAGATTTTAATGTAATAGGTTTAGAGGTATAAGATCTAGAGAATTTTTTGGAATATGTAAAAAATTATCCAACTGAACATTCATTTTTTATGTACTATTATCAGATAAATAAATAAAATTTCAAGACATTTTATGTACTCGGTGCCACGACAGGAAATCTTTACAGATAAAGTGTCTCAATATTAGTTTCAGACCTTTTTATATCAAATAGCAATTAACTCTGTGAAGTGTATACATTTTACTACAGGGCTGCTGAAGACATCCACTAATACAGCAAGTCTTCCTCCAGCTGGTGACCCACACACCTGTCTTGTAAATTCTACAGAGGAGTTCTGCATCAAAACTGGTATGTAATATAATCAGTGGTTTGTTAGCACGCTTCTGATTGGTTCAGAAAGTCGGTACCTACAGCTATGTTTATACATGTATATTATTCTACTCTAAAATTCTTGATAGATATTTAATTTTGTGTATAATATTTCAATTACTTTCAAAACTTATGAAAAGCCAAATCACTTTGCCCACCCACCAATCATTCCAAATAGTCTGAAGGTTATCGCACTCTCTTTCATGAGGTTATCATCCATGCTACCAAAGTGTTTTTTGCCAATGTATGGTAAGAAATGACTTTTCTGCATTGTGAGTACATTGTCAAACCTGGTTATAAAGGACACCTGTATATCAAAAACCTGTCTTTAAAGGTCAATAGTTTGAGGTCTCAATGTAATAAAATTCATAGTACTTGGACCTCCATATTAAGGCCACAGCCTGTCAGTCACTTATCTCTTCATTGGGTGGGTCTTTTACACAGATGTGATCAATATTAACACTGATGCAACTTAATTAGCCATTTATGGATGACAACGATTAAATTCATATGGCTGAACTCACCAGTATATTGGAAGAAATATTTGATATCCTGATAATAAAAATGATATAAATTACTAATATTAACTTTCTGTAACAGGAGATGTACGAGCTAATGTGGTACCCCATCTTGGTGCGAATCATGTTCTCTTTTTCCGGGAGCATAATCGGATTGCAACAGTCCTCTCATCCATGAATGCGAACTGGGATGATGAGAGGACATTTCAGGAGACAAGGAAAATTATCTCTGGAATCCTACAACAGATAACTTACTATGAATGGTTACCGTCCATCCTCAGTCCTTCCGATTTGTCAAAGTATAAACTTGAGTCGTCAAATAATGACGAATACAAACCCAAGGTCGATCCCAACATTCGCAATGGCTTCGCAGTGGCTGCAATGCGGTTTGGACACTCAATGGTCCCCCCACTAGAGGGCTACCTTCTCCATGATTATGCGACCTGGGAAGTGAAAAAACCTATCCAGGAAACATTCTTTAGGCCATCCATGGTGATAGGAAATGAAGGACAGGATGTCCCAAAACTGGCACGATGGTTATGTCACAACAATTCCATGAGGACCGACAGGTAGAGTTTTCAATTGCAATATTGATAATAAAGTGGTTTATACTAATTACAATTCATGGATGTATTCATCAAATCTGTATGAACAGACAGAAATGACCTTTATGTTAATCTCTTAATACTTAAGTTTTTCCTTTATATCAAAAAACCAAAACAAATTGAAAATGACATTTGTCTTATGATTAGCTTAACCTTCATGTCTTTTTACTTTGTTTGACAGGATATTTGAGCCTGGTGTACGTGACATGCTTTTCCTTGACAATGATGGCAGAAGTTTTGACTTGGCAGCACTAAATATTCAGAGGGGACGTGACCATGGAATTCCTCCTTACAATGCGTACAGGAAAAAATTTGGATTAAATAGGCTTAATAACTTTAACAACATGCCAGATCACAATAATGGTGCACGAGGTGCCTTAAAAGATGTCTACAGGTAAGGACTTTAATGGTTTCTCTTATTTTAAAGGAATATACTGCCATCATAAATCCACTGTTATACCAGTGACAATGAAATGGTCGTCCACTGGTAAATGCTTTTCATATACCTTTAGCATGACTGAGTAGTAAGGAGGGCTGTGACAGCTAATTCGGTTTAGAGCATTGAGATATGTAACTTAAGGTGAAGATCTTGGGAGCATAGTTTGGTGTTCTCTACTTTTGGACATTTGTGCTTTTCGGGAAGCTGAGAAACAGACCAGTATGTGTTGACTACCCTTATTGCATTGAACGCCATGAGATGAGTCTCTCATGTTGTTCAGTGAGGTAGTAACAAAGTACTACAAAAGGACCACGCCTGAAAATGGTCTTGGCTGTTCAGGGGGCGATAAACCCCAACAAACATGGATAAGGCTTGTATTTAACAAAGAAGGTCCATGGTTTGATTCCTTGCAGGGGAATTATAGAAATATAACTGGTGTTGGTTCATATGTCTGTCGAAATTTCTGTAAATAACTAAATAAGTTTTTTTGATGGCGTTTCCAAATCCAATTCATTCTCTTTCCTGTTTACAGCCATGTCAATGACATTGATTTGTATGCTGGTGCTATGTCGGAGAAAAAGACCTCCGATGGCCTTCTTGGACCTACTTTCTCAGCAATGCTGGCAAAACAGTTTAAGAAGCTCAAGTTGGGCGATCGTTTCTGGTTTGAAAGGCCTAGTCCAGAGGGTTTTTCACAAAGTAAGAAATTTTGTCTTGCGGGAGCATATAGTTAAGCAAGGATCTGAACTTAATGTGTGTCAATTATACACAAAGGCTATGTGCAGCTTTCTATATTCATGACTCCCCTTCTAATCCTCGTACATCTGGTCTAGCATCCTTCCATCCATCTGTTCTTTACATCTTGAATTACTAATCAAATCATGATCAAATTTTTATGTTTAGGTGCCATTACATCCTTAGATGTAATCTTTTGTTTTTGGAACTGATCAGGTGGCCATATTGGATATTCAACAATTGATATTGCTATTTCTTGAGTGCAGAACAGATCTATGTAAAATTTCATATGGTCCTTAGTCCTTAGCATTATTTTTATGTTAGTACAGAACAGATAAATTGATAGACGGGCTGTCATCTTGTATTTCAACATGTTTGTTATTGCTATTTCTTATCTAGGTCCCTTGTGCCCTTCTGATTTTGAGAATGATCAGAAAAACAATGGTTGACAGGCAGCCATCTTGGATTTGGCTGTAGAGTTTATTGTAGTTATTTTTATATTTCACACAAATAAAAGCAAAACACAGGAAAAGAGAAGATCCAACTTTCAAAGAGCAAATAAAGATTAAATGATGGTGGGTGCCAAGATCCCTCAGGATCACTGAAAACTTTAGTGAATTTATAGCTAAGGTGGACTAATATTAAAGGGAGATTACTTTAAAACAAGGTGGCATGAGGCCAATATCAAAACATCCATCAGATATTGACTGTATAAGATTGCATAAAGAAGATTACTATCTGTATGATGTACAATGCAAATTTTTTGGGGAGCATATACTGGTATTCACTGCCTGGACATGGCCTTACTTAGGGGATGTGTAGTGAACCAAATTCAGACCCTCAACCCCTCAATTACAGAGTTACTGCCCCTATTTCTGGAACATAACTTCGCTTGCATATAAACTAGGATAACAAAACATGGTGTATACATTAATCATACTTAGACCATGGGCAATGTACCAAATTCAGGGCCAGCAACCCCTTAATTGCAGCGTTAATTCTCTTGAAACTTTTGTGTCCAACAAAGTGGTTTTCGGTGAGCATTCATCACTTTCACCGTTTTCAATAGCATGCATTATTTTTGTAACTTTTCAGAAACAAGTGATGAGAGTGTAAGAAATGCATACAACAGCTACCAATTTGTGCGATCTGTTTCTACCACAATAAAATAGCTGTGCCAACAATGAATTGAACTGTTCAAAACCTTGTGATTTTTTATGACCTCAGTTGGGACATAGCATCTTTAGTAAAAAGTCACTTCATTTATGAATCGTATCCAAAACTTGGAAATTCAGAAATAATTACTAATAGGAATGATTTAAAATTAAGTGTCACAGGTTTATTACCTTCAAAAAAATTATTGAAATCCATGTAAAAGATTTAACGATCAAGAACAATGGCAAATTTTCATATTTTAATTTCAAGTGTGAGGTACCCTTTCTTATCAGTTATTTTGAATTTGATTGGCATAAGAATTGTGTTAACAAAACTGAAATAGTGATTAACTGATGCATTGGGATTTCAATGACACCCATGAACTGTAGTAGAAAAATATCATTGTTGAATACCAAATATTCACTTTCCTTTAATGATTGAAATTCTTTTCAGATAAACGTGATGAAATAAGAAAGATGACTCTTGCCAAAGTTATGTGTACAAACTTCGGGATGGATCAGATAACGGAGGATGTTTTCCATGTTCAGAGTAACAAGTAAGTGAACTACTTACGGAGGGGAGGATTGGTGGTGATTGATGGAGGTCTGCAAACTGGACAGAGGGGAGGATTGGTGGTTATTGATGGGGGTCTATCAAACTGGACAGAGGAGAGGATTGGTGGTGATTGATGGGGGTCTCCCAAACTGGACAGAGGGGAGGAATGGTGGTGATTGATGGGTCTATCAAACTGGACAGAAGGGAGGATTGGTGGTTATTGATGGGGGTCTCCCAAACTGGACAGAGGGGAGGAATGGTGGTGATTGACTGGGGTCTATCAAACTGGACAGAAGGGAGGGATTGGTGGTGACTGACGGGGTCTATCAAACTTGACAGAGGAGAGGATTGGTGGTGATTGATGGGGGTCTCCCAAACTGGACAGAGGGGAGGAATGGTGGTGATTAACTGGGGTCTATCAAACTGGACAGAAGGGAGGATTGGTGGTTATTGATGGGGGTCTCCCAACCTGGACAGAGGGGAGGAATGGTGGTGATTGACTGGGGTCTATCAAACTGGGCAGAAGGGAGAGATTGGTGGTGACTGACGGGGTCTATCAAACTGAACAGAGAAGATTGGTGGTGACTGACGAGGGTCTATCAAACTGGACAGAAGGGAGGATTGGTGGTGACTGACGGGGGTCTATCAAACTGGACAGATGAGAGGATTGGTGGTGATTGACGGGGGTCTATAAACTGGACAGAGGGGAGGATTGGTTGTGATTGACTGGGGTCTATCAAACTGGACAGAGGAGAGGATTGATGGTGACTGACGGGGGTCTATAAACTGGACAGAGGAGAGGATTGGTGGTGATTGATGGGGGTCTATCAAACTGGACAGAGGGGAGGATTGGTGGTGATTGATGGGTCTATCAAACTGGACAGAGGGGAGGATTGGTGGTGATTGATGGGGGTCTCCCAAACTGGACAGAGGGGAGGAATGGTGGTGATTAACTGGGGTCTATCAAACTGGACAGAGGGGAGTATTGGTGGTGATTGACAGGGGTCTATCAAACTGGCCAGAGGGAGGGACTGGTTGCATCTGATGGGGATTGGTGGTGATTGATGGGTCTATCAAACTGGACATAGGGGAGGATTGGTGGTGATTGATGGGGGTCTATCAAACTGGCCAGAGGGAGGGACTGGTGGCAATTGATGGGGTCTATCAAACTGGACAGAGGGGAGTATTGGTGGTGATTGACAGGGGTCTATCAAACTGGCCAGAGGGAGGGACTGGTGGCAACTGATGGGGATTGGTGGTGATTGATGGGTCTATCAAACTGGACATAGGGGAGGATTGGTAGTGATTGATGGGGGTCTATCAAACTGGCCAGAGGGAGGGACTGGTGGCAACTGATGGGGATTGGTGGTGATTGATGGGTCTATCAAACTGGACATAGGGGAGGATTGGTGGTGATTGATGGGGGTCTATCAAACTGGCCAGAGGGAGGGACTGGTGGCAACTGATGGGGATTGGTGGTGATTGATGGGTCTATCAAACTGGACATAGGGGAGGATTGGTGGTGATGGATTTGGGTATAGGCGATTCTTGTTCCCCGAGTCATTCAGTATTGCACAGCAGTCACAGTGACATAACTTTATAATGCAACAAGCTCTGCCATCATGACATTTATCAATTGTGGTATAGGAAATATTGCTTGTACATTGTTTCCTTGGACAAGGTCAAAGTTCATGCTAAAGTTACCTTATTTTAATAAGTGACAAGTACCAGTCATCAAACTGTATCAATAAGAGATGAGAGATGGTATAGGAAATGTCGTCTGCATGAACAAGCTATTTCAATGAGAGATCAGAAAGATAATTTCGAGGTTGCAGTATGATGACCTTGCACATAATAAACACAAATTTATGGATTAGATGCAGGTTTTAGTTCCCAATCTAATAATCACCTGACACATTTGTAAATAATGTACAAGTGCTTGTTGCGTAGTACATTTCTATAACAAAATCACATCTTGTCGATAAAAAGTTTATTAATCTGATTTTTGATAAATCGCTTATTTGTTAAATAACCTGATCTTCATTCACAATTTATTTGCTTTCAGGAATCAGTTAACAACTTGTAGCAGTATTCCAGAGATGGACCTTACCGAGTGGATGGAATGATGGAAAAAGGAATTGGCATCCCAAAAATAACTTTACCAAGGCTACAACACTAGCGAACGCCCTGTTATATAAATTCTCCAGCTTACTACATCTTTTTATGAGGATGTTTGCTTTCAAACTGATAATTTTCAAATAGTCTTTATACCAGTTATGTGTTGCCTGTACCAATTTTTAAACCTGAAGATCTGCCGTTACAGTGATTTTAAACTTTTGAATTTTAACAGGAAACCATTGTTATCTTGAAATCTTGTTAAAGTTTGTTATGTTTGATGATATTGAATAAAATTGTTGAAATATAAACTTGTTAACAATTCTTAGATTTACATCTCATTTAGGTAACATACGTAGAATTATCAGGACTAAGGCTGCTTTCACATAACCTCGTTGAAGTGGTTCAGGTGGTCTGGGATCATTCCACTGTACACAATATCCAGTCGAGCATAACACAACTAAGATTTTTACTTGTAATAATGGCACAATGCTTTCGGAAATTTGCGAGTTCACCGACCCTACTTTATGCTGGAATTATAAGAACCAATGATATTAAGCAAGTTAATTTTAGACAGTTATGGCTGGACCCCTAAATCTAAATATGCCAAATAGTCTGCAGTCCTGCTTTGGTCCAGATCTGTACCTGGCATTTTTCTTGCAGGTCCAACCAGTTCCAACAGTTTCAACGGTCTACATAAACATAACCCAAAGGGAACAAAAAGATCCCAGTATGATCCTGGTGCCCATTATATGACCTTCAATATACTGGTAATGTGTCGGCTGTTTTCCCAATAACATCTGGTATAGCTTTTTGTTTTTGATTCAATACAAAACGGCATGCACAAGGTCCCAAGTGGAACCAAAAGGAAATCTGAATTTAATTGATCTTGTAACTAATTTTTTGTTCATTGGGTCCGAAAGGCAAAGTAATCTTATGCCATTTCGCAGTGTCCATCTTTCATCTTTCGTCCCTCCATCCCCTATCCATCGTGAACTTTTTTCTTTTACCAACTTCTCAATAACCAAATGACCAAATGTTTTGATATTTGGCTGGTATGTTCCTTGGATGAAGCCCAACAAAGTTGGCGAGAAGAAATGACCTTGATGTATCTAAGGTCAAAAGGGTCAGATTTGTTAACATTTAAATGACTTCTCATGAACTTAATGGCCTAGAGGCATGATATTTGGGTGGTGCATATATACAAGGTGAGCACTGCAAGCCCAATGGGCAAGTCTAAAATGGTCATCTGTTAGCCATTTTAATATTCTGGCCAGCCCTAAAATTGATCATGCATAATGAGTAACAAAAAGGAGTCCACATCTAAAATTTGAGAATGATCCATCAAGAAGTCAATGAGAAATAGCATTAACAAAACAGTTATGCACATTTTTGGTCCCCTACCAACACTGAAATCATACTAGTGTGGAAGATTAAGCCCAAACTTTTTCTTTGTTGGTCAAAGCTGGTCCTTGTTGGCATTTTTCTGATCAGTCTCAAGAAACGTAACATTGGATCAAGATGAACATTCACATGGAATCCAGTAACATTGATCAAAACCAAAAATTGTTCAAAGATGGATGAATAGACCATACCATAATCTGAACAAAGATTTTAAAATAATTTTTCCTTATGACCCATCCCCTCCCATTCTGCCCTCAAGAGTCCGAACTTTCATTTATACAAAAATGACCCCCCTTTACCCAAGCATGCTCTATATCACATTTGATAAAAAACCTTTATTTCAAGACCAACTGTATGGAGAATTGAGTCAAGTTTATCAAGGACTGTTCAGGCCAAATGTGGATAAAATACTATAATTTCTACAGAAATATGTTTAAATTTGTTCATTTCCCCAATTTGACCCCATTCCTCAGACCTCTGGGATACAAGACTTGTCATTTATCCAAAAATACTTTCTTCTTTCTCTAAGGATGCTAAAGACAAATGTTTATGGCATGGTGATCACATTGAAGAGACCAGGGCCAAGAGAGTTGAACAATTAGAGCAACTTTTCAATGATTAATAAATTCTAAAAAATACAAGTGTACATCAAACCAAAATACGAAAAAAAATATTTCAAAATTTCTACTTTCATTTATGCTGTTGATGCTCAATAAAACTGGATCCTGTTAGATCAGTATGTTTGAGATATTCATCTGTAGATATTGTACCTAATAACACAAGGTCTAAATCTGCCATGTAATATCAAGAAAAGATGAAATGGGACAGAATACATACTCCTACCAGGTATGCATGATGCAAAAGTATACTTTTGGTTCATCATAAGCATTTCAATTTTCAACAGTTTTTGCATCTGTATAACCAAATACTATTTAAAGAAATTTAAAACTCCAGTTTGAAATCCTGAAATCTTTTATTTTCTGAAAATAGCTCTGCTAAAGAACAAAATGTTAATTATGAACTTTGATCATACATCACATTAATATTGCAGTAATGTTAGTACTAAAGCAGAAAGACTGTTTTAAATATGTAAAACTAGAAATACATTTACTATATCCGTTATCTGTAACATGCTATGCATTGATCGTGGAAAATTTACTGGAATACCAGCATAAAGCAACAAGTTTGCAAATTTTGATATAAAAACCTTTAAATATTTTTTGACAACATTTATGACCATGAACTTGTAAAGAAATTTACACAGCCGACATTTTCAATGTCATAAAAAATTAAACAACGCAATATTTTCTGTAAATAAAATTGTAACAATCCATCTGAAACCTATTAAATTTTATCACAAATGTTGAATCAATATGTATATAACATATTAAAACACTTAAACAATTTGATATTTTGCTTAAATTTCAATCCATATACATAAGGAAGTGTAAGGTTCTGGACTACAGTAACAATGTGCTGGATATATATTTATAATAGCAATAAAATGTGTAACAGGGTAAGTCAATATATTAATATCATCATGTATAATTTACATCTTTATATATGAATATGTATATATATATATATATATCGATTATATGTGAAAGTAGTTAGGTTTAAAACTTAAAGAAACAAATGTAAAAAGCCAATGAGAAATATCCTGAACCAACAAAGTAAATAACACAAATAATAAACATTGTCACTGTTTATCAGAAAAATGACGAAGAAATAAAAAAAATTAGTATTGAAAATGAAACGCATAGGCTTGTTAAGAAGCAGAAAAAAATATCCATGGACATTGTGGGACAAGTATGACAGGTCATGTTTACAATGGTTGCAGGCAAAGTTGATATTTGTCATAACAGGAGAAAAAATTTTCAGGTAGTATGTCATCTAACTCTAAGCAAGTGCTTGGTCTAATAGCTAGAAGTTCAAAATAACTGGTCATTCTGTTCTGTCTATACACATACTATGAACCTGTCATTAAATCAATACAATCTCATACTGTAGAATTTGATTTGTTCCTTCAGTTCCCTGTTAAAAAAAAATATTTATTTTAATTTAATGGCTGCATATCTATGACTGGAGTACATCATTTGCAAAATTTTAAAGAAGAAATCTTGTGGCCTTTGTACACATGTTACAACTTATTAGACAGGTCTTAAGAAGATGCAACAAAATTGAAACACATCATTGTATTCTTTTATCTTAGTTTGTCATTTACTGTTAAAAAATTAATTTTGATGGGTATTTTATTGTCATTGATTTCATGAGTAATGCTGAAAATCTGTAAATTCATGTCCACAAAATGATAAACAGAAAATCCTTAACATGAATTTTCAGAATAAGTAGATTTTTATGAGCACTGTTTATCCAGTAAATAAAACGCCAATGAAAACCACAAAATTTGAGCCTTTTACAGTATCATGATGTCTAAACACCGAAAACGAGAAACCCAGTATCTAGGATCTCTCTTTTGAATTGTTAACATCACAAATTATATTTACAAATCAGTATTTATCAGTTAAAAAAGAAAGACATCTACAAAACTGATTTTGGTCTCATTTCTAACATCACAACTTTGGTATGAATTAAATGAGATCAAACCAGTGTCCAATAGAAATAAATCTTATTTCAAAGCAAACAAGTGACTTTGTCCCCACTACTGTCAGTACAATCTTTGAACTGTTGAAATATCCACTACAAATAAGACATGGTAGTTATTATCCTGGTACTTAAATGCAGATATTATATTTCTTGAAGCCCCATATATTTTGAAATCATATTTTTTTATAACTTAATATCATGATTAAATCTTGATTATTGAGTATTTTATAAAATGTATTTATATACTTTAAATATATCCATTAAATGGTATAAAATGTTTCACTTATTCATTAATCTCTACAGCCAAAATTCTTAACACAAATAAGAGATTCCTTTGTATTTGTACATATACTTTCAGATTTATAGTAAAATAATATGATTATATGTATAAAAATGTAGGCCTGATATGTACATGTTGAGATGTGTTGCTTAAAATCACACATGATCACATAAAAAATATGAAAATTATATGTTAATAGATGTAAAAAGAGTATTCAAAACTATAAAGTTTCAGAAACAATAAAACTGAATACAGCCAGATATCTAAAAAAAAATCTTAAATATCCCTCAGTTCCACCTTCTAAACATTCCTGCTGATAGTGCAATGTGGCTGTCATATATTACATTGCTTACTGATACAAATATGCATAGGTCTTTCAACACTGTATTGAGTTATACCCCTTCATTTTAGTTCACCATGCTAGGTTTAGGTTTGAAAATCTATAAAACTTAGATTAATATCACAAAAATTGCAAATGAATTTGATAAAAACATCAGGTAAATAATATACAATAATCCCCACTTATTTATTTAAATATACAATAATGTATACAAAACAAGATAAAGCATGTCACTTTTACATAAAAAAAAATTTCAAGAAATCTTACTCTTGTGACTTGAAACTTTAAATCTTGATGTATTTTTAGATAAAATGTAATCTGGAAAATTTTTTGACAGTGGGTCCCTATTATATAGACATCTTGAGGAGAAATTTAGACATTAGGTCGAAGACGATGGGTCCCATATAAAGTATGCAAAAAGAGACAATTTTTTTTTTGTATTTGAGAAAAGTAAAGGCATTGTGTTCATGTACACATAGTCAAGTAAATAAAAATGAAATATTTAAGACTTTGTTAGTTCATACAGAGACATTGATCACAATATTTCAGCATCTTGAAATGCTATACAAAGGGTTCATAATTGCATAGATACGACATTTTAATCACTGAAACATCTCTTAACCAGACTTTTCCCAAAAATTCAATATCTAAAAAATATATTTAATAATTTTACATGCAATTTCGAAATATGAAATATATTATTTGATACTTTCATACAGAAATTAATTAAACGTATACAAAAATCATTAAAACAAAACATGATTTGTTTATCAAACAAAGGTATCAGTCTGAGGCAATTTAATCAAGTCCTTAATACAAAATACTTCAAAACAATACAAAAAGAAAAATAGAAAAAAAAAAAAAAAAAGTAGGATAAACCTTGGCTCTTTCAAAATAAACTTCCAAAATTATCTGCCAGTAAGCCAATACCTAGTCATAAACCCACTAATATGTATTGCTGTTGAGTACCATTACCAAAAAAAATGCTATTTTCTCTATGTAAAATAAGAACTCGTCTTGATGATAACAGCTTGTGCACTGGTTTCCTTTATCTTTAATTGAAGGCCAGCACTGCATATTGACAAATACTAACTCTGGCTATGAGGAATACCATCTAAAAACTGATATAAAAACAAAAATTAAAAGTCAACTTAGCATCAGAATTACAGGGATTACATCCAAACTTCAGATCAAAATTCAAGGACAGCTGACCATTCATTTCTTCAGTGCACTGATGTCTGAATTAATTAAATTCTGATATCAAAAACAATCTCCTCTTTTTAACCATGTAAAATAAATCAAAGTTAAGGTACTTTGCTCACATCTTTGCTTAAATCTCTCTTGTTCTGACAGTATACCAGTAACACATAAGAACTGACTAGTGAAAATTACATACCCAGCATGCATTTAGCATACAATGAAAAGACATATATATTAATACAACCCACTTAATAAACTATAGCCCAGCTAGCTTGTGAAAGAAAACTAACTACTCTAATTGAGATGTAACATGACATTTCACTGGCGAATGAAAATAATCAGAGACATTACCTCTACAAATTTCTCGTTTGCATATCTAGCTTCGATGATGACAGGTAATGATCCTGATTAACTGACAAAAGATCACCTGATTTTTAATTTACTAACATCAAAAATCCTGAATAAGGTAACCCAGATTTCTGAAATATTATGATTTTGCTTTTTAAAATCTACATGAATTAGGTATATTAGGCTGCCCTAAATATCCTTAGATTCACTATAATTCAAGTAATGCCAGCAAAACTTGGTAACTTATACTGGCAGTATATTGCTGTTTTCTAGGTATTATATTCCTATATGTGCTTTTGGCCTTGAGAAACTAAGGAGTATATTCAACCAAAGGATACCAGAAGAAATTAAATGCAACAGTGACAGCTTCATTCATGGCTTTTTCAATGATTTCATCATCATCTTCTTCTTCAATCATTTCCATGACTGGCAGCTCTCTGCTCAGACAACTAATATGTTTCAGCTTCAGATGTAAGGCTTTTGTCCCAAAGCCATCATGAAGAGTTGCTGTAACTCTGACTTTGTCTTCAGCTTCTAAAGCAGCAACTGTTGCTTTAAATCCATCGCCCGCATCCAAATTAAGCATCACAGAGTCTGGCATTTCTACATTGACCAGAAATGAGAAAGTGTCATGTTTCTTCAAGTGACAGTCTCTCCCTGCCCCTTTCATCAGCTGACAAATTTGTTGTTCCTTTTCTGTGATTTCATCAGAATCACAGTCTCCAAATTCTTCTCCGTATATGCAGCGAAGTTGTTCTGCAATAAATCCTGGCAAGCTACTCAGTAATGGTGCAACACTATTTTCAATCTTTGTAACCTTTGAACCGACAAATGTTCCCTCCCATACAATTTTCTGGCCAATGAAATGACTGCACAGCATTTGATTTGGTGCTGTGTTGCTCGTTAGTCCATCAACACAAATACTGCTGTAGTCTTCCCAAGAAAGATTTAATTTCCCCTTTGATTTGAAACTTGGTAGCCGAATAAAGGCTAGAGGGATGAAAGCTAAAACACCGAAAATTACCATGACAATAGTCTTGACATTCTTATACTTTTTATCTGTCTTTTTCCCAAAGAGTGCTTTAGTCTGTGTTAACAAAATTGGCACAGACAGCATCAGAAGAGCTATAACAACCTTCCCGAAAAGCTCTGTGAGGAAAAGACGATAAATGAAATACAGAAAACCTCCGAAAATGGCTAATAATATAAACGGAAAGAGAAGAGGAAGAAACAAATAGCCAACACCAGCACGGGCTAATCCAGTCCAGGTCGTAAAAGGAAAGAGTGACGTCATGAAATTCCACCAGAAGTAACAGATTAGGTGTGGAATCAACACCCGGTACAAACCATTGAAGGACTTCTGCATCGCCATGATGATAAAAAATACACCAATTACAATGTGTGAAAGAGAAGGAATCCCGAAATTCAGAGAAAAACCATAACCAAGCTCTATAGAGAATAACGAACCTGTTACAAAGTGTAGGATCGGGGTGATGACCGGTATGTCAGGAAATGCATGGAAAAATGTGGGAAGCGAGGCGAGAAAGTTGCATCCCAATGCCATCAGTGTGATAAGATCATGACTGTCACTTAACGCAGAAAAACAAATAGCAGACAACACGCCAGAGAGTATCATCAATTCAGAGCAGGGTATGAATAATTTGTTAGCCAATGAAAAGCTAACTATCAAAAAAGGTAAGGCACCAAAATACACCAAATATGGTGTTAACGAGTTCCATGAGTACTGTGACTTTGTATCATCAACATCTACTCCTACATCATAATTCTTGAGAATGCTTGCCATTGCAGTAGCGTCCCTTAACTTCTTGCTCTTGTAGAACATTTGTAAGGTCGAGATAACCATGATGGTAATCGCAATGTAAAATACAATGAGTGGGATAACAAGAAACAGGAGCTTTGTTGATATGAAACTGTACAGAAAAAACACACCAAGCAAGTAAAGCTGATTTGTTGGAATAAGGGACCAGCCAAATTTCAAACCTTCATCAGAAACCCATTCCAATGCCTCATCGAAAAGAACCATGGCTGTAGCTTTCGGATGCTTGATAACCTGGAAACAAGATATAGAATTCAGTCTCAATTAGTTCCTATACAATGCAGAAAAACACATGTACTGTGATATTCTCAAATCTCTAGGCATAATAGTTTCGAGTAGTGTATGATAGATACCTAAATTTCAAACTGGAAAATGCTACCCATAATTATTGAATGTTTTTTTTGAAAAATCATTTTTCAACAGTTGCGAACATGATATTGCAAATTATATTAATCAGGCCCAGATATAAGCACCTGAGAGGTCTTACTGTGGGAAGAAACCAGAGTACCAGGAAAACCCATGTGGTCAGATAAGTGACCCCCCTACCTTTACACTTCTGTTCCAGGAATCAAACCATGGACGGTTAGGTGAAAAGTGTGTACATTACAATTGCTTCATCTGATCACTCCATAGTTATCTGAACTTCATCATATGACATTTTGACCTTACCTTGTTGATAATTCCAGCTTTTTTGTACTCTTCTGATTGGGAATCTTTTTCTGACGATGTCAGAGTTATCTTTCCTTGAATCTTTTTTGATAAAACTTTGGCAAATTCTGTTTCACTGATGTTGTCACCAATCTTCTTACCTAATTGAATTATTGTGTAAAGAAAATGATAAAATGGTATTGTCAAATAACAGTTTTACAATCATTATGCCTTTATCAATTCTTTATCATAAAGTGCAGTATTATTTCCTATAAACTGGCATTACCTTTGTCAATCTTTTATAATACTTTTCTTTAAATGGTAAAATTCCCATGGCACCATCAACATGTAGATACACAAATTTTCTGTAATATTTTTATAACTAACTATTTACATACTGCAAAATCATATATTTTGGTGAGTTGAAAATGTTGTTGTTTTCCAAAATTATCTTTGTTAGCACTTTACTTTGTGGATTAATCTTGCTCACAAAATTGTCAAGCACTATAAACTACGTTAACATTTATCTGCTTATCATTTTGTGGACAGGCATATTCTTGGATTTTAATTGGTTTTAGAATACACAAAACAAATTTCCAACCAAAATCAATTATTTTAAAATAGGTGTGGCTTTCACTGACAATCAATAATCAGAGAAAAATTTAAACAGTGTTTGATTTCTTTACATTGATACAACAATGAAATCATAACAAAGTTATGCTGTAATAAACAGAAAGTTACAAGATTGTGAATTATTTATAGAACAATAGTAAAAGTTAAGGGCCTCCATGTTAAGTTCTCCTGAGGTCCCTTTACCTTTTTTCTCCTACTTCTAGTGAGTATGCAATAATCTGAACCAAATCTTCTTACCTGCAGCTATAAGAACTTTCTCCTCCAAAACATCTCCCCCTGATACTTTCTTGACTGCTGTGATATATTCTTCTAAAGACATCACTTTCTGATGTGTCCCTGACAAGGTGTGGAAAAGACCACAAGATGCTGACCGCACTTTCTTCTCAAAGTTACTTGTTTCCACACACCACTGAACATTTTCTTCATTCTCAGCTGTGATGCCTTAAAATGAAAGATGAAAATAAAGGAAAATACTCACATGGCATCAAGATCAGTTTACGTCACAACACACATGACAATAGTTTTAGCCTCTGTTTATAAACTCTTCTAACTTTGACTTCATGAATTAATATACACTGTACAGTAAATATTAAGTCCAAACAAAATTAAATAGAAATTTTCTAACCCCTTGGACAAATTCTAAATTCTGATTGTGAAAATAAATTAAGAGTTTGAACTATCAGAGTCAACATTGCCCAAGATCTTGACAAAGTTTAAATGCTTCCTAGCAAGACAGGAAACTACTGATCGCTAATGGCATACTACTTTCTGAATCAAATTATAAATTACTGCACACTGTACTGCAATACATGTTAATTAACTGTTAGAAAATCACAAGATTTTTTTTATTTAGTTCTTCATCATGATGGATATCAAAATGAGGAAACCATGTCAACATAGCTCCTTAAAAGGTGTTTGTCTACTTGTGTATTGGCAGAAGTTAAAATGTAGTATTGACATATCAGTATTGAGAGTTTAGATTGAGGCATATGACAACAGATTAATGTTTGTTAAAATCTCTATGACTCTTACAATTATTCTGAGAGTCTTGATGTGATTATCTTATCAAAATGTAAAGTGAAACACAGATTCACTCGGGCAATACACATCCCGTGGTCCATATATACTGAGAACATGTAATACAGAGTTGGGGCCTCAAGTTGTGTCAGTTCGCATGTGCATGTTCAAGCAGCAAAATGAGAGAAAAATGACACTAAATCAATGCTTATAAAGTGACATGTATGTGTATAATTTGATGGTATCACTTGCTTACGATGGTCATTTATAGCCTGCTTCCCACAGCATTTTACATTGATGAGAACAGTGACCACCTGGAGCAATTATTGTGACACCAATATCTTTATCAATAGTTATACATGCAGTCTAATGTTTGAACAATTCAAATTCAAATTCAAAATGCAAGTGGAACAAACCTAGAAAGGGTTTATAATATAACTAGACAGAAAATTATTGTTTTTATTGAAAAAAATCAGATGTTTTACCATGCTTCACTTAAAAGAAGGAAACTTTTGTCAAATTACTAAATCTTGAAATAAAACAAAACAAACAAAAAACAAAAAAAAGATATCTTTTCTCACAGATCAGTATCTAGAGCACCAGCTGACACAAGGCCCAAAACTCCACACTAGAACTTGAGATTGTACTGAAACAGCAACTCACAAAAGGCCTGATGATATAAATATAGAACCCAAGACCAAATCAAGTCCTCTGAGGGATTCAACGCTGTAGTTTGATAGGAACCCCATGGAACCCCATCTGACAAAAGGTCCATACCTCTAAGTCAAAAGAACCTTGTCATATACTTAATCTGACACAAGGTTCATAAGTCTTGTTAAATGAACCTTATCCCCATTTTCTGTCGAATGAACCTCATCCGATTATGTATCTAACAGAAAGCCCATAACTGCAGTCAAATGAACCTCATCTGGTCTATGTTGGACTAGAGGCCTATAATTCCAGTCAAATGAACCTTGTCAGATTTTCAATATTGAACAAAAGGCCCTTAATTAATCCAGTACTTCTCATGTAAAATATAACCATAACAAACTACAACTATCTAAATCCAAGATGGCTGTCTGTCAGTCAGCCATTCTGATTTTTTTCAGATGGGTTATGAACAAAGCAAGTAGGTAAATATAATTCTAATGATGCTTCTTTTAAAGTTACAATAACACATTTAGAGTAAATAAAAAAGATAGGGTTGGAAGGATAAAAGGAAGCAACATAATTTTGTTATGCTTTAGCAGTTCAATCTAACTGAACTCAGTTCCTACCTGTTTTTGTTTTGAGACATTTTCCCAGCTTTTTGGTAGCATCATCATTGCCTTGCTTTGATGCCTGCACAAGCCAATGTATAGCTTTCTGAGCATTCTCCTCTCTTTCTATTCCAGAATCAGCAAGCTTCAGAAGATAGTCTCCCAGTTTCACCTGACTTTCATCTTTACCATCCTTGGCTTCTGTCTCCCACTGATTTAAAGTTTCTGCACAAAAAAACGAAAGATTTAACATAAATGTACATTAAAATCTTTTATTCTGTTTTACTTTTCGTCCAAGTTCTTAAAAACTTTTTACTCTAAGCATAATAGGACATCTATAAGGCTATAAGTGTTATACTAATTAGAACTGAGTTCATATAAATTCTCTGTCTATGAGATAGGAAAGAGCTACAGATATTACTTAAGATTTCTAATGGATTGTCTTTCCCTTTCTGTACTTGTATCTCAGTATATTTACATTAGGGTGAATACACATTACTTTGTGTACATTAGTGTAGCCTGATTTAAAAAATTAACAACAATACTAGTGAATATTTACATGTAATAACCACAGGTTTTCATAAAATATCTAATCAAGTTCAGAAGTGCCAGAATCACTTCTGAGATCTGTCAGTACACTAATACTGAAATCCACTACAGAGACTAGGGCGGAGGATCATGAAGTAGTCTCAATTCTAACATCAGTAATTTTTGTAGGGTTTCTTTTTCAAGCGAGTACAGAACATTCATTCCAAAATTGTAAGGAGTCCCAATACTAAGAGATATAGTTGGTTCTCAAAATTTGAGCAAGTCCCACAGGAAAAGCATGAGTCCAGGACTCAAATATTTGATCCAAAAAATTTTTACTTAACCAATCACAGATACTATCATGATAAGAGATGGTATATGTAATTGGCTTGGCAAAAAATTAAGTTTTTCATAAAAAGCTACCTCTACACTAGCCAGTGTTGTTTTGTATTAAAGTTTACGTAAACATTCTAATGAATTTTTATTGTAATCATAAAATGTTTAAGAGTGAAAAGTATTTCACATGTCTAATTCATAAATTATGTAAGAAACTTGATCTCAGAGACATAGTGGTACCACTGCCTGAAATGGTTCTAAGCTATCATATGTAGAACACACCATCTGATGACATTTTTACATTTCCTTTTTAATCTAGCTATTGATCTTATATACATGTATGATCTTATATACATATGTTTCATATCCTTTCTGCGTAGGTTTATGTGCATTGTTCATTTTTTTGGATAGATTTCTTTGAATTTTTACTTATACTATTAGAAATACGTACCCAACCTGTCCTGTTTAATGTTAACATTGTTAAATACAGCTATAATAGCGGACTACTACTATAGTGGAATCTGGACTTATCTCCGACCCGATAGCTAAATAATAATGTATGGATGGTGGTTGTTAGACGCATACAACATTAATGTTGCTCTTATTTTTTTTTTATTTTTGTTTATATCGGTATAAGGATTGCAGAATATTGTTAACAAGTGAACCTCTCAAGACAAGGGATTGTTTATAGTTATTGCACGACATTAATTTAATAATGCTGACTCAGTCAAAAAGCATGTCAATATATTTCACGCTTCAATAATCACCGGCCTTCTGTGATCATAGCTGTCTGATTCAAGTCAGGGGCCGGTTTGCGGACAATGTGAAAAGTTTTTCAGTAAAACATCACTCCACATCTAGTACCGCATGCTATCAGAATGTAGCATTCATTTGCCTTCAAAGAATCGATTGATACATGTTTTTAATTGTTTCATGTCCATTACAAACCTTTAGAAACTTCGGGAACCTCAGTTTGTTTAGACGGTGCAGCAGACGAGTCCTTCTTTTCAGCCATTTTGTTTGTTGCGGAAGTCGTAAAGCTTCCGTACGTCTGGGTTACGTAGTTGTTTTACCGAAACGTCTAAAAGCTTGTTGCTTAAGCGTTCTTATTACACTGAAACCGCCGATTGGTCCTTTACATGTGCAAGATACATGTAGATGCAAGATTGATTGGGAAAGGTCAGATGTTGATCTCGAAATGCTATGTCGTCATGAAGTGTACTTCAGAGATATATTGAAGGACCATTTTGATAGTTTCAGCCCAACACATGGTAAACAGTTGTTATAATGTAAAAACGTTATTGCATCGAAATGAATATACTCATGTCAGCAAAGAAGTAGCCACAAAGAAGCAATAATTATCTTTATAATTGAAATCAGAAATAGCAGCTCACAGCTGTGTAATTTTTAATGAATCGCTCGAAAGCTTAAGATGTTCATACAAGACTAGAGGAAAATAATCTGAATAGATATAGAGTGTCTTATGACTGGAATAAATTGGAAATGACCCCTTGGAGGATTCCGCCTTGGGACTCGTTTATGTATTTGACAATCCCCCTTATTGTCAAACTTCGAAATAAATGAGTCCCAGAGAGGAGTCCCAATAGGGATTAGTTCAGACAATGCTCTGAATAGATATTAATCAAGGATGACATGGAAAAACATGCAGAATATGATAAAAAGACTTACATTGTTTCTGAAAATATCTTTGCTTCTTCTATTAATCTCATGTATGATCCTATATCTACATTAATGTGCATGCTTGATGTTATACCTGTAGTGTTTTTATTAAAATTTGAAATGAGAAGATGATCTTTAAAAAATAGCCTACTGAATATAAATTTGTTGAAGTATCATTCAATACATTTTCTGAAATAAATCTGGTTCAGAGTTTATGAATACTTATACCTGCTTATCTAGCTTTAAATGACAACACTGATATATGTATGTAATTTAGCAGTGTTACCATTGTTTCATGTTTCTTACGAGATTAATTTTACACTAAATACTTAAAAAAACTTGGATTCTGATTATTGAAGAAGGGGAAAAAATAATGCTTGATATTGTTTTTCAGATGGCTGCCAGAATTTTAGAGTTTTGGAGAGCAAACTCAGCATATGCACATGTTTTTCTGGGTAATGTTTGGGTTGGCATCGGAGCTTTTACATTTTATAGCATCGATGAAAAACGGGAAAACATCTCGCTCCACCAGAGGTCGGGTAAACCTATAGAGGTGGACAAGAAAACACTGAGCATGTCACAGGAGGTACGTTCTTATCTCATGTGGAAAGGTTAGAAAATTAACTTAAGTCTGAAAGGTTGATAAGGTCCACCACACTTTCCTGTACTTCAAGCCCATAAAAAGATGTTGACTACACTATTAAATATTGTAAGAATGTGCCTAGTTCTATATAATCCTAACACAGAAATATCCCATATGAATTGTGCAAAGCTTCCTTGGCCCTAACCAATCAATTTTGCAATTGTGTTTATTTGAAGCCAATAACTACAGGATTTTTTTTTTTCATAATTCACTAACTGTCTGAAATCCTTGAGTTACATTAGCAGAGGTCTGAACAATGAAGTTTAGGACTGAAATATTTGAGTCCTGGACATCTTATCCTTTTCCTGTGGAATCACTTAAATTTGGAGGAACCACTTATGTCTCAATGTAACTGAACTTGTCAAAATTTCAAAAATGGTGCTCTGTATTCACCCAAAAAAAAATCCCACAAAATTAACGCGTCTAGCCAGTTATGTATATGACTAATGCTGCATATTATCAAATAAGTATTTATCCCTGTTCAGCAAAGTGTAAAATAAATTCTACGCAATCAATTTCAAGAACATGTTACTAAACAAACTCTCTGCTAATAGGATTAACAATTTTAGCAACTATTCTTACTTCAAAAAGGTTTTTTTTATTTCATCCATAACAAATAAATGGTGAAAATAAATGCACTTGATCATATTGCGATTGCAGTGTTTTCTTAAAACATACAATATTTATAGCTGGAAATAAACACAGGGGGCCTTACATTTTATACACCTGCTAAAACATTTTGACTAGACATATTATAGTATGGTGTAGTCTGTTTGTTTTAAATGTTTATTTGTCCCAAGATCTCCTCCAACGTTCTCTTTCAAACTTGGTATGCTTTTAATCAGCATAAGATACATCTGTTATTTCCTGAATGTCATGTCAATACAACTCTTTCAGAAAAACTTTTGCTTTTGTTTTTTCTCAGTCTTCATAGTCTGCTTTTTCAGTTTTCAACCAGTCTCATTTAAAGTTAGGAGGCATAATAATTACCATATACATGAACAATGTTTTTCTCGAGTTTGATTCAAATGATTTTGGAGAAATTATTGCCTCCCAGTAATCTTGTCTGGAGATTGTCATAAGGACCTTAAATTTGTCGTTCTTCATAGCATTTTGATCGGGAAATGTTTGTTCTACTTTCCTATTTTTATTTGTCCTGATACAAGAGTATTCATTAGCATGTTACTTGGAGTTAGTGGGTGGGCCTTGGTTTGTAATCTTAATCTATAGCAATACACATGTGTGTGAGAGTGTTTTAAAATAGTTTTCATTTCAGTAATAGTCATTGTCCTTTTGATATTTTTAGGTTGTCAGTGAGACTATGAAATCACACATAGCTCCAGGAAGAACAGTTCCCTTGTTACGGCCTCCGTATGTTACCATCAGTTCAGAAGCAGAGAGTGTAGGTTCCATACGAACTAGTTTGGGCGGTGCTGTAGGAGTACCATACTCGTGGCGATACTCCAACACCGACGACATTGAGACTGTCGACATTTCACTTTGCAAGAAAGCTGGCACTGTTTTAGCAAAATGGGTAAAGCAATTCCACAAATATATTTATGGTCTGCCAAAGTCATCAGATTACAGTGTTGTTACTGTAGCAGATGTATGCTGTGATGCTGTTAAAACGGAAGAAGATATCAAAGCTATAGAAGACCTTAAAGCATCCTTGATATTAAGTGAAAAGGCGAAGATATTCGCATTTTTGCGTGAAATTCAGTGTGTGAATAGTCATCATCAGAATGTTGTATTGGGATTAGGTTTACTGTTATTAACCATGGGCGGCACTTTTGGATATTATATACAAATCCTATTGCAGAAGAACAAAAGATTAAAGCCAAATCTACTGTTACCAATGGTGGTGTTTGCACATTTATTTACTTATGCTGTGAGTCTGGTATGGATTAGGGTTGGCATGGATAACTACCTCAGGATGCGGGATGCAAGAATTGACCAAAGCTTTGTTGAAAAAGAATTAATAGAAGGTGGAATCGAATACTATGAGAAATTAATACAGAAAAATATAAGTCTTCGAACACTTCTTGGATCAGAGGGCGAAAAACTTTATACTGAGAGAGGGAATGTGATCTATCCAAATTTGCGACTTCCTCATCTTCCACTCACTAAGCGAAGAGATAATTTAGTTCAACAGGAAACCGAGGTCATAAGGATTTGACAAAGCTGATGTGTAAGCTGTCAAAATATTCTATATATTTTTATGTCACCCCAGACATACCTTTATGTAGGGGCAAAAGTGCGTATCACTGGTAGGTCAAAAATGTTAATTATGAGACTATGAAATGTTGCAATGTCTGTGATTGCTGAAGTCTTAGTGAAAATTAATGTTTTGCAAGATTTCAATGTCTTCTGTGTGTTTGAACTGAAATTGATCTATCATGGGTGAATGAAGATTATTTTGAAAATGTTTAAGATGATCTAAATGGGGTTAACAATGATCTAAATGGGGTTAACAATGATCTAAATGGGGTTAACAATGATCTAAATGGGGTTAACAATGATCTAAATGGGGTTAACAATGATCTAAATGGGGTTAACAATGATCTAAATGGGGTTAACAATGATCTAAATGGGGTTAACAATGATCTAAATGGGGTTAACAATGATCTAAATGGGGTTAACAATGATCTAAATGGGGTTAACAATGATCTAAATGGGGTTAACAATGATCTAAATGGGGTTAACAATCAGGTAAAAATGCAGAACTCAACTTGTTTATTCTGTGGAGTATGTCTGCTTCTGTGTTGGCAATGGTTCTGATGTGTTGTATTATCAAGTATGAAATGATCTGCCTTATGTGTTTGTAGCACCTCTATGTAGCTTAAGGTTTGAAATTTGCTATAAATAAAGTATTTTAGACTTTGATCACTTTTGATTTTTTCTATCTCTATCTGTTTTGATTATTGACAATGTCTGTGAAAACCTATTGTTATAATCAAGATTAATTCAATTTTACGAAAAACATGAGACTTTTGTAGACCTATCAGCTATATATTTCTCCAAAGAGGAAGAAACCAAATGGCACAACAACATAATGAACATCCCGACACGTACAGATACAGAGCAAGTCTAAAAGGAGCTAGTCGTGATCGTGTGGCTTGTACATATAATGTAAATACACATTTAGTTCATGAATAGTTGTTATTGGGTGAGAATATTTCATAAAAGGAGAGTGGAATGTAGCATAATTTGACTTCGTCGATTTTCGGCAAACAGCTTGATTGGTAGACCATCCATCAAGAGATCGATGGATAAGGATTTGAATCATGGTTTGGCCTTGCATTTTTTTTCACTCCAATTACACACACAGTACCACAAGGAATGTGGTAGTCTGTAAAAAACTTTAATAATTAATTTGAATATTCATGCTATCAAATAACAAATTCTGTTAAATCATGTGTTTCTCATCTAAATCTTAAATGTTCTTCCGAGTCTGTTTCGTATCTCTGATAAGTGTTTTTGATTTGTTTAGCTGGGTTATTACCCCTTGAACAGTAAGTGTCATTTTGAGACAGGGTCTCCTTGTAGTAGCTGGTAGCTACCACACTGAACAACACAAGAATATCTCATCCCATCCACAGCAATAAGGGTAACATGTCTTGTCAAAGAATACAACCATATCAGCACAGACCAATCTGTTTCACAGCTTCCTGAGAAACACAAACTGTGTAGCCAGGGAGCATCAAACCACGCCCTGCAGATCTTCACATGAGGTTCTGTGGGACAACACTTTAATCGGGGAAGTATCAGGAATATGAAAGGCAGACTCAGAAATCTTTACTGCTGTAATTCTTTCAGTTATGAACTTAACAGGACCATATGTTAGTACAGATTATCTGAAATATCATAAAAACAATTGAAAACATGGACATAACTTTATTCACTTGTTTACTCTGAATGTTAGTTTAATAGATACACAAAAGAATGGGATCATTTTAGATCATGTCAACAACAGCTAATCCACTGTGTAGACAATCAAGTTAAACAACCATGTGGGCATTCAAGTAAACCTTGTTGGCAGTCAAGTGAACCAAACTTGTTGGCAGTCAAGTAAACCAAACTTGTTGGCAGTCAAGTAAACCAAACTTGTTGGCAGTCAAGTAAACCAAACTTGTTGGCAGTCAAGTAATAAACCAAACTTGTTGGCAGTCAAGTATGGTAGTCAAGTAAACCAAACTTGTTGGCAGTCAAGTAAACCAAACTTGTTGGCAGTCAAGTAAACCAAACTTGTTAGCAGTCAAGTATGGCAGTCAAGTAAACCAAACTTGTTGGCAGTCAAGTATGGCAGTCAAGTAAACCAAACTTGTTGGCAGTCAAGTAAACCAAACTTGTTGGCAGTCAAGTATGGCAGTCAAGTAAACCAAACTTGTTGGCAGTCAAGTAAACCAAACTTGTTGGCAGTCAAGTAAACCAAACTTGTTAGCAGTCAAGTAAACCAAACTTGTTGGCAGTCAAGTAAACCAAACTTGTTGGCAGTCAAGTAAACTTGTTGGTCGTAATGATTCAAAATCAGTTTTAATAACAGAACGACTGTGTGACCTGTAACATGACCATGCTTTGTAAAAAGTACAATTTTTAGGTCTGATACATCAAATCACTTACTCGGTATCATATATGTGGTATAATTATTAAGGTAATATATATCGATCATAGTTGAATAAAGTGTAAGAACTTGTCACAGCTGATAAGTACCATACAACTATCAATGTATTGTAATAAATAATTAATTTGAACCTTTTGCCTTTTAAAAAATAATCTTTCTTGTATAATCCACAATAAACACCTACATACCCGTAGTTTTTTTTTCTTTTTCTTTTTGTTGAAACTTTCTTGGAAAGTTTACAGCAGCAGAATGATAAATTTCTTTCTTTCTATTTCAAATGAAGATTTAATGAACTTTTAATTAAAAGTGACAAACATTTCACAAATAACCTGATGTCACTTTGAAAGCGAAATAATGGTCCACACAATTAAAATAGCATTAGAAAAGAAAAAGAAACAAATCATTGTCTAAGCATAAAAAAGTATAAACATCCAGGAAAAGAGATGTGACAGAAATGTGATAAAGAAATCATTGACACTGTTTTAACACATTAATCACATGACTTGCAGCACATGTTCTTGTTATTATACTGTTCTTTATCAACCCTCAAGTTTCAAATCATACTGGATTAAAACATACTTCATTAGTTAAATATACATATATATAATTAATGTTATCAATTTATGTGACAAGGAATCATAAGATATATAGCATCAACCCAAGAGAAATCAATAATGCCCAGCGATTGTAATGTCCATCTCCAGCACCTTAATCACAAACAGGAAAACAATGGATGTATAATGTTACACTTACTAACCATGCATTTTTATCATTCATTTTACTTTATGTATAATGATTTTTATAGGTTTTGATTCAGTCTTTTTTTATTTTTTTTTCTAACTAATGAAAAGATGTGAAATATTGCCACCAGACAAGACATTTGAACTGAAAAGAAAAATAGTGTGCTCAGATTTGGAACATATTTGTTCATCAACAGAATATTTGGGCGAAGTAAATCAAGGTCCTGCGCTGAATGTCCAACACAGAGTTGTAATATATGAAAAAACAAATTAGTCAAGATTGTTCAATACATGTATAAGTGCTTTTAAAAAAAAAAAATATTGAAAAAACAAAATAAGGAAATACCGGTATGTAAATTGTATACAATCATTAATCAAAACGTAAATTTTACAAATATCATTCACACAATGTACCTCGTCAATGATAAAAAAATTTTTTTCATCAGAGATGAATACCCACTTGTGAGAGTGTTCTTAAAATGTTTCACAATTTTTTAAAATAAAATAAATCAAATTATTGAATTGCGCTTCTGAAAAAGCATGGTATATGAAATATGCAGAAATGCTTTTGAGGTTTAAGAACTGATCACCTTAAAAGAATTTCTGATCATTATAAAAGCAACAAAGAAAGTACCAACATGTCAAAAGAAACTTAATTTAAACTCAAATTCAATGAAACTAGGGCAAATGTGAACAAAAGCAAGATGTACAAAGACTCCTGAAAAAAAATACGAGGAGAATAAGACCAGGCATTCCAGAAGGGTAAGCATCTTTTCTTTCAACACTGATACTCGCCATGTCAATTATTGGTCAATCCAAGTAAGCAATTTCATGTTCTTAAATGTTTTTTAAATGACAAAGCTATGCATCTGAACATCATATTTCATCCTACCCCGATAAAATAATGATAAATTGGAAGACAGTGTTCAAACTGAAAGATCAGACTGTCGGATAAAAAATGCAGGTAAAATGATGAACAACCATCATAAATCTTAAAATATAATGGATAAAAAATTCCAGTAAATCAATAAATTTCTTTTGATATGATGTCTAGTAAGTAAATAGCATGATGAATAAAATTCAGTGCATACAAATATATGTAAATACAATGATAATACAAATGTATTTTTAAAAAATCTCATTTTCATCAGGTAAATCAAACGCACAAACAATTTTTTAATTACATGTATACAATAAAAAATTCACGAAGAGAAAAAGGATTTGATTAATGCGATTTCAGAAAGACTTCTGGAGTCTTATCTAATTTCAGTGTATTGTATACAAAGGTTGTATGTTATTTTACTTTGGTTTAACACACAAGTTCCACAAGTGATTGAAACCCAGTAAAGACACCAAGATCCAATCCCCACTACAGAAATAACATACCAGATACAGCCAGTGATTTGGGCAAGAGAATGACATTTGTTTATATCAAATATGAACAATACAAAGAAACAAAGAAGACGAAGAAAAGGAACTAAAATTTGTATGTCATTACCTCCCTTCTTTGTCTTCTTTAAAGGACTTTAGTTCTCTAACAGTAAAAAACTGAAAATAATTTTGTCAGATATGAATAAATATTATTGCAGGTTACTGCTGCAATGTATATTTGATTCCCACCATTTGTTAAAAATTCATGTCTTTTTAAAACAAAAATGTAATTAAACAGACAGCTAGTCCATTGATCATATTTGAGCTGTTCACAAAGTAATCTTGTTTTAGGCAAAAGTCGCTTGCTAAGTAATAGTACTTTTTGAGAAAATGAGTTAATGCAACTTTAAGTACATAACTAGTAAAGATGAGGATAGAAGTTCCCTTTTGTCTTGTATCTGTTTGATATTTCCAAGCAACATGACAAAAAAAAACACCCCAAAAAAAAGATAAATAAATTGATGCATAATATTCATAAGAAATTAAATTTCATTTCACAAATTCACCTCTAATGCTAGCATCTCATTCTTTATACTTTTGTTTTTCAAACTGCAGACATATACATTTGTACAAAACTTAACTAGATAAAGAAATGAGACTTTTCAAGTCTGTTTATCTACAAGGAAGAATCCTAATTTCACTCAAAGTTTTAAATTTTGAAAAAGCAGCATTCAGACATTTTCATTTTACTAAAGAAATAAATTCTTTATGTTGTACAGCTTAATTCTTAACTTATTAAGCGACAAGTTTGACATAAAGGGTTAACTCTGAAAACACCAAGTTTAGAACTTTTGTTACTCACCCTTTCCCTACTTCTTCTCTGCTGAAGTTAAAATATTAGCAATTATATTACTCACTTTTCCACATGCTGATTGGTCAAAACACCTCTTAATAGGTCTAGATATATTGTGGTGTTTACTAAAACAGACATAATCCATGCACACGAGGTGAATATAGCAGCCCATAACCCAATCTAGCATGTCATAGTTCAAATTATTCTGATGTAAGATCAATTTTCATATATTGGCCTGGAGGTCATCAACTCCAAGCTGATATATAAAAGTCCAGAGAAGGTCAGAATAATTTGACCTTGTCACAGGTGCTGTGCTACAATTTTTGACCAATCATAAGACTGGATTGTCCTCACAAGATAAAATAATTCTTGGCTTGAAAATAGCTGTATGATATGTCCCTCCCTCCTGATATTATAATATCTAGGTCAAAGGTTTTCAAAATGAATATTAATAAGATGCTGCATATTTTTCTATGGTGACTCTGCATGAGTATTGAAGTTTGCACGATAAAACTGATGACTACAGAAAACAATACTAAAAGTGTTACAGAGCCTGTTACATCTTACTTCTCACACAAATACAGGTATCAAAAATATTGTGCTCACAATTCATCAAATATGATTTTCATAATTATACTGTTCTATACTTCTATGACCTTTTATTCATTCCTGCGTTTCTATTTCCATCTTTTCCTCATCAACAAGTTTTTCTATCGTACCAGTCTTGCCGTTCAGCCTCACCAAATCTCCTGAAAGAACATTCATCAAAAATAAAATAGAAAATGTTTAAGACATGAATGTTTCTTCTTCAATGTGTTAAAATATATTTCATAAATTTGTTTCAGTTGTCAAATTTGACCTTTGACCCTTTTACCTTGACTGATGGCCACCTCAATATGAAAAGGTGTAGAAAGTGATGTTGTGGTACGATGGTAAATATAGAACAAATCTTTGCCATTGATTTTGAACAGGACTGGACCAGGATGGGACTTAACACATGATCCTTTGCCATAAGATGCAATGGGAGAGACAAACATGTGTAATACTTTTCCGCCTCACTCTCCCACCAAACCCCTCATTCAATAAAATGTTAGAGACATGACATTTATCATTCTACTGTATAATTAGGAATTTTTGTGAGAGATTTATTTTCAATGACTTCCTAGGTAATCCACAAATTTATATGCCCATAAACTGCCAAATAAGTACATTTGTCTATGTAGACATATTAAGCTACATTTATCCACAAAATCAAGTGTCCATAAAATAGTATTTCTGTAAAAACCATGAAAACTGAGCACCACAAAGACATATGATTTAATAGTATACTTTACCATATTTTTTCAATTAACAGAACCAGAGCAAAGATAATTCCATTTTTCCAAGACTCATTATCTTAAGTTTCCATACTTTTTATTGATAAGTTGGTGTTCATTGTCAGGCTTTGATTTCTTCATAAAAAAAAATCATGTGCTATATCTTGTTTTTATAAGTGAGACATATTTTCTTAATTTCAACAAATCTACCACAAAATTTGCATCTGCAAAATAAATTTGTTTGCAAATTTTGTGGACACAGTCTAATATACAATAGATGATACTGTTTAATTGTACAGTGATATAGGATAATAATTTTGTTACAAACTCACCTGACTGGAAAAGCTGTGTGGCATTGGATACATTAACAATACAAGGTAAGCCATACTCCCTAGCAACCACAGCACCTGCATAGCAACAAAATAGTTCATACAACATGAACAAGGTCTCACAAATCCTCATCCACTTTATTTATGTTTTTCTTTTCAAAACTGGTAAATTGTTTCTTTAATCTTGACCAACAAACTGTAATCAGCTGTAGGATTTGACATTATGTTGTAAATGTGATAAAATCTGTTGAGATCTCTTTCACACAAGTTTGTATCTTTTAACCCTGACTGATTACCAGTAAAACTATTTGACATGATGATGGACGCCATCTCTAAGGCCCCCAGCACACTTTCTGATAGAAGTTAACAGTTCTACATAGTGTCACACCTTTACTATCACTGATTAACAATTTTACATAGTGTCACACCTTTACTATCGCTGATTAACAATTTTACATAGTGTCACACCTTTACTATCGCTGATTAACAATTTTACATAGTGTCACACATTTACTATCACTGATTAACAATTTTATAAAGTGTCACACCTTTACTATCACTGATTAACAATTTTACAAAGTGTCACACCTTTACTATCGCTGATTAACAATTTTACATAGTGTCACACCTTTACTATCACTGATTAACAATTTTACAAAGTGTCACACCTTTACTATCGCTGATTAACAATTTTACAAAGTGTCACACCTTTACTATCGCTGATTAACAATTTTACATAGTGTCACACCTTTACTATCACTGATTAACAATTTTACATAGTGTCACACCTTTACTATCACTGATTAACAATTTTACAAAGTGTCACACCTTTACTATCACTGATTAACAATTTTACAAAGTGTCACACCTTTACTATCGCTGATTAACAATTTTACAAAGTGTCACACCTTTACTATCGCTGATTAACAATTTTACATAGTGTCACACCTTTACTATCACTGATTAACAATTTTACATAGTGTCACACCTTTACTATCACTGATTAACAATTTTACAAAGTGTCACACCTTTACTATCGCTGATTAACAATTTTACATAGTGTCACACCTTTACTATCACTGATTAACAATTTTACAAAGTGTCACACCTTTACTATCACTGATTAACAATTTTATATAGTGTCACACCTTTACTATCACTGATTACAAAGTTCTGAAGTGGACACTAATGTGTCTCGGACGTCCAGATGGACAGAGAGATCACTATAGGGTATCGGTCACTACGTGATGAAGGCCCTAATTAAGTCAGGTGTAAAACTTAGGGTTATAGTACTATGGTGTACAAAGTTTCAAACATTTGTGTGGAGTAGTTCATGTGATACACGTACAAACAGCAGTCTCAGGCATGTACCAACCAAAGCAAGGCAATGGGACTACTTTATATACTCAACTTAACTTAGTAGAGGGATAACCCAGGCAGTGATTCACACACACAAACTACCATCAGATAAAAGTATATTTGTGTAACTATTGAACAAAATATGTTAATATGAAAGTTATCTTATAAAGGTCCCATCCAAACATCACTAAAAATGGCCTTGACTTACTATGAGATAGGAAATAAGTTCTTATAACACAACTAGAAGAATATTAGAATATGAAGTTCTGATGACTACATGGTCACCTTCATCAGACAAATGACCAGTGTGGAGTGTACTAGCACTGATGTATGTAGTGTATGAGATGGTAAGGAATCAACCATATTTTTCGGCTGTACTGTAACTCTTTGTACACAAAGGTCAATCATATTGTGACGAGATGGTAAACAGATTACAGTACATCAGAAAAAGTTGGTCACACTCTAATCTTCTACTGGTTGTGTTATAAGAACTTCTATTCAATTGACATATTACCTACCTGCAGAAAATGTTAGAAAAAAATCAGCTGACTTACCATGAGATAAGAGTCCACCTAGCTCAGTGACGAGACCAGATATAAGAGGGAAGTATGGTGTCCAGCCTACATCTGTGTACGATACTATTAGAATATCACCAGCCTGTAAAGTGATGTAAAATCAGGTTATTTTGTGGGCTCAAAATCTTGTGTTTTTGTTTTCGAAAAATCTAGTGATTCTTGTTTTTATATAAAATACATGTTTCTTATTTTTTTAAAGTTGATCAAAAATAGAATCAGTGTTTATCACAAATACATTAACATGTGCACCACTGGCATCCATATTAGACCCATCCAATCACTTCTAATCAACTTCCACAACTAACTTAAACTTCTACAATTCAGCTTTGAACAGTGACTGTTATGACCCCTTTGTATATATATACATAATTCGATATATTGAAGACTTTGTGTATTATTTAAATCATTATGTAGACATATGTAAACAAACAAACAAACAAACAAACAAAGATGGCTGCAAGGTTTGAAAACATTAGATAACTACTTTATTTGCTGTTTTTACATATATATGTTATAACTGTGTCTTGATAAAGGGACAGGTTGACTCACAAATTTGTTCGTACTGTCATTTTTACTTCATTGATCATATATATATATACACATATATAGTATCAACTGACCTGTATATTTTGGTTGGCCTGTTCTAAATCCTTGACCACTCGAGCAGTACTAGTCACTGTGCCCTGCATTACTGGCATTCCTGAAAAAAATATATACAGTACTGTTTTAAACTGAAACTTGGATAATATATCAAAGTTTCCTTGTGTTTTGAAGTGAATCATCTGTCATGACTTTTATATGCCTGTCAATCATTTATAATTTCTCTGACCATGTGTACAATTATTATGGCCCTGTTTATTGAAATCTCCTGCAATAGTTTACCAGGTGTACAATTTTATTAATATGATAAAAGTTATTTTTCCAAATGTTATTTTGATAGGAATGTTTAAGTCTCTTATTTTTCCTAAACTTATCAAGGTATCTTCTCTTTCACTTTCTGTGTAAGGAAAATCTCGAGATTTCTTACAAGGAAGGACATATTTCAGATTTTATCTATACCTACCAGTCAGAGTAAAATGAGCAGTCCTTTGTGCTTCAATTTCACTTTTCATGATCTGCAAGTAATTTAATCAAAAACTCACAAAAGTAAATTTCTTAACTACTAATCTTTATATCTAGATATCTACGTTGTCTTTTAAAACTATCTCCTGAACTGGACCAAGAAATTAAGAAGGCATTACACTTGTGTCATTTAATGTAAAATAAAAGCCAAGAGGAACATAACCAGCACAAGACGAACAATAAATCACAACATTAACATGAAACCTATCTTATTCAAAAACTTTGACCTTTGACTTATAAGGATGTTCTCCTCTGAGAAGTAAAAACAAATATAAGTAGTAAACATGTTTTTTCTGATGATGATTTTTTGAAAGATTTGATTTTACAAAATAGATTAAAAGCAAAAGATCACCACTTTTTCAGATACAGGCGTCAGAATACATGTAACAGGGAACAATTCTTTTTATGTTAATTTTTTTTTTTTCTGAAGACTGTCTGTTATTTTTGCGGCAACATTTTTGAAAAGTAAAATTCATTTTAATTACAAAGTAAGGATATGATACTTGTATATTTAGAAAAGAATTATGTGAATATGCTAAGTTTTCATTTGATTAAACAGGTTTTACACAGAACAGCAACCAAAAAAAAATGAAAATGGTCCAAAATGACTTTAATCCTATATCTGACCATCTTCTAGTATTAAACTTTTAAAAAAAATTTAAACTTTGATAGAAAAATTGTCACTCAAACAGCAAGTTTTTCAAAGATCAAGAAACCAGTTGAAATATTTATTTTGGGGTCCTGAATTTCTTGGAAAGTGGACACCAAGTCAAAATTCTCGAATTTGAAATAAGTGATTTTTGGTGAAAATTCATGCAAAATTTAGATGAAGTCTTCCCAAGAGTTACACTCAAGAGAAGTACAGTTGCAACCAGAAAATGTTGAAATTGTTGCTACTATTAACAGAATCACACTGTCAATTACACCATCAAAAATTGTAGTATATGAAGGAAATTTTTTCAAAATGTCATGCAAATCACTGCTTTCAATTTTTAAGTACTAATATGAGTATATAAAAAAAAAAGTCCAGATATTTGGTTGGAATTCATTTCTATTGAATAATATATTACTTCTGGTCCTAACATCAGAGGTGTACATCCTTAAACAACAATCAGTGATAATCTAAAGAGCTTGATGTCCCAGTGAACTACATATATTGTGTGGTCCATGACATATCTTATACAACAAAGTTTTTCCATGCATGTACAAATTATCATAAAACATGAAGATATTGAAAAATTTAACAAAACCATTCAAATAATATAAATTATTCAAAGGAAAAGCAATTTAGTTATCAATGAAAATTTTGGGTAGAAACAATGTGTTAATTGATGACTGACTTAACATGATAACAAAGGTTGAAAGCCAATAAACAAAAATTCAAGTAATTTGAAGTCTTGGTAAATCAAGGGCAATAACTCTACATATCAAAGAAAACAAAGAAGGTTCTTCATGCAAGCAAACACTTATAGAAATAGTACATGAGGTCAATTCTTTGGTGATGTAATTAATGAAATTAGACATTATGTTGTGAAAATTACTGTTTCAAATATTTGCAATGTTAAAGATTTTTGCTTGTTATAGAACATTATCACATTAACACATTTCATGGCACAAATTCATGCTTGAAAACGGTATACTGTACATCAATATTCAATCACATATCAATCAAAAGTACATAATATATAAAACTGATCAAGGATTCAGTCCCTTGTTTAATTCCTAGACAAAAGACATTAACAAGGGACAAGCATATCACATTTCCAGGCATGCATCAGTGTTAAGCTTAAAGTTTACAACTGCTTTTAATAAGTAACAAATATGGCATCATATAGTGTTTCTGAAATCAATGAAGCACAATGCATGCAGTTTGGTGTACAATAAGTATCCTGTGGTAATTCTTGTGAGGTAATCTATGTCAATTTTGACTCCAAGGCTCTTTTTCCGGTTAGTTTTGTGAATGGAGAAAGAGTTTACTGAAATGCTTGTTGACTAAAGTACCTGACAAGGCAGCTAAAACAGATTTTTAGGTTTGTAATTGTGAAGTACAATGTTTTTACTGATTGATGGTTCACTGACTTCCAGGAAAATTTGATAGTCTTAATGAAAGCTTCTCTCATGACAGAAAAAAAACCATATAAAATATAAACTCCAATTACAAAGAAAATTTAATTTCTTTATAAAATGATATGTATTGTAATCAATTCCCATTACATTTTCAATAACCCCATTTTGTGTGACACACAAAACTGAACATAGGTAGACTTCAAAACAACCCAAGAAAAAGTAGAAAAAGTCATAGAAAAAGTACAGTAATATCACATGACTAATTCTGATATATTACCGGTTTTGGTATTCCTGACTGAAGCTTGGGAAAACTAAGGTCCATCATCTTAGGAAGAAGTCTCCTTCGTTTAATCGCTCTGAAATAGAATTGTATTGAAAACAACGATTTTTAAAAATATGATATCGCCCTTGAAAGGAAATTGACTGAAACCTATGATTTCAAACAAGTCAATATTGTCCTAAAACGGAAATTACTGATTTGAAAACAATCATTTTGAAAATGCAATATTTGTATATTGTCCTGAACACTGATTTTGAATGAAAACAATGATTTTAGACAAGATAAAGTAATGCCAGCAACAGTCTCCACACTGTCAGCTTATCCTTGGTACTGATTATGTTCCAGATAAATAAGTTACAATACTAAGTGTGGACAGGAGTCAGTATCAGTATGAATGTCACTTACTTTGTGATGAGTCTTGGAGAACGTGTTTTCAGCAATTTCCCAATTTCTGAATGAGTCAGGAAAAACATGAGCTCTTTTTCAGGTAGTCTACCCTGAAAATTACAAAAGGAATCAAATAATTGGATATAATTTTCCATTCAAGTCATAAAAGGGCATGTCAACCTTTAGTTCCTATTTAACAGTCTTATGAGAAAACCTTTACACTTTGGAATAGTGGACAGCCCTTCTTTAAATCTAAGGATCAGAGATATATATATACTCATGTGTATTTGTTTACATATATATGTATGTACAGAAGACACATCAGCATTAGAGATAATTTACAGCTTACAATGGTATGGGAGACAACTCCATAATTTATCATAATCTGCCATGCCTTAAAGAATGGGAGAAAAATTCTGTCCCAGAAAAACATAAATTCCTTTTTGTTCCTGTCTTATCAAACATCCATTATTGTTTTTCTTCATATCAAACACAGCAAAGTTGTGTGCAGAACTAAAGGCGGTTAGTTTCCCTTGAAAGTGAGGAAACCTGATGTCAAATTGTCAGACCTGATATGGCTGATTCAGTTCAGTTAAAAAGTATTCTAACACTGATTTAATGAAAGTAACTCTAGCCTATACAACCAGGGTCTTACCTCTTTCATCAGTAGCTCTGCTAGTTGCCAATAGGCTTCTTTAAAGATGTCACTGACTTTTACTGCCAAAGACTATGAAATAAAATTAACCAATATCAGTACATTACAAATTTAATCAGCCAGACGGTCTTGATTTGTTTTCTATGTGCACTGTTCAATAATTCTGGATATTATAAAAAGTATATAGAAGCATTGAAAACCAATAGGAGAGGTCAGTAGAATGGATATCATTAGTTAAGTGTGTCTAAGATTTAAGATTAAGTACCCAGGCTCCAGAAGACAGTAGGAGTTATCCCAGACACAGAATAATTCTGTAACCACAAGTTTCTTTGCGTCCATCATTGTTGGGGCTTTATTTGTTCTTTAAAAATTTAATCTTTTTCTTTTCCTTTTATTTTTAGCTGCATTTTTGATTTTATGAAATGTGAAAATTGCTCTTAAGAAAAAGCGATTATCATATTCAATTGTCAAATCCAAGATGGTCACATGACATTTTGTTTTTCTGATCAGTCATATATAAATGACACTACAAGGGACCAACAAAACCCCACATATGAAATTTGAGAAAGGTCCATCCAGTACTACTCAAGAAACAACAATAACAAACCATTTATGATACATGACAGACGGACAATGGATGGATCACTAGACATTAATAAAATATCACCTGTTTGGATAACATATATATAGGGCATCAGCAATTACACTCTTTACAAGTATTTACACAATGTGTAAAATAACTTAACATATCTATGCCTTGCTAAAAGTTCCAATAAATTGCTTTCATTGTGATACTTCAAGACATCCTATGCCTTGTAATACATAGTTAGGTGAGAATATCACAGTCTCAGATTTTGTTTCAGTCTATAAAAATGAATGTTTGTTAAAGTGTGATAAAAAGAATCCTTAATTTGTTTCTAATTCATATATGATTTATGAAACTCATCACATCTTTTTACAATCATTCCCAGTTCATAAGAGATTTTGGTTAAATCTTGATAAAACAAAGAAATCTCATATGGAAACACATACAGGCTCATCTATATATATGTATTTAATATATGAACTATCATTAGAACTGTTGATAAAAATAGAGATATAACAAAACATTTCCTTGATTACCATCTCGTATTTGTATACATTGTACGAAGTTATCTACCTTGCCCCATTCCCGGTCTCCAACAGCCTTCCTAGCCTTTGGTACAATCCACTTCAGCACCTGTCTGCAACAACAAAATTAATCTGCTTCATCTCAAGAGAAAAGGAAAAAACAACAGCCGTAGTAGGATTCAAACCTTACAATTTATACACAACCACTCGAACCCTATAGTCACCGTCCATTTCACAAAAAGATCTATAAATAGTATCCATTTGTATTTGTCTTTAAAAGAAAACAACTTTACTTATAGAAAAAAATTCATACAAATACACAAGTTTCTTACCTAGTTGTCCAATTAATCGGAGTCTGCATCTTTTCAAAGATTTCAGTAAGACTTAGCTTCTCCTTTTCCTTGTGCTGAAATGATTTGGTTTTCAGAATCGTCTGTCAGAATAAAAATGTGCATATAGTTATTGTAAGAAGTAAAATTAACTTGTGACAGTTAAGGGTATATGCTACCAGAATGTGCCATTTAACTTTTAGCATACTAGGTGTATAAAAGTGACACAAATGTCCCTGTAGATACCATGGAGAGGTGTGGAACTTTTTAAGTGTTACTGACGTTGCAAAGTGGTGTACTCATGAAATAAGACTTAAGTCCTGCCTAGAAAATCTATGGTAAGGAATCTAAAAAAAAGTTAAAATTCTGCCTGCAGAATTTTCTGTTTGTTTTTAAATTCTCATTGGAGTTAGCAAGGCTCTTCAATATTTGTCTTACTATTTTTGTGAATCTTTAATTTAAAATTCTACAAGTTGACTCGTCATAACTCTGGTAAATGTAAATTGACCACATCCAATTCAGAACTTGACCTGCATGTACCACTACATATTAAATCACAGTTCCATATCTATATCCCTCACTTAGTAAACGAGCAGAATTGTTATGACAGCAGAATGACGTACAAGGGTAACACAAAATGCTCCAAACAATGAAATGCCATTAAAACAATCTCATACTTGCAAGAAACTTGTCAATCATTTTTCATGAATGGAAATTTTTATAATTTAACATCCATCTCATGATATATCCAACAAAGGCAAACAAATAATTTTGCTGATCAAATTTTTAACACCAGTAAAAACTAGTAACAATACACTGATCAACTACAGGGATTTTTTCTCACTAGCAGTTGAGTTGAGTGTAGCGCTAGTAAACCAGTGGGTTGAGGTTCAAATCTTGGGGGAGGCATTCAAATAAATAATTAAATCTTCTAAATTTGCCATGATGAATATCAAATGAGATTCAAATAATGCAAAAACAGGATTTGTTTTTATCAATTCAAAATACATGTAATATAATGCAAAGGTCTATTAATCACAGTTATCCCATTAACAGTATCCAATGAAGTGTTCTCTAGTCTAAGACTAGTTCAGTACACAGACATGTGAAAATTAAAGTTCTGAGAAAATATTACCTTCAATACACAGGACAATCTCTCTGGCTTGGCACGCCACGATCTCTCAAAGAATTCAGCCTGTATAGTAAAAACAGAGCATTTACAATAGTACTTCTGATGTCTGATTGTTGTAATAAACACCATGTGACAACTTTATGTAAAAGTGACCCTAAAAATACTTTTGGGTTTTAATTTTATCACATTATCAATATAACTGCTTCTTTTCACAGTCTATTCAAACCTCATTAGCTCATAGTCGGCAGGACCATAGGAAAACTTTAAGTTATCTGGTTATTCAATTTAAGCGACATTTGTCAAATGTTTGGTGTGAAGTTTAGACGGGTATATCAACATACTTTGAATTACGAGAAGTCTTCATGTTATATGAATTTCAGATAACAAGGTTTTAACATATATATATTTATATCATGTACCAACATCAATGAAATCTCAATGAAGCCTGAAACACTCACATGAAAAAAGGAATATTTATCTAGTTTATACAATAGGAATTCTTTATGAAATAATGTAAGGTTTTTCACATATAAGTGATTCCTGTGATATTGAAAGGGTATATTTTGCATTAGGGAAATTTCTTCAAGGTCAAGTTCATTTATATCAGGAAACATTTCAGCAACCATTCTGAGGTACCTGTTGATCAAATACTAAAGTCCTGGATAATTTAAGCTTACCTCTCTTACATAACGATGACCGTGTCGTGAAATAAACGTGTCAAATTTCTGTTTCAGTTTTGGGAACTTTTCGGACGTCATTAACTGAACACAGTCTTCATCGCTGACGGTAAGAAATTCGTCTGTTAATCCTACAGCACTGATTTCTCTGGCAAGTTCCTGTCGGTCAAAAGAATACAGTTTTGTACCATTATGAGGCTACACTTCAACAAGTACCAATATTCTGACACTTTGAGGTTTTGAACAGGAAATACTACCATCAACTCAAGGATTGGGTTTACTGATAAAACTGTTATAAATTCTTTGTATCATCTTAAAACACCTTGTTAAGTATGTGTTGTGTATAAACATTTTGGTAAAGTTTATATAGAATTTTAGTACATGTATTTTGTTATGCACACATATTCACCAAGTGTCATTATTCCAATAATTTATAAAGTGGTAGTCAACCTTGAAACAGATTTTAAACAGGAGTGAACTGCCTTTAAAAGTTTAAAGTTATTAGCAAATAAATTTCAAAGATATCGATATCCTAAAAAACCATAATGTGACCCATTTCCTCCCATCTCAACTTAAAGGGACAATTTAAACAACCAACGTTTATTAAATTCAAGTAGAATTGAAAATATACATATCCAGACAAAATAATCATGTAATGGTTATATTGTCAATGTCCAGGCGGTCAGTTTAAATTTTGGGAAAGTCCATGCCAAATATAGCACAAATTGTCATATAGTATGTAATGATGCACCCTCTGGTGGGAACACAGTTGATTATAAACAAATCCATGTGATGGAAGAACAGAGTGATGACACAGTAATACATATCTTTCTCTGGGTTATGATTAACCTAAATACGTTTCATACATGTTCCATCTCTCATATTCTTGTACAACAGTGATCCTAGGATTTTTGACATCCATTTACTGTGTCTCTGTATGGTGTGACTTGTTTTACTAGCTCCCATTTCAGGTTGAAAGCCACTTTTGTTGACCTCTCAAGTGGATTTGTGCATGTCTGTGAGGTCAAAGTACCCTTCTGTTTAAGAATTCCTTACAATTTACTTAAAAACGTGTGGAAAACATCATATTGTGCCAATAAAAGGCCATGATTAGCTCATAAGGAGTATAGAACTACAATGTCATTAAAGATTTCTTGACATGAAAATTTTTTATAAAACTTGATTAAATCGTCCTTTTAATAATATTGATCTAAATGTTACAGTTGACAGAGTGTTTATGTCAGCAGACTGTCTGAGGACCACTGACCTGCATAGCTGTTGGTACTTCTGCACTATACACTTCCTCACATTCTGACAATAGAAGAGCCATATCTGCTAAGTTCTCTGGGGTATATGCTGAAAGACAGTAGATAAAATGAATTATCTCCCCTTATCAAAATTCTTAGTTCACACTTGAACCTGAGATAGTCTACAATAGTTTTTTATTACTAACATCATTAAATACAAAGCAATCCAATTTACATAGCAAGTTGAGTTATACAAAATCAGAAATCAAGGATACAAAACAAAATGGTGGGCTAAAAACCAAAGTACACAAAAAATGAAATTCTATTTCAATTATCATAATTAAATTTGAAAAAAAAATAATAAAAATGCAATGAATATCTTACAGACTGAGTGACAATTCTGACTTACATAAAATTCTTTCGTATGATATGATTAACTCATAGTCAAACCAAACTGCGAAATCTAAGGAAGAGCTTTATAAACTATTCAATGAAATCAAACAAATTGAGCAGGTCATATTCTACATTATATAAACGCTCAGACACAACATGATAATTCATTCTCTACTAATGATAATTCCTTGTTTCAACTGGGAGGCAAAACAAAATTTTCACTGAAATTAGACTGAGTTTGTGAAGTCTGAGGGACTAGAGAGTGACCATTTATGACCCTGCTTTTAAAATCAAAATTGGACATTTTCTATGAAGAAATCAAAGACAGAAGGAAACAGCAGTAAGTCAAATCCTATATATCTCTGTTTCTTGATTACAATTCAGTGTTGAAACTGTCAAGATTGAGATATAGAACCTGTGTTCTGTCTCACTACTGACCTGACTTCCCTTTAGAGAGAATTCCAGCCACTACATTGGACCAGAGACCAGACATTGAGCTCTTTACGATGTTTCCTCTCCACAACTACAAAATAAAAAAAATCTTTTATCATTACCTTGCTACACGAAATTCTTATATTAATTAGGAAAATTATCAACATTTCAATATCAATCTGTCACACATGTTCAACGCGACTGTATTCATGTATATAAAAATGAGGATTGTTTGACAAATTTTTAGAAGGTGTCAAACATGTTCTTTAAATAATTGACACTTTAATCTTGATTAACAACCATCTTAGTATGAAAAGGTGTAAAATTTGATGTTATGTGAGGTAACGATAATTCAGATTTCTTGCGAGATCCTGAAATTGCTTGCAGGTTTTATCACCTCATAAAGAACCGGAGTCATGAAGTAGCTGGCGACTACTGCTCTAGAAATCTACTTGGTGTCCGTTGCATGCCATTCAGAGCAATTCAGGAAAGTGTCTTCCCTAAGGACAAAACCACGACAGCACAGATTGGTCCGTTTCTCAGCTTCCTGAGGAACACAAACTGCCACGATGAAGGAGCGTCATACCATGCTTCTCTGACCTTCAACTGTGGTTATGTAGGTCAACACTCTAACCAACCGAGTTATCACAGCCCCAAAAATATGACATCAATTCCGAATAGGACGCAACACAATAGAATGACTTTGGACACAAATTAAATAGCAGAGGAATCAAGAAAATAAAGTACTTATTACGTCATATTGTGCAGTTGCACATAATGAAATATTTGTAGTGAGGTACAGGGTTGCAGGGTAAAATATCCCAACAGATATCTGACATCATCTTTTCAACGCTGAAATAATCAAATCATACAGATCACCGATCTTTGTTGTCACTCACTCGGTAATAATCTGGAAGTTTATTCGTGATAGCAAAGTACAGACTCTGAGCATCTTGTACGTCTTTACTGATTCTGTAGCTGTTTACTCGATCATACCAGGCCTCAAAATCCTTGATATCTCTGTTCTTTATCTGCCAAAGAAATCAAATGAAACTTATAAAACATTTCCAGAAAACCAAATTTATTTTAAAACTTTTAATTGTTAATTGTTGTAGGTAACCTTTGGTGTTTTTACAAGGAAAGTAGGTATGAAAACGCATTCATTTAAGGACATTTAGGGTCAAAATACAAAGACTAAATACTGTCTTTTAATTCTCATTGGAATCATTACTCATAGATCAACACTTGAAAATATAAAAACTTTTGTTGTGAGAGGCTTTCCATCATTATTTTAATGGTTGCCTGTTTACAGGATCAATTCTACCAAGACCATCAATTTCAAAGCAGTAATTGTCAAATTTTGTTGGTTTTTCTACAGGTTTTAGCCTTGTCTGTGACAAGAATAAAAATGTGTAGTTTGAGGACTTAAGATTCCATCCTAGGCTAATACTCGCAAAACCATTCTACATGAGTATATAATTCTGTTTTCCAATTTCAAATAAGAAACTTAAAGAAAACACTGAAAAACAACAGAAGACAGATGTCTTAAGCTTGTAGACAATCCATGCCAAATGAGCGAAAAATATGACCCTGATTTTATTTTCTACTTACTGTGTAGAAACGGATAAAGACTTTAAGTCTGTCCCAGAATGTCTTTTGCTTTCCCACATACTCCTTTACCTCCTCCAGTGTGAGATCTTCCACAGTCTGTCCCAGAATACTCAGCTGGCCCGCCTCTAGTTTCCCCACGATATTGTTTATACTTATCAAACCAACCACCTTTGGATGATAAATATATCAGCATCACTGGATTTATCAATTTTTTTTATGATAAGATGATTATTTTCAGCAGAAACAGCGAATGAAAACTTAATTTTTGCAAACTTTCAAAACATCTGTCTCTTTTGCCAAACAATTATCAAGCTTGATAAAAAAACAGACACTTTCAAGAGTGATGAAGACAGTTTAATTGCTGATAAATATATCTTTAGTATAAATATAAATCTCATTCATAATATTAGAGTTTGATAAAAATATTTATCAAGAATTGTCAACACTAAAAATAGTTCCCTATACTCAGAAAGAGGTCAAAGGCCATACAAATGTAGAGGATTGCTTTAAGCCACTGATAAATTGATATTTTCCTGATACTGTGAATCAATTAGATTTCATGAATACTTTAATTTACAAACTAACCTATTCAGTCATATTTGCGAATATATGATTTCGCAAACAGTGATCTAAATATGACATTAAATTTGCAAATAATGAGATATTAGATTTTTATCATTGATCGAATCAGCATGGGTGTAATCAATTTATTTTCGTACAAATAGTCAGAAAGTTTTTGAATTCAGGATTTACCCTCCTACTCTCTGCTACTTAGCATGAAAGTAAATACCACTGGAAATATAAAGGATAAACAATAACCAGTTTACCTAAATGACAGACATGGTACTGAGGAGTGATGTTACAAAGAATCTTTATGAGAGACTGTACAAACCTTGTACCAGTTGTGCTCTAAGAGTTTAATATCTAGCTTGACAGGAAAATAGGGCTAAACCCACCTGAGCTTCATTTACACATATCCTAAGCTTAGCATTAATCAAACACATTTTCTACAATAACATTGAATGTCCACAATGTTACGAAGATGATTTCAAAATGTGCTTAAATTTGGTGTTTCATAAAACCTTTGATATTGTAAACATATTTATTTTAACATTTCATCACTGTGCTAAAATAAAATTACAGTCAAAAACAACATATTCACACTTTCAAACACTAAAATATGATTTAGGAAACATCTTTAAGTTTAGGTATGGATTCAGTATTATTTCTGTGTAAGATACTTACATTCATGTTGATGAATGATCTTTGGTTGTGGAATATTAAGGCCTTGGCATGGTATCGTATGTGTGGTCCACCAGCCATCACTTTGGCTAGGTACTGTAACAGGGACACAATGAAAAGTTGTAGAGCACATTTTATTTCACAATTACAAATTTCATATCTCTAATACTGAAATTTTCAAGAGAGTTCTTCATTTCTAAAAATTCACTAAAATATGGCATTCTTACCCCAAAAACATCGCTACTCCAGTAATGGGAGAGGAAAACTGTCTGACATTTTAAAGTACGTTGTCAGTATCAAATTAACATTAAGTAAAAAGAAAACATCATAAAAAATTTGTAGGTATTTTTGAAATTCTGAAGTATTTGTCCAAAACAATCAAACAAAAATAAATAAATTCAATTAATCTATTTGGAGGGTTCAGATATCCTTACTTCAATATCACTATCTTCTAACTTTGATTGAAAGAGCAGTTGTTCTTAGAAACTGAGCTAAAAGCGAAATTTTAAGTCGAGCATCTCAACATCCCTATCTTTCAAGAGTTGAACAAAGAAATAATTAAGATATTTTGTAAATGATGGGTACGTTAAGGTTTCCACAATGTGATTTAACTATAATCTAAGTTTGGTTAATGTTGTATAACACCATCAGAAATGTACCATCATAGTCTTGCTTCCATAACTTTTCATGCAGACAATAGCAAAATGATATAAGCAGCAACAGTCCATTACATAACTTTTGCAAACAACGTATTTCTTTTAGTAAAACTACAAAGATAATCAATGAGAAAAAAAACAAATAAAAACAAAAACAAACTAAAAAAAAATCTGTAAGTCACCTAGATTTTGCAAATACATCATTTCGTAAACTTACCTCTTCAGACATAGTTGCGAATACATAATCATGTTACTGCTGATCTAGAAATGACTTTAAATTCCCAAATAAAGAGCTTTTAGAGAACTGGACTTTACAAGACACCGATATCAATAACCAAATCAACATTAATGCCAACCAGAGTTGATTTTGTATCAACTATTATGAGGGATTTGAATTCGCGATTCAAATTTCCCTGTGTATGTGATTTACAGTAGCCAACATTCCAATTTTAAGATAACTTTAAACATGTTGTGTTGATATTTATCTTATATAGGTCTATGAAATCAGCCTACAATGAAATAGTTTTCCTACAATTGGTATGATAAGCCTTCCTATAGTCTGATAGGTACTAGTAATGTTCAGTTTTATCAATAAGCCTTCCTACAGTCTGATAGGTACCAATAATGTTCAGTTTTATCAATAAATATATTGCATTGTCATAGTACCCCTGTGCCTCTTAGGACAGCATCCAAAAACACAGAGTGAGTAAGCTGGGTTACTGCCCCTGGCATCATCTCCCTGGGGAAGAGAAAATCACTAGTAAACAGATACAATACCGGAAAGTGGTAACACAATTCACAAATTATAGGAAAACAAAGCTCAACTCACCAAGCCATCGTACCTGTAGGAAAATAGGTCACAGCAACCATAGAAACCATAAATAATTGTGCAATATCTATGTCATCTAATACAACACAAGTTACCATGGTAATTATAGATAACTGTGTATTATCTATGTCATCTAATACAACACATGTTACTCAGAAATTACAGATAATTGTGTAATATCTTTGTCTACAATATATAATTCTCCGACAAAACAATATCTTTCCTGTTTGGCCTGTCATTTCATTCTTTTGTGGTGTGGTTGAGGAATCACCATGCCTTGTGTTTATACAGAGAATTCAATGTTTATTGCATTTACGATAATCTAAACATGACAACTGTTGTACTGATGATGTAGAGGTAAATGTTAACATACAGGTATACAAATTTTAAAGGTTAATGCTATGAAACGTAAAATTGTCAAGAAGTTGTACCCAATGTTGGCAGTTGTCAGGCATTCCCTGTGGGTGACAAGTGCATCATCAAATTCACACCATAAGTCCTCGTCTGTGTCCTGATCCAGTGTTGTGATTGGTCGAGCCTGAAAGTTACCATGGAAACAGAATGAACAATATCATACAAACAGTTCCAAAAAATTTGTTAACTTTTTACAGAAATATTGTGACTACCATGCGAATACAATTATCTGTACGAACTTCTAATAAGATTTGACAGGAATCTTTTTTAAGTTTCAGTCTGGTATGAAATAAAACTTATCATGAATATACATATGTTATGGGTGATGACAGGATAGGTGATAGATATAAAATGTATTTACCTGTAGAAGATAAAACTGGTTAGCAGACAATGCCCATTCAATATCTCTAGGACTGCCAAAGTAAGTTTCAATCTAAAAATATGAAAAAAATACTTATACATGTAGCTAGCCTTACATATGCCACAACCATATCTTTTTATCAACAGAAAACATTTTTAACAAATCTACAGTGAGAACTATAAAAATGTGATAGTCAAGGTGATATAGTGGTAATGTACAGGGCTTCCAACCAGGTGTACAGGTTTGATTCCCCAAACGGCTGTGAAAGGTATGGGGTAACCTTTTGACCACAAAGTTTTCCCCTAGGTTTCCTACTGCATTATATGCACTGTCAGGCTTCAAACAAGGGTAATTGATATAAGTTGGAAGTAGAATACTGACATACATGTATATCAGAAAGGGGCCTCGGCTATGTGTCTGACCCTTGAACTTTGGTCAGTTGAAACCTTGTTTGATAGTGACCAATTTTGCTTCATAATGTCATGGCAAAATAGCTGTTAAAAGATACAAAATTTGACCTTGACCTTTGATCTGATGACTCTGACCTTCAGTCAGGTGAATTCTCATTATCTTACCTGGTAACTTAGCAAAATATTTACTGTTGAAATAAAAAGTCTAAGCTCAAACTTTGACCTGGTAACCTTTGACCTATAATCTGGCAACTTCTTATTTGATTGAAAATATGTTATAACAAAACATTTGAAATTTGACCTTCACCTTTGACATGACACAAGGGAATTCACCTGTGGTATATTTTTCTCATTCAAAGTCCAACAATTCTTGCAAATATTGATGGATGACACTGGTTATCAAACTCATGTGTAGTCTAATTGATATGACCACACATACAAAATTTGGGAGTCCATCCAATTACTGATATGCAAGTTATTTTGTGAAAAGTATTAAAATGGTCGATTTTTATCATTCAAAGTCTCATTACTCTTGCAAATACCAACAGACTTAACTGGTTATCAAACTTATGTCAGGTCTCATGAATATAAAGCCAAACATCAAAATCTATGAGAATCTGACAACAAATACAATTATACAAGTCATTGTGTAGGAAACAAAACCAGACAGATGAACGGATGAATGGACGGACAAGCAGAATACTACAGGGCAATCGTATCTCTACACAGGGCCCTAAATATTATCAGGATGATGGTTAAGAAAGTAGATAAATGTAAATTACATTGATAAAAGGTGAAAAGTTGACAAAATCACAACCACCCACAATCATTATATCACCTAGATTTACCTGTAGTGCAATTTGTGACAACTGGATGATCTTTTCATCTGTGAGACAACAACAGATAGCACTCTCTGTCTCTGTTTCCTTCAATCCCCCTTCATCTGTAGAAAATTTATCAAAAGACCTATATTTTTCACTTTTCTTCCTTAAAATGATTATGCTAATTCATCAAATTAAAATGAGGCCAAGCAAACTTCCAATCCTCATTACACATTATAACCAGATAATCTGTTGCTATGGTGATCTTACAATGATGAACTTTTAGATAAAACTTTTATTAAAGTTTCAGTAATGCTGGAGATATAATTCAAACTATCGTTAATCAAGGCTGCTTCGGTGGCCATCTTGGATACCTTACCAGTCCAAATTAAAAATAGCAACTCTCAGTAAAGATCACACACAGAACATTTTTTCAATGTTGCCTTGAAATTCATTCAATGATATTTGAGTTTTAAGTTTAAAATATCTACATTTTATGCAGCATGCACAATATTACAAATACAATGTTACTAGTAAATTTACCTTTAACACTGATTTTGATTTTCTTGTCTCCAAGATTTTTGTTTTTGATGGAAAGCTGATCATCCCAACTTCGAAACACAGAGATGGTGTCTGGAGTTGTCTTCCCTGATACCACAGCCTTGTTGATATAAAAAAAAGTACAGTTTTCAAACTTATGTTGTTAAATTGAATGTTAAGATGAAATTAATTTGTCACATAAAAAAAGCAAAAAAACTTGATCATTCGAACTGTGGCACAAGTGGTCTTTAGGTCAATTCCAAAATTTCACCATTAACAGCCCGAAGAATCAGTATAAATACCACCACAAGCAAACACCAGACACTCACCTCTCCTAATCCATATGAGGCATCAATAGTCATCAGGTTTGGACTGCCATTTACTGGGTCATTGGTAAACATGACACCTGACACCTCTGATTGGACCATTTCCTGGATGACTACGCCCACTGCCACTTTGATTGGCTGACCATTTTGTCTGTAATTTTAAACAATGCTTGTTCATCTGTATCCTCTATCATCATAAAAATATCATCACTTGAATAAGACATTTTAAGTGAGAGTGTTCTCAAAATTAACCAAATCAAAGTAGGTGGCATACCTTTATTTCCTGTCCACCGGTTTTCCTCGTTACGGTTCCAGCAAGGAAACTACTTTACACCCTACTTATGAAATTGACCAGCGTTGGCTCTTTCTCAAGCCCTGACGAGCCATAACTGAGAAAACCGCTATAGAAGAAATGGAAGTGTACCACCTACTAACCTCTGGAGCTGGTAAATGATGAGACCCCTCCTGCTTATTGTGTCTTATTAATACTAGTGTGTTACTCCCTGCATGCCTTTTCATACATTTGTATCCATTTGCCAGGGATTAAATTAAGAACCCTACTTATAGAACGGAACACCATTGGCTCTTTCATCTAACTTCTTTTTTCATCAGTTGAATGACAAAAAAAATTGACAGCTGCAAAGTCTGGCATTATATCCAGTGCCCAGCTATTGGTGTATATATTCAAAGAGAATCAATGTATAGCTTAAATATGTATCTGATACTAACATAATATTTTGAGGTAGATTTCCTGTGTCTTTCACTGCTAACATGTAGAGTTAAGCTGAACGTAACTGCAAAACTGTTAATTTTGTACTCTGAATTTGTTTCCAAGGTAACTGAGGAAATATCAAAAATGAAATCTTGCTCATAACGAAGAGCACAACTAAGGCACAGTTTTGTCCAGATCAGTTTAACACTTTTTAAACTGTAGCCCTGAAAACGCTCTTCTGAAACACATGGTTACAAGCATGCACTCCCTGCTCCCTGCTTAACGTCTTACAACAGATAATCATTTGGTGGAAAGTAAAACGTTCACTGCATTGTAAACAGAGAATGGTTTTAAGTTTAACGTGTGAATGCCACTACAGACTGTGTTAGTATGTTCACATCTATGACCTAAAAAAAGATCAATAGAATTTGATTTAAACTCAAACATTCAGTGTAAAAATTTCCACTTTCATGGTATAAAGAATTAATAATGACATTTATAAAATCTTGAAATTTAACAATGAAATTTTAACATTTTAATCAATATGTTTTTTGCTTACCTACGATACTGTACAGCCTGGTATGTAAAGGCTGATGCCCAACACTTCCTCACAGAGTCAAGGATCTAAAACAATCCCAAAACAAATTATTTGTAAATAAATACTTAAGAGTTTATGCAACATTAATGTAAAGTATATCTTTGTCCAACAATACATAAAACTCATGTGCCACTCAATTTTTCACCATGTTCCAATATTTACCTCTGTATGACCTCTAACCCCTAAATATGTTTCCATTTGTCCAGCAGAAGATGCTTCACTTCCATCTTCTCCTGCGAAAGATATGAAAACAGTGTTTATAACTGGTAAGAAATAACAAATGTGAAAACTGTTAATTACAGGTAAGACATTAAGATGTACTTGTACCTAGCACGAACCTCATAGTACAACATGTAACAAAATCAGTTCATCAGGATTCAGACCTACAGTATGAGAAGGATTTCAGACAAATTAAACAAGAAAATTTTTATTAGTATGCTCCCTAAGCCTGCAGACAATTTTATATTACCATAAGATAGGATTCCTTACACTACAATACTGTACTGTAGCATTGATTTTTCCCACTTTACTTTCACCACAAAACCTTATATTTCACTGGTAAGTATGTAGGCTAACTTATCGATATTGATCATGATTTCATAACAATGAGCTACAAACATCAAAACATTTATGAAATTTCATTCAGAATTAACCAGCTATCATTACAATCAACCGTCATACACTTGAAATTTCATTGAACATGGCATCCAAAACAGTTCCTTCATCAGGTATTTTTACAATGTCTTCATGTCTCAGACTCAAGTTCTCTCCTTGTAAAACTACCTACCTGAAGCAGAAGACCTGACAGCGAAGGACTTTGTGAAACAGTCCTGACTGAACAGGTGCTTCATTCTCTCCAAGATGGCCTCCTCCGTTTCCTTGATGATTGGAATAGAGGCAAAGTGTTCCACGGTGTCAGAACAGGCTAGTTTGAGCTGGTCATCATCTAAATCTCTGATGGACAGGAATTTTCAATTTGTTATTTTTTCTGTCATTTCAGATGTATATTGAACTGTTTACAACATTTGGTCATTTTTCTAGAATTTAACTTGTTGGTTCAGTTGAGGTCAACAAAGATATAACTGGATTCTGTTGGTATCTTTGACCCATCAATTGGAAACTATATACCCAATTTTTCACTCATATTTTTATCATTTGTAGTCAAAACACTGTCTTACATTGTTGTTGTTTAATAAGATCTTGCAGATGTATTTTTGAGATATACAAAAAATGTGACCTCTTAATTTTTCCCTTTTGAAAAGATTGAAATACTTAATGTAAGGAAGTAGAATTCCAAAATTGCTAATACTTTATAGTTATCAGATAAGTACAGACAATTAGTGTCTGTCTCCATCAGTACCTTATAGCCTTTACTATGTTATTGACAGCTTTCATTATCTCTGCATTTTTCTGAAACAGACAAATACATTCTCTCACTAAACATTTCTCATTCATATTTATCTTCTGTCATATCTAGTGGAGTTATTTCCCCTTTCTTCCAAAAATGATTTTCACAACTGACACATATATGTGTATATTTTCAATTCTGACCAAGCACAAACCTAGTTAAGTGTATAAATACATCCAGTTCAACCTAAGTAAGTGTATAGATATATATATACACTGAAGATTGCGTCAGAACACAATTAATTACGTTTTTAACTCCCCTTTTATTATAACAATAACATTACGTCACAATGTAGGTTAATAAGTAACGTACAGTGTACATGTAATGTAACCACCTGAAAATGGCCACATATATATATATGTATGTTTGTATGTTACTATGTAATGTAATACAATTGCTTGAAGAAGGCCATGAGACCTGAAAACGTTACATAGTTACATTTATTTCCCATGTCAGGTGTTTGATTTTCTATATATATATATAAAATCCTAATCTAACAGTTATCTCCCTTGTGTGACGAGAGTTATCTCCCATACCAAATTAGCAGTGTGTAAGCAATTAAGTTTGTGAGAGAGAGGGGTTGGTGTGTTCAGTTGATTCAGAAAATTGCCACCATAGCCTTCTGGGTCTTATCAACAGTATACATATTTCTCATCTTTGTTTTTTCTTCTTCATTTTAAATGCTAGAGACATTGTAAGAGGATAAATTGAAAAATTAAGTTGAAAGCTTACCTCCACCTGTTTGACAAATGCAGTCAATGTAAGACAGAAACCACGAGGCACCACACAATCTACCTGTAAAATATACAACATGTCCTGTGACAGACTGTTACTGACACCACTATGATGACCCAAAGTAACTATATACATACCCGGTCAAACTTTCATCTGGCACTTATTTTCAATTTAGAGAAAGTGATGAAAAATCAATGGTGACAGGCATTGTCCTAGAACATGTTTACAAAATACTTTTGTAAATATATAAAAGAATTCTTGTCAAATTTTGTATAAAACTGCTACAGCTTTATACAGCTAAGCAATTATTGTGTTGAAACATTGTTCTTGTTCTGAGTTATGACTGTGATAATAGCAGCAGTTCTAAATATTATATTCAGTAGTATGTATCACAAGTGCATTAATGTATCTGCAAAAGTATGTATAACAAGTGCATTAATGTATTACTGCAATAGTATTTATTACAAGTGCATCAATTTATCAATGCACTTACCTTATATGATATAATTATTTTTGGTTCTTATCCAATGACAGTAAGTGCTGTGAGCATGCTTTTTTTTATAATAATGTCTTACTGGTTCATATGTATTATGACAATTGTTGTTATTGGTATGAAAAATCAATTTTTTACTTTCTGCTGTAAATACACATTTTCATTAACTGACCTTATTTTGTATGGAGGACAACTGACCTAGTTGTGCCCCCTTACCACCCACAAGTTTACTGCTTCCACAAGCATCCTCATCAAAGGTCAAGGTCAGTCTCTCAGTAGTGGCCTTGACCAATTCTGCTGCTGGCTCCTGGAGCAGGGGAAGTGACTCTGGCAGTACAAATGAAGGCCCATCTGTATTTCTGCAAAATGACAATCAAGTTTAAACAGACAATATAGAAAGATGTCTTGTTGTGAAAATTCAATCAGTTGATGGTTTTATGCTCGGAGGTTGATAAACAAAATCTAAAACATATTCTTAAACCCAGTTTTGAGAGAAATTATCAACAGAAAATCCACCATTTTCATGTTTCTTTCATTATCCTTATTTTTATGTAATATGCACATTTAAATCTTTATAATTAATATCAAGAAATAATGCAATTTTGGAAGTTGTAAATGAAATTCACCTCTGTAGGTATCCATTAGACTAGAATTAAAATGTCCACCTTGAGAATGATAAGTAATTACTAATTCCAGACCCAACATGAGTGCAATATTTTCACTATTCCCTCCTATTCCAGATTTGGTGACATTAACCAATTTGAGTGTAAGCTATATAAAATAGAGGTGTCTTTGGAATTACAGAAAAAGGGCTGTGGGTTGTTGGTGGGGCAAACCTACCACAATGACACACTTAAGAAAACGACAATTACCTGTAATGAAACTCTACAAGTCCATATCCTTTTTTACCATTGACTTTAAACTGACAAAACTTTTCAAAAATTTTACTTCCTCGATCCTCACAGTGGTACCAGATTGGAGTAGTCTCCCCTTTCACTTCTACATGGAAAGTATCGCCACCTGTAAGTTGTTAAGGGGAAAAACATATGAATTAAAATTAAGTTAAAGTTATTTAACAATCAATACTGGATTTATACAGTTATAAGCCCATGTCTGGTTATAAGATAACCCAAGTACCACTGTATAATTTAGTTTAGGGAAAATGTCAGCATCATTTCAATGTACCTTAATAAGCCCACCCTTTACTTTGAGTTTATTGAACAAGTTTATTGAACTCTTGGCTCAAGATCAATAAGGCATTAACTGTGTTTTTTTGTCAATAACACTGGCAATCTTTTATTATTTTTTGCAAATTTCAATTCCTGATATTTCATAATAAAAATCAGTTATAAATAGCAGTAATAGAAAACTGCAAGAGAGTATCTCTTAGTTTTGTTCATTCTGAAATTTTCAGTTCACAAAACATTCATGCAGTTTTAGGATACATATATACAATGTAACAATTAACTTTGATATTTCAGCCCTTTTCATTCCCAGTGATGACATTACAATTTTCTACAGTACAATAAAACAATAAATTGTCATTCATAACTCTGATTTGGTAAATATGTAGCATTCCCCAAACATTCAATCATAATAACAATTTTATAAAAATCCAAACTTTCTGATGACCGTTACATTTGTTACACAGGTTCCTAGATGAGTTTGTATGTGATTCATTAAACATGAGGCCCAAAGAGCCTGTATCACTGACCTGGTTTAGTTAAAACTGCTTTATCTAAACTTAATGAATAGCATTAAATGATTTATATCTATTTCCCCTATTAAGCCCCACCCCTCAGTCCCATGGGGATCAGATGCACTATTTAGATAAATTTCCCTTCACCCTAAGATGCTTCACACCCAAATTGGGGTAAAATTCAAATATTCCTAAATAGTAACAACAATTATAAAGAAGTTGCTGTATTTCCCCTACTGTGCCCCTTCAACCCCAGACGGTCCAGACTCATGGTTATACAAATAATCAATTCCTCTTTTAATTAAGAGTGCTTCAGATCCAATTGCGACAGAATCCTGACATTCCTAGAGAAGAAGGATTTTGAAGAATTGGTCCATTTCACTCACTGTTTATACAAAACTGATTCACTATCATCCAAGGATGCTTCAGGCCAAATTTGGACAAAATCCAATCATTCCCGAAGGAGGAGTAAGATTTTAAAGAATTTGCTCTATTTTCTCCATCGGGCCTAGTCCCTCCTGACCTAGGAGGCAGAGACCTATTATTTTATACAAAATTGAGTCACCTTCATCAATGAACGCATTAGGCAAAATTTGGGCAAAATCAAATTATACCTACAGGAGGAGTAAGATTTTGAAGAATTTACTCTATTGGTAACAGCCCTGCACCCCATCAAACCCCATCACCACCGCACCACCTATCAAAAGATTTATCGAAAAATACCTAATGTGTAAATTTATACTATACAACTTTAATTTGATGAATATGAAACTTACCTGCAACAAAATTGAAAGAATATTCATTGGCAGGCTCTGGTGTTTCCGAAATTTTCCACAATTTGATATCACAGCTAGAAACAGGGTACATAGCACCACATGGATAATTCAGGTATCCCACCTGTAAACTGAATCAGAGAGATTGTTTAATTATTGAAGTGGACACAGGTGTCCCATCTGTAAACAATTTTGGAAAGAAGCTTATAGATATCGTAGTGGAGACAGGTGTCCCACCTGTAAATTGTATCAGTGAATTATAGGTAATCTAAGTAACAGCTGACCATTACTTACTATGAGGTGGTAGAGGGCAGACTGACCACACCCACCTGGGCTGTCACACCACTCTGTAACACATGAAAAATATTCAAATATTTGCCTGGTTATATAATCAATACAAATCAGTACACATGTACAAGACATGTATACAGTCATGGTGTTGCAAAAGCTTAAATTAAATATGGGACATTAGGAACAGGGCACTACTAAGTCAGTCCTAAGTAGATGGAAAAGATTAATTTTTTTTCAATTTTGTTCTTTCCTTATTTTATTTTTTTTTTCTTTTCAATTGCCACACTCTCCTCTGTCTGTAGAAAATGTCAGATTTATGAAATTTTATTTGTAATAAAACTTCCTCTTAATCAACATGATTGGCTATTTGAGCGTGATTCTCATCATTGCTGTTTCCTCATTCTTTTTTAACTTAATTTGAAATTTAACGAAAGAGAAACAAATCTAAAAAATACTCTGGTATAACATCTATAACTATCAAAATATTATGTGACCCACTACTGCAGTAAAACATTAATCAAAAGTGACATTGTTAACATATTTGTCTCCCATACTGTTCTTGTACTGTAGCCCCATACTGTTCTTGTACTGTAGACCCATACTGTTCTTGTACTGTAGACCCATACTGTTCCTGTATTATAGACCCATACTGTTCCTGTACTGTAGACCCATACTGTTCCTGTACTGTAGACCCATACTGTTCTTGAACTGTAGACCCATACTGTTCCTGTACTGTAGCCCCATACTGTTCCTGTACTGTAGACCCATACTGTTCCTGTACTGTAGACCCATACTGTTCCTGTACTGTAGACCCATACTGTTCCTGTACTGTACTGTTCCTGTACTGTATACTGTTCCTGTACTGTAGCCCCATACTGTTCCTGTACTGTAGACCCATACTGTTCCTGTACTGTAGCCCCATACTGTTCCTGTACTGAAGACCTATACTGTTCCTGTACTGTATAACCTTATCTGTATTACATTTCATTTCCAATAGTTCTTACCTCGAGACGTATGAAGTGAATAGCATACCGATGAAACATTCGCCAATCTCGTACCCCTAGAAAGAAAATGGTAATAACCAAATACACATCTAAATCGTCAACATTTAAATCAACAAAATAATGAAACAGCAAAATCAAATTTACGCTTAATTTTAACTTCACTTTGATTGTCTAACCCATGATGGTCACCTATTGGTCATGTTTTTTTTCTACTATTAAGTCCAATATCAAAAAAATACAACTACGGACCAAGAGGAACCTACTTATAAAATCTGAAGTATATCCATCAACTACTTCTCAAGTCATAGTCAAAATCGAACATGGTCACCTGTCAGCCATTTTGTGTTTCTGATCAGTCCAAAAGCAGTATGGATCATTGGGAACCAGAAACCTTATGAACCCATATGAAATTTGAGAAAAACCCATTCAGTACTAGCAAGAAATAGCAACTACAGAAATGTGTCAGAGACATGTTGTTATAGTTACCAAAGGAGTGGTCACGAACTGTGTTGAGTCTCAGCTGGATGTCATCATAACCTTCGACCTGCAGTGGACCGGTCATCTCACCCCACTGCTCATAGTGGGTCTGATGCTTACTGAAGACAAACAACTATCAAATAACCATCAACGGAACAACAGCGGGTCTTGATAAAACTTCAAACAATTAAGATTATTATACCTCACTTGCATTTAGAATGATATGATTGGATTAAATATGATGTTATATAACTGAGACATTTAACCGAAATTGGACTATGGTGGAAATAACTCCAAGGAAAATAACCCCAAAGGGAAATAACCCCAGAGGAAAAAACCCAAGGGTAATAACCCCAGTGAAATAATATCCAAGGGAAATAACCCCAGAGGAAAAAAACCCAAGGGTAATAACCCCAGTGAAATAATCCCCAAGGGAAATAACCCCTGAGGAAAAAACCCAATGGTACTAACCCCAGTGAAATAATCCCCAAGGGAAAATGACTGAAGTTACCAACCAGGTATTGGGATATAAGGAAACCTAGTACAAAGCTGTTTATTATACTATATATGTATCGCGATATTTTTGTGATGCACAATTTTTACGAAATTCGCCAAAATGTACCTTATGCAATTTTTGCATACTTTACTTCCTGTGATTTCATGGATTCAGAAATTTGAAAGGCTTTGTTTTTTTGAAGACTTTAAATACTTCAGAATTGATATAATTTTCATATAAACCAGTGTTGATTCTACAATCAACTGGAGATTATTTTAGATGAGGGATTGCCTACATATAGTTATTTCTTATAGAATTGTTCATGAATAAAAAGTGTTCAGGATGTAATACTCATGTGTTTATAATAAAAGGAACAAAACATGCAAATTTTTCTATTTTAATTTTTTGTGATTTTCAAGAGGTTGCTAGATTCACAAAAATTTCAAAGAATTCCCAAAATGCAGATTGGAAAGTTTTCTCTCTATGACAATAATGTGACATATTACAACATTTTTCAAAGAAGAGTTCCTGACTACCTTTTCAATCTGCTCCAGAAATCTTGGTCCCAATTTTCCCTGGCAATGGCGTCTGCAATAGCTGATGCACTTATGTCCGTGTCAAAACTAAATGGATCAGTGTTACAGCACCATCTGGTGGACAAATCACATAGATTGATGATATCAATTACACATAGATATCAAAAAATATAATATGGATTTACATTTTTCTTAATCAGCCAGGGTCTTTTTCAGGTGAGGTCTCCATTTAGTAGCTGGAGGCTACCTCATTGAACAACATAAGGGAGACACATCACATGCCATCCAAACAATTGGAGCACCTTGCCAAACAATAACACAGACAAATCTGAACCACACACCTCAGATCTTTATTTAGGTGTAGGCCAGTACTCTACCAAATGAGCTTTCATTGCTCTCTATAAAGTAGGACTGAAACTAATGAAAAAATACAGGATCTTTCTTTGCTGTCTTATAATAAAAGCTCATAGAAATTTGAAGCAATACAAATGTAGAATAAATTTTCTCCTGGAGCAGTGGGGAGGGGGGAAATCTCATATCAGTACAATATCCCCTTGCCCAAGATCAGATGTCAAACTAAACTACAGTAATCAGTGAACAAATTTACAAAACTCAAAATTGAAGGTAGAGGTTCTTTTTCTGGACTAGACTCTGTATTCCTTAGGGATCCATCTGCGGAGAACTACCAAAACATTGGCAATATTTACTCAGCCATTGGATCTCTTTTTGGTTGTATTTAAAACTGCTAATTCTACTGGCCGTAAAGAATATGAGATTTGGAAAGGATAATGAACAAAGAGGATGGTTACATTATTCAACAAAACCATTAAAGTATGGTTATAAATACCAATAATTCGTAAGAAAAAGAAAACAAAACTATCTAAAATTTATGAAAACAACATATTAACTAACTACATATTATGTATTCATACTCACTTGAATGAAAACTTTACTTGAAGAAGTTTGCCTCCTTTATTTTCTAGTTCATTACATAGGCCATGTCTAAAATATAACACAAAAGAATTCTTAGAACCGATGGATGCTGCCCAAATAAAAGCTAGTTTCTAAGGACAATTTTAAGTATGAAAATAACGAAGGGGAATTACTCCTTAATTATGCAAAAGAGAGTTATGGTTCTTGTACACTACACTTCTCCTTACCAATACATATCTACTTATGAAGTTTAATGTTGATACCTGACGTAGTGATATGCTCTGAACAATATTATGATGGATGGACAGATGGAGGGACAGTCAAAGCGACAACTATAGGCTCTCCATTCAGGAAGCATAAAAGGAAAAGACCTGACCTCCAAACTATCTTAAAGAGGATTGTTACATATTTTTGTGTGGCGGTGTTAACATTTCAAAAAGTATTGCTTTTAGAGTAAAACTTGAAATCTCAATAGCTGGTTAGTGTATGCCACAATTCCAATATCTACTATAAAGTACCATTAATTCTAACAACTCCCATACAAAATTTTACCATAAATGTCCACCTTACAACACCTTTCATATTTACCGTTAAACAGTTACTTGACCTACATCTTACAAAGTTGTCTATATTTACCGTAAAGTGCCATTAAATGACACTTTCCATGTTTTCATTGGCTCAATCATTTCAATTTTCAGGCCACCTGCTGAGTATTTCTGACCATTTGTATTGATGACATAAGTGTCTGGGTGAAGCGGATGTTGTAAGACACCTATCGTGGGTATTTCTAAAAATAGCCATATTTCTCCTCGTCTTTCATGACGTCGACAATAGCGAACGATAACACGTACACCATCTTTGTTAAAACCACCAAAATATACAGCATCAATACCCTGAAAATATACAAAATGATAATCATGAACATAAGAATTTGAGATACACACACTGACATTACATATTATTATAATTGTCATCCACTCCACTTGTTTTAGAATTTAATTGGTAATGTATTTTCCCTTGAATAAATTTCATTATCAAACTTGATAACTTTAAACCATAACCACAAAAACCCACACAAGAGAATTGGCAGAACAGATGGATGCTCTCAAAAATTATGGAAAAAATTATCATGGTTCTTGTATACTGCAAATTTTGACAGATAGACAGATGGACAAAAGAATGGATGCACAGTAGGACAAAACAGGAGCATAACAATAGCTTTCTGCACATGAAAAAATCCTGTGAGCATACATGTTGCATTTTGCATATTTTTCAGACCTAACAGTCATTTCCAGCTGATTCATTTATTCAACTTTTCGATAACCATCTCATAAAATAATATATATATATAGAGGATCTGTTGAGACAGTCTAAAACCTTTTTTGACATTTCTATTGATCACTTTGATTTTCATCGGTTTGCCTCCGAGGCTTAATTTTGGCCCTTAGTATCACTGACAAGTCCTAGAAGGATGAAACAGCGGTATGGTGCTGTTTAGTTCATTGTTTAGCTCAACTGTATCAAAAGATGCTATTCATTTGTGTGTCTGTTGTACAATCTTTTCAACGAGAATTTCATGGCAGTTTGAATGTTTTACAAACATTCCATCAAATCACCAACACATCAGATATAATGCTGAGGACCATATGACTTTGCTGGAATACTTACGAAAGGATCTGGATCTAATGGAGCAAACGTTTCCATGGAAGTTGGATCAAGCATTCCAGCTCCATATCCTCGATTCTTGTCCAACAATTCCTGGGATCTTCTATGACGTTTCTCAGCTTCCCTATGTCTATACTGTCGCAGTTTGATAATCACCAGAAAGACTAATTTTTTTAGCCAGAACCATTTCCCTGGGTAAGAATACCAAAATGTTGCAGACATTTGTTAAATGTTAAATTTGGACTAATGTATTTTCAAATGACTTTCAATACATTTACCATTGTGAAAACTCCCTAAATTAAGTGTGGACACTTTATCTGACACATGTAGTAATTGTAAACAAAAGAAAATTCTGAAGCTCAACAGAATAAATCAATCGTGTTGTTTTGGTCAAAATTCCACCAAGATAGCAGCCCTGACCTGCTTACTTTCAGCAAGTACAGGTTGTATCTAAGGAAGGTATTTAAATATATCTGAACATCCCACATTTCTGATGACATCACTGATATCTGGGTACTTGTTTATCTGAACATCCCAAATTTTTGATGACTCACTGATATCTGAGTACTTGTTTATCTGAACATCCCACATTTTTTATGACATCACTGATATCTGGGTACCTAGATATGAACATCCCACATAAGTAATGAAATCACTGATACTTGCATGCATGTAGATCTACGTGTAAAGGCATGACCCTCAAATCTGATGACATCATCAATATCTGAGTACTAAACAGGCAGTTTGTATATCTCAAATATCTGATGATGCCATTCACTTACCTGGCTGTCGATACACCCCACATATTGGTGCACTTTGAGGTCGAAACAGCTGCCAGGTAATAAGAAAGCCCAGCAGACCAACCACTACAGACCAGAACTCTAGCATCCTCTCTGTCGTGTACTCAGTCTGACAACAAACAGTAGATCTGTTATTACCCATACCAAGCATAAACTCACAATCCAGATACCAGAAATCTCATTAAAGTTAATTTCCAAGATTCTACGTCTTTCTCAGACACATCGTATGAGATTTTTTTTAATTAAATAAACATCCATCTGTTATTCAGACGGCATTCTTTGGCAACATGGCCATCATGATATGTACGATTTATCTAATATACAATTTCTTTTGTAATCAGAGAATACATCTGTGACGAAACAGTCTCGGGTCTGATCATATTTACATCTCAAGATATACAAACACTACCCTTTTCTATCCAGCACCTGTCTCCAATATCAAGACAATCTGTATCTACTGCTGCTCTGTACAATAAACTAATACTTTTAATCTTCTTACAACCAGCAACATCCTGATCAAGCCTTTTAGACAGAATTTGTATGCCCGATCAATCAATATTGCAATTAAAAAGTGGTATACAATATGGATGACTTGGGAATTTAAAGTGTAATCCAAATGAAATGAAGCCTGATAATATATTTGTTTTCAATAAAAAGTAATTTCATGCTCACACTTGTGTTTTGAAATTAATCAATTGTCTTGAAACTCAGAGAACTGGAATTTGGCATAAATAAATGAAATGTATATATTTACCTTGGTATTTACATTGGAGTGATATTTTATGGATAAAGAATTAAGGGTTCAGATCTGTTTTATAAAAGATTAATGAAACAACAACAACAACAACAACAACAACAACAACAACAACAACAACAAATGTCATCCAGCATCTGGTCATAAGATAGAGCTGATTTAAGGATTTATTACATAATTGGTTGATATTGTATGAATTTGAACAAGGGATCCCCAGGTACGTTGGTCATCATCAGTGATTGGTTGATATTGTATGAATTTGAACAAGGGATCCCCAGGTACGTTGGTCATCATCAGTGATTGGTTGATATTGTATGAATTTGAACAAGGGATCCCCAGGTACGTTGGTCATCATCAGTGATTGGTTGATATTGTATGAATTTGAACAAGGGATCCCCAGGTACGTTGGTCATCATCAGTGATTGGTTGATATTGTATAAATTTGAACAAGGGATCCCCAGGTACGTTGGTCATCATCAGTGATTGGTTGATATTGTATAAATTTGAACAAGGGATCCCCAGGTACGTTGGTCATCATCAGTGATTGGTTGATATTGTATGAATTTGAACAAGGGATCCCCAGGTACATTGGTCATCATCAGTGATTGGTTGATATTGTATGAATTTGAACAAGGGATCCCCAGGTACGTTGGTCATCATCAGTGATTGGTTGATATTGTATGAATTTGAACAAGGGATCCCCAGGTACGTTGGTCATCATCAGTGATTGGTTGATATTGTATGAATTTGAACAAGGGATCCCCAGGTACGTTGGTCATCATCAGTGATTGGTCGATATTGTATGAATTTGAACAAGGGATCCCCAGGTACGTTGGTCATCATCAGTGATTGGTTGATATTGTATGAATTTGAACAAGGGATCCCCAGGTACGTTGGTCATCATCAGTGATTGGTTGATATTGTATGAATTTGAACAAGGGATCCCCAGGTACGTTGGTCATCATCAGTGATTGGTTGATATTTATTTTATCTTTAAAGTTAGATCTTTTCTTTTTATTTTCTTCTCTGTTTTTGCTCGATCTTTATATGCACTTTTCCTGATCAGTTTCAAAATTATAAGTACACAGCTTGGGACCAAGGAGAATATATATATGTGAATCCGAGAAAGATCACCAACAACTTCTCTAGAAATAGAAATACCAAACTTTCATAGTCAAAATCAAAGATGGCTGCCTTACCTAGGGTAACTTTGGCCTTGACATTGGGCCCTAGAAACACAAACAATACTCATAGTTGACCTTTGCATAAAGTTTTACCAAAATTTGTTTTTTCATGTTGAGGGAATAAAAAACGACAGAGTGATAGACAGATACAGGGCAGATATAAGAGTGTGATATCTGATAGAAACAGCTAGCAGAAGCATGGTCACAATAGATTGTAATATCACGCTGCTGTCAACTGATTGTAACATTATGAATTAGAACAGCACCTGTTCTGTAGTCAAAGCATTACCATTGATTTGTCCACATATGACATATTTATAAATACCATTTATCTATATGTTTATGTCTATGTGACATTATTATTTGTTATTTAGAAATATCACACAATACAAGCCAGTTAATTCATTAAACAACAAAATTTGTTTATGAAACACAATGCCACCCACTCCCTTACAACAACAGTCAGATGTGGGACATTAAAAACTACTGTGTAAGGCATTGGCTATTTGCATGCATACTTTATGAAACAGTCATGTCTTTGTTGCAGTAATGATTTTTTTTACTTTCAACTGTAGGTCAAAGGTCATGATCAAGGTCACATGGTCAAAATTTGGTACCACCAGAAAGGTCTTGTCATGAGGAACTCACATGCCAGATATGAATGTCCTACCTTTTAAGGTGCAGTCATTATTGGCAAGGTTAAAGTTAACAACAGAAAAACAGACAGCACCAAAACAATATGCCCTTGATCTTTTGATCCAGGAGCGAAAAAATAATACGGATAGGGATAGAAAATCTAGGAGCTTATTTACCTCCAAAATGTTACAGGTATGACTAAATGTAGTGCAGTTTACAGAAAAAAACAAACTTTAATTAAAAAATCCATCTAAGTGGACATGGACTTTTAAAGTTCTAACTGTGATCAAAAAGTAAAGAAGCTTTGCCAACAGGCAGCTGACATTTACTGCTATTTTTGACCATGTGACCTTGACTGTGACCTTTGATCTACATTTCAAAAATATTAACATCGGCCATAGTTATTGCACCATTGCACTATAAGAGGTAGGCCTTTTTCCCCATGTGACCTTGACTGTGGCAATTGACCTACATTTGAAAAATTGTGCATGCAATTAGCACACAGTAGTTTCAATGTCCCACTTCTATAACCAGGGACAAAATATTTCAAAAACAGTTGGTCAGAATGTTGACCTACTTATCATCAGGTAAAGGTCCTATGTATGCCGTTCCATGCTCCCTACACATGCATGGCAATTGTGTTTCTGAAACACTTGAGGTTTTCTCTAGTAAAATAACTCCTTATGGAGTGGGAAAATTCTGTCACTGCTGAGCCGTATTTTTAACATTGGTTATGTTAATACTTATATTGTTGTCCTGACAACAGCTAGCTTAGCATCTTTGTCAATTTTCATGGTATTATACTTACATTATTACATTAGTACAAATGGATGCAGGTACTGCATCCACATACTTAAGTTACAGTAATTTTAACTGAAATTAAAAGACCGGTTTGTCTATGTCCTTGGGCAAGATGCTTACACTAATTCCTTTGGAACCCATTTATCAGGCCTCCTGCAGGTTGTTCGATGAGGTAGCCATCAGATACTACGAGGTGATTTCATCTCAAAACAGCTTTGGATATTTACGGGCTGATAAAATTCAGCAGGAAAGCATAGAAATGAACAAAAGCCGTTGTTTCATTGGTATCTCAACATGTTAGCAAAGGGAATATAGACAGTGGTTTTGGATATTGTCACTTAAAATTACTTTTTCTGAGACTTTCACACATTGGTCTAAATTAATACACCTTCACATGACAACATTTCTTCATACTTTGATTTTAAAGTGCATGATATTGTTGGTAAATACAGCCTAAGCCTGCATGAACTTTAGAAAGTATAAAGCAGCCTAAATATGTATAAATTTGGAAAGTTTACATCAGCCTAGGCCTGTGTAGATTTGGAAAGAATGGCAATAATATGTCTAAAAACGAATAAGTAAGACATTTTTTAAAATTTTTCACTCATATTGGTAAAATACTGCCATTATGGGAAATGAGCAATGATAAATATTGAATATTCTTTCTGCTAAGCAATGTGTTTTTTCTATGTTTAATAGCCAGGGAATGTAGTCTACTCCCTGGTCCATTTCTACAAGTAGGAACTATAACGCAGCCAGATGAAATCAGGCCAATTTGAAGGATGACATTTAAATTTGTGAGGATGATACAATCAGCTTCAGTTTGTGATTAAAGCTCTGCACTGCTTTTTGTTGATGTAATTAATTCCTGAACTAATTAAGACAAGAGGCAAGTGGGGCCTGTATCAATCACCTAGATATTTTAGCTTGCACTTGAAAATATTTCTGTTCACATCTATGTACTAAACCTTCAAACTAAATTTCAAAAAAAAACATCTATGTTCAAGCAGCAAAATAATGAGTATAGCTCTTAATTACCGTACAATTTCCCATAATGGGCCTCGTCCCTCTGCAGACTCTTGCTTTACACAAAAATAAGTCCCCACTGCCCAAGGATATTTGAAACAAATTGAGTTAAGATATTTTCATTGCAATAGAAGAAGATGGATTTTATTAAAGATAACAGCTATCTGTCCTACTGGGCCATTCCTAGGAGATGTGGTAAATTAGTTAAAATCATTATGGAGTCCATATTAGATGGTATCAAGATAACTTTAATATACTAATCAATTAGCACAGAGAAACATATAGTTCATACAGTCTAGCTAACTGGCATTATATTATATATTATAGTATATAAGTATCTTGTTAAAGTTATGCACTTTCTGTTTATTATAATACTTAAAAGTGTGTATAACCATTTGCTTATAATCATCAAAAAATAGAAATAGGAGCAACCAAACAACTAATTCATATTATTGTTCGGAGAGTATGAACAATGTCTTTGCTCCTGAGCAATGCAGAAAAATTAAGAAATCACAGTAAAACAGTCGGTTAAAACAAGGTTCCATAAGGTCACATGACATACTCAGCTACTTCTGATTAAAACAGCAAATGGTGGCAGACACAAGAGCAAGTGTTGACCAGTGCTTGTTTGAAGCTGATAATCTTCATAATTTTTTCTCAAGAAGTGTTTATTCTAAGTATTTAAATGCTTGCCTGAAATCAAATGCATGCAAAAAAAATAACAAAACTTAATCATTAAGTACCTTCAAGAAAAAATGGAAGAAAAAGGATATTTCCATGTCAAACTTGAAGTCATGTCTTAATTACATCTATGATCATATTTTTACATCAAAATGTCATCTTGGAATGTTTGACATCATTTTTTAAAATTTAAAATCAAGTCATAATAACTAAGCTATATCACACCTGTTTAACATGCAAAGATATAATGTGTGTATATTCACTGAACAATAATTAAGGTACTCATTTGACTGTGTCCATGACACAATGATGTAGATGTACATGCACGCATGTATACCATGGTACACTATCGCCGAAATCCTGATCACCTACTCATAATCAAAAGAGGAAAAAGAAAAACAGAAAAAAAAATAAAAGCAAAAAAAAACAAGCAAACAAACAAACAACATATCGCAAAAACTTAAAGTAGTTTCGCCAGTGTTCCATTGAGTTTTACAGCAGTATGCATGCAGCACTCTGGTGCACATAAATGTCCTCTCGTCTTGTAAACAACTGTGTTTAAATATTCATACCAGCGCAACGAAAGATTTGAACATTTATCCTTTTACAGCAACAAGACATAGCATTATTAACAACATTTTCTCAGCGAATATTATTCAGTATATCGATTATCTTTATGAAGATATTTATAGTTCTGCTCACCTGCTGTTCAATATCTCAGGCTGTCCAGCGACCCTTGTAAGTGGTCTGATCGTGATTGTTCTCAATGACCCAGATATACCTCAGCATCAGTCGTCGTGCATACTGAGTCAGCTAAACTCATAAACGTTCTGCTCCCTCAGTAGACATTTTGTTTATGGCCGTCAGACTCAGTCCACGGAATGCGCTATTGCATTAAATGTTTCAATGAAGTTCTATTTATCTCATACTACAAATCACTAAATGTGTTGCTCGTTAAACAATGTTTGAAGCTCAGCTCATTTGTTTTGATATGGTATGCTTTGACCCGGATATGACTTTTGACATACCAACTAAGGATCGATAACTCTGGCTTTCACAAAATTCATTTTGTCTACTTTCGCTTTGACCATATAATTGCTTTTACTAGAGACGATGGGGTGCTTTCACCTACCGCCAGTGATATTCTTTCCTTGTGATAGGAAATGTATAACTTTTAATTCTCGATTAAGGAATATTCGCCTAATTATGTATTTTTTCTTCTTTACAATTTTAATCATAAAAGAATTTGTGTGCACAGGGAGCCGATAACTAAATGGAACTTAGAAAAATGATACTTATATTATGGCTGTTACGTGCGTATATTTATACCTGTCCTTTATACTATTTAAACGCCTTGCTATACTAGGTCCTCCTAACGACCCTGAACGATAAAATCTTATGCTATTAATGGAATAAACACATGGATATCAGGACAAAATGCACAAACCCACATAGTCGTTGGACGCCAATGTTATAGAAAAGGGAAAATCACATTCATTATATCTAGTAAATATTGGAGTAAATGATCAATATTGTCATAGTGATATGAGCAGCCGATAAATCACATCATGTGAACAACATCACTGAATAGCAGCACATACATGTACATGCTGTGTCATTCATTTAAGTTGATAACCAGAAAAGGCACCTAACTGGTTGCTTTTACTGAAAGGATTGTTCACAGTATCACTATTTTAGAACACCTGATTTTGAGAGATGAAGAAGTTTCACAATTACTTCCATGATCTAATTTGAGAAATATGCCGATTTTCTGTGTGATCAGAAGTTATACATTATATGTGTATTGTAAATGTCACATCAGGAATGGATTCAGCAAATCATACTCATCCTTATTAACATATCATGTCATATAAAATCTCCAAACCCAGTCAAATAAAATGTCCATACAGACATCTCATATAAAATGTCTACACAGATATATCACATAAAATCTCAATTCCAAAGTGACATAAAATGCTCAAACTGGAAACATAAAATCACTATACAGATTACATAAAGGTCAAATGAAGAAATGATTCATAAAATAGTGTCTATATCAACAAACTTACTATCCAAAATAAAATTTCCATACAGAAGTCGGACAAAATGTCTATACAGAAAACACATGGAAATGTCTGTATAGAAGACACAATCTCAATACAGAAAACACATGGAAATGTCTATACAGAAGACACAATCTCTATACAGAAAACACATGGAAATGTCTATACAGAAGACACAATCTCTATACAGAAAACACATGGAAATGTCTGTATAGAAGACACAATCTCAATACAGAAAACAAATGGAAATGTCTTTAGTTAGAACATATTTTATTGACAAAATTAATTTGAACAGGGAAATTGGGCCTAAGTTATTACAACTAATCGGAGCCCTCTCCCATCATACGTTTACAAATACATGCTTATAAAGATATAGGCTTAAACATAAATTATACATATTAAGCATTCACACACAGACATAAATACATCATCGTATACGAATCTTTTAAAACCTTTTGATGGATTTAATGAAATTTTGCACATGTGTAAAGACAAAATAGTTTAGGTCCTCAGAAAGACCAATACTACCAAACAAAAGAAACTCTGAATTCTAATTCAGCCAGATTATGAAACAAAGTGCGTCTTTCATTTCTGAAAGTTTGACACACAAAGACGAAGTGAAAGGCATTCTCACAAGGATGTCCACAGAAGCAAACTGGATTTTCAGCAAGATTTACTCGATAAAGATTGTATTTAAGGGAACTACAACTGTGTCTAAGTTTAGTATGTATTATGTTTAACTTCCGTTCACCATAACTAAAATAGATAGGTGGGGATTGTTGTGTATTTAAAGTGAGGTCTTAAACATATTTATGGAAGGCAGTGACCGTACAGAGAAATCTAACAAGTTCCAGCTACGAAGCGTAGAAGGTATAAAAGAGAGGTTTGTAAGAGAAAGCCCAAATAGAGGAACTCTATAATCATTGTTATTTCTAAGATTGTATCGGTTATTATATGCAACAATAGGTGGCAAGAGATCGTTTAAATAATCTGGAGTTAGCTTATTATGCATTTCAAATAAAAGTTGAAGTTTTCTTCGTTTTCGACGTTTCGAAAGTGTATCTAAACCAGTTTCAAAATGTAAACCTTCTAAAATCATACATACATATTTTTTCTCTTCAAGAGCAATACAAATATTGTGATAAATTTCAATGAGCTGATATACAGTAGAATGCGCATGCATAAAGCCAGACTGGTGTTTATAAAACAATGAAGCTTCTGAAATAATTATGAACATGTTTGAAAATAACACGCTCAAATATTTTTCCAACAGTAGATAGAAGAGAAATCGGTCTATAGTTAGAGGGAGAATGCCTGTCACCTTTTTTAAACAGTGGCATAACTTTTGCTACTTTCCAATTGGCTGGAAATATAACTGACGATAAATGTTAAAAATAATTTCAAGTAGAATACAAACAGTTTGTGATGTATTTCTTAACATATGATGACTGATTCCATCCTCACCCGAGGCCTTTCCGAGCTTCAATATCTGTAAAACATCACGAATTTCATTTCTATTTACTCTTACAGAACTTAACGTTTTGTTGGTTTTAGACTCAACTACAGGAACTGCAGTGTTTCTATCATCGACTTGTGTAATATTACAAAAACAGTAATTTAATAAGTTAGCTTTGTCTTCATCATTAGTAACAACATCATTAGTGTGAGGATCTACAAGAGAAGGAATAGATTGTGAAGTTCCAGTTGAATTCATTAACCTTTTAATAAGTCTCCAATAAGATTTTAGATCAGAAGACACAAATTCTTCAATTATACCATGAACATTCTCATAAAATAATAAACGGACGTGTTTTTTCATGTTGTTAACCTTATTTCGTTGAGACTTAAATTTATTAACATCCCAAAGAAGCTTGGTTGACCTCGCGATCTTATGTAACCTATCACGAATTCTCAACTTTTTCCTTAATTCAGAGGTCATCCAAGGTTTATCATTAGGTCTAATAGTGATCACTTTAGATGGAATGCATGAATTCGCAAAATCTAAAAAAAATATCAGTAAAACGTTCATAAGCAATATCAATTGTGTTACAATTAAGGAAAAGATCATTCCAATTATAATTAGAAATGAGATTATTAAACGTTCGGAAATCAGCCCTTTTATACAGCCAAATTTTACGCTTATAAATAGATCTACAAGCACACGGAAGATTAACACAAGCAGTAAAGCTATCATGATCACTGAAGGATTTATCAACTGGTATTACAAGAGAATCAATTCAAGAAATAGACTGAGTTAAGAGAATGGGATCCAGAAGGCTGGATCGAGTTGGTCCAGTACGAGTTGGTTCGTTTATGACATTAATCATATTAAAAGAACTTCTAATTGTTGTACGTGTACCTGGTGACCACTGTCCGTGGAATGTAGAGTGGTCATTGTACGTAATAGGTGTAGACACAAACACAAATAACACTCCAAAAAGTCAAAGTAGGATGGAAACACACAGATAGTTCGTATCAATAGTACATACGCTAATGTATGGCAAAGTTTGGTTATCGATCTCAACACAGAAATTGATTAAAAAGTATACAGTTCTTACAGCTAACATTACACAACCTGTCTATATAGAAAACACATGGAACTGTCTATACAGAAAACACATGGAAATGTCTATACAGAAAACACATTGAAATGTCTATACAGAAACACATGGAAATCTCCATACAGAAACACATGGAAATCTCTATACAGAAAACACAGGGAAAAGTCTATACAGAAACACATGGAAATGTCTATACAGAAAACACATGGAAATGTCTATACAGAAACACATGGAAATGGCATTTGGTTATCAGAAACACAGAAATTGATTAAAAACACATGGAAATGTCTTACAGCTAACATTACACAACCTGTCTATATAGAAAACACATGGAACTGTCTATACAGAAAACACATGGAAATGTCTATACAGAAACACATGGAAATGTCTATACAGAAAACACATGGAAATGTCTATACAGAAAACACATGGAAATGTCTATACAGAAACACATGGAAATCTCTATACAGAAACACATGGAAATGTCTATACAGAAACACATGGAAATCTCTATACAGAAACACATGGAAATCTCTATACAGATGACACAGTCTCTATACAGAAAACACATGAAACATCTGAAAGGAAACACAATCTATACAGAAAACACATGGAAATGTCTATACAGGTGACACAATCTCTATACAGAAAACACATGGAAATGTCTATACAGGTGACACAATCTCTATACAGAAAACACACGGAAATGTCTATACAGGTAACACAATCTCTATACAGAAAACACATGGAAATGTCTTTACAAGTGACGTAATCTCTATACAAATAACACATGGAAATGTTTATACGGGTGAACAATATATATACAGCAACACATAGTATGTCTGAACAGCTAACAATATTTTCAAATTCTAAATCTTCTTGCAGTTCTATTTGTTTTAAACAAATCCAGGTAATGTGAAATCACATAGAACGTAGAGTCAGACGATGAGAAATTAGCACACGAAAGAGGTGGCTATAGCTCACACTTGTCCAGGTAAACCACAGGGGTTCTCAGTTGGGGTTTTACTGGCGCATCCATTGAAATAACTGACCATATGCACTCATATGATAAAATGTAACATATATTGTTGGCCTGAATTGTAAAACTTTGATTTTTATATTAATCATTGAAAGCGGTCATTTTTTGTTTGTGATTTTGAATATGGATATATGCTTTCACGGATTTAAATTCAAAATGAATCTGATATGTACCGTACTATTAGGGACTAGCAGGTGTGTAAAATATATGTCGGCTACAACAGATAGCCATGACTGTATGGGTCTCATGAGTAAAACAGGACCTACTCTGTATCAGTACAGAGTGCAATTTGATGAAATCACTCATCCATGACTGGCCCCTTTCTATGCGGGCTCTCGTGCCTACGACTCGATAAGCGCTAAAGGGACGTAACCCATGGTATCCTGTAGAAGTAGCTGCAAATGTTTGGATGACGGTCGTTTCATCGAAATATGAAACTGAGGCTACTTTTGTGAGCAGGGTCAAATTTAATCATCCTAATCATCGATTTTCACGGAAATCGGACAAATCTAAATTTCGACCAAGCAATATCCTGCGTTTGGTGGCCAATTTTGTAGGGGAAAAGTCAACTCAGTTTTTAGAAACGTGCGTAGAACGAAGGTTATTGATACATATCATTTCGGCCTATCAGAGCATGCAGCCGTGAACTGGAAGTTAGAACCGAAAAAAGAGATATTAAGGTGTACAACTGAACATGGAAAGTGTAAAGTCTGTTGAGAATTCATTGGGTGTTGTTTGAGTTTAGCAGTGAACTAAAACGGCGGAAGAAGGATAAAGATAAATGGAATTGCGTTCGTGAGCAATACCGAAAGTCTCACTAATTCTTCAACCTCACTCCTGAACACCACTTGATATTTCTAAAATTGTTTGTAGTGTCAAAATACACCTACACTCCAAATTTCTTGGAAATCGGACGATATATTTTGATTTCGACCAATCAGAGTCCAGAAAATGACGGCCAATGTCAAACTGAGGCCATTACAGTCGTTTGTGTTTAATAATCATCATACATATAAATTTTCATGGAAATCAGAAAATTAGTAAATTACGACCAATCAGAAGCCTGCCTCAGGCGGCCATTTTGTCAAAAAAGTCGATTCTCTTTTCATAGACACATGCGCTATCAGGTTTCCATACATTCCTACAAGTTTAATTACGTTTCATCACACGTAATCTCTGACTCTCCTATAGTTTGTAGCCACCTCAGTTGACAGTAACAAGGCCATTAACAGGGACTATAACAAGGTCATTTACGGGGACTGTCACAAGGTCGTAAACGGGGACTATAACACATTGTTCTGCTTGTCATTGTATGCAAGTATGAATGGCTAAACACTATCATGATTACTAAAGAAAAATAGCAAATAAGTAGTAATATTTGCCTTTCCGGTGTTTATTCTCTGTTTAGCCTTACCGACTAAACTGATATTTACAATTCTGTAAACCACAAGTATGGCATGTAGGACCCCAGTACACCTACAATAAAATAAGGAATGTGAATCCTCTTTTGTGTTTGTTCTTATTATTGAATTTCGTGATTTTTTTTATAAACATGAAAAAAAAAATCAAAACAATATTGTATAAAAATATTTAAAATATCTCGCAAACATGTCATAAATAGATAATGTTTTTGTGGGACTGTTTTCTGTTTACTTTCTGTTGTTGACAAACGACAAACTTTATCGTCAATGCGTATCATTTAAGTATCTTTAAATTAAAAATGCCATTTCAAATGCATGTAAGTTTACAATAATTCACGCATGCACGCACGCACGCACACACACTCACACAAACACACACACACACGCACGCACGCGCGCACACACACACACACACACACACACACACACACACACGTATATATATATTGTATACTTTTTGAATATAGTGTAAACAGAAACTTATATCACTTAAAACAACCAGAGGTCCTAAATAAGCACCAGAGAAACAGTACAACAAGCTGCTCACTCATACCATTGAAGCTACCATTAAGACAGGTTATGTCAGTTTTGTAAGCCAAATCGGGTAGAATCCGACTTTCATTGCGTTCAATTATAAGTAGATAATCGTAAATAAATCGTCAAATGTATTATTGGGACAGTCCATCGTCATATAAACTTGTCCATCTGCTATCTGTACGTAACAGAAAGGACCTTTGTAACTTAAAAAAGTGTATGTTTTGTTTGCAAAATCTATATTTCCACTTCAGCTTATTGTATTTTCACTTTGAATTATATGCGTATATATTTGTATGACTTGTTGAACTTTTATTTGTTAATGTCGATGGCAAATGTTGTCACCGTACACTATACATTTACTTGTTAATGTCGATAGCAAATGTCACCGTACACTGTACATTTACTTGTTGATGTCGATAGCAAACGTTGTCACCGTACACTGTACATTTACTTGTTGATGTCGATAGCAAATGTTGTCACCGTACACTGTACATTTACTTGTTGATGTCGATAGCAAACGTTGTCACCGTACACTGTACATTTACTTGTTAATGTCGATAGGAAACGTTGTCACCGTACACTGTACATTTACTTGTTAATGTCGATAGCAAAAGCAAAAACATAAGATATATTATTTGTTCTCATTTTTAATATCTATACATTATCTATTATATAAACAACCTTACTGTGACAAGCAACTCTCCACCATTATTACAATCTATTTTTCCATTGAGGCTATTTGTCCAGCATTATACTATTGGTGAAATGATGTTCCGTTTCAACCGGTTTCAGTTTGGTCAACGGAAGAAGCCCTTATTCCTGAATTGATTTTGGAGACGACGACTCTCAACTTAATTGATTGAGATAACTTCCTTGTGTACGGAAAAGAGTATACGACATACTGATGTTGATTGGGAGTTGTAGCCCGCTTGATTCACTAGTTTTTTCCTTAAATGAATACCAACACCTATACCAGGTGAAACACAGTGTCACACAATGTGATAAAAATGCATTTTGTAGGTACATATACAACTGATAAAGCATGGCCTGGATCGGTGGAACAGATATTTCTGTAATCATGATAAACAGACTTAACACTGATCAAGGTTCATCAATGGTAGATGTACAAGGACATTACTAGCGCCATATAAATAACACTTAATTTTTTGTAACGTTTTCAGTAAGATTTATGTTCTTTCAGTTTGAATCAGACAGGAAATGCACTATTTTACATAATTTACTTCCTAATAAAGAGATAACGTATATAGCAATATATGTTGGATCACTGTATTCTTTGTTCTAGCAATGAAGTCTCACAGCAGAAGTTGACAACACTTGAAAAAGCTCATAGCGGACCCAGATAGCGGGTGAACCGATCTGAAATGACAGGCGCCGTATTACTCCGCCGCAGATAGGAAATATGTGTGTTACATGCATGCACGCCTTACTTATTTTACATGTTGCAGTTTTTACAGGATCAAGAACTGGAAATAACAACAAACAACAACAACAACAGCAACAACTAAGTACTGGGAGTTTTAAAGGCTTTAAAACATCACAATGGCTTAAAGAAGAGATCAGAACAAAACGAGAAACAATTTTAAAAAGGTAAGAATTTTTATGTCAGGATTTAGATTATATCCATCACATCCGATGAAAAAAGAACTTCAGGAAGCGGGATTGTGGTTAGTTATTAATTATATGAAATTTCCGTCATCATTTTATTTGTGATATGTATTTTATTGGGCGAATTAATGTGATTTGATAAGTCACACTTGTTTGATAAATTTCAAATTATAAACGCACAAGTACAAGAGCTCGTTTATCATAAAATCTTTCTTTTTTCTTTAAGGAAATACTTATTTTGATACCTCTGATCCCAATTGTCGTTTACTTATAGACAACACAAAACGAGACATGTGTGATGAATTTCTACCCGAACACAGTTGAGGATTCTTCCTTAAATGTCTTTTCTTGGTGCACGTGTATATGGCACGGAAGTGTTACATAACAGAACAGGTGCGTTCTGTGATAAAACGGGTTACTTAATGCTGTGCTAATTAGCTTATTAATGATCAATTACCCTACAACAATTACTTATCTTAATTGTGGACTCTCGTGTCTATGTAAATAAATCATTCATGTTTTTATTTTATTTTATTTTTTTAATTTTTATATAGATACTAAAGATTTTATACAACTTATTTCAATTTTAAAACAATAAAAAATGGAAATGCCGTGCAGAGGTACAAAATGAACAATTCACTTCACTTCACACGATTTAAGATGCAATTACTTGGTAAAGCACGGCTTGTTTTGTCTTTAGTTTATACCGTCCTCATTGCTTATTTATGAAAGAGAGAATTATAACTCCTTTTTGTAACACGGAACTGGAAACATATCGCCCACTTACTGTTATCCTAGAAATCATACGACGTCACACTCTTGGACACTATTCAAGCAGTATTTATATTAAAACACAAGTTATATAATAATGAAATCTCCCTGTCTAGGAACCCAGCTTGTAAGCTACCAGTGCTTGATGCAATTCGTTCTCTCTTTTTAAAAAGCATCGCCACTTTTCTCAGGACTAAAAATCCAATTTTCCATTGTCAGCTTGTCAATTTGATAAAAAGGTTGTTAGCTTCACGAACTAGCTTTCTATATAAAGAAGTATTGATTTAACATTGTAGCACCGTAAAAACCTTTGACCTTTCCCTTGACCTTTTGGAATTCAAAGGGTTTGCCATTTGTCATTAATTCATTAATCTGGAAAAAAATGGAATGATTAGAAAAAGGGATAGCCTGAATTGGATCCGTGCTTTTCTATGAGGTTGTATTACACTGTGTCAGTATAGCTAACAAACATGTGGTTTCTCTTTGTGAAAGCAAGTTCTGTAACTACAGCCAGTGGTTAGAAAAATGCATTTCAATATCCACCCTATGGATAAAACAACATTCTATACATTTTTTTTAAAAAAAAAGATACATTTTACTACGGAAAACATCACTTCCTACTTAGTTCTAAACACATATATTGTACATGTCTGAGATCATTTACCTTCAATTACAAACATAGCATTGGAAAAGTGACTGAAAAACATCGATGATGTCAGTTGACCTTGCTTACACATAGCTGTATATAACTAATTAATCACATGTCATTATATACACGTGTCACAATTGGGATAATTATCATGAATTTTTGTTTTTTGTTTTTCCCTTTGCGGGGTGAGGGATGGGGGAGGGGGGCGTTTTTGGTGTTATAGTGCATGTTCCCCTGTTTTGTTAGTCGTAGTTCGTCTGATACGCTGTTACCTTCCGTTTACCTTCCATTCTAAATGTATTATGTTACAAAAACATTTATTATCAAGGAATGCATCAAGTATTAAAATACAAGCGATATATATTTATGGTATCATTAAAGTCATTAATCAAAATTTCATCAAATAAGTCGTTCTTAACAGGAAAAACATGTCAAACCCATCTTTAAGGCCAATATTACACAAAGGCCATATGTCTATAGAGGCCGCTTTTAGGTCCCCTTTATAATGTAATTCATAGTAATCCAACTCCTTATCGTAAAGGCCACCTGTGAATAAAGGCCACTTTTCTCTGCTCCCTAGAATGACCTTTATAGACAGGCTTGAGTGCATCATATCTCAGTGTTGAGTATTACTTTGCACGTATTTTGTGATACCTAAATGATTAGAAACATTAAAATATATGACAATGATAGACAATGTTAAAGTGAAAATAAGGAAATAACACAGGGAACTGCTGAATAAAGTACAATGTTTTCAGAGATAATCCGTGTTTCCACCGAGGGAAATACTTCAGAATCCATGTCCTGTAGTTGATAAGAGCTGACTGTATCACCTTAAAGATCCTTAATATCGGATTATTTAACTGCGTTAGAAACAAACACGCTTACATGTTGAACCACTGGGACATTACACCGTGTAATATTTGTCTTTAGTTATCTGTGTTGAAACGATACATCTCAACGCCCAACGGGGTGAACAATAATATCCTTAAACATGTCTTGATTTGTATATAAGTGCAATATCTCAATTAGATTTTTATAGGAACTTTTCAGTGGATTTTTTTTCTTTATCTGTTGAGAATGAAATGCACATTACTATAAAGGTGGATTTTTTATTTTATTTTTTCATATATTTATTTATTTATTTTCATTCTTTTTTCAAAAGTTTCTGGTTTTACTGAAAGCTTTAGATAAAAGGATGTGTTATCACGAACCCGGCTGTGTGTTATTGCCTTTACTTGAAGCCACAATCGCTTTCATAAATTAAATTTCTTTTTCTTGTTTTTAATTTTTCCTCGATAATTGCGAAAAAGAAACACGGAAAAAATCGATTTCTTACAGAATGTAAATAAATCAAGATAAATAAAGATGTCTACATATTATCGATTGAACACATGCACAATAAAGGTAACGGGGAGATTTACAATTGATGAATGTCATTGGCTATGTTTGTGGGGGTGTCTGACCTCAAAATGTTACCAAAAGCACATAGTTATGATATCTTAAATTTATTACCTACCATATATATTGTGTTAAATGACTATAACATCTGTTGTACTTGAGTGGCTTCAATTTGAGCTTGACAACTGTAGATGTACTACAATAGTAGAATGAATAACGCGTCAAGATTAGATTAGTTTGCTGTTGGCCAAGCCGTGTGACTGGGGCGGGGGGACTGATCTGCTGAGTAAGGAATTGTAGGGGACTTACAAACCAAAACGACGATGTAGAATACTCATCCAATGACCGAAATTTAGCAGGGTTCTTAAATCCTATCTCCCTAAGGAACTCGTAAACAGCTGCAAAGTGGTTAATCACACGAACTAACCTTTGATTTGTGTATGAAAATAATTGTTATAATCCAAGACTTCCCCTGTTGTGGTCGAGTAGCGTAGTGATGTGGCTAACAGCCATTGGTGTTAAAATCTATCTGTAAAAAGATCGAAAACCACACATATAACATGAATGACCAGTTCGTCATGGAATTAACAAAATATAATGTCATAAATTGTATTTATGTACAGATAAATGATTTAAAACCACTGATAAGATGAAAATGTTTACACTTTTACTAGGCCTACTTTATCATATATGTAAACAAGATAAACTTCCTTGTATTATTTAAAGTTTTAGTTTCATTTTCATTAATACATAACAGGAAGTACAGAATCTACTACATAGTTATTCACACTTTTTATATAGCGCTTCAATTAAAAACCAACACTTCCTGTTTGAGTTTATTATTGACAGAAGTTTTAATGTCACTGTTTATAATTCATTAAAGAATATATCTATAGAAACAGATGTCTTCACTAGTCTTTAAATGTCAATGCTTTAATCAACAATGTGAAAGATTACTATGACTTACAGAAGTAAAAATGACATTTTGAAAGAAAAATTTAGAAATACTGGGAGTATAATGGATAAAAGTTTATCAAACTTGATATCTAAACATCGTCGCCTAATTGTCCTTGACATGCTTCATATAAAACAACAAATAAAGCATCTCCAATCAAAATAAATGTATATAACACTATGTAACCATCTTTTGTTCAGACCTTTTTTGATTTTCATTCCTACTAGATGTCCACATTTTTTTGGTTCCTGGCATTATTGCCGAGTCCTAGAGGGACAGATTGCTGATGGATACAGCTTGATTCACCATTAAGGATGTATCACGTTCTATAAACAAAGGTTTATAAGCACTTTTCAATACAAAAAAAGCTCGATACATCATATAGCTGTTTCATCCTGTTAGGACTCGTCACAGTGATGCTAAGAGTCTACATTTTGAAACGTAGGAGGTGACTGAAGACATTCAATTTATATAGATAGAGAGGTGCACAAGCTCCCAAATCACTATAACGTTAATACATCTGATAATTTTAGAAGAAAGTCATGTACATGTTTATGTTGTGAACCGTGCCAGTATTTGAATGGACTAAAACGTGACTTTTAGGTTACAGCAGACCTCGGGGACTTAATGGCAACCAGAAATTTCTACAACTTGCAATGTTGAAGGTTTTCTTGAAAATGTCAATGCAGAAATTTGAAAAGTTTTGACACGGAATCTTATATACCATTTTTCCATGATTCTGAATGAAACATGGGTATCCTAACATCGAATTAAAAAAGGATGATGTGAAAATAACCTTGCTCGATTACAAGAACATCTAAATTTCACTAAACGATTATAAATATGTATTTATTCATTATTTGCAGATTTCGTGTTCGGCAGAGACTTATAGTCGCAAATTCCTAATTCAAAGACACACCTCAAGAAAAAAATATGATTTCTCGGCGAATTGGACGATTTCTGTTCGGATTATTTATAGTGTACTTAACAATAACCGTTTACATTACCTCTACGGTGCTCCTGTCTCCGTTACCAAGCGTGGAAGGCGAGGAATATGGTTATTCGGAGTCACACGACGAAAATGTCATGTCAAACACCAGTAAAAACATACTCCTTGAAACGAAGCATCAGCTCTTCAGAATAAGGAATCCTAAATATAGCCACAATGTTAATGACGATATGATTCAACATGAAAACCTTGTACGCACAACAAATATTCCAGAAGAGAATGCAAGAAATAAATTAAAACCACTGGAAGTCGAAATGGACAAAGCTTTCTCCAGTACAAAAAACATGAATTTTCAAGCAGTGCTGAAAGTATGGAGAGAGAAAATGGAATTACTACAACAACACATTGAGAAAAATAGTACTTCTAAAATTCTTCATTTAGATAAGATCAAACGAATAATGGCGGGTTTTCCCGGGGGTTTAAACGCAGGAAATACCAACCTCACATTACAAAATAAGGATGAAAACATGCAGAAATTCGTGGATAGAAATAAGACAGTGATAGACCTACGTAGCAAATCAGTTGATAATGACGCCGTTCTTCCTAAGTATCACCTCAATATGCAAGTGATGCCAGGAGACACAACAGTATACTCGGCATATTTAGACGAAAGAAAAGCTACTAAATTCATCAGAATAGTTTTAATAGGTAAGAGAGTTGACCCGAACAAAAATTTAGTTTGTAAATTTCGTTTTAGAAATTCGTCCAATAGCACTGTGATATCACATGTTGAATTGTACGAGACATGTGAAGGTCATATGAAATACTTTTCTTCTTTTATTGGTTCATGCGCAGTTCCGGATATCGACGTATTACTTGACCATGTCGTGATTTCAGTGGATAACACAGACCTAATTATGAATGTTATTGATAATAGTAAGAAAAGAACAATGGATGTGCAAAAGTTTGCTATATGTGTACCGCCACTCTTTGGTGACGTTGATATTTTACGATTAACAGAATTTATAGAATTATCAAGGATACTAGGAGCTCAACATTTTGTGTTTTATACAAAATTTGTTTCTAATGAACTATCTTTACTTTTAAATCATTACCAGAGTATAGGTTTAGCGACCGTCATGCAATGGAATCTCACCATTCCTGTTAATTTTATTTGGTACCACGGTCAGTCAGCCTCGATTTGGGATTGCTTATATAGAACAATGTTCAAATTTAAACATGTTGCTTTCATTGACTTCGATGAATTCATTGTCCCAAAAATGCAAAGCACTGTTCCAGATCTCTTAACATATTTACAAGAAGAAGCAAATGTAAATGATGAAATTGTATCAGCTTATAAGTTCCAAAGTGCATTCTTTGATTCAAATTTCAACAGCGAGGATCAACGGAAATCGGCAGAGCTACAGAAGCTAACAACAATGAACACGACTGTTAGAACACGGAAGTTGAGTAAAATAAGAACCAAACTGGTTGTGAACCCTGTTAATGTGTTCGAGCTCGGGATACACCATGTAAGCAAACCGAACCAGGAACATTACGAATGTATTGAAGTTAGTCCTAAGTTTGCATTCATACACCATTACCGCAAATGCAAATCAGATTATGGTATGAACTGTAAATTAACAGTGAATGATGATACTATTTTTAGGTATAAGTCTAACCTCGTTTATAGAGTAAAACATCGTCTTCTAAATGCAAAACTGCACAACAGTTATAGTGCAGACAAATATGACAATATGTAACCAGACCAGGGTACGAAAGGTATTGTACCGTGACTGGTATTTATTATCAATTACTGAATTATTGGATTACATTAAAACTGATTCATTAGAAAGCTACATGACTGAAGATTTATCAGACTTTGTTATGCTTACTTTTACATTATTATAGAATAACTCTGCACAAGTTAATCAACAATCTCATTCGAGTTGAAATATATTTCTGTCATGCGTAAAAAATTCGCGATAATAAAGATAATAACTTAAACAACTGAAAAAACACAATACAAATGAATTTTAGCACGATTTTGTACCATATCAAATAAAAGTTTATTCTCTTTCTACCAAACATTCCCCAGACTTAATAGAATGGTTCTTCAACAAACAATAGGAACATCCAGACAAACAATTTCCCAATAGATATTTAACTGATTTTGACCCGGGACATAAGCACTGAAAGGCACATCCTAAAATATTTTGTGACATACCGCCTTATCAAACTATTTATATCCACGAGATTACATTTCTTCCTTAAATCAAATGCTAATCTATAACTCATACAAAGTATCAAACGTATACCGATAATTTTGACCTATGACCTTTTCTACAAATAAAACGAGTCTAAGCGGCTCAAGTATATTATCAGGAGTCAACATACGAGCATATTTTGACCTATGACCTTCTCTACATCTTCAATGAGTCTAAGTGTATATGTGTATATTATAAGAAGTAAGCATACACATTTTTGATCTAGGACCTTTACTGCAAGCAACCAGTCTCATTAATCCAATTTTAATTATCGATATGAAAAATTTGTCCAGCACACCATTTTCACTTAATTTATACACTCATATATTTTTGTAATAGATAGCTTCCTCTTCAATCTTGTGGTCCAGGTGGTAGGTAACATTTTCGAGAACATTTACTGGTCCTCTGCAGTGTGAAAACGTTGTAAATCTATGATATAGTCGAAATTTGTACAAATATATAGATTCTTAAACGAGATTTTTTTTCATACGATATATCATATTCATATGACATGTTATAAATAACAACAAGAAAATACCAACAGGTCAACAAAATAATATTTCAAACTCAAATTTCATAAAACTATCGCAAAATATAAACAAAAGACAGATTTACACGGAGACTCCTGAGAAAAGAACAAGGTATACAACAACAGAACCAACAGGCAAACTAACGAGCATCAAACACGTCCAGCTTCATGTCGCACAAAGAAATAGAATATTTCACAATGGAATCACTATGTCGTTTGTCAGTCAGTTGACGACATATAAACACCTTAGGTTGAAGGCTTATTTTATATTTCGTGAGTCTTGGCGCGTAGGGGGAAAATGAGAGGAGATTTGTGCGTCTGATGTTGTCGAATAATCTTCCGGAAAATCTGGTCTTATTGTCCTTTTTCAGAAATCTCCATGTAAAGTTTTCTTTCGTTCTTATTTTGCTCCAGTTTTATTGCATGTGACAATGAATTATGATCTTCTGACATGCTGGTATTTATGTTCATAATTTCTTCGTTTTCATTTTTTATCTCGTTTGAAACGAAAACAAACATTTTCTATCAAATAACTTGGAAAAGAATTTCTGGTTTCTGTACCTATCTCATGGCTACCTTGTGTTTGTTCTCATACGAGGATAAATTTATAGGACTTTGTCAAATCCTCCTTCAACTTTACTTCCAGATATATTGATGTACAATGTGTACGCACTTGAATTAGGACATCAAGTATACGAAATTGAACAACTTATGGAGAAATTTACTGTCGTCATAGCGATCACATAAAGAAATATTACATGACGCTGGACGTGTTTTATGCTCGTTAGTTTGCCTGTTGGTATGTTGTTGTATACCTTGGTTATATTTGAGAACGTGACCTTACTTATTTGGATTGACCAATGTTTACATGGCGGATGTCATAAAGCAGAAGGCGCTTAATTTTTTAAAACTCGTACTTATTCTCCTTACCTTATTCAGGAGTCGCCTTGTAAATATTTTATATTTTGCCCTAGTTTTATTTAATTTGAGTCTGGATTATGACAATGTGGATATGTTGATGTTTTCTTGTTTTTTGTATCATAACTCCGTCGTATAATAAGTTTTAAGTTCAAGACATAAGTCGTTAGATATGTTGAAATATGATAACAATTTAATAATTTAATTAAGATTGGCCACAAACCACTGACATCTATGAACCTAATACTCACACGTTGCATGACACAACTACATTGAACCACTTCACTATTGTTGTGAAAAATTCTCTTCTCCTTGACCGCCAGCTATTGATGTAAACACATCTCAATAGAGGAAAAATAAAAACAACAGTAGCTATGACAGATTCAAATTTAAACCACAGAGTTCTCTTTTTACAAACAATGTCATATAATTGAGTTATACTCATTGCAAATATGAGTTTATCATTTTCCCTCTGTACTTGACTACAGTAAAAACAGACTGGTGAATTAGCAATCTTATACATTAATAACCTCGGCTTCTAATGAACTTTTACCTGAATGTCTCTATTTAGTTTCTAACCAAATGTTAGATATACCATTATCAAAGGTCTGTTTATGAAATATTGTGTCTCTGGGTAATTTTCTTATTTCGACCTTCCACCTAGACATAAAATATTGTAAGATGATGCAACAACAACCGCATTAGTGATATCTCTCATTGTCTTGGTCTCACAAGTAACTTCTATAAAACATTCAATATTTAATATTGGCGCATCCTATTAACCAATGCCAACTCTGGTATATACGATGAATTACCCTTGAAAAATCTGTCTTTGAACAGAATTTTCTGAAAACGAAGGAAATCCTGGGATAACTTCAATATTTCGCCGACTTGCATGAAACAAGTTTTAAAAACGCAAGCTTCTCGGAAATCTAGGCAAATATTGGGTCTTTTAAATTGTTTTTAAACTGACTCATTGACTCTACAGGACAACTGCGTTCATAAGACTGGCAGAAAATGAATACTCCATAGTGTAAATTTCCAAACAATGGGAAAAAGCGTGTCAACACCGGTCACATTGTACCAGGTGACACTAAAACTTGATATCATTACCAGTTCGTTAGCGACGAGTATATCTTTTTCCAACTACAAATTGGTGCGTTACCTGATATCAATCACACAAATTATAAACAGAGATCCCTGAAATAGACGCGTTGCGCTGTACCTAAAGTAGATCGGATCTGACAACATATGTGACAACATAGGTGTTACCTTTATACCTGCATATCAGCCCGGTAAAAGTATGATATTCGCTTTGTCTAGCAAGACCGTTCACTTCTTTTCTTTAACTTCAAAAACTTTAGTAGTCCCATGATTAAATTAATTTCGTTATTTTAATACATCAGATTATTTTAGAATAGCGAAAATTGCATGTATCTTTTTTTGTGCCGTGTCACTATTCAAGTGAATTAAAACGTGACAAGCAGGTTACGGCAAACCTCGGGGACTTAAAAAGTCCGCCAGCAGTGTCTTGCTGTGCCTGCTGTCTTACATACTGCACTCAAAGGCATACTACTAGTAAATCTCACCTTTTCATGATTTGGAGTGAGATACAGTAGAGCCCAACAGGTATAAATAATATTGTCTGGATTTATGTATGTACTCAAGTTTATCCAATTTTACCAATAAGTCACAGTGACATGGAATTATTTTGCATATGATATTCTTAATAATTCAAAGAAAAAATATGATTTTCCCCAAGATTTCAAAATATGAAATACTTAAAAAAAATTGTCGATTCTCCGCTTAAGTATCTAAACCTGAAATCTGCTTAAAGAAAATAAATTGACAATTCAACTAATTGGTGAACTTTAAACATGTTTAAGGCAAGTTGTGTCAAACTACAAATACATATATACATTTAAGTTTGATTTTTGGTTCGTATATTTTTCAAACTTTTTATTTCCAAATGAATGCTTGAACGAATTTAGTGGATCAGTGATCTTAAAACCAATTAAAAAAATCGGCGGTACATATGCCGTTCTGTAATAAAAGTTCGAGCGATCCAACAGTCGAACACGTTCTTTGCTATAAAGTCCTCGCCTACCGCGTGTAACAATGCATGAATTCGACTTCATTTTTGCAACCTTTTGTAATCTCGCTTGTAAAACTTTTAGACATAAACATAAAACTAAATAATTATTCAAAAATGTTTGGAAAAATCTTCCACACTTTTCCATTCACAGTCACACATTAGTGTAACGAGCGAATACATTATCACCAGCCCGGTTCACACTTTTAGAACGCGACATCACTTTGGTTTGAGTTTACGTTTACTGCTCTGGTGGAACACCTGGTCCGACTCGTTTCGTTAAACTGAAGTTCGCGGTACAGTTTTGTTCACACACGGGTAAGTTGCGAGAACAAAGAAATATCAGGTGAAATAAAGATAACCTTAACATTTTTATACATTCTAGTTATTTGACGTGCGTGCGTACGTGTGTGTGTTTGTCTGAGTGTGTGTATGTGTGCGTGCGTACATGTGTGTGAGTGTGTGTATGTGTGCGTGCGTGCATGTGTGTAAGGGTGTGTGTGTGTGTGCTTGCGTGAGTGCGTGCGTGTGTGCGTGCGTGTGTGTGTTTGTGTGTGTGTGTGTGTGTGTGTGTAACAACATGGGAAACCATAGATTCGAGGAAAACTATTCAATTTGTAAGTGATAACCAAATAAAATTATATTTATAATGTTAAATTTTCATTTATCAGACATTATATTCGTGTCATATTAGAAACAGCGAACCTCTTGTAAATTACTTGTAATGCTTACAAAAATCACATTAAACAGTTTTAAAGTGGAAAATAAATAAGATTTAGAGCCATTGTGAATTGTATGTTTAACCATCGTTCGCATGTATACAATGTCCTGGGTATTCCACGGGTACGAATCTGTATCCGGGCGTGGTGACGGGCAGGTCCTGATCTAATGTCTCCTCTAAGATCCAGTAAATGCGATTTTCAAGCGTACAGCTACAACTTCCGCATTCTGCACTCCTGTAATAACAACATAGGTGCATTTTAGTTCAGATCGCAAGGTTATATTATATCCAATACCAAGTCCTAGAAATATGTAAGCAATGAATCATTTTTTATTTATTTTTTTTTTGGGGGGGGGGTATGGGGTTGGGGAGGAGGGGGGAGGAGGTTTTTTGGGTTTTTTGAGGTTTTTTTGCTTTGCTTTTTTTTTTTTTTTTTGGAGGCGGGGGTAGGGTTGAATTTAATTTTCTCGTGGTTTACTTTATACACATACCTGCTTATTTCAGGACACGTCCCGACAGAGATAATTTGGGTGAGGTTAGATGCTAGAGGGGATAGTTGCACCATCAAAATCTGCCTAAAATAATAAAACAAAATGATGTTAATTTTTTATTATATAATTTTTGTACATCTGAAATTATCGCACACATATCACTCTGATATTGTTTGATTGTTGATCGCTGATATATCTAAAATTAAATAATACAAAATACCGCTTCCTCTTAAGAAATACAAATCCATTGCTGAGCATATCCACAGGCACTCGAGGCCAGGATATTATTCTTTAAACGTTGATTTTTGTTTTAGCACTCATGACTGACGTTATTTAAACGAAATATCAGCAGAATTCAAGTTTATGTGCCGGTTGACAAATCCGAGGTCCACGGTCATTAAAAATACACAAGGCAAGCAACTCCAGATTTTAAAAAATCGACCCATCGCTTGGAAACTGCCTGTGAGCATATCTAGTTCTATAACAGAGCCAAAATCACTTGGCCTACCAAGTCAAAAACATTAAATACCGGATCTGAATCGTTGTCTCCAGAATGTATAGCGACTGATTAAGTAAGCGAACAGTGAACTTTGATACTTGTAATAACTTAAGTTTTAACAGTAGTTTGACGTATAAAGTGGTCGGAATCTGGATTTTTGTCATCTTCTGCACTGCATTCTCACTTCATGTCACTTTACATATAAAAATAAAGAGATTCTTTGATTTGGAAGAACATTGTTGCAAAGCCTGTGGATACTGTTTCATTTACACAGGCCGGGTGGACACTTATCACCTTTCATGTTCAGGACCAAACTATTCCAGTAGGATTTTGATTTAAACATATTTTATTGCATAAATTGTATATACAAATGGATTGGGCACAAGTTTACAAACTTATATAAAGCCCGTTCCAAGATAAATAACAGACACATATAAATGCAAAAGATGACCTATTCGAAATTTACAAGATACAATTATATATACAGAGAGAGAGAGAGAGACAGAGAGAGAGAGAGGGGGGGGGGGGAGAAAGAGAGAGAGGGGGGAGAAAGAGAGAGAGAGAGAGAGAGTACATCTACAAATGTAGTGAAAAAGGAACAATAGCGATATGGTCTAACCCAACCCAGGTGACAATCACATTCTTTATACTATTCCACTCTTCCTAGCGTTCAACTTGTCAATGTCTATCAAAAACCGTGCCACCGATGTCCTTCTCCTTGGTCCATGCTGATCCTTCTGGAAATAACATATCTCAACCGATTGTCACCCGAGTTGGGAAGGAACGATTATAATTTACTATAGAGTATAATTTAAAACCGGTTTGTATTTATAATAAATCTTTGGGTGGATTGGCATATAGTTTCGTTTTCCTGGTTAGTCAGCTCGGAGTTTCCAAATAATAGAAGGTGGAGGTCCAGTGGAATGAAATCATTAAGCTCACGATAAAGTTGTAGGCGTTGGTAGGCATAATTATTACATACAAAAAAGAAGTGATGAGCATCTTCGATATAGTGTCCACATTGACAGTGTTTATAATTAATTAAGTTAGCATGAAACAAGTCATTATTTAAAGTACTGGATCTGTTACGTAATCTGGCATGCAGGATGTTAGTTTTTCTATCACCAATAAGAAAATAGGGCGGAATTCGAATGTCTGTGTTTTTACGGAGAGAGTGTTTAAAGACCGAATATGTTTCACTTTGTCGGATATCGTGGTCTAACTGATTCCAAAGATGAATAGTAGAGGGAAAGAAAGAAGATTTTGTGAGTTGTAGACGGTAGTTTGGTATGGAGTAATTATTGGCATTTCGAAGGTTATAGGGTGAATTTTCTGAGACTAAGGGGGGAAGAAGAGTGGATAAATAATCAGGTGTTAAGTTATTTTTGATTTTATAAAAAAGCTGCAATTTCCTTCTAGAGCGTCTAAAGCAAAGTGGTTCTAACCCACATTCAGAATATAAGGAATCTCTGCTCGTATAAGATGGTAACCCCGTAATCACACGAGCAGCCTCTAATTGAAGTTTTTCTAATTTGTCTGCGTCACCGAGAGTACATCCATCCCATACCTCACAGCAATATTCTAATAGTGGAATAATATAAGAATTATATATTCTATACAATGTTTGTCTACCTAGAATAAATTTAAGTTTTCGCAAGATACTAATCTGCTTAGATACTTTTTTACAAATGTCCTCAATATGACTTGTCCATTTACAATTCTGGTCAAATGTTACCCCCAAATGCTTATGATTATCTACAAAATTCACACTAACATTATCAAATTTTATATCTATCGCGTAGTCTAATTCGGAATTATGGATAAGTAATGCTTCTGTTTTAGTTGGATTAAACTTTACTAGCCACTTTCTCGCCCAATTTTGAATTTGTTCTAAATCATCATTTATTACAGTTTCAACGTTGTAAGGGGATGGGTTCGAGTATAATAAAGAAGTGTCATCGGCAAATAATTTTGAGAAACTCTGAAGATTATCGGTTAAATCATTAATATATAAAATAAATAATAGGGGACCAAGTACTGAGCCTTGTGGAACACCCGCATTAGAAGATTTAATAGAGGATTTAGAGTTACCCACGCAAACTTGCTGTTTTCTTTCACTTATATAATTAACAAGCCAATTTAAAAGTTTACCCCGAATACCATAATTTGCTAGTTTCACTTCCAGACCCCTGTGCCACACACGATCAAACGCTTTCGATATATCGCAAAAAACTAAACATGTAGGTTGCATTTTTTCTAGATTTTCGCATAAAGTATGATAAATTTCGATAAGTTGATGTACTGTCGAGTGACCAGGTTGAAAACCAGATTGGAACTTGTATATCAGTGAATTTTCTAGTAAATAGTTATTAAGGTATTTTACAACTAATCTTTCAAAAACTTTACCAACAGTGCTTAATAATGAAATTGGCCTGTAATTAGCAAAATTGTGTTTGTCCCCTTTTTTGAATAATGGTATCACTAATGCATGTTTCCACATTTTAGGAAAAACCCCAGTTTCCAGAGAGGATCTAAAGATGAGAGATAGTGGGAAAGCTACTGATACTGCTGTATTTTTTAACATATTATGACTGATTGTGTCTATACCAACAGCTTTATTCACATTTAAAGATTTAAGTATGTCAATTACGTCCCTCAATTCAAAATGTATATCTGATATTGTCGAGTCTGTCCGTAATTCTACCGTCGGAGATTCTATATTAATGTCGTCTATAGTAGAAATGGAAACAAAGTAATCATTTAAAATATTAGCTTTGCCATCATCGGTCATTTCAATGTTGCCATGAGTATTTCTAATAGGGGGTATAATGTTTGATTCGTCTGAAGATTTAACTAATTTACGTACAATTTTCCAAAAATTTCTAGGATTTGAATTCGAGTATCGATCTAAAATTCCATTTATATCAGCATAAAAAAATTCTTTTGTTCGTTTCTTCAAGTTATTCACATGATTACGTTGTTTCCGAAAGTTAGATAAGTTGTTGTTGGAGCGGTTTGATTTATACAATTTCAACAGTCTATTCCTTTTCCAAATTTCACGTCTTAAATTTGAGTCAAACCAGGGTTTGTCATTAGGTCTAACGGTCACCGTCCGAGTCGGTATACATTCCCTAGCTATGTCTAGGTATCGCGTTGTAAAAATTTCACACATATCGTCAGGAGAGTTAGCAGTCGCAAATAAGTCTACCCAGTCCGTATCGTTTAATTTATTATTAAATAAGTTATAATTTGCGTCATTGTAGCATCTTATAGTTCTTTCATAAGTCTTCCTAATACTAGTCCTAACTGTCAATTCAACCGTTGTCGCGCTATGGTCAGAGATGTCACTGTCTATATCTATTACGTCGGTGTAGCTAAAACTGCACGTGTCAGACAGAATAATCGGGTCAAGTAAGGTCGAGCTTGTACGTCCTACACGTGTCGGTCTTTGAACGATATTCGATAGATTAAAGGAGTCAAGGATATCAACAAATACATGATTATTATTAATAGTTAAGAGGTCAACGTTGATATCACCAACGATTACTACGTGTGAAGTTTCATTAAAAGCCGTTTCAATTGAGTGTCGGAAGTAATACCAGAAGGAACGATCACAATTAGGAGGTCTATACACAGTACAAAGAAGATATTTTTGCTCTGAAAACTGGAGTTCTGTCCAAATAATTTCACCCACCCGGAATTCCAAATCAGCTCTATGACGGGTGCACAAGAGCCTGGAAGCGTAAACAGCTATCCCCCCACCCGGAGACCCACGATCTTTACGGTATACATCATAATCACTAAGGAGTATATCAGCGTCTACGGTGGAGTTATCAAGGTGAGTCTCGGTGACACAGACAATATCATAATCTAATGCTATATTTTCTAGAAATGATAATTTGTTTTTCAGACTTCGAATATTTAGATGAAAGATAGAAATGTCGGTTTTCTCGATAGGGCCGGGGTTAGGATGGACATCGTTACATGACAGGATGAGAAGTTGTAAAATTAATAGAAAGCAAGAGTTGTTAGTAATGGCAGACAGAGTAGCGTGAATGGCTAATAATAAAGAAGTAATGATACTCATTAAGCTAGACCTACATCTTGTAAACAGTTTACTGATAGAAATAAAAATGAAAAAATGTAATGTAGTATTTATACCGTGTATCCGTTGGTAGAAGCAACCAATAGCTACTCTATACTGCATTAAATCATTACCCATCATCATCAAAAATTACATAAACAATAGAGTAGACAATAGAGTAGCCATCAGGTCCATCTACCAAGGTTTTATAGCCAATACACCCAGTAGTAATTCTTACAAGGAAAAGAAAAGAACAGAAAAGATACAAGATAGAAAATAAAGGAAAATGACGTAAAAAATCGTAAAGAGAAAACATGGTTTTCACAAGAGTATATCTGTGTATGGCACGTTGCGTGATGGAGAACTTAGATAATTACATTTAGATAAACACTTTCAGATATAACATCATAACAATATGTACAGGACAAGTAAAAGTGTATAATATATCACTAGACACAGACCAAAGTTTGTAATATATCATCAGACACAGACCAATAATTGTAATGTATCATCAGACACAGACCAATATTTGTAATATATCATCAGTCACAGACCAATAATCTGTAATATATCATCAGATACAGACCAATATTTGTAATATATCATCAGACACAGGCCAATATTTGTAATATACCATCAGACACAGACCAATAATTGTAATATATCATCAGACACAGACCAATAATTGTAATATATCACCAGACACAGACCAATAATTGTAATATATCACATTCACATTTGCCATGTGCAATTAGTCGCATACTCATACTAAATTTGTAATATCTTATTAGGACATATATCTAATTTATAATATATCACTTGACACATACCAGAATGTGCAATAAATCGTTAGGCAAATATCAAAACTTGTAAGTTTTCCCTTGACACATATCAAATTAGTTTTATTCCTATAGTCGTATATCAAGACTTGTTATAATGCTGATAGTCACACATCAACTTTGTAATATATCACCAAGGCCATAGCAAGTGTGTAGTATTTCATTTGACATATACAAAGGTTTTTTTTTTATATATATCATTAGACACAAACCACATTATTAGAATTAAATATTAAGAGCCATTTAAATTCAGACGGAAATTTGTAATACATTTTTTGACACATATCAACTTTGCCATATGCCACTTGTCACATACGAAGTTTGCTATATATCATAATACATACCAAATGTGTACTATTTCTGTGTCTTTAGACACAGACGAAAATTTATATTGTATCATTAGACACATATCAAATCTGTTATATGCCATTTTTCACATACCATGTTTGTAGTATACCATAATACATGTCAATTGTGTTCTATTCCATCAGACTTCAATCATTTGTAATATTTCTTTAGACATATATAAATTTTATAACATATCATTAGACACATACCAAAAATTGTAATACATTGTATATCATTAAACACATACCAAAAATTGTAATACATTGTATATCATTAAACACATACCAAAAATTGTAATACATTGTATATCATTAAACACATACCAAAAATTGTAATACATTGTATATCATTAGACACATACCAAAATCTGTAATATATCATTAGACACATACCAAAAATTGTAATATATCATTAGACACATATCAAAAATTGTTTTATGCCTTTAGTCACACATCAAATTTTTAATATATCTTGTGTATTATTTCATTACACATAAAATATTACCGTAATTTAAATTTGTAATATGTCATTAGACATATCACCAATTTTTTCAATATGATATCATGAAACAAATCCTAAAATTTGTTATATACATGCATCATTGGACACAGACGAAACTTAGAATATATCATTAGACACATCTCAAATTTGTCAGATGCCATATATCACATACCATATTTGTAATATATATAATGCATACCAATTGTGTTCTATTCCGTTAGACTCAAATCATTTGTAATATTTCTTTAGACATATATCAAATTTATAACATATCATTAGACATATACCAAAATTGTGATATATCATTAGACACATACAATTTTTTTAATATATCATGAGACGCATAACAAACTTGTAATATGTGATATTAAAAATTTTCATAAGATACAACCTCTATGTTATCATAGACATATATACATGACCATTTTTAGGAAAAAACACGGAATCTATTATACGGAGCTTGGGTGATGTTTCAACTCTAGTGCTCTTACACATTCTGCAGATTTTATAATGATTTTGTCGGAGAATTCACTCGTTTTATAAAAGATTCTGCCGTCCATAGTCCACAGGGCATAAATGTGTTTTTCTTTGCGTAGCTTGTTGAGACGGCTTACAAGTCCTGATCGGTGTCCTGTGAGACTCTCCGTAATGAAGATGTTGTTGTCTAGGTTTTTACACTGTTTTTTGTTTTGGAAGATTTTGTGTCGGTCTGTGTAGCGAACAAAGCGCGCAATAACAGTCGTCGTACCATTTTTGACCTTACCCAGAACATGGGACCTGGAAATGTCCTCCCGATTTATGTTTACCTTGATAGCACGAGCAATGTTTATTACTGCCTCATGTGTATCAAAAGCAGAAAGATCCCCGTGGGGTACTGGGACGTTGTGGAATTTAAGCGCAGTGCGCCTGGAGTACTGTTGTTGTTCTTCCAACTCTGAGCGAAGATCATTCATTTCCGTTTTCAGATCCTTTAATTCTGATGCTTGCTTTTCAATTGTTTGTAAGAGGGGTGACACTTTTTCCCTGACGTTTTTAGTGACGATACTGTCGAGTTGGCTATCATTATTAATGGCGGTACTCACAGCACTCTGTATCATAGGTTGGATTGTCTGAGTGAGTGAGTTTTCTATTAAACTAGCCACCATTGTTGCTATGGTAGGAGCAAGCATCTGGGCAAATTCTTGCAGAAATTCAGGTGAAATTTGGGATTCAAGTTTATTGCCAGCCATGTTTGAATTACCGGTTACGTGAGAACCCGGTGTTCCTAAATCAGGGCGTTTGTTCTCGATAATGTCCGGAGACACTGGACTAGACATTTGTTTCCGTTTATCAGTAGCAGCTCCACAAATAGGGGTTGTGAAAACTAGAGCCTGTTCTTTGGTAATATGGAACCCTGTATCAGTTTTAGACGAGCACGCCATACTATATATACTGTTCACTATACGTATTTTATATAAGTAATGTTTCTATATGTGGCTATATATAGCTAAGATGGCTGTCCTTTGTTCGGTCACTATGAATCACAAAAATCGCCAAACTGACCTGATATCCTAAATATGGTGCAAAAATATAGGGTACAGTTTGTAATTGAATGTCCGTGTACACTTACTTGGAGTCTGGAGCTTAGAAAAATGTCGAGAAATATAAGAATTACATCAACAACACATGTACCTCACAATGCAAATAAGATAACAATGTCATCAACACAACATATAATAATATAATCAATGAAATAATAGCGACAGATTTACTTTTTAGACAAGCGAATTGTCAAACAATGAAATAATAGCGAGGCAATTGTCAAACTGCCCCTTTACCAATGTAACGTAATATAGTGGTTAACTATACATAGTGCTATAAGCAGTACCTGGCATTAATTAATATAATGCTTTGGTTCGGTTCAGATACCATACAGTACCTGTGTATCGTTGTAATAAAGATCGTATTTAAGGGAACTACAACTGTGTCTAAGTTTAGTATGTATTATGTTTAACTTTCGTTCACCATAACTAAAACAGATAGGTGGGGATTGTTGTGTATTTAAAGTAAGTGAGGTTTTAAACAAATTTATGGAAGGCAGTGACCGTACAGAGAAATCTAACAAATTCCAGCTATGAAGAGTAGAAGGTATAAAAGAGAGGTTTTTAAGAGAAAGCCCAAATAGAGGAACTCTATAATCATTGTTATTTCTAAGATTGTACCGGTTATTATCTGCAACAATAGGTGGCAAGAGATCGTTTAAATAATCTGGAGTTAGAGTTGAAGTTTTCTTCGTTTTCGACGATTCGAAAGTGTATCTAAACCAGTTTCAAAATGTAAATGTTCTATACGTGCATAAGAAGGAAGGCCAGTTATGATACGAGCAGCTTCTCTTTGGGCTTTCTCTAATTTATCTGATTCAGTATTAGTGCAACCGTCCCACAATTCACACGCATACTCTAAAATTGGTAAAATAAAAGCTTTGTAAATTTTTAGGAGACTATTTCTATTTAACAAATATTTCAACCTTCTTAAAACATTGATTTTCTTCATAACAGACATATATGTAGCATTGATATGATCCCCCCATTTTGCGCTAGAATTAAAGATTACCCCCAAATGCCTATGATGATCAGTAAAATTCAAATCTTTCCCATCTAACTTCAGGTCTAAATCATCATCTATGTCAATCGAATTAGAAACAAATATTACCTCAGTTTTATCTGGATTGAAAGTAACCAACCAAGTTTTAGCCCAAAAGTTTAAAGAATCAAGATCCCTATTTAAGACAGTTTGGATTTCAAGACATGATGAGGAAGACTTTAATAAAGAAGTGTCGTCTGCAAAAAGGCGAGCAGATGATTCAAGCACATCGGCAATATCATTTATATATATAAGAAACAAAAGTGGTCCAAGAATGGAACCTTGAGGAACCCCTGCTGAGTTTGAACCTAATTGAGAACAAACACTATTTAGGAAAACTTTCTGCTGCCTATTAAATACATAGTTTTCTAGCCACGTAAATAGCTCACCACAAAGTCCGTACGATTTTAGTTTTACCATCAAACCGTTATGCCAAACACGATCGAATGCTTTAGAAATATCACAGAAAACCATACATACATGTTTTTTCTCTTCAAGAGCAATACAAATATTGTGATAAATTTCAATGAGCTGATATACAGTAGAATGCGCATGCATAAAGCCAGACTGGTGTTTATAAAACAATGAATTTTCAACGAAATAATTATGTAGATGTTTGAAAATAACACGCTCAAAGACTTTTCCAACAGTAGATAGAAGAGAAATCGGTCTATAGTTAGAGGGAGAATGCCTGTCACCTTTTTTAAACAGTGGCATAACTTTTGCTACTTTCCAATTGGCTGGAAATATGCCTGACGATAAAGACATGTTAAAAATAATTTCAAGTGGAATACAAACAGTTTGTGATGTATTTCTTAACATATGATGACTTATTCCATCCTCACCCGAGGCCTTTCCGAGCTTCAATATCTGTAAAACATCACGGATTTCATTTCTATTTACTCTTACAGAACTAAACGTTTTGTTGGTTTTAGACTCAACTACAGGAACTGCAGTGTTTCTATCATCGACTTGTGTAATATTACAAAAATATTCATTTAATAAGTTAGCTTTGTCTTCATCATTAGTAACAACATTATTAGTATGAGGATCTACAAGAGAAGGAATAGATTGTGAAGTTCCAGTTGAATTCATTAACCTTTTAATAAGTCTCCAATAAGATTTTGGATCAGACGACACAAATTCTTCAATTATACCATGAACATTCTCATAAAATAATAAACGGGCGTGTTTTTTCATGTTGTTAACCTTATTTCGTTGAGACTTAAATTTATTAACATCCGAAAGGCGCTTGGTTGACCTCGCGATTTTATGTAACCTATCACGAATTCTCAAATTTTTCCTTAATTCAGAGGTCATCCAAGGTTTATCATTAGGTCTAATAGTGACCACTTTAGATGGAATGCATGAATTCGCAAAATCTAAAAAAATATCAGTAAAACGTTCACAAGCAATATCAATTGTGTTACAATTAAGGAAAAGATCATTCCAATTATAATTAGAAATAAGATTATTAAACGTTCGGAAATCAGCCCTTTTATACATCCAGATTTTACGCTTATAAATAGATCTAAAAGCACATGGAAGATTAATGCAAGCAGTACAGCTATCATGATCACTGAAGGATTTATCAACTGGTATTATAGAAGAATCAATACAAGAAATAGACTGAGTTAAGAGAATGGGATCCAGAAGGCTGGATCGAGTTGGTCCAGTACGAGTTGGTTCGTTTATGACATTAATCATACTAAAAGAACTTATAATTTCGAAAAGATAATGGTTAGGAGATGCAGTTAATAAGTCGACATTTAAATCACCAGTTACTATTATATTTGGTGTTATGTCTAAAGCATTACTAATAGATGTACGCACATTGTCCCAAAAGGGTAACACAGAATTTTCTGGTCTATATGCTGTACCTATGATGAAAGACGAATTGGTTAGTGTGATTTTAATCCAAATTACCTCATCCCCAGGAAATTCTAACTCCGGTAAGCGGTTAACTTTTAGAAGATCGTTTATGTAGACCAGAACACCTCCACCAGCAAAATTCCTATCAAGTCGAAAAGGTTCATGAAATCCAGCTATAAGTAAATCATCTGTAGGTATCTGATCATCTAAATGGGTTTCTGTTAGACATACAATATCATACTCACCTGCTATATCTTCTACATAATCAAGTTTATTCCTAACACTTCTGATATTAAGGTGAAAAATCGAAAGCTCGTTAAGGCCCGGGCCAGGATTGGATTCAATGTCCATATGTTGCAATAAAAGTAGCAACAAGATTACTGAAAATTCAAAATTTTGAAAACAGGAGAGCAATAATTTATTTAAACTATAGATTGACCAAGAAAGATAAAGACGACCACAGTCGAACATGCTTAAAAGTAACCTGAGATTTAATGATAAAAATAGAAGTGATTTCATAACGCATTTACCGTAGACCTTTGAATAGAAGATACCGATCGCTATTCTGTGACACATGTAAGAATCACCCATTATCAAATAAACCGAGACGTAAGTTTACAAAATAGCGAAACGGTATCATACATAGTAGACAGTGTGCAAACCAGCAAAAGGTTTTGTTTATCTGCGTAAATGAGAGGAAATGAGCAAAAAAAGCAAAAAAAGCCCTGATGTGAGCATACAAAAATGAAAAATTACATGTAAAAAAGGCAATAAGCCGGATAATCAAAGTCACGTGAAGTAATGAGATAATCGACATATCGACATGTAGACACAGGCAGACAGTCATACAGTGGTTAACATAATAAACCATAACATATGTACAATAATGATAGTAACTTGTAGTACGAGACATGACAGAACGATGTGGTACATAGTGATTCTGTGAGAACATCAAAGAAAATGAGAGATTACGATACTATTGTAAATAGAAACGAAATTGGATACTAAAAGATTGTTAAGGTATGCTGACATTGATTATTTGTTCATGTACTTGAGAAGACGATGTTCATGCAGGTATGAATTATATACATGTATTCAGTAATATATGAATAAGATCCAATATTTTTACTCTCAACGACCTTCCTCATGCAATATATACTTGCAGTCATATAAATTTGAAAAGTGTTTACATATAAGCACAGAGATATATACAAACATTCACACATGGGTGTGTATAATTGCACACATACACGATACCCGTTTATGCTGTAAAGTGCTTTAATTATGCGGTGTCAAAAAAAACTTGACCCGTGAACACAATTTCGCCGGAGATTTGAAATTCGCGCACTGATAGAAAATCACGCATATACATGTAGTGAAATGTAACGTCCGCGAAATAAAAACGCTTTACGGTATACACACACACACCTTCTCTCGCTCACACACATACATCCATCACACTCACACACACCCTCACACACACGTGCACGCATATATACACATGTTCACGCGCACAGACATACGTGACAACTCACGCACGCACTAACGTAGACACCTGCGAATGCACATGTGTACGTTTAGAAACGCATAGACATACCACCACCACCACACGCACACACCTCAAGAACACATACGCACACACACTCACACACCCACCCTCACACATCATCACACACACCATCACACGCACGTGTACACACACAGGCAAATACAATACTATAAGGTTTTACAATATATACATATAGACACATATATATACATAATTATCACATATGTATGTACAAATAGCACGCACGCGCAAACCTCTTTAATATAGTTGTATACACATGCACTTATACTAATTTATCCGCTCGCTCATCTAAACATCACCTGTCCATCCGTGTTTTCATTTGTAATGGACACATTGAGCATGAAAATATCTGCATGCATAAGTTTTGTACAAGTTTACGATAAATGATCTACAGTAGAACAGTGAAACCGACATGGAACTTTCAGGAACACTGACGGCTGTATCAGTGATAGAAAACAATGATTACAAGGGTAAGTACGCAGGAACATGTACACAGATCTCAAGCATGTAACTAAAGTATATGATTTAGTACAATCGAAACTCACTAAGGTAAAATGTCAATGTTGTGAGCTTCAATTGATTTAAGTATTTTATTCAAACATTTTTAACATACTATATATGTCATCGTTTATAGGTGCGTACATACAACTTCTAGGGAAAAAAACCCAATATCTATTAAACAGAGTATTGAATGATCAATGTCATCAACGGAAGTAGATGTTCACTCTAGGCGAGATACATCGGCACTGGTTTTGATCAGAATTTTCGCGTCGTTACCATGTACTTTTGCGAAGATACGCCCATCTGTGGTCCAGAATGAACTGATTTTGCCGGTTTTACGTAGGATGTTCAGCCGGTTCACGAGACTTTGTCTTTTGCTTGTAAGACTTTCGGTAATGAAAATGCTGTCTTTATTACCTTTCAAATTCTTTTTGTTTGAGTAGACTCGTTGCCGACAAGAATAACGGACGAAACGGGGTATAATAGTACATTTACCATTCCTGGATTTCCCGATGATGTGAGTACGAGACAGATCATCGGGGAGGACTTTGGCATGAACTCCACTGTTACATATGTCCAATACAGCTTTGGTCGTGTCAAACCATTTCGCCCCTTCGGAGTCCTCGGGGAGGGGTACATTAACAAATTTCAGACACGTTCTTCGCGAATATTGTTCTTGCTCTTCAATTGCATCTTTGGAGACCGAGTCCGATACTTGGAGATCTGTAATTCGTTTTTCGAGCTCGTAAATTTTGTGTTCGAGTGGTTTGACTATGTGTTCAACTTTGTTGTTTACCATACTATTAAAAAGTACATCATCTTTTAACCTTTAGTGAAGGGACATGGGTTTGTTGTCAATGTTCCACCTGGATGACCACTATTACTTGGTATTACCTGTTGTACCTGTTGTACGTGTACCTGGTGACCACTGTCCGTGGAATGTAGAGTAGCCATTGTACGTGAAAGGTGAAGACACAAACACAAATAACACTCCAAAAAGTCAATGTAGGATGGAAGCACACAGACAGTTCGTATCAATGGTACATACACTAATGTATGGCAAAGTTTGGTTATCGATCTCAACACAGAAATTGATTAAAAATATACAGTTCTCACAGCTCACATTACACAACCTGTCCTTAGCTCATCACGTGACCGACTCCATAAAAATTGACAAATGAAAAAGCTCGTAGAGGGTTAAATGATGATAAGATAAGAACCTCGCTTTCATAACAATACTCTGGCCTCCATCTTGACAATCGTCACCCAGAAACCTTTCGGCGTCAACTAAAAAGCAAGAGTTATATTGACGCTGACGAGACGCTTGACTGGTACTTTATTTATTTCTTTAATTTCGCAAGTCTAATGTTCCGCGGTTATCCCGGTCGGGAATGCCTTATGCAGTATATAACATGTGATGGACATATACGTTATCTGGGAATCCGGGTGACTCTACGTATGTTTGCTATTTTCGGCCTTCTCTAATGACTGCAGATATTGTAAAATGGAATCCCCGTGAACATCTTAGTATACCCTCTATAAATAGAGCGTGACGTCATTCCCAGTTACGTAACGTAACAGCTTATGTTTTTGTTTTACCATAGCCGTAATGTGATTGTCACGAGTATTGTTGACTTGTTTGTACTATAGGTATTACTTATTATTCTATATTCAAATCTGAAACGTTACATTATTTAGCTCTATCAAATCTCCTGGCTGTGGAATCAAGTTGTTAACAGTCCTCAAATATAGAAATAATGTCATATTTGCCTCGGGGTCATCCGAAAAGATCAAATAAAATAGGGTTTGATCAGTACTTTTTCTCAAAAAATGTTAAGAACTGGCTCACGATCTGAACATACTGTCAAACCTTACTTATTGGAGAGTTTATATTATTGATTTTTATTTTTAAATTTTGATAAATTGAAATCCTTCCAACATTAGCGAAATAAGAACAGACGTCAACCATTGTAACAGTATTAGAGTAATGTGATTGGTACCCTTTGCCCTGCTGAAACCCCCTATCACTCAGTCGGTTTTTTGCTTTGGCCTACACATGTTCTACATACCCGCGGATGTTTGCGTTTCACATGAAGCTGAGAAACGGACTGGACTATCGTATTGTGGGTGTCTTTAATCGATAGACGTTACCCCATTTTGCTCTAGATGACGCGTGACGGGCCTCCCGTTTGCTGTTCTGTGAGGTAGTAGTCACCAGCTTTTACAAGGAGAAACCGCACTTAGAATGATCCTGGTTGTTCACGAGGCAATAATTACAACAAATGTTTTCATTAAGTATGTTAGACATTATATAATTTCCACAAGTAGTAGGTGCGAGGCATATCTAACGTATAAATTTGTATCTGAAGAGTATGTCATTTACTGAATGTGCGTGCTAAATGAAAACATTCAATGTGCTTAATTTCAAAATTAAAAAGAATTTTTACGCTGGTTCAAATTTCGTTTCGTGGAGGATGAGTACTTTATTCTGCTTGAAAAAACGAAACGATATCAAATAAATATCATAAAATTTATCAAATTGAAGTAATAGGGACACTTATTATGTATGATTCATAACGTTCGGTACGTTTAAGAATGGAGATGTGTTTTCTGTAGAAATCAATACATAATGAGGAATGTAACATATATTTACATACAATCGTAAAAACCCACATATCTAAAGTCTCACTAAATTACATATTTATCTACAAAATCTCACCATACTACATATTTATATACACAATCTCACCAAACTACATATTTATCTACAAAATCTCACCATACTACATATTTATCTACAAAATCTCACCATACTACATATTTATCTACAAAATCTCACCAAACTACATATTTATTTACAAATCTCACCAAACTACACATTTATCTACACAATCTCGCTAAACTTCATATTTATCTACACAATCACACCAAACTACATATTTATCTACACAATCACACCAAACTACATATTTATCTAGAAAATCTCACCAAACTAAATATTTATCTACAAAATCTCACTAATCTTCATATTTATCTGTACAATCGCACTTACCTACACATTTATCTACACAATCACACCGAACTACATATTTATCTACAAAATCTCACCAAACTACATAGTTAGCTATACAATCTAACCAAAACACACTAAAGTAACTAAAATTGACGTACTTATTTATCTATTGATTATTATGGTGT